>NC_135054.1:18154807-18786153 GCF_051014685.1 Ptiloglossa arizonensis
ATCGAGGGAACTTGGCCAAACCGTCGGGGACTTGTCCGAAACCGGAGAGGAATCGTTGGAACGGAATGAAACAATATACTTTTTTTTTTTTCATCCCGTGCGAATAAATGCCGCGCAATGGAGCCTCGGGGAGACATTTGTTTCGACCCCTTCGGAAATTTATCCCCTTCCGGACAACGTTCACGGAAACACCCTTCCGTTTCGTTGTCTCTCGTCACGCGTTCTCGTGTTTCATACTTCGTGCAATTTTCCCTAACGCTGGATTTAACCCCTTATCGCTCGGCGTGTCGTGCACCTCGCGCGACAGCTTCTTTGTTCCGTTTTTTTTAACGTTCACCGTTCGAAGGGAAAAAATTTAATCGCACTTCAAACGTACGAGTAAGTGGTACATTAATTCTTGAAAAAGTAAGTCGAATCAGAGACGTATTCCCGCCGTGACACGGTTTCGTTGGAGATAATGTATATCCGCATATGTATAAGAAGAAGATAAGTTCTTTTGGCAATCAGGTACTTGTAATTTGAAAAATTTACGACATTTTCTTGCTACAGATTTTCGTTAAATATGTACAATTTCAAGAAATATCGTTCGATTCCATCAGATCGAAAATACAATTTTTCGGACAGGAAAATTCTTTTCTAAAATAGAAGAGTACACCTCGTGTTATATCTACGGAGTAAAAGTACAGTGTTTGAATAATCAATTCTGAATTAATCTAAAATTATTCTAAAATTCTCTATCCTCGCAAACGAGGACGAAAGCGCAACTTTTGAATAGTTCGATACCAAAATGCTCGAAGGACATTACTATTTGATAAACAACGTTCGCTGCCAACACACTCTCGACGCACTCTTGGTAACAGAGTTAGGGAGACACTCTCTGCAAAGAATGATGTTTTGTAGCAGGTTTTCCTATAATTCGGAGACCGGGGGACGTAAAGTGTGCGACTCCATTAACAAGAATTCCGTAACGCGAGGCGAATATTCCACGAATAGGCAAGGGAATAATCGAGGGCGTGGAACTCGCGCGTCGGTTGTTGTTTATCGCACAAAGAACCGTGTTTAAAGAATATCGACGTATAGGGGGGCGTAACGTTGTCGAAGATATTCTCCACTTAGCGTCAAAGGAACTGCATTTCGCTCGAATTTGCAGGCGTCGTTCTATTCTCGTCGATCCTTTATCTTGTCCGCGCGGCGTTTGAACGCCGTCTAATGCGATTTAGGAAAAGCTGATAAAAGCGTTCCGCGAAAAATTTTCAATCTGTATGACAATGGCCCCGTGTATATCGCTGCCCTCCAGGAACGAATACATTTGTCCAGGCTGACGCTATTCAATTTCACGCCGAGTTTTGTCCGCTAGTCGTCGCGGATCGATCGAAGCGCGTGGCAAAGTCATCGCGTAATCGAACTAGCGACAGTGATCACGCCTGGACCTTTTTTTTTTTCCCGTTTAATTCGCGATATGTTAAGTTGTAACGCGTGGAACGTCCGTTCCGTTTGTAATTAACACGATTTTATCGTTTCACCGATAACTCTATTTACCCGAACGAATTAAATATCGACTGACTTTCGCTCGGTAAAGTATATTAGGTAACACGTGAATGTTCTTTTCGTTCGGAGTTAACACGATTTTATCGGTTCAACGATAACGCTATTCGGTCGAATAATTCAAGTGTTAACCAGCTTGATTCTATTTTTTTTACCGAATATAAAAATATTCCTCTGCTCGATGTTAACACGATTGTCTATAGATAACTCCATTTGGTCGAATAATTTAAATATTGACCAGTTTCATTTCTACCGGATAAAGAAATATTCGTATTGGTCGAAGTTAACGCTATTGTATAACAATAACTTTATCCGATCGAATGAATTAGGTATCGATTGGATTGAATTATTAGTATTGAATTAGAAGTATTTTTTATTCTTATTTCTCTTTATTGCACCCAGAGATGGTGCTTCCTTAGATAAAGAAAATTTAATGGGAAAAGAGAAGAAAATTTAACGATATAAACGAACAAAATAAATAAAATGAAATAAAAATAAAATACTAATTTTTATCTTAAGATAAAAATAAAATACGTGCTCCGTTGTCTCTCGATTTGAAAATTTGTCTTTTAGAGACCTATGCAAACGATGACAAAAATGGTGACCAATAAAGAATAGATTTGACGAACGAGATAAAGCTTCGTGTTTAAAAATTATTCGGAACAAAGTTTTTCAAGACCGTAAAACGTAATTTATGTCCACGTACGTAAAATATATTGTGATCTGGTAAACGCGACTTGGGATCAGCGATCGCTCACTGTTACACGTACTCGTGATTTCACGTCGACGCGAGCGCGCGCGCGTCGTAAAGGACACTCGAAGCATTCGAATTCCAAGCGACCCGACCCTCGGGAAAATTGCGTTCATTGCGATGGCATTTCGGGTCGAAAGATATAAATGTAATCGACAAGCGAAGTGCCATCGAAGCGCACCGGGACCACTAATGCCTATTCGCGAAGCGATTGGGCGTGTAACTATTTCGAGTTGTCGATCCGAACGTACCACTGCGCCGTTATAGTTGGAAAATATTTTTCCACAATTTTCAAGTACGTCAGATTTTTCCTAATTTCCTCCAATCGACTCTCTCAAGTTTCGTGTAACACGCACCGATGTGTTTCTAACGTTGCCGCAACGAACCGCAGTTGTTTTTAATTCTTCTCCGACGAGTCACTATTTTTAATTCCGTTCCATCGGTTGTTGCTTCGATCGAATTTCGAATCGAATAACTCGATTATTAATCGAGCAAGGTACTGTGAGCATAAATTTCTAATTCCTGTTCGATTCTAACCAGTTGAAGAAAAATGCATCGTGTAATAAGTATAAAATTGTATTTGGTAGATATATTTTTCATTCAGCAACTATAGCAAAAAATAATTATAATGGAAATGTAGCAGATACAGTTTCGTACTATTTTTTAAAAAAAGTTTACGGAATATATTGTTTGCAATCGGTTTCAGAAAAGAATGAAGTCGAATCTTCTCTCTATCGTGGGTCTGAACATAGACGGTCCGTTTTCACTTATACGCTGTGTTGGACAAGACTCGCCGAATTAATTCCACTAAAATCGATTTCGGGGTATTGGATATTACATCGACAAGCTTGACCTTATATATTTTTTATCCTTCTATTAAAAATATTACAATTTAAAAACGAGTAAAAAGTGTCGAAGGAGGGAGGAAAGTTTTATCGTACTACGTACGATATTACGTATATCGATAAGACGACGAACTTAATCTTCAATATTTTTTATTCTTCTACCAAAAATATTAAAATTTAACGAAGCGTCACAAATGTCCAAAGAAAGGGAAAAGCACAAAGATATTCTCGATTAAAATACCAAACTATTTACAAAGAGCACGAGCTCGTATCTTCTCTCTATCGTTGGTCCGACCATAGACGGTCCGTTTCCCCTTCGACTCTGTCTTGGAAAAGACTCGTCGGGTTAATTGTAAAACAATGGGTCGCTCGATATTGTATAGACAATCGACGAGCTTTCGACGCCGTTCCGCCACCCATTACGAAGTGATTGGCAGGGAGCGATGGCGGTGTCCAATCACCAACGGAATACAAATGGATGCTCATCAACGGCTCATCGAGTACTTAATCTCGTGAGCGGGCCTGTCGTTTCCGGCGGCCATGAAAGTCCGGGTGAACTCGTCGCGTGTGTCGGGCGTGTTTAAATCTGAAAAGCAGACTCCAGCCGACGCTGATAATTGCTTTAGCATCTCTTTGTTGCTATCCGGGGATTTCGTGTAATCAAAAAACCCCGAGTGACAGATTTCTCGATTCTCGTACAATGCACCTTGTACCGATCGTATTGTTACAAGAACAAAACTGTGCAACTTGCGCGAAAAGACATCGCGTTCGCGGACGATGGAAACGTTGATAAATGAAATTCTCTTCTTTCAGCCTTTTCGCAGCTTCTCTCCGTAGCTTTCGTATTCTCGTTGAACTTAAAATTTTCAGAAAATTTCGTATTCCCCTTTGACGAGTGTTGCTCGCGGAACAAAAGAACGGAAACAAGAAATAATTCCCGGATAACGAAGGCAATGGACGAATTAGTATAATGGTGTTGAGCAATTGCTCGTTTCTAGAGGATTACAACGGTGTGCAAAATGAGTAACGACGTTACGGAGTTCGCGTACTTTCCATCCGAGTTCGATTGCACGTGTTTCTTAATCCCCGGCGCAAGAGCCTTTGACGAGAACTTAATTATTTTAATTAGCCGCTTGCACCGACGCGACTCTTCGTCGTTCTGCCATATAAAAATTACCATCCAGTTTTTATCCTGTCTCTCGGGCCATTACTATTATGCAATTAATTACCGTTTTAGCGGGGACGTGTTGGAGCGACGTCGTATGCGGCAGTTTAATCGAAAGTTCCCGATAAATCGAAATTTCGCGCAAATTGAGTTGTAACCGCGGACAATGACATCAGAACTCGGTAAGTTTGTTAGGTAAGTGGGTTAAAGGGTGTAACGATTGACGAGTGCCGCAAACTGTACGGAACGAGCGACTCGTCGATTATATTAATTTGTCTTGAAAACCGCGGACCGGATTACTTTCGGACGAATGTGGATCTTAAACGTTAACGATGCTTCCTAAACCGTAATTGACGATTCGAAGTTTAATAATTGTTTGGGCACGTGGGGCACACACGCCAGTGTTCCAGTATTTGCCCGGGAGTTAGTAGGTCGACTTTAAACAAGTGCGAGGGAAGTATAATACGCTCGAAGTATGTCAAGATTGAATTATACAGAGCGCAGTAAGGGTAAGGAACTGAACGTTTCCATGTGTATTACGCGACTCTGGATAATTCTTGTCTTGTCTCGTAGTCGAGACTTTCTGTATTAATTGAGGGTAACTTTCTTAGCCCTGTGTTCTGTATGTAGTTCGATGCATTTTGCCAAGGATATGTCGTAAGTACTACTCTTTCGGTGAACAGTGGAACGAGATCGCTTCGATCGGACAAAAATGTACAATACGGAATATTCGAGAGGGGTACGTAAGTACGTATAATATATAATATATAGCATTCGAGAGGGGCACACAAGTATATATAATATGAAATATATTATACCTGGGAAGAATATAAGATACGCTACATATAATACAAAATAATATATACTACTCGAGAAATTGTACACGTATTAACAACTAAAACAAAGATCAGATAATTTAATTCTTTTTAGATTCCAAGCTTCCGGCGACAGATAATTCGATTCCTTCCATTCTTCAACTTTCGAGGCACAAAAGAAGCTTCGTTAATTTCGTAAAGGGCACCGTTTCAAAAAGGGTTGCTTCCTTTCAACCGTTGGATCGATAAAGGTACAATATCCATCCCCCTCGTTCCGAGATGACACATAAAGGAAACCAAATACCTACATAATTGAAAAAACCTTCCTCCTGGTAAATTTACCGTATTGAAATTAAAAAAAAGGAAAAGAAGAAATAAATGATCGTGGAACAAGAAAAATTGAAATTTCTCTCCGAGACTTTCCCGAAACTTTACCAAGGATACTATATGTAAAACAATCGATTCCAATTCCCGAGGTCTTGTTCGGCGATACGTTAACGTAATCGGTATCCGTAAAATTGCGAGAATAGGGTGTTCGAGGCTTTTTCGCACCTCCTTCGTTAAATAACCAAAGAGCAGCCTAGTCTCGCAAGTAGTTACCGGAAAACTCCACTGGCCGAAGTTCGGAGGACATTCTCCCGAAACGGGGAAAAGTGATTCACGACTAGTTTCGAAAACTCGACTCGACGATGATTTTCGATTCCAAATCCGGTCCGTCGGAGGGAGGGGGGACAGGGAGGGTGTTCCGTAACACGACATGGCCGAAAGTTTCGTCCAAGTGCGGAAAAGTGGGGAGTCTCTTAATCGAGCGCGAACCCTTCGTCGTCGACTGGTCTGATTTACATGTTGAACGTCCATTAAGGGAACGGAGACTCGAAGAAGACGGGAAATTGCCGGAAAGCGCCAACGGCGTCGCGGACGTCTAATTGGCAAACTCGTCGCGACTGGAGCCACGCGCTCCGGCCGATTCTGGAAGCTTTTTAGGTTTCAATTAGCGTTCGACGATGACGATAGAGGAGGGTGAGTTCGAGTTCGAAGTTACCGAGTTCGGGGGATCAGCTTGTCTTGGCCGTGGACGTCTTCGAAACTTTCACCGAACTCGGTAAAGCCAAGATCGAGCGGTGTATTTTCGCGTGTAACGTTTCGCGAAATTATGTCCATACTTTCCGCGCTCGAACCACTTCTCGATTGAACGTGGAAACGATGGCTCTCGAAAGTTCCCGCGATCGAACTATGCAGATACGAAACGCGAGTAGGCTGTTCGGAAGTATCCTCGACTCTTTGGGAATCCCTGCTTATGGTATACAATCTGTGCTTTCGGTAAACTTCGCGAGTATAAGCTTCCACGAGTAAACACAATTTTCTTCCACCCCAGTCCGGATCAATGGGCTCGGTTTCACTTCCAAGGGAAAAACACTCTCCGGTAACGAGAAAATTTCTTCTTCGGTATTAATGTAATTGGTTAAGGAATTGATCGATTAATCGTGGATCGTGTATCCACACGACACGTCCATGAACTATGGAATCAACGGGGCTGGTTTCACCTCGAAGGGGAAAAATACTCCCGATTGAGGAAAAGATTTGTTCGTTCCACCGTGAAATAAATTTATGTATGTATATATTTGGTAAAGAAATCTATATTTTATCGGTCACTTTTCGAGGATCTTTCACAGCTCCATACAGTCAAATTCTTCAACAATTCGTTCAGCGAAGTTCCCCGAAAGCAGAGTCAGTATTATTAACAATCACCACCGGAACGTTTCAAGAAACGTACGTACCCGAAATTCCACTTTGATCCATTTCCCATCGAAACAATCGACGCAACGCTTGTCACGGTCTCTTTCAGCCAGTTTCGAGCTTTAAATTCGTGCACGATGAATATCATCCGTTGCCATTGTTTCGTTATCGAATTCTCAAAAAAAACTCGCGAAAAATATTTTTCACGCGCAATCTAATCGAAGAAGTTCCGATTTCCGTTATTTCAGAACGTACGCTGTACAACGTGCGTTCTTCGAGGGACAACGTTCACCGTTCTCTTCCCCTGTGAAACGTAAAATTTCCACGGTTCGCGATTTATTAATTTCCAAACCGGCTGCGTTATTACCGCCGCCCACGAAAACTGTTCCCGAAGGATAAAATAAGCTCCTCGAAGAGTGAAACGACGACTTATCCAGCTTTCCAACGTTGCACGCATATTGCCTTCTAGAATCTCCGCGCATCGATATTCAGGGAGTTTATGAAGAAAGGGATTTTTCTTTTACCAAGCCCCTCGCGCCTCTGTGTCTACCGAGTCGCGAGACACCGCGACACAGAATGAGCCATCGATTTGAAATTATGATTTTCCAATTACGCGGCGGTTTCGCTCGCTGCCGAGACTCGTAGCCGGTCAATGACGCCGGGAATATTTATTTACGCGATTTACATGTTATTCAAACCCCTGACAGCGCGGCGTGCTAGAAAACCCATCGATCGAGGAATTTATGGGGAACGAAAGAACGTTGACTCGAAGTTTCCCCGGTATAATGAATTTCTTAATAAATCCTCTTCGACGTTGAAGAGTTTAACGAGCACGGACACAAAAGTTTCGGCTCACGGGCGAGACGCTGTTGTCGCGACACCCTTGTTTCGTGGTCGGGATTACTTTGAAAAATCTTCGCGGGCATATTCGAGGTGATAACTGAGATCTGTTGAATCGGTGATTGTCAACCTCCAACTACTAAAGATGTACGAGTATCGTAATTTTCGGTGAGATTGTCGATATTTTATGATTCGTGTGTATCACAATTTTCGGCGAGATTGTCGATATTTTATAATTCGTGTGTACCGGTTCGATTGTAACGCGCGAGACGTAGGATCGGGGAGCCAGAGGTAATTAAAAAGTTTGTACAATGCAAAATGTGTGGTCGATTGGTACCGATTCGGTCGATGTATTGTACGCGAATGAGAAAATTGCATCTGGAGGTGTAGCGTTTCTATTTGTACAGGAGTGATCTTCTCGGGTTGGAAAAGAACGCGTATGTATCCATTCCGTGTAAAATAATACAAAATTTATATAAATATGTGCTTTCTTTTTAAGTTCTAGCGACTTTAGTGATATTACAATAACGTGTTACAGCACGATGGTATAAAAAGTACGAGTTGATTGTCATCGATTTCACCATAACTTCAGATGCAATCTCTTCGCATACGTACTGTACACGGGGACTTAAAAATATGACCGTCGTGTCGAATTATTAAAATTCTCATAATTAAAGGGCTCTGGAAGTACAACAAACGTATTTTCGGTACTATTCTGCCATAGATCTGAATCAATATGCACAAAGTAAGTAATTTGTTCTTTTAAACAGAATTCTTATTTCGCGAATTCTCGTTACGTCCCACGGGAAACGATAGTCCGGTTTATGCAATAAAGAGGTTTGTAATTCCGTAAATTGTTGTTAAAACTATATTCAAGTATCCAGGATGCTTGCGGTAAGCTTCGCCGTAGAAGGAATTCCTCTTCCCTTGTGAAAGGGACGACGCGGTAAGTCCTGTGAATATTTCTCGGAAACTTCTTACTTCGACGCTGATCATATTCGTTACATAAAATAAGTTGAATATTTTACAATAATTTATACGACTTCTGGTTGAAGAACGATGCGACTGCGAAGTTTCTTTTATATAATTTTTCACACAGATTGTCCATCGTCGGTAAAATATTTCGCAATAATTTCCACGAGTCGTAGTTGCGTAGCGATGCGACTGGACAGTTTTTTTAATAAAATTTTTTATACGGATTTCCTATCGTCGGTAAAATATTTTAAAATAATTTCCACGAACTTCTGGTTGCGAAACAATGCGATTGGAAAGTTTTATTTTTATCAAATTTTTTGCACGGATTATCTATCGTCGGTAAAATACCACTAAGGGTTCTTTCCATCTTGTTCTCGCGCTATACTCAGTTCGAGGCCATGTCGGGACGCGTTATCTCGATTATCAAAAGCAGTGCGCAATTGCGCGCGATCGATACCTCGTCTCCGTTGCTTATCGTATTCGCGTTGTCGACTTTTCGCGCACTAATTACGTCGTTAGCGGCCTTCTTCCTCGTTGTGTCTCGAATATCGCTCGTTTATCGTCACTCGACGCCTCGCGTGATTAGTGCTTCCATCCATGGACTGTGTTGAAATAGCTCACGTGGGTAAGATCGATGATATCCTTCTATTTTAATAACAACGAAACTGTCAATCGGTAACAAAGCACCGAATCGGAATAATTTTGTCCGTAAACATGATCGATTTATTATGGAATTTAATACGCGTTCCAATTATCCGGTTAAATTGTAATAAAAAAAGTGTGTAAGAAACTACGAGGTTAAAATTTATGGCGATCCTGGATTGCCAGTACAAACCGTTGGACATTAAAGCCCCGAGCTAACTCCATACAATTACACGTACTTATTGTTTCATTTAAATCCACTTAGAAGTAGAATCAGCCAACAGGTAGTCAGACGCTAATGTGTTTGCATAATCGTCGACTAATACTACTTGCCAGTACATTAACTGTTCGAGTACCAAGCAGCGCGGTGTTCATGGTCAGACAAGTAGTATTACCCGCTTATCACCAGACAAGTAGTATTGCCCCCGTTAATGGACGGACAAACAGTATTGCCCCGTCTATGGCCAGACAAGTAGCATACCCCCGCTCACAGTCAGACAAGTAGCATACTCCCCGCCCATGGTCAGAGAGGTAGTATGGCCCCGTACATGGTCAGACAGTAGTATGATTCCCGTGCCTGGCCAGCCAAGTAATATGCTCCCGCCCATGTCCAGACAAGTAGTATTGCCCCGTCTATGGTCAGACGAATCAATATCAAATAGTTTATCAATATTACTCGATGTCACTCGGTGCATTATTAATATTACCTATCGTTACCTGATTATTTATCAATATCATAGCACCGGTTATAAAAAAAAAATTTTTTTTAAATAGTGGAATTATCGGAAACGTAATCAATTTCGTCAACCATTCGATCCTCGACAAAATTAAAGAAAAACAGTGTCGAAGTCGTGGTAAATCGCAACGAAGAAAATTTACATACTGGTCTCGTTCGTACGCGTCGAGAAACGCGTGAAACGGTCGCAACTTAAACGATTCACCGTTTCTGAAACTCTCAGACAGGTCTCCATCGAACAGACGTCGACTTAACGACAATCGAATGCGATCGTTGGAATTTAACATCGTCGCACCGTCGCGACGATTCGTTATTCACGTATTCAGTTCCCCAGCTTTCGATTCCGGGCGTTTAATCGCAACCTGATACCTGGAAAGCGGGCTGGAATAATAAATATCGCCGGAATATGCATCACACGTATGCGTCGCGTGTGCTGCATGCAGTCTGAAAGGCCTGGCGGCAACAACGTCGCGAGAAACCCGTGCCGTACTACTGACGTCTGGCCCGTGAACTCTCGCACCACTCGCGAGACTTGTTTACAAGTAGAACCGTTTCGCGACTTATCGCGATTATATCAACCGCCATCCAGCAACCAGTTACGAGAACTTGTCTTCGTTTGCTCTTGAATCTAACAAGGACTGAAGCACGAATTAATTAATAGTACGTTCGTTACCACGTCGTGGTTACCGTAACCGTTTCTAACGATGAGAAATACTTTAAGAGCAGAAATTTGATTTTGAAAGGAAATCGTATTCGAGAGATAACTATAATATTTTATCCAAGAATGTAGGTGTTAACGATTGTCAAGTTTATCGATGTAATTAATAATATTGTCACGATTAGCAAGTACACTAATGTTATCAAAATTAACTAAACATTTGATCACCATGGTGATACGTTATTGAATAAGGATAACGTAACACCAGAGATTTTATGCTTTTGTAAAGATTGAATAAAAAGTTGTAAGTTTGGAACATCTCTTCGAAGAATTTAGAAAATTGAATCGATTTATTGGGAAGGTTGATTCATTTTTAATAACGTTATCGCTGTCATCGTTAATATCTTAACTGTGTAATTATCGATTACTTTCAATAAACAAGTTTTTAAGAGTGTCAAAGTTCCCTCCGTTAGTAGCGTTTAAACTGAAATCAATGTTACTAATTTTGTTGCTGTCATTTACGTAGTTCAAATACTCTGGGTAATGAGACCAATTAAGGCGATATAGTGTTACCGATGTAGTCAATCTCATTAATATAATGTATCTAATCAATGTTACGAATCGTATTACCGTTATCAATGTTACGGTTACTACCGACATTATCAACAGCAGTAGTACCAATACTGACGTATAGAGTAGTTTACATCCATAGTCTAACTCAGACACGAGTTTCCGATTTCTGCGTTGCAAATACAAGTATTCGTATCGGGAGAACACGATAGGCAAGAGGGTGACACCGGTTCGCGGATTCTTGTCAAATTTCAAAAATCTCTATTCGAGGAATTTCTTGGGAATTCTGTATTTTGTTACCTAGTTAGAATATTTTAACTTTCTTCTAAATATTTCAAATCCGTCTATTTATTACATTGAACTACGAGAATTATTCAACTATTTTTAGAATAGTTTTATAGATCGTTGTTGTCGATGAAAATCTTTCTTGAATTTTTTCCCCATTTTAATTACTGCCGCTCAAAGTGCTCCAATTTTATTTGTTCCCGTACCGGCAACGTTGGATATGCCAACACCAATTAATTAAAACGGTCGTTTGTATTTCATTAATTTCGAATAAAGCGTCGTCACTGTACAGAACTTCGGTCTCTCTATACGCGAAAATATTATTTACGAGGTTATAATTGTTCGAGAAGTTAAAAGATTCTTTTTTATTCGAACGCTACGAATGCGTACGCTGTGCGACGAACGATCCCCGATGTAAAAAGACACGAAAAAAAAAAGAAAAAAGAAATATCACGAGATTTCGCAAGTTCACTCATGCGACAGACACGGCCATTGTCGTCACTGGTTCCTGGTCGCCGTTATCGCAACCGTTACACCGCGCCGCTGCGGAATTATTTACACGACCTCGTTGGAAATCCTTTAAAGACAATCACCGTCCTTTAAAATTTCACAAACCGTGGAGAACGCATCCGCGTACACGAGGCCAGGCTTAAACATTGGAGAGTTAAATATTAAACTGCAAGAAGTGGCGCGAACAGCACGAAGCTTGCGCTTTCCGACCCACCCACCTCGATCCTCCTCTTATTACGTCGCTCCCGCGAGGGAAAACCGACGTGGAAGTTCCGCGCAGGAACTCCCCATTGCCATTCCGTGCGTAGGCTTCCTTTCATTTCATTATACACAATACCGATAATACTAATTTCCGTAGCACGCGACCGGCAGCTTACCGGGAAGCGTTTGTAAACGCGCGGCAGCGGCACACCGGCATCCCCCGCTGGAAAGCGGCAACACTAATTACGGAAGCGAGCGGAGCTTCGGGCAACCTAGGGAAGCCCTCGTTTCCGAGAGACGAACAGCCCAGGAAAAAGGGAAGGAAAAATCGACGAAGGAACTGCGAGAAGGAGGAAAAGCGTTCCAGACAGGTGCATTGTAGGTCAGGTGCACCGACCTCAACCGAGATCTTTAACTTCGCCCTTTTTTCTTCGGTAACAATGCTGAGAGTGAATTAAATTTGTCCTCTGTACGATGGTAAATACTTTGATTATCTCTCCCCCCCTCTGGAGTATTTTTGCTTCTTCTCGGGGAGAATATTTTAAAGAAAAACACCGGAGGTTGGTTTTTTTTATTCCGATTGAGAAACCTTTCTTTCGAAGTTGCAAGAACGAGAAGAGGTATTCGCAACAGTGAAGTAGATTAACAAATTTAAATATTCGAATGCGAATGTTTTTTTTCATCGAATTTTCTACGGAGGGCGTGTGTGTTATTTACTATGAATTTCTTGCGGAATGATCGGTGAAAAACTGGGTTAGAAAAATTTCTGGGTGTACCGGGCCTCGAACCTGGGTAAATTTCGTGGAAAACAAGTGCTCTGGTTACGTTGCCAAGAAGATTACCCATGTTAAATAAAGTTGCTATTCATAAAAGGCAACCGTTCGAAGTAAATCAAATTTTATTTTACTCTACTGTTGTATTCATGAGAAGATGTTGACTGTTTTCAATGCTGAAAACATCTACACGTAACGAGGGCTATTTTTACACAACACGGTTAAGTTAACGAACCTTGCTCTCTGCTACGATATGCAATACTTCCTTCTACTCGAATTCTGATATTCTTTCTTCTCTGTTATTCCAGTCCAAATTAACGATCTCTACCGAATTTGGAAACTAAAGCGTTCCAAGTTGGCGCGTTTGTTAAAATTTATCCGTTAGTATCGATACCCTGGATCCTCGAAGAAGGTTCGTTTCGTTGTACGTGGAGCAATTTCACTTTCACCGACGCAGATGGATGAACGGCTCGTAAATTAGTCGAAAGTAAATTACAGGAAAACGTTGGTGGGGTCCTCTTTGGGAAAGAACGATCGTGGAGTCGTCCGCGAGTGGGAATCACCGGTAACCGGAAATGATCGATATCCGTATAGCTTGTTAAACGACAGTTTAAGCACAATCAGCGGAGCATTATGTGCATTACCGCGGAAACTGGCGGTACCGCGTCCCCAGAAATTAGAGCTCGATTGCCGCACGCACTATTGATCACGGTAGTCACAGGCCTGTCGATTAAGGCACCGGTATATCGGTGGACAGTTAATGGCTTGAGATTACCGGGCTGCGATTGCGAACGCCCTCGGTTCCGTCTGAGCCCGATCTGATTTCGATGAATTACAACATTCCGATCATAACTCTGCCCGTGCCTGACCAAAAACCTGTGATACCCGTTTCCACTGATTTCCCGCTGAAATTCGCGAGCAGATTCCCCTACGAATCAGTGGAACGAGTCAACGCTTTCAACGACGCGCGAAAGACGTTTTACGCGCGTTAGAACACGAACCGATACCGACTGTCCGAAACCACGATACTTGTTGCTGAACATTATGAAACTCTCGTTACAATCTTCTCGGTACGCAGTACGGTGAATTCAATCTTTTCACTCGCGATCCATACTGCCCGTATTATTATAACGAATAGTTGTTTAAATTCGATGAGATTAGTCACGATTTGAAATAAAGGATCGAGTGAATAATTTCATAAACGTTTTGATTCTTTTTGCAGATAAACTTCGAAGAATACTGTACGACGTGCTCGATATTACGGAATTATTTTTTACGGATTTCGAAAGAATTCGAAAATTTGGACGAAATCGGCGACAATTGAATTAAACGTTATTCACTGTTATCGTACGGGATCGTTTTAAGATTAATTGCGCGGTAGTACACAAAGGTGTGTACGCGAGAGAGAGAGAGAGAGAGAGAGAAATATTCTGTATTGTTGGAGTAAAAACCGAAAACTGAATTCTCTATTGAATTCCAGGAGGAGATCGTGAAACGCGGTTGAAATCAATCCAACAAATCGATGCTTTCAGTGACGGATGAACGACGTTTTGTGTATTTTAATGCATGAACAGCCATGAATCCACTATAGATAAAACAGTTATCCGTTGTTCCAGAATGTGGGGGGAAAAAATCGCGTTATAAAAAGAGACAAGAGTTGTGCGTTGTCTGATCAAAACTGACCGTGCCTATTCTACTGATTCTCGGGTGAGATTAAAAGGACGGATCGTCGAAACGAAATAGACAGCAGAGATACACGATTTTCACGGGTTCAAAGAACAAAGTGCTCCCTATTTCAATGTGCCGGAATTTTTGGGGGCAAAACACGGCAACGGTTACAAAAGTTTTTTCAAATCGAATTTCGGCCACCGAAGACCGATTACTTCGGAAACATTGCAAAATTGTAGCGTTATCTTCCCCGAAAGGTATCTAATTTGGAAAATATTGTACGACGCGTAATTGAAGCTCTAGTCATCCGAGTGAATATATTTTTTAAACTATTCTCTGTAAAATATTAAATTACGCGTTAATTTTTTTAAAGTGTGTCCACTTTAAAGAACGACGGATTACGCTTAATTTTTCCGAAAATGCGTCCACTTTGGCAAATATTAAATTACGCGTCAATTTATCTAAAGTGACTCTACTTTCTACACCACTCGATTACGCGTTATTAAAGGACGAGACATCGAAGCGGACCCGATACTCCATTTTTACCTCGAACCACGAACCTGCACGAAACACTAAATTCTCCGCCATATTTCGCAAGCAAGAAGAACGGCTCGTCGAGCACCGCTCTATACATCATTCGGCCGTAATAGAAAAGTTCCCAGCGCGAGCGGACTTTCCACCGTTCGTCGACGGTACCTCAGCAGGTTATTCGTCTTCCCTTCGAGATCATCGTTCCCTCATCCCTTCCCCCCTCGAGCCAGTTCTCCCGCGTGTCTCACAGCGTTCCCTTCTTCTTTTTTTTCTCCCGCTCGTTCTGACATTTTCCTCCGTGCTTCCCCGGGTCTCCAGCCACTTAAGTGGCAGTCATCCTTAAGACGACGACCCCTAAAAGTAAAACGAGGCGAGCTCGAGCCTCCGATACTGTCTTCGTACACTCCGCTCTCCTCTCTCTACCGCTTAACCGAATGAATGGAGGCTGGCCAGAGTCGACCGGGTCTGCCTCGTGGTCACATCGATCGTCGGTAGAGATTTCGTACATTCTTACGCGATCTTTTGCACGATCTCCGAATCATTTTCGTTCGTATTTGAATAACTAGCTCTCCTTCGAGTAGAGAAATTTCGAGGAGGGTGTCCGATATTGTATCTGAGATTTGGCGATAGAGGAAAATTAAGATTCGTGGAGTATTAGAATAAAGAAATTTTATCTATGTGTTGCAACGATCGTTTTCGAACAAATTCGAGTAGTTAAGTTTTCCTTCGAGTAGAGAAAATTGGGACAAAGTTTGGATCAAATTATCCAGGCTTCTCGAGCTTAAAATTTTATACAAAGTATCCAGATATTGTTCTTAAACCTGGCATCGTTGGCAATGGAAGGTTTAGGTATGCGAATGCGAGAAAAGTATACTTCTTCGTTTCTATCGACGATTTTTTATAAATAGAAAATTGCAACGCAATAAATAACTCTTCTTCGAGCAAGGAAGATCGGGAAAGATTTTCGTAAAAGTTGCTCAAATTTCTTAAATTGAAAATCGTGCACAAAGTATCTGGGTAACATCGTTTCGAAATCGTTCGACAGGGGAAGGTTAAGATACTACGCGAATGCAAACGAACAAACTTTCTCCATTTGTGTCAACGATGCACGAGTTAGGAATTGAAGCGTAACGTTTCGACCCTTTGCAGCTCCTCGTTAGACCCGCGAAACTCCACGAGGAAAGGTGGAAGAAAGATAACATCCGCGTATTCATCCTTTGAACCGATTCAAACGATACGCGAAACGTTTACCAGCATTCGTCGCAACTAAAGGAGATAATTAGGTGGTCTTGTTCGAGTGGGATTCCCCGTGTGACGAATCACCTTACCGGCTCGATTAAAAGCTTGCGAGGAACATGTCGCGAGAGGTCACGAGAGTCCAACAGCCGACGAATCACCGAGTCTATTAAGCTCGCTCATTAAGGGTCTTAGCGATACGAATATCCACGGGGACGCGGTAACGAGTGACGAGCCTGCAGCATGAAAAGCGAATGAAACGTTAACAACCACGACTTCCGTGTAGTTTCTGGTCGTTGAGAAAAAAGTAGCTTTCCCGATAATTTGCCAGCGGACACCGCTACCCACGTCGTCGTGGATATCCTCCTCAACGGCCACTTAGTATCAATTCTCGCGTGGCCTCCGACCGGTGCCACCGGTTTTAATTCGGTTTCGTTGCATGCAATTTTCCCCACGAAACTCGCCCCTTTTTCTACGTCGACCTCTTCAACGTGTTGCGACGCAACGGTACATTCGGTGCTGCCTAAGCCTCGAAAAGTTCAAATTCACGACTCCGTACCGTGGATACGTTACACGGAAATTTTACAAATTTATCCGCGAATAAAATAATAAGTCGAGTCGTCGGCACCGGGATAATACTCGAAACTGATTCCGTTTCGTTCGCGATGCTGCGTCGGAGGGAAGAGGTCTGAATTGGGTCTGGATTAAGTTACAGCAATTTTACAATTTTTTTCCCGCGAGTAAACTAACGATGTAAATATAGAGAAGCGTGCTATGCTTGTACGGTAATATTTCAATGAAGTTAAAAGAGATTGGGAAATGAAATACCGAGATAGAATAGAATTATTGAAAATAACAACACCGAGTATCGTTCTTGGAAGAATTGATACAATTCGCGAACAATTCTCTCGTTCGACCTTATGACCGTCCGGGTCGATATTATGAAAAATCGAAGCATCCTACTAAAAGAAAAAAATTTTCCGGATCTATAATCGTTTATTTCCACACATTTCCCTGCACCCTCTCGATACAATCCGAGTCCTTCCAGAGGCTCCGCAATCAGTGTCATTCCGCAATCCGGTCGAATCGATGAAGAATCGGTCACGATACAGGGAAATCAGTCGGGACAGCCGTCGTTAATCCCGCACAAAGCCACAAACGGTTCGTCAGGTTCACGCTGGCCAGTCTGATCGTTCTAATATCAATCGGTCCGCGTCCCGTAACTACGCGTACGGGAAAATTTCATCAGGAGCGGCAGGCGCGGTTTAATCCATCCCAATGATTAATTCCATCGGCTAACCAACTGGCGGTGGGTCGAGAGGGACGGAGTGGCACGCGTGACTCCGCTACAAATCGCGCGACAGTTTCGTTTCAGGCGCGTCTCCCGAGTTGGCCGCCTCGGCCGTGTCGTCTCCCTCGGGCTGGTGTCCCGTTTCCAATTACGCTCACTGCCTCGAGATAACTGGTGGTTACAGTTACGCGTTATACGGTTACACCTTACGTCACCGTGCCACCCGAGCGGCGGCGTTTCGTCGCCGCGTTACCCGGCTCGGCTAATATCCATTTTCATCGGCTACGATTACCCGGGATACGTTACGGTTAACTACTGCTCGTTCGCCTACCTGCGCAACGATACCGCTTAACCGTCCACTCGGAAACATCTCTGGTACGGGCGAAGCTACGCTCCAAAGAAGGGACATTTTCGAACGGTCAGGTCTTGTAAAACGTACGAATAATAAAATGGATTTCCACGTAGGGCGATTCTACGTGAGAAAACAAGTCTGAAATATAATGGGTCGTTTCATAGGTTTTGTCGTTCGATGAAACTTATCGATGAGTATAGTGCTAGGTTGCTCGATAAGTTTTGTCGTTCGATACAGTTTGTAGTGTTATTACACTGACAGTTTTTGGCACTCTATTGAGTGCATTGCATCGTATAGTATCGCAAGGAGAGAAGTATCGAGCGAATTTTGATTAACGAAATTATTCTTGACTTTGGAAATTATTATTTAAGAAATTACTTGGGTAACCTTTCGTGATTCAAGTTAGTTTCGTAGATGAAATTGTATATGGAAATAATTCTATCGGAAGGAGAGAAACGTAGAGAGGTTCGTGGAAGGTTTTGTTTTTAAGAAAACGTTTTACTTTGAATATTAAAGATCAGAATGGAATTTCCGTATTTTTATAACAGTTCTTCACAAATCATTTGAACGCGTACATCCGCGCGCGTACATCGATAAAAGTGAACTTAATAACAAGAGTTATCGCTCTGAAATCTCTCGCCACGGATAGAATTATTCCTCGAAAACTCGGTGGTCGGCAACGCGTTGATAAAGGAAGACAAATCGAAACAAACATCGCGCCATTTGTCCGTAAATAACGAATCCATAGCCCGAGCGGTGTATCCGATAGATGTATCGATAACGTTTAAGCTTCTCAGAAGGCGAAGAAACCAATTTCTCTTCGCTTCTTTGATATAATGAGCAACGAGAGAAATAATGGACTTCATTGAGCGAGAACACACCGGGGGTGGAATTTTTGCGAAAATGATGAGAAAGGAGGATGATGTACTACAACAATTACGCGCGAAGAAATATAGCGTAACGGGTACGAAACTATAACAAATTATTATCGAGCCGTACGCGTTTAGAAAATTTTCAATCGAAATATTATCCGTGTATTCTAAGTGGATGAATATTTTAACCGCTCATTAGGGGAGCAATTAATCCGATCCTTGCAATCGCGTTCTCTTCATCGTCGAATCTCTCGAACTAGAAATGGACCGTTGAAAAAATTCGATACGCGTTTGGCAGGGATCAATTAACGAAATGCAAACGTTTCGTTAATTAATTGGAAGCCGCGATTCAACGTAGTTTCTCGTTAATGCGATCGTTTTTATCAAAGAACCGGTCGATTTGCAAACTTTGCCCCAAATTCGTAATTAAAGGAATAATTCGATCCCAGGTGCCCGTCACCGATATTTTCCCATATTCGTAACGATGACGAGACGTTTCTGAAAAAGGAGTAGCTGTATCGAGAATCGGTTAGAAAAGAAATAAAAAGTACTTGCCTCCTTTCCCGAATAAATACTAATTTTCTCTACTAAAATCAAGTTTTCTTTACAAATTTTCCAAGTACTCCTTACTACACACTATTTTCTCAAATTGTCGATGACTTCGATCATCTCGCTTACCATAATTTCAAACTATTTAAGATTCGTTACTCGAATGTCTCTCAATTTTGTCATATTTCGCTGCTAGTTTCGTCAAAGAAAAAAAGGACAATTTGTCTACGTTTGTGAGAGAAAATTGCCAAATTTCGAACCTCGTAAAAGCAAGTGTTTCACGTCACCTTAATCACATATTCGATCGGTCCATGGAATTGCCCTACGCGAGTAATTTCCTACCGCGAGTAACCAAGTGCTCGAAGAAAGAAACCAATTACGTTGTCAGCGGAGAACAATGCCGTCTCCCGGCGCGAAACAACCACAGGGAATTCTCTGGTTAGACCGACCAACCCTCCGTCCCTCCCCAGAGTCAATGTTAACAAAATTCAGCGGCTCGCTCGCAAATGGCGCAACCGGCCACTCGCAACGACACCGTCGCGTCAGCGTACGATGTTGTTCCTGTCCCCCAACACCGCTCCTCCGCCCCCGTGAAGAACGACATCGAACTCCTCTTTCTACAGGGTGTTTTCGAACCGGTGCTACAACCCAAATGTATGTTTCTTTTTCATGCGGGGTGATTCTACTAAAACGCGAAAACAACGAAACGTTTCTTTCGCGTAGCTTGACTCCGCTGAAACAAAAACAACGAAACGTTTCTTCCCGAAGGGTGACATTACCGAAACATAAAAATAATAGAATGTTTTCTCCCACGTAGGTTAATTCTACGCGAAAACACAAGTCCGAGGTAATAGTTTTTTTTTTTACATTCGAGGCTTCATTTCCGAATAAATCGATGTTAAATAGTCGCGGTGTACGTTGCATCGTGTTATTCTTTCCTATTAGTCTTTTACGCGTTCGAGCTGACAAACGATAAAAAAGAAAATAAAATAAAAAATTGGGACAGCAAAATCGACCAATACGGCGACATCCACGAATATTCGACCTCGATTTATTCGGGAATGAATCATCGAATTAAAAAAAATGTCACTCCACGGTTCTCTACTTATTTTCCCGTGTAGATTCACCCCGCGCGGAACAACATTCGATTGTTTTCACGGTATATATCGTACAACGATGTCCTTGGAACGTGGACACCCGTGTACCACGAAATATTCCCGACATCGATTTATTCGGAAACGAAGCACGGAATTCGAAAATATCGCGTTCGATATTTTACTTGTTTTTTCATGTAGATTCAGCCATCTTTGGGTCGAAGCATCGGTTCGGAAAGAGCCTGTATATTATCTACGACGGGGTTGCCTCCTCGAGGACGGCTGCGATGGAGACAAAATATTGGAGCACGGGAATTACGATGGGAAAATTCTGAGCAAACATTTGCGAAACGTTATCTCGCCGCCCGGTAGTGCACACGGTGCACGCGCGCGTGTCGCTTCAAACTAAACACGCGATAACACGGAAACGAAGAGGGAGGGAGGGAGGTGGGGACCGTCTCGTTCGCCGTGTTTCAGGGCAATTCTACGGATGACGGAAGAATTGAAAACATAAAACCGAAGCTAACGCCGTGGGGCGTCAACGGTGGCGTCGTTTCGAGTGTACTACGACCCATACGGTGTGAAATCAAGCGCGGTAACGGGCTTCCGGTTATTATGAATTTTCATCCCTCTCTCTCTCTCCCCCGAGTCGTCGCAAAGTTATCGCCACCATTGGCTGGGAATTCGACGATCATTTTTTCGTTTACTTTGTCACCGAACGAAGCGAACTTTACGCGTTTATAACGCGCGCGTGTGCACACGGAAAGCACGAATGTTTATTATACCTGGTAATTAGAATATAAAATGATCGATATAACGCGTGAACGTTATACAACGGAGGAAATACAAATATCGATAACAACCGATACAACCTACGAACGTATACAAAATGAAATACGAATAACGATCGGTACAACGTGTGAACGTTCAGGAAATGAAATATTGACGATGATCGATACCAACTACCAATCTATGGAAAATGAATAATTAATAATGATCGATATCAGGTACGAACGTGTGAAAGATATATTAAGAACGATCGATATCACGCACGAACCTGTACAGAACGAAATATTAATAATAATTAATATAACGTGCACATTGTGTACATGTTTAACGTATCGTGCCATAAATGCATAAAATACCGCAAAAACCCATCAGGGGTTAGTACAGACGAGTCTCTAGTTTTCCCTTTCCCCAAAAATAGTATCGAGTACGAACGAACGGATATATAAAAACGAATAAAAAAAAAAATGATCGATCCCTGGGTATTATTTTCCACAAACAATCGATCGCCATTGTCGTCGGTTAGTTATTACGCGTGACACGCACTCGGTGATTAAATGTTGACTCTATCAACTTGCTCTCATTGTTTCTCGCACTCGTCCCCAATGTACGTAAAGTCAATCTAGCTGTGTACATAGGAGCCATAGATGTAACGAATTATGTTACAATGGGTACCTACATCGAATTGCAACGATAATCTGTACGCTGCACTGCCATTCAACCCGACCGACAATATTGCAACAGTCCCCGCAGACTGTACAATTATCGTTCGAACAATCGTATCGAAACGATGGTTCACTGCTCATTGTACGAAAAATCGTCGCGTCCACGGTCTCCGGTGGACGCCACGATGGAAAGTCCGAATTTTATCTGCCCTTGGAGTTGCCGGATCGGGCAACAACTTCGAGAATATTATACGATGGTTTTCTCGATGTTCGAAATTTTTAAACGTTCAAAAGTTGCGTTCGCCGAAATATTCCCCTCGAGGAAAAAGCCTGGCGAAAGAATGGTGCTGAAAAATCGTAAAGTCGCAGCCCCCATTCGCATACGAACGACCGTTTCAAACCCCATCCCCCTCACCGGTCCACCATGGTGTATGCCAAGTGGGTTTCGTTCTTTTTTCCTTTTTTTTTTTTCTGGAAAGCGTCTCTTTTTTTTCACGAGCTACGCGAAAGCGTAATTCCAAGGAAAATGGCATCGTGCTAATAACTGGCCTAATGCGGCCGCTCAAAGCGAACAGGGGGTGGCCTCGCGCGAGGCCACCCCCGGCCGCGGGGTGGACGTAGCCAGAGACGGGTCTGACAGGGTGGAAAGCCTTCGTTACCCAACTCTGTGTCGTCGCCTATTTGTGTTACGAGAAACTTAGCGCATGTTAATTAGTAGATACGGTTAGCAGTTATGGTTAAGTGAAGTTTGTAAGCCACTACCTTCATCTTCCCCTGTCGCCCTAGCTTTTCGGGGGATGTCGAGGCAGTGAACACCGTGACCTTTTCTTAAATGAAATTGACGCGTTGGGAAAACCTCGAATCGAGTACGAACGATCGAAATATTTTTGTAAATCGATCTTGCGAACTTTTCTTATACGAAATTCCACGTATTGCGAACAGTCAGTCCATAAACTGTGGGAATATTTTTATCGATTAATTTTCCGTCCTCTTCTTCAATGAAATTTAACGCGTTCAGAAAGGGTGGAATCGACTGTAAACAACGGGAATATTTTCATAAATTAATTCATACTTCGTTCGTAACATACAAGACGCGGTCACGAGAATAATTCTGGAACGTATTTTACATTCTTTTGGCGAATGTAAATTCCATAAAGGAGAGTTCAAAAATTTTACAAACCTTCGGTTCTTCGACATCGCGTCTTTCCGTTCGTTCGAGTAACGAAGTAAAGACTCGAAGTCGGGGGAAAATTTTATTCGAACGACGAATGCGATTAACGGATACCTTTTCGCTCGTTAGTCGTGAAAAAATTTCTAATCGAATAAAAGTTTGCTCGTTACTCGAATAATTATTCATCGGTGTAGTAACAGGGCGAGCGAAGGAGACTTCCTTTCCGTTATTCCATGGATAAATAATTCGAACAACGAGCAAATCTTCTTTCGATTCGTAATTTCGATGAAAAGGAAACGTGGCAATCGTTAAATTCTGAAGATACTCGATGATTCATTCTCGTCGTATAAATAATGTTGAAATAAAGTCTCTCGGATGGTTAGGTATCGACAAATGCAATATTCGTTCACCTGTTCGGATTTCTCGAGGAAATCCGCGTTAGAAGATCGTATAACTCGTATATCTCGCATATCGACTCGGTGTTCTCGTGTTTAGAAATACAGAAGCAACCGTAAAGTCACTCTACACCACTTGTTCCGCGGTAATAGACACCTCGTTAGCGGGTTGTATCAGCTTTCAACTCCGATAAAGAGCCACGAACCGGGCTGTCTTCGAAAACACGCGGCAAAGTTCACGGACGATTTCATTTCGCGAGGAATTGAGAACAGAATGGGAATCGTCATTTCGAAGTTCGATGCGGCGTTCAAGATCTTTTTCGAACTTTAAAGAGACTTTTTCTACGGCCACGGAAGTTTGCGCGATACTGTTTGCTTATTCGCGGTGGAACGCGTCGGATGATAAAAATGCTGGAACGTGTAAAAAGTTTTATTACAAGACCCCTCTTCGACGGAATATTAAACCGCAATTCCATACATTTCGTCCCGGAACGTTGCGACCAACGTTGATGTATACGAGACGTGGCGAACATAAGTCTTCCTTCGTAAATAAAAAATGCGCAATGAATTTTTTTCACCGAAAGTTCGATTCTTGAGAAAGATCACGTGGAAGATTTCAGCTGCTGCGTTTGCCGCATTATGAATGTTCGATTCACGCGATCGATACGACGAATTGCAGTGTGGGGAGATTAATGAATTAGGTGTGTTTAAACTATTACGAACGACGAAGAATCGAGTATGCGGCGAAGAGTTTAAAATTGTGCGAAGCAGGTTTTCCTTTAAGGAGTGCGTACGGCTCGTTTCAAAGTACGATAAAGTGTGTGTGTGTGTACGTGTGTTTGGGGAAATTTGAACGAAACCAGCGAGCAAAAGGCCGGTCGAAAAGCGAGCGCCAGACAGCGTAACGTAGAGCGCGGTAAATACCAATAGAACATTCATTATTGATACTTTTTATTTCATTTATTTCAAATATATTGTCAAGCCTACGAAAGTGGATCGTTTTCTGGTTAAGAAAATATTACTTAACGTCCAAATATACGATTCTAAAAAATATATACGACACAAGTGGCGGGAGTGGCATAATCGTGAAATTTAAGAATTCGTTACATTATACATTGTTCCCAGTGATATTTATCGAGCGGTCAACGACACCAAGATTCCTCCCGCGTTCTGTACCTCGAGTCAAAGTGTTGCACAATCGATCGAGAAATTAATTATCGATTTTAAAACGTAAATACGAAGCTCTCTGAAAACCTTGCGGGAATTAAATTAGAAACGAGTCAATTAGTTCGACGCGAACGTTAATTTGGCCAGCCGCGGGTTGCGTTTCGCCGTGGTCCGATGCATTTTTCGCGAGACCAATCTCGCGACCATTTATTTTGTCCACGGTCCATTATCGACGAACGTAACGAGTTCGAATTAACCGGTCGAGACTTGAATCTCGACCGTACCATTGAGAGCCGCGCAATTAAGTGCGCAACCCTGCGTGAGCTTTCGTAATAATGTCTCGGAGATTCATAGATACTCCCCTAATCATACACTCCTGGATCACAATAATCCAGGAAATCTTGCTTCTAATTTACGATCGTTTTTTAACGTCGTTGTCACGAGGCCTGGACACGTAATACCGGTTCGTGAGAGAGTTGCTACAAGATTGCTGGAAGGGAGCAATTTTTAAATATTACAGGGTCGACTTTAGATTTGCAGGTGATTCAACCTGAGAAAAATCTTTATTAGAAATGAAAAAACGCGGTAGAAGTTGTATTCTTTAAGTAAAAGCGTCGAAATTCAATTAATCGCTTTTCTAGATAGAAAAATCATCGTGATGGACGTTTGTGAATCGATAAACATTTCCAGCCTTGACAATGTCGGTTCGATCTCAATAACAACAATTCCATCGGGAACAAAGAATATTTGAACGAAATGATATATTAAGCCATTATTTATGCTAGGATATTGCTAATAATTGTTCAATCTGCGGTTCTACGACGGTTGTTAATAGTTGTGATAAACAAACATCAAGATATTGCGATATCTGCGAAGGCGAATCGCTTTAGCGAATGTTTATGTCTCTAGGCGATTGTTATAAACATTTTTGCACGTTCTGAACTTTTATATTACCGTATGTAAATTAAATTTTATCGGAAAATTTAACCAAGAGATTGGTATAGATATATTTCTCGATTTTATATGAAAATTAACATTTGTAA
This sequence comes from Ptiloglossa arizonensis, assembly GCF_051014685.1. Classification (NCBI taxonomy): domain Eukaryota; kingdom Metazoa; phylum Arthropoda; class Insecta; order Hymenoptera; family Colletidae; genus Ptiloglossa; species Ptiloglossa arizonensis. Next base: position 18,180,676 of record NC_135054.1, read on the forward strand.
ACTAATTAATGGTTTGCACTGTAAAAGTTGGGAATATTAATTTTACAAAATGCATTTTCTTTTGCTTTGTAAATGAATAATTTGCTTATGAAGATTAATTTTGGTTGTAAATCGAGAAATATATGAATACAAATATTTTATCTTCATTTCCGATCACAATTAATTTCTGAAAATTATCTGATGATTTTTGATGCCTAAATAAGATGTACATTGTTCGATCAATATAGGGAACATACGTAAATGTTGATAACAATCGCGGAAATGAACAAACATTCACCGAAACCGTTCGTCTTCGCAGATTTCGCAATACCTCGATGTTTATTTATCATATTTATTAACAACCGTCGTAGGACCAAACTTTAGACAATTATTAAGAATGTCCTAGTATAAATAATCGTTTAAAATATCATTTCGTTGAAATATTCTTTGTTCGCGAAGGAATTTTTCGCTGAGATCCAACTGACATTCTCAAGGCCACACGTATCGATTATCGATTCACAAGTATTCATCGCGATGATTTTTCTATCCAGAACTTTTATGTAAAAAATTCAACTTCTACGCGTATTGCGTAAATTACAAGAATTAAACGAATGTTAAATTAATGTATCTAATGAACAATTGTTACTTTCCATACTCTAAAACTTTACGAAACACGTTTTAACATCGAGTCTCGATCAAAATCAATTTCTATAAGTTTCTTAATTAATTGCAATACATAAATAAGATACACATTGTTCGATCAATATTGAGAACATTCATAAATGTTAGTAACAATCGCGGAAATGTACAAACATTCACCGAAACCGTTCGCCTTCGAAGATTTCGCAATATCTTGATCTTTATTTATCATATTTATTAACAACCGTCGTAGGACCGTAGATTAAGCAATTATTAACAATGTTCTAGTATGAATAATGGCTAAAAAGCCATCAATTTGTTGAAATATTCGATTAGATCGAACAAAGACAATGGAAGTAACGGTAAGTCACTGGTAAATGACCTTGCGGTGGGTATATAAGGAGCCGCCGGTTGTTTAAAATTTCATTGTTCCTGGAGCCTCCGAGGTGGACGGATCTCTTCGTTTTAGGTTCATGGAAGGGGGACCCCCCACCTTGGTAACCGGTACTGGCCGCCGGTAGGCGGTGGTCAGTACTGGCGACCACTCTCTCGATCCTATCTTTTTTTTTTTAATTGTTTCTTTGTCTAATTCATTTCATTTGTTCTCTGATTTTAATTACTACTTCTTTTTACATGTTTATTTTTTTCCACTAACCAAATTCATTTCTATTTTCTATTATGCCTTGACTTTAGGTTTCTCTCAGGTTTCTCTTAGATACATTCTTTTAGATGTATCGGAAAACGAAGAACGAAGAGGACCGATGTATTGCATCCTCCGCGGGACTGTTAATTCTAAGTATAGACTAAGTTAGTTTTAAGGTCACCATGTACGAATATCTGTGATCTGCCGAGCAATTATCCAATCTTTAGCTTCTTTTTGCTCGCTTGCTCGTATCTCAGTCCGGCCACCTCTGCTTGTTGCATAAGCAAGTGACCGGCCGTGGAGGTGGACCGAACGCTCGATCGCCGTCTCTTCTGGTGCGTCCGCTTTGAGAGAGTATATGCTGCGAACACAGGGGCAGGTGTTCGCACCGGTCCCTGCGGAAGCCCTTGATCCATCATAAGACCCTCTCTTCGTCATCCTCCGTGAGTCAGGTCCACGCTCTGCGTGGCTCCTGGCTGCGGAGTTGGGAGAAACGGGGCACTCCTCTAGAGGAGTGGACGGCGTCGCGCATATCCTTGAGAATCGGGCCCACTGAGGGGAAACGGGACCGACCTAGTAGGAGCAACTCCGCGGTTCGTGTCGCGTCTTTCCCAATTTTGCCTAATTTTTCCATAATGTAATTGCTCGGCAGAACTAAACGAGGAGATCGAAGGAACATTGATTCCTTCCATCTCTTCGGTTTAGTAACTTCGTTTGTATTGCGCGTCGAGGGAGATCGATGGAACTATGATTCCATCTATCTCTCTCCGGGTCTCCACTCGCAGCAACCTCCACGTGGTGAGACCTGGTAATCGGTATTACTCGCGACGAACAATCATTTTTTGTCGCGGGTAGCACCGAGCGAATTGGCTGCGAATTTAGAATAGTTTTATCGTTTGAATTATAAGAATGAAACAAATGTAAAGTTAATTTATTGCATAAGCTATCATTACTTCCCGTGTTCTCTAACATTAAGTAACATGTTTGAAACCTTCTTGTACTTGCAAAGATTGTCCATTGCGAATAATGCCGATCTAATCGGCTATATACTTAGACTAGCTATTTAGTATATAAGAATAAATTTTATATCGTAAGATTGAAAAATGTTTGAGGCGTCAAAGATTGTTTGATACTTGTATGACGATGAAAGTAGAAATACCATTATGTATGCCGAAAAAATATGTATGATCATTAAATAAACCAAACTTATTGATAACATCTTGTGTCTTTTAATTACAACTTTCCTTCTCCCTTTTCTGCATTGCTATGTATCGCTTCAACTACAATTAAATAACGCCATTTCTAAGAGTCCGCGAAAAAGGAATACCTCCTAGACCATCGTGTTGTCCTGATACTAAAATCATGAAATCGAATACGTAAATTCGAACTCGTAAATTCATTCGAAAATACCGCCTAATTTCAATTCGCGGAAATCCTCGGAAATGACATCATTTCTAAGAATTCAGGGGATAGTGCCACCTCCTCGGCTGTCATGTTCTCCTGATACCACAGTTGCGAAATAGGCGAGAATTTGTAACAAATGTTCGTAAATTCGTTCGAAAATCCCGCCGAGTTTCAATTCGCGTGAATTCTTGGAAATTACGTCATTTCCAAGAATCGATGAAATCGTGCCACCTCCTCGGTTATCATGTTTTCCCGATACCAAAGTCTGAATTTCGCGCAAAGATTTTAAAAATTTTCTGGAGAACACGATGTGCGAGGAGGTATTCCTATCGTGCCACTTCTTGGAAATGACGTCATTTCGAAGAATTTTCCCGAGCCGCAAATTTTAAACGAATTTCTGTACTTTAACTAGAATTATTCACGATTTTCGAGACTTTGGTATCAGGAGAACATGATAGCCGAGGAGGTTTCTTATCGTGTCACTTCTTGGAAATGACGTCATTTCTGAGAATTTTCGGAATTTTACGAAAATGACGTCATTTCTGAGAATTTTCGGAATTTCGCGAAAATGTCGTCATTTCTGAGAATTTTCGGTCTCGAAAATCTTGAAAAGTTCTAGTTAAAGTACAGAAATTCGTTTAAAATTCGCGGTTCGGGGAAATTCTTGGAATTGACGTCATTTCCAAGAAGTGGCACAATAGGAATACCTCCTCGCACATCGTGTTCTCCTGATACCAAAGTCCCGAAATCGGCGAAAAATTTTAGTCAAAGTTCAAAAATTTTTTAAAATTTTTGTCCGAAATTCAGACTTTGGTATCAGGAGAACACTATGTGCGAGGAGGTATTCTTATTCCGCGTATTCGTGGAAATTACGTCATTTACAGAAATTTCCGCGAGTTGAAGTTTTGCGGGAATTTGGAATGAAAATTTGAACTTTTGCTAGAATTGTTCACTGATTTTGGACTTTGGTATCAGGAGAACACGATAGCCGAGGAGCTGGCACGATTCCGTCGATTCTTGGAAATGACGTCATTTCCAGGAATTTCCGCGATCTTTGATTCGGTGGCAATTTTGAACGAATTTCTGAACTTTTGCCTGAATTTTTCGTGGATTTCGCGACTTTAGTATCAGGAGTACATGATTTTCTTGGAGGTATTCCTTTTTCGCGGATTTTTGGAATCGTAACGTCATTTCTACATTATTCCTCGTATGAAATGTAGCAAAAATTTCTAAAACTCCTCCGATTTTTTAATTTTACTTTTGAGAGATCGCCAAAATTTTTTTTACGCGCAAACGGAACGGATGTGATGTATGGATAATAAATGGGACAGTTTTTGTTATATTTGATCGACTTAATTTTTGCTAAATCCATTGTCTTACGAGTGTGTACTTTGTAGCAGTGGTAGCGGCAGTGGATATATTAATGATAGGGGTCGCGTTGACGGGGGTAATGTTAGGGGTCGAATCGGAGACAGTGGTAATGATAGTTGTAGGCGTGCAGATACTAGGGCCTGGGATTGGTGCTGGGTTTGGTAATGGAACTTGAGCTGGGTCTTTGTTTGGATCTGCGACTCTGGTTCGTACGTGGCAGAGGAGGGGGCAATGCAGTTGCAGTGACAATATCAATGACGGCTGTGACAGTGGCAGTAGCGCTGTAACTCGTCGAGTATCATTAATTTCCAATCATTCTGCGTATATAAAAAAATGTACATGGAAATATCTCAGTTTCGTTAAAGTTCCCATTAACCCGTATATTCTGTGTTCATTTTTTGATCGTTTCTTGACTCGTTGAATATTTATTATAAATTCAATTCGGCTACCTTAGCTAGGTATACAAGAAAACGGGGAGAACTCGTTCGTCGCATCCTCCGCGGGATCGTTAATTTTAAGTTCAGAGTAAGTTAGATTTAAAGTCATCGACTCGTTTTAAGTACGAATCTCTGTACTCTGTCGAGCAATTATTAGCTTATAATATATCGAATCTTATTGGCACGTCGAAGACACGATAGTATCGGTACTATTATCGTCGAAATACTACGTATCGTAGTAATTTTGCCTTGTGTTTTCTCCACCGGAAGTGAAGGGAAATTAACCGAGAGAAACGATAAGTAAGTAACCTATGGACGAGAATGGGGACATTCGAGGACAAGAAAGAGGAAGTAAGTTCGTATTCGGACGCTATCGGAAAGCTTTTCGAAACAAGTTCGACGGGAGTTAAAAACGAGGGAATCAGAGAGACACGTAGGAAAAATCGGCGAGTCACCGAGTGCGCAGGATGGCGCATTGTAAAGTGTAACAATGCGACCGGAAGCGGAGGTCTGCGAGTGTCCCCAGTGGGTTTCGACTGCTATCTCGCAATTTATTGCCCGAACCATTTGTGCCGTCTTATTTAACTTCCGCTTTCCAATAGCCGTGAGAGGGGGGAGCGAGCGTGATTTACCGACGATGTTCTCGGTGACCCGGCTTATTAAACTTCTGGCTACGTGCGAATTCTATTCGCGATAGCGCCTCAAGGAATCGAGAATATTAAACGGTAGCTGGCAAACGGTAAATAGGATATAAAAACCGGTGATAAACGCGTTGGAATTGAAACGAAGCGGAAAATTAAGTGCCCCGAACTGGAACTGGGGTAACACCCTCTCTCCGGAGACAATTTTTACACAGAATATTTTTTTTTTATACGTACTTGTTCCTTTGTATTCGCAATTGACCATTATTTACGAAATGGAACGATTGTACATCGTTCGTGCGAGTAGGTACATCGACGAGCCTTCGAAATTTTACACGTATCGTTTCAGAGTACGAGTAAAAGAATTCTCGTCACCGTTCGTATCGACACGATGCAGTAACTTGGCAAAGTTATATTACTTGGTTCAATTTTCTATATTGAAAATATTTGAAACATTTTTTTTCTTCTACTATATAAAAGTAAACATTTCCGAAAGGTCTTGAGAAGTAATAATACGATTTCCGAAGCTTCTTGACGTCGAGTGTTTCAACTCTCTCTCTCTCTCTTTCTCTCTCTCGAAGTTTTTAAACGTTTGAAACTTTCCACAAGTCACTCTCGAGAATTGTCGAAAATTCTCGTTGCGAATATTCCAACGATTCGCTGTATCGCGAGCCTATCCGGGATCACGCGATGTCGGAAGTTGGAACGAAAGTAATTACGTCCTCGGCCCATTGAGTAGAGTTTCCGCGTTCAAAAATCGACAATGCAATTTCGTTATCGTCTTTGAGTATAGTTTTGAGCGTTCATCGACGCGAATCCAACTCTCTTCGAGCGTACATTTTGCAAGGTTGATTGCCATAGTTGGATAGGTTCGAACTCCTTGCAGAAAGCTGACTGGGAATCCTGAGAGAAAGTCGTCGAAGATGAACACGTTTACGTCGGATTACGGGCCTTTATATGTTCCCTTGCGAAATTTCATCGAGTTGATCGCCGATCCCCATCGATTTCTCGATCACGTTACGTAAACGCGGCCGGTGAAATTACAGCTCCAACGATTGAACTCTCTCGAAGTTGCTGAATGAACGCGAACCGAGCAACCAACGTTCTAGGCCTTTGTGCACGGTTCTCGAGATGGCTCGTTCCGAAAGTCATCTTTTCAGTTATATCGCCATCAAAGACACTTCCCTAGATCGTAAACGGACGTTCAGCTACGAACGACGCCGAGCGATCCCTTTATTCCCATTTCGACGCCATTTTATGCATCTTCGTGGAATTTTCCTTGGGAGAGTACTCGGAGCACCTTCGTATTACTCGTTGAAACCTTTACGCACGGAGATTAAATCCCATTGAAATCGTACAGGACGTTTCAGTTGACTCGCGATCCAGGAGAATGCACTTCGATAATCTTCCGTATTTTATTGCATTCTTCTATACATTATCCTCTATATCTACAGCGGTTGTTTCGATGATAAATAATCGTAATAATAAAAATGTGCGTACAGATTCTCAATGAATATTTAATAAATCAGTCCCGAGTTAATTACAATAATGCACGCACGAGTAATCTTCGCTCGACTGTACGCTTCGCGAAGTCTGACTACCGCGTCTGACCCAACACGGGGTATATCTACTTACGAGTTGGTCTTTCTCCTTAAAGTATATTCGGCGTACAATTTTTCTCCGATAAATTAACCAAATTAAATCATATCCAGATATACTCCTTCACGATGACAATTAATCCACAAAATATCCATAAAAATATAAATGGCGGCGGTCCCCTCTCGAAAAGTATCCCGATCCACGGGCCTCGTGGAACCTACTTTCCACTATTTCTCTCGGAAAAGTTTACTCTACCGATCGAAAAGGTTCTTCCGCGCGTGAAACAGATTCGCGTATACTCTTCGACGATAACAATTCATTCGTAAAATATCCATAAAAATATAAATGGCTGTCCGTTCGAAAGAGTTCCAAGTCACGGGTCCCGTGAAAGCCAGTTTCCGTTAGTTCCCTCGGAAAAATTCACTTCGCGACGCAACGACGTTCCGCCCCTCCCTCGAAGATGGAAAGAGATAACCCCTCCGGTGGCAACTTTACCGATTGATCACCGAAAGCGCAGAAACTGTCGCGGATACGGGACCCGAGACGCGACCTTCGCGACAATGCGTTCAACTTCGGGGCCGAGAAATTCACTATTTCTCGGATGGCGCGCATTCTCCGCGCTGAAGAGGAGACCGCGTTCCGCTCGGCAGGGGGCCGGGAAAAGATGAATCGACGCGCGTGTTCGCGTACTCGGTTCCGCGCTCGGGCTCGCTCGGCGAGTGCTCGCACGTTACGCTCGGCGTGCGTGACGAATGGCTGGAAAAATCGTCGCGTGGAAACCGAGCGACAGGATGCAAAGTTATGGATACCATCGTTGGAATTCCAGCCTCCGTGAATCCCTGCTTTCGCGTCTCCACACGCTCGACGTTTTCGACCGCGATTCCACTTGCGGTGCTGCACCTGCTACGAGCTTCGAACGAGCAGCTTCGAAGCTCCGGGACCGTGGTTTCGTCGGAGTCGTCTTTCGTTCGGCACGTCGTCGTTTGTTTCGTTCGATATTTTTCTCGCGATAACGCTCCGTACGAACATTTCGAGAATACGAAATCGAGGCGATCTCGCGATCGAGGAGCGTGTTAATTGCAACGAAAGCTGGCGAAGATGATCGTTCCTTGGAATTTTTAACTACGGTTTTATCGCTTCAAACCTACCTGTACTCGTTACAGTACGATTGGCCAATAAATTTGTTACATCTTTCTGCTGTATGCATATTTTCAACTGTACCCAAGTTTGAGATGCAAAAACTAAAAGTGGTATGCAGAATATTTCGCTAACGATTCGACTAAACGAATTTCAATATTAACGAAAGGAAATTTATCAATTTTTTGGTCGTTGAAGTATCCCGGAATCTCAAGAATTTCATTCGGATTATAATTCGATTTTGAGTATTAGCTTCGGGGCATTTATCAAGATAGGAGAATACAGACACCATTGTACATCGATTTTAGAACAAGGAAAATGTATTTAACGAGAACCGTGTTTAAAATTTGAGGAAAGTCCATCGACGTGCACGATTCCACTGAATCGTTTGCGTTCTTTTCTCGATATTTGAATACGATTAAGATCACTGGACAAATCCGTAGCTTAAAAGTCGCGCGTACTCGATTACGTCGTACAGGAACAACGCGCAATCTTATCCGCGGAGCAATGTTATTTTATCGTGAAAATGGCGATACAAATGACTGGTCCATCAGCGAGCCGGCGCAACAGCGTAAGCTCGTCAGGGAATATTAGGATCCCCGGCTAATAGATGTTCAACGATCCGTCTCTCTGTGCGCTACTCGGTGTACATTCGCGTTGTTTCGCGGCGCTGCACTCGCGACGCGACGTTGTTTCCGGATTAATTCTTCCGTGGAATTAGAGGATCAATTCTTCCGCGTGTTACCGGCGCGTGTTCAACGCGATTGACGAAATCGACACGATTCCGCTCGAGGTTCTCGAACCTCGCCCGAACCGACGGCAAGAGACACTTTCGCTCGTTTCCAAGTCGTTGAAATTTCTGTACGCGATGTTCCGTTGGAAACGCGGTCTGACGTGTTCGCGGGACGTTTCCGGAATGTTTCGCGACGCGAAAAGAACTCACTCGGACGTTTGCAATGGTAAAATTTCATTCAACGGGTATGAAAATTTTGCAACGTCCGATGGAGAGCGAGATGAGGACGTTGCTGCGCACCGATGGTGCGCGGACTGCCGTTACGAAGAAATCGCGATAGAATTTCCACGGTAGATTCTCGACCGCAGTGATTATTTTTTTTCCACCGTGATAACGAGCCACGTTCGAAACCGGCCGGTCTCCTTGTTTCCGCGATATTTAATTCCAGGATCGCGAGAGAAAGCAATCCGATAATAATTACACGAGCTGCGTAACAACGTTACGCGTTATTCGATTTCTCTTCGACAGAATGGAAGCCTCGACCGAGCCGGACGATTATATTTTAGAGAACTCTACCTGGCGCACTAATCAACTTAAGTACTCGTCTCTTCGTGTGTTCTCAATTATGACCGCTAACGAGGACCATTAAAGAGCCCGGGAAAATGAAAAATCTTAATTATACTTCGTTACGGCATTGTGTCCGCAGTGATTTTAAACGACTTAATCGCAATCAACGAAGAGAGCGGGTCAAACGTTTTCGCTCGGTCGCGATTAAAAATCAGAGAGAGAGAGAGAGAGAGAGAGAAAGAGAAAGGGAAAAAGGGTGGATGGTATTCCGTGTTGTCCAACAATTTATCGCGTGATTTTTTTTTCAATAATACCGAAACGCTACTAACTAGCTATTACAAGGCGATTTACAGCAACGAATTTTCTCTCCATTTACTATACATCGCCTCGCATCCCATTTTCGACGAGGCTCCGGGAGGCCATTATTAATATTTTACGGCTGGGCGTTGGAATTAACGCACTAATGGAATTTATGCACTATTAGCGAGTTTCTCTCTCGTTTTTCTTTTTTTCTTCTTTTTTTTTCCTTTCCGTTCACGTGGATCTCCATTCCGAAATAAGTACCGACGCGGGAATTAAAATAATCAGATCGAATTGTCCGCGAACATAAAACCCGCAGTGAAATTTCCTTGCCGGTCCGCGGTAGGTTTCCCGTCGCCAACCTAACAGAGGCTTTCGGGAGGGGGAATTGAATATTGCGAAGGATCGATTTGGCTAATCCAGGCCGATAAATGGCCGTCGAGAGGCTTAACTTTCGAGCTCGTTTCGAAAGTACGTTCCCTTCATCCTTTTAACGATATCGATTCGACGATGTTCCGATAACGCTAAGATAACGGCGATTCCTTTGATCACGGCACGCTGGAGATGGAGAGGGAACTCTCTCCTTAATTATTTACCGGATAGGAATTTTATCAAAGAAACTTCGAGAGTGATTCTCCATCCTGGAGAATTTTTTACCAAGCGAAAAAGGCTCGACGAGATTCGCCGTTTATCGCTCAGCGAGAAATTAAAGGATTTCTCGATTCGGGAACGTTGAACAAATATCTTCACGCGTTGATTTTTCATTCGCGTTCCGAAAGGTATTGTTGTCGTTCGGAGGGTGGCGATATCCGAGCTCGAGTCCCGGTTCTCGAGAAAAAAGACGTTCACCGTTCGACAGATGCGCGACTGAACGCGACCTGTTTGCCGCGTCTGACCATTACTCCCTGTTTCTACTTGCGTCGACATTTATTAGCATCGACGATATTTTATCCATTTCGACTGGCTTTATCCACTTAGAAGGTAACAAGATCGTTGAGAAATAGACGATACCGTACAATGGACGATCAAGAAAGCCAACGTAAATGGAACAAAACAATAATTTCTATCGAAAAGCATCGATATTGTATTATCCGTTTCGATCGATTTTATCTACTTAGAATACTGTAAGGTCGAGGAATAGTGGACAATACCGTACAATCGATACTTAAAAATATCAAAAATTGATCGTAATAATTCCGTATTTTCAAAATACCTTTTTAAATATAAAATTGCTATATTGTCGTTTATAAAACATCTTCCACGAAGAGTGGATCGTTTAAATTACAAGATCTACGTATTCCTATAGTTTAGGAACGCAATTAGGGACAGAAAATTCTATTTCGCGAGTACCGATGCAACGACAGAGGAAACGACCGTGGAAACAGTTTCTGTGTTGTCTTTAAAAATAATTCGAATGAAATTTTTCGAAGCAATCCCCCGCCGAAACACAGGGAAGAACATTGTCGAACGAAATCCAAAACAGCTGGTCAACCCCGACCGTCAATTGCAGAATTCCACCACTAATTACACCCCCGCTGAAGCGAATTAAACCACTCGCCCCGAAACGGCTGTCACTCGCGCGAAATTTTCGCCGCGGTCCCAGCACTCTGCAGGAGGCGGAATTTTAAATGGAGAACGCTTTACGGTGTTGCATGATTAATGCAACATGCGATTACAGCGAGCACTATGCGTCGCCACTTCTGTCTACCGCCCCACCGCCCCTCCCGCCGGTCGCCATAATCGCGAAAACGAGTGTGTAACGCGCGCCGGGGATGCACGCGTGTTGCATGTGTCGTTCGCTGCCGGATGATTATCGCGGGGACGGTTAATTAAAGTCGAAAGCCGGAAAGCGAAAACGCTAATGGCGTCGAATCGGTGGCCCTGTTGGGCTTTTTACAGACACATTCGTCTGGTTGCGATTCGACAAAATTTTGTTCGATGTTACGCGCATCGACACCGTACGCTCTTCGCGGTTCCTCCAAGCTGAAAGTAGGAAGCAATATTTGTATTTTTTTGGGTCTGGTGTACTTTTGGAACGTGGATCGCCAATTCGCGAGGACCTTTGTGGTTTTTAAAGAGAAAGGGAGTAAGTGTGAGTAATATTTATAACGTTACGGACCTGGTATACGTTCGAAACGTGGATTATTGATTCAAGAGCACTTCGATGGTCCCTAAAGTGAAAGTAGGTACGGCACGAACAATATTTGTAACTTTGTGGGTGGAGTGTCCATGTGCAATAATGGTACTCGGTAATTCGTCGTCCCGTGATTCCAATCCCCGAGCAAATACGTTTCGAGAGAACCTCGAGATCGACAATGGATCGAATTATTATTATTGTTGTCAAAATTTCGTCCCTCTAATCGCGAACCGTTTCCGCTCCCCTCTTATTTTTTCGTTCGTCTATTTTGAACGCTTGTCCAATAATTCAGCTCGAAACATGCGTGCACACAGCGCTTCGCTCCCCACCTTGGTCGTTGAATTTCGAAGCGGATAGCGACAGGTACGGTTCGAATCCGGAGATCACCGGCCGGAGCACGTACGGGCGATCGATTTCCATTCGCCGAGAGGAAAGAAATCGCGAATATTTGTGGACGTTATCGCGCTGATGTATGCGTCGGTACAGCAGGCGTGGGAGGAGGACTGTTGGCGAACAACGCAGGTCGGTCGAGTGGATCGATCGCGTACGAGATCGAGGAAACGCGGCGCGGAAAATAAGCGTGAAACGCGTTGACCGGCCACCCGTGTCGATCTCACCGTTCGAGAAGAATTCCAACGCTTCCGGGCTATTTACATTTTCTCGTCCCGTGTCCGTTCCACGCGGACGGAAATTTATTTCCAGCACGGACGACTCGCAGATCGGACGAAACGGTGGCGCTGAATTTCGATTAGCCGGGAAGAGGGGGTGCTCGGGCCCGGTGGGTTACAAATACCCCCTCGATCGAGCGTCTTTGAGCTCCGGTGAGCACTCCAACTTCGAGTGCACCGAACGAGGCGACGAAACTACGAGACGATCGACGGAGACCAAGTCCACTCGATTCGGAGCGTATACTTGGTTAACGTGACCCCCTTCACGACGGAAGAAAAACTTTTCGAATCACCCTCTAGAGTAGAATAACACCGTTCCTTTCTTAATGTATTTTTACTATTGTTTTTTAATATATATAAACACACTTGGAACCCTCCCCTCGAGTAGAATAACACGATTCTTTTCTTAATGTATTCTTAAACTGTTTTCGGATAAATATACTTGAGTTTGAAAGTTTCGTGTTTTATTTATTTAGATCCTGATTTTCTCCTATGAGATTTTGTAAGGGTTTACTAGGCTGTACGAAGAAGCGAATATGAAAGAAATTGGTAAGGTGTTCTTGGAATTTTCTTAATACTATTTGGTAGGAACATAGGGTTGAAAAATGTATCGTTCGATCGAAAAATTGAGTAAATTTGGTAACAAGTTATTACTCGCGGTAGGTGCAAAAGAAGATCGATGAGACTATGCGAGAGAAGAGAGAGAAAAAAACACGAAATTAACGAGATGCACAGAGTAGCTTCTTAGGAATTAAGTGGGGAACATTAGGTGGAACCTTGAAAAATAAGAGTCTCAGGTTCTGTTCCATATTTAGCCTGTCTCTGTACTTAGACTTTAACAACGCTTACGAAGAAGAGGCTTGCTCGAACAAGTTTGTCGTGCAAAATGACGTCAGAAGTTTTAAGTCCTTACCATAGAAAATATTGATCTTCTCCGCTCTACAATTACGTTTCTTTTCTTCTTCTGGAAGATGATAGATCACAGTTTGACAGTTTATAAATACAGTCTTACCTGGGCTTCGAACTGTCGATATCATTAGCACACGGACGTGATAAATGATCAACAATCTAAGTACTATCCCTGACATCCCCAGATAATTTCAACGATCCAACGAAAACAATCTTCCTCCGTAGGATTCGAGTCCTTTGGGGTACATTTTCGTAACGAAACTCCATTCATTGAACATCTCTAAGGAGTATTCTTCAATACTCCACCTGACCAAAGAAATCCCGTCATTGAAACTATCCACAAAGTATTCCTCCTTTTTTTTTCAGTCTTATCTAACCTCCAACACATCAAACTTCTCATACGATCACAAACCTAAATACTCACCGCGACACCACCGAGCAACACTCGAACAAAATTAGTTCTCCGTAAGATTCAAGTCCCCCGGAATATTTCACAACGAAAGTCACTTCACCTCGCATCTCCGAAGATCTCCACCGCTCTACCGAGCCAAAGAAACCCCTATAATTGATTCCATCCCCACGTTGCTCCCCCCAATTTACTCCGATCTTTCTAGCCAAGATCCAAGATACCCTCTATCCGGCCATCGCGAGTCTCTGTTCGAATCCAATCGCCGAAACTGTCCCGCGAGCGTATTATCCGTGAACGACGGGACAACGGGATCCATTAAGCAGATGACATTCACGATCGCCGTTGAAAATATTCAAGGATGAAACGAGCAGGTACAAGGTCCCCTTGAAACACGCGCGAGCGACCCGGTTACACGGAGCGACAAGCACAGAGGCTGGTCCACGTCGAACGCATCACGGTACCGTGACCGTAAATCTGGCGCACGTTGATTATCCGGCAGGAATGACGTGAACGCGTGTCCCACGGCTGCTGATCGAAGAGGACGTCCCGGGACTAATTGCCCCGGCGTCGGTGAATACGAGCATTCATCTACGAAAGTACACGTACACCGGGGAGAGGGTCGGCTACCTCCTGTATTTAGCTTTCCGCCCACTCTGTAGCCGACAATAATCATCGCGGACACATACAAGCCGTGTAATTGCCGGTGTACATCACGACGGTGCAGTTTTCCCCGCGATTTAAACGACCTCCTTCTCCCCCACCCCCCCGATGAAATGTCTCTTCTGCCTATGTTAGGGTGTGCGAGTGGACGATACCGATATAGCCCCTGCTACGTTGCTTGGCAGTAAACCGATCGTTCCCAGGCTTTGGTTACTTGCTTATGCCTGGAACAGGCGTTTCACGGATGGTGCGAACTATGGTTTAGAGTTCGAATTCACGATCGAGGGAATTTTCCCGGTGCTTCGATTCGCCGAGGATCGGGACCCGGTTGGACACTGTGCACCGGGTCGGTAGGCAAATTGGTGTTTCGTTGAAGGGCTCGCTCGGTGACTCGAGTGGTTCCAGGTTATCTGGAATTCAGATTCTGTTATTTAGATTTGGGTGGTTATTTTTGTGTTTTTTTTGGGGGGTTATACGGGGTTGGTAAGTTTCTTGGTATTTCGTTGAGGGTTCACTTCGTCGAGTACTCTTTTAACGTGTACAAGCTTGCAGTGAGTTATTTGGAATTGAGAAGAAGTAATTTAGATCTGGGATATTTCTGGGATAACTTGGATCTGAAATATTTTTACGTATTTCCACCTGAGACTGATGCACAATAATTTCTACAGAAATCGATAGCCAAATACTCTATAATTCTCTAAAATAAAGTAATTCACCATGAATTATTTGTTTACCCGTTTAACGCGTAGTTCCCTTTGCGAGTAATTCGTAAAATTATGCGCAACTGTTACAACAATCAAAACCGGAATCTAACTCCTAAGTTACACTTTCGCGACTCGATCCGTGAAACGGTAAACCGTTAACGTTACTTTTACCCATCCACGCTACACGGGCTATGATCGTATACCTGGAATTCATTTTCCACCGTACAATTTCCGACTCTAAATTCCTCGAAGTGTACACACACGTACACACGTACACACGTACACACGTACACGCGTACACACAGAGATCTGTTAGATGTTCGCCGTTAGCCAGGAATGAAAACGCATTACTCACGACGCTTTCATCGTCCCCGCGGTACTCCGGGGTATAATCACCAAAGTCTGTACAATAGTTAGATGCCCCGGTCTCTCGGCTCGTGATCGAAAAACCTACGAATTCCTTTCACGGTGTCAGCTGACATCAGCTTTGATCGATAGAGAGTATCCTCCATCGACGATTCCACAATTCCCCACCGGTCGTTCCACAAATCCTCCGAGCGTTCGTTTCATCCAACGTGGAACATCTCTCAAACCGTAAACCTTTCTTTCGGCCGATTCAAAAAGCGTTTCGACAGGTATACACCCGAAACGTCGACGTTACGGGATTTATAGGCCGCGTCCGGTAATGTGGACAAAGAGCCCGTACGTTGATAGAATGAACACGGTGAACCACGACGCGGATGGACGAGGGGCACAAAGGGGGACGGGGGCACGTACGAGGCTCTAATAATCCTTGTACGACGATACACCTACAGGTGAACGGGGACAGGGGGTCGTAAATCACGCATCATCGACGATCGGTCTTAATTTCGCGCGACTACGTGGCTCGAAAGTTGAATCACGGGGTTCCGGGATCTATCCACGGGTGGAAGAAGGGCACGTGGGCACGTGGGCACGTGGGCACGTGGGCACGTGATTTGTTAGGAACCCTCGTCTTCCAAAGGAACGTCAGGGTGGTGTCAAATCAGCGGAGACTTAGAAGACGACGAGCCTATTCCCCGCCGCCACCGCCGCCGGGAGAACCGTCTTGGGGAGACCTTCGTCATCTATCGTCGCCCAGAAACCGTTGTACTCTGTCCGGACGAGGGTTCCAGCGAACCAAAAACACCGTCTGCGGGGATTTCCTTTATCATTCCGTGTCTCTCGCGCGCGACGAAAGCTTTGGAAGTTACTCCGTGTCACGTGCCTCCGGTTCTACGGTCTACGATGTCTTTAACCCGTTGTCTCGTAATATCTAGCGAGAGGAACTTACTTTTCTCCAACGGGGGAACGTTCGTAGACTTCGAAGGTGATTTTAAATCTTTCAAGTATTTCCATTTTGTCGGGTTTTGGAAAACGGGGAATGTTCGAACGAGAAAGAAAGACTTGCTCGAAAGAGAGAATGAGAGAGAGAGAGAGAGTGTTTAAATAACGACAGTGGTGGTTCACAGGCCACGTGGGTCTCTATGTATTTTACTCGAAGAACGAATAATATTCCAAGAAGAAGGGATCGGTACGAGTATAGTGGATCTTTAATTTAAAATTACTTTCTTCCGCTTGAATGTCAGTTTCAATACAGACCACTCGGGCGATTCCGAATGTACTTCTACTTCGAGAACGACGGACGGAGAATAAAAGTAAAGAAGTTAGGTTGCATCGATTTCAGTTGGTAGCTGTAAAAAATGAAAAGGATCTCGCGCACGAAGTTTTACAATGCTCGAAGTGATGCTCCGGGAAGAATCACCGTTCGAGAACCGTTCCAAAAATTATGGGAATCGTCCGCTTCGTCGACGAGCAGGGGAAAGTGTGTCAAGGTAGAACGACCCCTCGTCTTCAACTCAAACAGACATCGGATGTTGCTTGTAGATCAGGGAGATAGGAATACACGAGCGTTTTTAGGGATTGAGTCGAGGTACATACTCCCTAGGACTATCGGGAAAGAACCTTGGAACCCCGAGGCGTGTTTTCTCACCTACATTTCGTCGCCATTGCTGCGAAAATATTTGACTGTGCTTTGAGAAAATCCCGTAACCTGAAAGCAGACAATTGCTACGGATTTGTACCGTATTTATAATCGTTTAAACACGGTCGATGAGTGTTTTGCACGCGAGAATATTTGGAATAAACTCTTCTTCCGCGAAAATATTGTTTAAATCCAAAGAAGGATACTTGGACGAAACAGTGTTCAAAGAAGCACAGGCAGAAAAATATTTTACACGTCGACTATACCTTTATCCGCGAACTATACATTTGCCAAGACAACGTAACGCGTTTCGATTTAAAAAAATTATCCGTTATCGCTACCCTTCGTCGAATAATTGCACAATTCTCCGCAAGATTGTTCGCACGGTCTCGAACGTCGAGAGTAAAAAATTCTCGATTATTTATCAAAGTGTTCGAATCGCGAAATAAATTCCCAGATTTGTAATCTATTTCGAAGGGAGCCCCGAGGGAGGCATCGTATCGACGGAAGAAATCGACTCGATTCTGGACGGCAGCGTTCGTAATCATTATCTCTCGATCGCGTTACAACGGAAATTCAATCCCATTAGTAAATTGAACGGGGATAATTACGAAACACGATTTTGTCAAAATCTAACGCGCGTAACGACCCTGGAACGTACCATTGACGTCAAACGATGAATTCTCGGTACTCGTGTGAGCGACACGCGTTTCAAAAAGGAGCACGCGATGTGCCCGATCGAATACCGGAATCGTGTTTACGTACCGTGCGTTCCATCGGTCCTTTGTGCAACGACATTTTCGTTTTTTCTTTCTTTTTTTTTTCTTTCGATTCAAACGAGAAACGTCGCGTAGCGCTATCTTGAAAATAATTGCGAACGGAGCATCGGTGTCCCGTTACCGACACGCAAGCCTCGATACGAAGGCTGGGGAGATAAACGATCCACAAACGGAAAGTCGTTTTCGCTAACAATTAACTTTGCGCAACACCCGGGAGCGTTATCGGGGGATGTAAAAATATTTGCCCACTGTTTCGGTGTGTTTGGATCCACTCGGTTACTTCGCGCCGCGGCCTCGTTCTGTTGGTATAAGCGTGTCTGATCACCGACCGCCTCGTCTACTTAACTTTGACACGCGCTACACAAAGATTTCTCTCGAACCTTTGATCCCGGAAACGAAATAAACGTTCGGTTTATACACCGTGGAAACAGTATTCTCATCACTTTGGATATTTCCGTGAAACCGTTGAAAATGTTAAGAAACATTTATAAATTCGATCGAATCGAAAATTCTCCGCGTGTTCTTCTAATTTTAGAATTCACGTGCAAACTTTTCTCGGCGAAGTTTCGTCGGATTAATTGGTAATCCAATTTGTGAAAAAATATTCCTGCTTTGTTCAATTAAGTGAACAATACCGTGACCAGCCGGTCTAACGAGTTTCATAGAAAGTCGGATTTGCGACAATTGTTGATAAATTGTTGAAATTCTACGGGCTTTGTAGCTTATACGAATTCGTTACAAAAGATGAAAAATTGCAATCTATCGCTCCGCGCGGTTCCTTTGAATTGTTTTTTAATTTCACCGTTATTTATGCGCTCCGGCTTTCAGAGAACATTACGAATATTCAGTGTAATTAAAATTGTAACTGTTTGATGGAAATGAATGGAGCCGCGTTCCGCGAAAACAAAGGCATTTGTTGTTCCGCGTAGGCAGCCCCCTCCCCCCTCTCTTCGATTATTATTGCGAAAGGCGAGAAAATATTCGACCGGCATCGATTGTATCTGTATTTTCCGCCTGTATTCCATTTACCCGCGATTTAAGTGCTCCGAAATAAACGCACGCTGGATAAACGACGATATGAAAAAAAAAAGAATGGAATATTTCAAATATTTTCGCGCTGTCTAAATGGCTATTCATTTACGAAGCGGTACGTATTTTTCGGTACAGATATTTCACCGTTTGATTTCACGGGGATGCAAAAATTTACCAATCATAATGTTTCGAGCAAATAATAATTTGTTTCATATTTTTTATATTGTACGATACGAACGACGTAAACAATATTATCAATATAAATGGTATGCAGAGGAGGTGAGGTTTTGGATATTCTACCCTTTGATTCCACGGGATTACAAAAATTTACTAATCACCGTATTTCGGGGTAATATAAACTTTATAAATATTTTTTACACCGTACAAAATAAACATCGACAGACGTGAGATCGTGAATATTCTACCTTTTCATTCCACGAGGTTACAAACATTTCCCCGGTCCTCGTGTTTCAAGGTTAATACAAAATTTTTAAATATTTCTATACCGTACAGTATTATCTTTGAGAGAGAGAGGACAAGGTCGTGAAAAGAGCGAGGAAAGTAACCGAAAGGAAAATTGATTAATTGAAAGATCGAAACGCTCCCAGTGGTAGAGAAAAATGACGATTCACCCGAATTGGTCGCGCTAAAAATTCACTGAAACCGGTGCTCGGCGAGGTGCCATGGCGAAACGGGAAAAGTATTCGTATAATCCGGACAGCATGGATAGCAGTCTTAGACAAACCAGTGGAATTAAGCCGGAGAAGCTTATCTCGCGGGGGTTGGGCGCGAGAGGGTTGGCTTTTCAGTAAAGATCGTCAACCTCTTTTATCCGCCACCTTCCACTTTCTGCTGGCATTCACCTGCTGCACCGCGGCGGAGAGAAATATTTGAGAGAATCCAGAATGGTCCAAGTCCGGACAGACGAGGGTTATCTTGCTCCTCGTTCACTCCTTAAATACTACAGCCTTGTACGGAACCTTAATATTAGCATTACCGTGGGCTTTGCTGTTAGTGGAAACTTAATTTGCATCGATTCACGTGACGGTACGCGTCCTGGTGTGCATCTGTTCGGTTTTAAGGAAACAATCTTCGCTGCCCCGAGCAATGAAAGATTTGCGAGCGGAACGTGGCAAGGGTCGACGAATCTTAATTCGATCGGAGAATGTAGAGTCAGCGAGTGAATTGTACCGTGATTCGAACAGTGTGGACGCATGGACCCGCGAAGTTATACTATATTTCGTGGTTTGGTATCCCGAGGATTGTTATAGACAGCTGTCCAATAAATTTAATTTGTCCGATGGAGGGAGAGAATTCGTCCGAGGGGTTTATCCGGGAGTGGATTTACTTCATCGATACGGGACGAATGGTAAATTTGGGAGAGATCTTACAAGGAAGTTTGACTTCTTTATTATTTTATCGAGCGAGCGCTCGATTTGTTACTTCGTCGCGGGGGTAGTACATTTTTAAGGGATCTTACGGAGAATTTCGATTTGTTTATTATTTAATCGTGGGAGGGCTCGATTTGTTTGTTAGTTCGTCAAAGAGGCATTCGATTTATTTATTATTTTATCGAGGGGAAAATTATATTATTTATTTCATTACTGCAAGGGAAAATCGAATTATTTATTATTTTATCGAAGGGAGAATCAAATTAATATTTCGTTGAAGAGAGAATCAAATTAATATTTTGCCGACGAGAGAATTAAAATTATTTATCGTTTCATGGAAGAGAAACTCGAATTAAATATCGAGAAGAGTTTAATTGTGCAAAATATTCACGCGAAAGCTTCGCGTATCGACGGGAGGTGATGTTTTTTTCCCGTGTAAATTTGAACCGAACCGTTGTTAAAAAAATTCGGAGTAATTAAGATCGAGGGTAATCGTTACGATTTCGTTAGTAGCTCCCGCGAAAATCTTCGAGAACGGCAATGGAAAAGCAATCGTGCTTTATCTGGCGAGAAAGTTTATGGTCCGCTTACGACATCGCGGGAGCGCAAGCGTAAAACATCAACGGCCGTTTCGCGAAATCGATGGCGAGGAGGCAGACCGATAAGGCGGATTTATGTATTTTATTAACCGACGGTGACGCCTGCGCCGTAGATTAATTGATCCCACCTCCCCCCATCGATATCACGTCCAAGTGTAAATGCGTAGATAGCATTCGTTCCATTTATTCGCGGACGCCTGTAATCGATTGCGGAGCTTGTTTTATCGTGTCGATGACGTTCAGATAGCGGCCGTTACAACCGAAACGGGCTTTTCAACATTCTCGTGTAACTATTTGTTGCTAATTTTCCGCGTCAACGAAACTCGTTCGACGCTGGAAAAGTTCGGTTCACCGTGTCGCCTCGCACGTACGCCCCGATCCCTCCGTCGACTGTAAACATTCCCCGTGAAACAGCCACGGGGAATTATTTCTCGTCAAAAAATGAATCGATTCACGTGGAATGCAATTTTCCCGCACGAGGTACCGTTTTCGAGAAACTCGGTGTCGAAGTTTCACCGGCCGGCGCTGCGCAACGCGAGCCACCGCGCGTCGAACTGCAAAATGGATTTTCTCCAATTGGAAACCGCGCGCGAGACAAATTTATCCACCGTTTTCGATTTACCTCTCCACGGAGAATCACCACCCTCGCGCGACACGTTTCTCGATAAGCCACAGATTTTTCGCGGGGCAACTTACTGCACCGAGTTGAAAACTTGATCTGAGAAAGTAGTCGCGACTCGTATCGGGTCAGACATTTGAGTCGGCTCCCCTCGGCTGCGAGTGAGCGATAATCATTCGACCGTTCACATTCTCTTTAATTTCTACTCCTGAACTACACCTTTCTTCTTATTGGTCACTATAGAAAAAAAAGTAACCTCTTCCGAAAATTCTGATCGTCAAAATTGAATCCCAATCTCTCCAGCTCCCTTTAGTATAACAAGGAAACAACGTAAGACTTTTTTATCAACACTTGTAACACGTGCAACAATTGTTACACATTGTATTACATTCCCGCTAATACGAACTCATCTGAATCCATTCGAAAACAATTTCTCAAATTACTTTCTGTATAATAATAATAAAGTGACGTAAGATAGTTAGCGACATTTGTAACGAATGCAAAATAGAGAGAATAGTGCTCGTGTCGAACTGAACGAACCACAAATTTCGAAGCAATGTACTGTTCCAAGCTGAGAAGTTTACCTTTGAAAGTAGTCGCGACCCGTGCTGGGTCAGACGTCCTGCTCGGTCTTCGAAGACCCAGAACTGAGAAAAAATGACTCGACGCATTCCGTGTACATACAATGAATACTAAACGTATCGGGGGAGTGTACCAGGGAGGGGGGATTCGAGAAAAAATTACCTCCCTTCGACCAGCACCGAAGATAGTTTCTCTCTGGGTGTCGCAGCTACTTTAAAAGAGATGACGCGACGTGGTGTCGCAACTTTCCTGATAAACTCTTCGCGAATGTTGCGAACTGGAGTATCTGGCATAGAAACCGCGGTGGATCCACGGTATGAAAAGCGTCTCGAAAAGTTAGAGAGGTTGAAAGAGGCGTCGCTGGTCGGTGTCTTCGAGACGAGGCGCGTCTGGTTCGAGTTCTGAACCCAACGACTCTTTTACGCTCCATACACGCCCCTCTCGTCCCCTCTACCACGCTATGGACTCTTCGATGGAATAAATTTCGGTGCTTTCGTAACGCTTCGCGGGACATTACTGCCCGTTCGATCAGGGGGGCCGCTGAATCGTCCCCCGTGCCCGGAATTAAAGTCTGCGGAAGGAAGAGAGGGGACACGCGAGAAGTTGAGATCGCATCTCCACTCCCCCCTGTCTCTTTACTCGAACGAAAGTATCGGGTATTATTTACGCGAACGAACGGAAGGAACATCGAGAGGGAACCTTTCGCCAAAATATCTCTCGGTTGTTTGTCTCGCGACGTAAACGTCTCTCTCCTTGACCGTTGTACCATGGGGTGTGAGGTCGACGTTCGATCGTGAGGTTCGTTGGATGACAGAACCAACGAAACGCGAGCATGGAAGAGGCTTGGCTGTGATTTGTTTTTTAACCAATTTCCACGAGCCTGCCTGGGGAACCATTCGTCACAATGGACAATTCTTCGCCACTCTGGGTAGTTGTAGCAGGTTGGAGATCGACGAAATGAAAATCATAGTTATCGGTATTTATTGTAGGGGATATCTTCGAGGGTATTCGATGGAGGGGAGATTGAGAGGTGGTCGTTTCGGTGACACGAATTTGAAAATGTACAACCAACTTGAGAACATTGTACACGCTTAGATTATTGAAATGTTCGTAGTTGATATCCAAGGGAAGATTGTAATGATCTGAACGTGGAAACGTTTGTTAAGTGTCTATTGGTTAAAGAGTCTTGACAGAGTCCTCCAAGAGAACAGTTTTTCGAAATAGCACGATTCCTTGGTCAGTGTAGTAGCTTGATGCAAATGTAATAGAGAGTACGTCGATATATGATTGCTAATTGAGAAAATTGGATTTTTTTTAGTAAGAGAGACAGATCAGTGTTTCAGGTGCAGAATTGACCCACATATAACAACTTTACAAATTAATTTCTATTTCTAGAGATATCGTCGACACGTTATTGCTGGACAGACTGTATTCTACTTTAGAAAAATAATAACATTCCGAATTACGAAATAGTTCCTAACCCATTAAACTTTTACCCACCGTGCTGGAATACATTCGAGTAATAATATTGTCCCGGATGCTCGAGTTAAAGAAAACACCGGGTAACTTTCTCGTTTTCCAAGACGATTGTGCAAGATTTTTAATATCCCCGTCTAATTTTTCGATGCATTTGCGAGTATAATTACGGAAAAGTAAATTGCGAAATTAATTCAGCCCAGAAGCTTTTCCAGTCACTGATTAATTCACCGGTAGAAAGGTTGCCTCTAGAGGACATTCGGGAAAACATTTCTTTACTGGTATTAAAATTTAGTCGACTATCTACCTACGCAAATGTAATCCCGATGAACTGCACTGTAATTCTTTTCTAACCACACTTTGATTCTTCCACTTTAGAATATTCTCAACTATTCAGTCTTGGTTAAGTCTTGGTTAACTCTTTGTTAATCACCAGCATTGTCTAACATAGCTTCTGGTTAGCTTTGAGAATGGTCGTTGCAGTGACTCGCTTTGTGTCCATCTCCTGGGCCTTGGTCAAGGTTTCGTTGCTTTCAGATTAATTAAAAGTTATCTTTGGAAACTTCGAATCGATATTGCGTCGTGAAATTATCGACAATTTTCAAATGCTGCCACGATTGCTCGTAACGAAGCGTAAACTCGACGAGAAGGTGGTTGGAAATTTTCTGGAAGAACCTCGAACCATGGAGAACAAGGTTCGACGCAACGAGGACAATTTTCCAACGCAGTTTGGCCTCTAACTCGTTGAAACATTTATTCGAAGTCAGGCTGGTCGTCGTTCGTTTGATCAGAAATTCGCCATAATTAGATCGGCTGATTCTGCGGCAACTTCGTGCAGGAAATGCTGAACGAGGAAGCTGGTACGCCGGCAATCTCGTTTGTATGAAACCCCGTGAGATCGCGGTGGTCGCTCGGTTATAAAGCGATCGTTTTACAACCCTGGACGTGCAGCCGTGGTTGGCAATCGGTCTTCGTTGTCACGTTATATATCGTCGCGCGACTTACACAAAATAGCGATGCGTTTCCTTCTATACATTCGAACCCAAACACCGGGGACTCGACGACGTCGAACCACGTATTTCCAGTCGAGAAACGTGTAACTTGTCGCCCAATTTTCGACCAATAGGACACGAATCCTAGTGAAAAGTAGTTCTCGATTTTCACTCGAATATTCGATCGACAATGATACTCTACTTCTCTTTTTTTTTTATTTTCTATTCCGTTTAGACAGTTATCTTCAAGTTGGAGTTTCATTTTTATTTCATGAATTACTCTGCTCGATACCGACTACCTAATCCATCGAGGAGAGTGTCTTACGATTATACGGGGTGACTTGCGTAATGTGTTCACTTTGAATATTTCATTTATTTTTGAAGATAGGAGAAAGTATCGGAGAAAATATGATTTTCATAGGGAAAGATATTACGAGGAAGAAATAACTTCTACCAAGATTACATTCTCCGAAGGTACTATCGATATCTTTTTAACAGGGTTAATCCAACGAGCTATGATCTGATACGTAACAGATGGTCGAGATCTCCTTTCAATTTATTCGCAATTATGCAATAAGATCAACTATCCACACGATCGATTCAAACTAGTTTATTTCCTTTTCGTCTTTACGCATCTTCGAGATGAACAACCCGTTCTTTTCAAAGAGAAAATTACGAATAAAGATCGAAACCTTAAAAAACATATTTCGCAAGCTGTACAGAAGCTTAATTTCATCAGTTTAAAATAATCAAACTCGACGGATATTCCTATCGATGCAGGAAATAACCTCTCCTTTCAACCTTTTCCGATAAGTTATCCTCGACTTTGAACCTTCGAGTGTTCTCACTTTTATTTCGTTAATTACTCCGCTCGAAACGGAACAAGAAAATATATACGTATAGAAAATACGAGCGAATGAGAATCGATAGGTGGTAACATTTGGTTAGAGTTTCCTTCCAAGGGGTTAGAGAAAATGTTCACAGATGTACTTATCAAGCACGCCCAATTACGACGGTCATCAGGCATTGAAATCACCGCCGAAAAGGACCAACGTCGTTCACCTTTGCCGCTTTTAGGTCGCGGGGACTTTCCAGTTCGTTAAGCTCGAGAACGTTTATCGCATTTTTAGCTGCAGCTACTTGCTCGGGAAATATTGCCTTTGCGTGACTAACGAGCGTGGATTTCACGATGAAAGTATCGTTTTCGAAGCAAAGCACTGTAACGATAATTGGACGAAGAATCGTCAAATTCGAGGGCCTTCGTATTTTTTCTCTTCTTTCTTTTTCGTTCGTTCGTTCTTTTTTCTCCCGGATGTTTTCGAATTACCACGAGTCGGGGAATTGTTTCGTTGCGAAACGGGTTAGGTCTGGGTTAGCTGAGCAACGAAACGACCCTGTGTAAACGCTTTCTTAACGACGGACGTCGAAACGAACCGTCGAGACGATAAACTCCGAAGGTACCGCGTGTTCTTACGCGAGATAGAATTTGACGGGAAGTTTTCGCGCTTTTAGCCGCGCGGAAGCACGGCGCGGGGGAAAAAAAAAAGAAACTTTCCCCGTGCGCTCGCTCAGCCGCGTTTTGTGTTTTCATCGCGAAACTTGGGTAATCGAGAACTTTGTACTCCGTAACTGTCCATCGTAACGCCTCAACACCTTTATAATATCCGCCCGGGCGCGAAACAGTGCTCCCGGCACCTCGTTTCGAGTAATTTGTAATAAAAATCGGTGGGGAAAAATTGAAACGCCGATAGTACGCGGCCACGGGCCGGATAATTGAGCTTCCCACGAGTAGATGCGAGGGAGTTCGAGGAATCTTGAAACTTTGCGAGCCCACGGAACCGTGATCGAATTTACGAGAGGAGTGGTTCGAAGCTGGAGAGAGAGTGAGAGAGAGATTCACGGAGAACACGGTTACGCGCTTTTTAAACACCGGGGGTCTGTAAATCGAGGCGAAAACTGCAACGTGGCGATTCTACGCGTGAAAACGAGTCGAAAATGTAGAGTAGGATTTTCTCGTTCGAGTCGTGCTTTTCGAGAAAAATGACGTTGAAGATTCTCGTCTAGGGTGTCTGATCATTGTTGGGTATTTCTACTTGCGAGGGGGTTCGCGAGCATCGGGAATGATTCTGTCGATTGCAATTGGTTCTATCCGGTTGGAGGACAAGTTGATGAAAAATATTGTACTATAATTATTGTTTAAATAAAATTACCTGCGCAAGTAAAAATAACGGTAATGGTTCGAATTACTCGTTAACAAATAAACTCGGAAACAAAGCCTCGTTTGAAGATATTGTATTCTGTATTTTCCATTCATTTTTTTTTTACGTAGAGTTGCCAATGAATTTTCAAAATCGATTTTTTCAAAAATAAAGCTTCCTTTGAAAAAATTGCATTCCATATTTTCGGTGTATTTTTTCACGTAGATTGTTGCACGTACCACCTAACATAGAGAGTCACAAGAGGAAACCGAATAACTTTGCCAGTAAGAGTAACGTTTACTTTACATTATCTCCTTTAGCCTCCACGAGTTAGAAAATGTAAGCAATACTCGGAAAATAAAAAAACTATTACTCCATTTCAAGTATGTACACGTAGAATCCATTTTGTGGAATAAATAAAAAACGAGTAGATCGAAACCCATACCGTGTACGATTTCTTGATCCAGAATGACCTACAAAACATATTGGTAAACGTAAGTAATTTTATTCGGTTTCCTTCCGGGGCTCTCTGTGCAAAAGTCTTTCGTTCGTTCTCGTTTAATCTTTGCGGAGTACTCGGTAAGCCGAAATTATAGAAAGTATATTCACGAGGATGCAATAAACAAAAAAGAAAAAAAAAGAAAAATAAGAAATGTCTGAACGGAATACCCTGGACCTCGCGAAACATATACAACCTTTGAAGCACCTTTAATGCGTATCCTGAAAACATTCTGGTTCTTTGAAATCTTTCAAGACATCCTGATTTAGATCGAAATACTTTGAAGCACCTTATACCTCTTTGAGCCCCTTGACGTGCTCTCGATCCTTTTACATACAGCCCTGCCCATTTCTTACTATTATCGGATGATTTCTTTCAGTTTTTCCGTTTCGTGGAAAAGCTTCCCCATTTGTCCGTCGTGTCGCGAAATATTCCACGAGCCGTTTCTTGCCACTCCACGCGATGCTCTGCGAGGAAGATTGTGTTAGCGCTTTGGAGTTCTAGCGAAAGAAAATTGGTAAAATGAAATACATCGACCACTCTTGAATTACAAACTCACCACCGAATGTCTCCGAAAGTTTCGCGTTCCCGTGTGGCGAGATCAAATATTTTATTCTTCCATTTTCAAGGAACTTTCGTTCGGTTCGAACATTCGGTAAATCGTTTTCGCGGTATCGCGTATCTACGTCGGGTTCCTCGTTAGGAAACACCCGTACAATAATTACAACCTATGTTGTTTGGGAAGAATGTCGTTCGTTACACGTGTACGAAATATTATTTTACCACATGACAATTTCGATCCACGAGAGCACCGATACGCGAAGTTACGATAGGTTTAGTAAAAAGAAGTTGACGATTATTTGTTTTCACCTCACGTTGAATAGGATTCAAAAATTTCAACAAAGTATTCCGATAATCTAGAGTAGAGTCAAATTATCGATCGACACCAAAGGGAGCAATAATTTCAATTGAAACTGATCGAAATAAGAGAAATTTCTAAGAGCTTCCTACAAAGGAAAAGCTCGGATGAATACTCTCACTCGAACTATCGGTCGACTCTAAAAAGGGCAATAATTTCAATTCCAATTCATTAAAATAAAAAACATTCCTAGGAACTTCTTAGAGGGGAAACGTTCGGATAAATACTCTTACGCAAATTGTCGATCGACGCTACGAGGAGTAATAATTTTAATTCAAAGTGCAGCTTCGCAAGCGGAAAAGAAAAACACGCGGAACCACCGTCGGGCGAATTAACTCGGTCAGAATTCGCCAGCTGCGTTAAAACGGATGGAAACACACCGGCGACGAAAATCTCTCAGGAGTTAAGAACCCCGTACGAGCTCACCATGAAAGCAGAACGCGGAATATCCTTTTTACGGCGCTGCTTCTCTGCACCGAGACGGGTACGGGTGCCCGTAAAGGCTCCGATCCGAAATTCGCGACATTGTCGATTACTCGCTGGGATTTGCGAGTGCTCTCTTCCACCGTTTCCTTTTCTCACCGTTTTTCAAACATTCTCGCGCGGTTCTCCGTCTCGAGAAATATTCTTTCTCCGAAGTAAATAAAATACAAGGTTACCGAAAATACCCGAGAAAATATACTGCAAATTGAATTCCAATAAAGGAACGCGGTACCCGTTCGCCCTCCCGTGTTGAGAATCGGGACGAAGGACGAAGTTCTCGGACTTAATTCCCCGTTAAATTATTCATTAAAAGCAGACCGTTACCGTTCTATGTATAATATATCCTTATTTAATTCACCGTATCGCGCGGGTATCGACAACATCGAACAAACCGTGGAGGAAAATCGAAAACGCTTCGAGTTTCGTCGCGTACCCGGTATCGCACCCCATGGAGCATTATATTTAACATGGATATGGCCACCGAAGGTGCCCCCAACCTTTCGATGGCGTATATTCCGCGGAAACTGTGCACGGAGAACGATATCGTTTCGGCGGTGGTATTCGCGTACCGGCCGCGATATTATTTCGGGGAAAGCTGTTCCGCGATACACAAATACACGGCTGGATACACCGCGGGGTGTTGTATTTTCGTCCGCGATACCGCTGGATCGTAATTCCGCGAACGGAGCTCTTACACGAGCAACGATTATCCCGAACATCGGTGGCAACGTGCCATTTTTGCGTTCGCGAAAACCCGTGCGTCGTCGCGAACAATCGTACAACAACCCCCAACCGCCCAACCACCCACACAACGCCCCGCAACCACCAGGAGGAGCACCGTTGGTGATACTTCGCGATTTTTCCACGGAACGTTGAATTTTTAATATTTGCGCGGTTCCAATATCTTTAATGGAAATGCTCGACGATTATTTTGATATCCAGACGAAGGAGTAAACGGTAAAATATTCCATTTGCGAGAACAAGTAACGAGTAAACTTTTCGCGACTGGTGGTCGTCGGTTGTCGCTGCGATTTTTCGGCGGAACGAAATATCTTTTTTTTTCCCCAGGAACACGCGTGTATTATCATTGTTCGTGGATTTTTCAACGACGCGAAAATGGATTAACGGGGGAGGACAGAGGGGTAAAGAGACGAGGGAGAAGAACATAAAGAGAGAAAGAGAGAGAGAGACACGGCCTTTCGACGCTCGTCTCCGCAGCGGCATTTCGCTTCAGAAAACTCAATTCTGCTTGGGAAATAGGCGACGCGAGAGAACAAATGGTTAAGCCGTCCTGGATGTCGCTTAATAAATCGCTCGCGTAGCGTTTCGCTGTTTTTCATCCTTCTCTCTCTCTCTCTCTTTCTTTCTCTCGCTGGTGGTACACGGATCTCGCTATCCGTTTTCCTCTTGTCGGTCGCACGTATTATCCGTCGATACCTTCGATCACGTTTCTCTGCTCGTTTGGGGGAAACAAACACCGTTCGCTATGGAACCTCTCGCGATGATAATAATACGTCTCTGTCGTACACGTTGAAAAGGAAAAATATAATATTGTACAGGGAGAACAAAGGCGAGGTGCAACGTGTGCTGTTATTAGTCTCGAATGATACGAGGATACGATCGAACTGGGAGCAGTTTATGTAGATTTAAACGGTTTTCGGCCTCAAAGCTTCGGGTTCTTTACGATGTACGAATGCACGCTCGAATCAAAGGAGCTGCGACGATAGTGTAATCGAGATGGCGTTTGTAGTGATAATTTATGGACGAGAGAAATATTCGAGAAGTTCGAACGAGGAAGAAAAATGCCTAGATGTCGCTCGAGCCTAGTACGATGAAATATCACTCGTGATAAATACAAATTTTATTTAGACGATGCGAACAATTTTTTTTAAATAAAACACTTGTCGTTAAGTAATGGATTCGAGAACTACAGGGATCGAAGCGTAAATATTGGATTTATCGCGCAGTGTAAATACCCTACGATTTTTATTTGTACGAATTAATGTTTAAGAAACGTATACCACGCGGGTAAAATAAAGACCAGCTAAGAAGAATGTATCACGAGTCGGATAAACGTGGACAAGGTCTCGTAATTTTTACCTAATCGCAGGCCTTACGAAGACTAACTAAAACGTCTCGCCTAATACCACTCGCAATTCCCTCCAGAGATATTCTATGCAAATCGTGCACAATGTCGCTAATATTTGGATCCCTCTTTAGCGGTAGATCCTCTTTGAAGAGGACCGCGTCATTGATTAAATCCTCGCGTTTATCTCCGAGCAGTCAGTCGCATATCTATGGAATGTTTCGTCTCGGTTTTGAAATCCGTAAATCATCGGGAAACTGATCAATCGGTGCACCGTAACGATCGTGTAAACGATAATAACGCGTGGATCCCAGTTTCGCGGTGGAAACATCGATTTCCATCGAGTCGAAAAGCGCATCACTCTAGGGAACTAATTTTTCGATTTTCCTCCTCGTTGAACAATGTTCCATTGTATCCCGAATTAGGCTAACGACAACGTACACCGTATTTCAGATCCGCGCAACAGCCGTGTACATTTATCTTCGCTTCTACACGACATACTTTATTCAATCGATTCATAATGCGAACAATACCTGGTAGAATACAGGTTGTTAATGTATTTATTATTATTATTGTTGTTGTTATACCCTTTCCGGTTCTCCAGCTTCAAAAGTTCGACCGAACAAACAGATCTCGTTCTGTACATTACAATGTGGATCTCCACACCGGGTTAACGTAAACCCGCATATAATTCATAAATTAATTTACAGAAGTCACAGGAGTGGTTCATAATTCTCCCCGGTGTCCCGGTTCTCTTCAGCGTGAATTTTCAGTCACGCAGCGAAGATCGCGAATGAAAATTAAAATTCCCTTCCTTCCAGATGTACGTTGTGCGCGCAATCTGTTTTTTTTTAACAATTGTTCAACTCCGCGCGACAAATCGACGATTGTTCCGCGTTTAGGCCACAGAACGTAACTTTCGCAACATATTGTTGAAACTTTACATCAGGTGGAAACAGTTCGCAATATTCCAAGACGAGACGTGTAACGTATAACGATCTCTGTCTTCCGTCACGAAACAGTTCTCCTTAACAATTTTCACTGTTAAATCTGCATTCCATACAGAGGCATTCTTTCCAATCGAGGACTATACGCAACATCAGAATTTTAGTATTTATGTATCTACGTCGTTCAAAATTTGTATCAGTAACGAAAGAACACCCTTTCGAGATCTCCCTCGTCGAATCGCACATTTCGTTCAAATGCATTCTTTCCACCCGAGAAGTGTACATCACTTTGGAATGCTAACGTCGATCTGAATTTTACGCGATCCACGTCCACGATGAAACGAACCCTCCAAAACGATCCCTCTCCCCCCTAAAATCCCTTATTCCATCCACCCGCATTCTTTCGAATCGCAGACAGTACATCGGCCCCTACCCTCGCTTCCTCGCTTCCGTCCAGAATTAATTCCCCGGTTGGGCGCGACGCGTTCGCGTTCGGAATACAACGGGCGAACTATCAACGAGTCGTTGCACCGGTGCACGAAAGAAAAAAGGATACCCCGAGAGCCGTGGCCGTGTGGAAGACGGACGGGTGGACTCGGTCAGCAATTCCGTGTACCGAAATAAAATCCTTAACGATCCGGCTCTCGTCGCCCCTTCCATCGCAGCGGGCGTGATCAATTACATTTCACCGTTCGCCTCGATCGTACACGTACACCGGTTTCTCCGGGGGCGGTTTCTCGAGCCCTCGGCCCTTGGCCACCCCCCGTCCCTTGGTCCTCCGTCGGACCAAGGCGGAAACAAAAGCAGAGCGGGAAGAAAACAGAAATCCGTTGGAAACTGCTCGTTCCGTCTCTCCCGCGGACTATTATACACCATTACGTCGTTTCACGCGCGCGCACAGACACGGGCCCGATATAACACACGTACAAGGCAGAAACGAGAGAGAGAGACGCCGAGCGTCGACCACCCTCTGGCGCGGTCGAGAGTAGGGACTGTGTAGGGTCGAACGGGGGTTTAGGTCGGAGAGGTAGGAAGGAGGAGGCGATGCTCCAGAAACTGCGCTCGCGACACTCACGACTCCTCGTTCTCCTTTTCCTTCGAAGTCGAGGAAGGGCAGTCAGGAGGAGGGATGGAAGAAAAAAAAAAAGAAAATGGCAGCAGTTGAGCTACCGTAGAAAATTACCTCCGTCCGTTTATCCGGCTACCATCGGATCCTGCGTGCTCCTTCCAACCCCTCGTATCCCCACCCCGCCGTTGTTTCACCTTTTTTTCGTTTTACTCTCCGAGCGTCCCCTCCGTCTTCTTATTCGTTCCTCTTATTGGTCACGATATCTCGGTCCCTTTTCCACGAGTGGCCGCGTTGTCGCGTTGTCGCGTTTCACTCGACTTTTTGCGTTTCTCGCCGCTTCGAAACCGTAAGGGACTCGAGATTTCTGCTCCCGGCTAGCTGCCCGCCAGCCGTCCGCTTTCCCGTCGACGCGCGTCGTCTCCTTTGCCCCCTTTCGATCCTCGCGTTGCGTTCCACGGTTCACCCTCGCGGGGGTTTTTTTCTTCTCTCTTTTTTCTTTTTTTTGTTGTTGTTCAAGAAACTCTGGGAGCGGAGACGAGAGGAGCACGGAGGACACAAGTGCCGGACTCGAGAATCTGGGACGCGAGCACCGGATTGCTACCCTGGAACCTCCGAGAAGCCAATTTTTTACCGATTAAATAACGTTTACCGGGAGCTAACGCTTTATTGTATTTAAAGGGGAAGTTTTGCACGCGGTTGGGGTTGTTTATCGATCACTTCGTTTCTTGGGTCCTGCGCCTGGGTCCTGTGTCTTGCAAAGTTTTTCGTAGACAAGTCGGTATTGCATTTTTTTCTACACGCAGAAAGCCCTAGGGTGCAGAGAGTATGGTTTACGATCTGGGAGTAATGTATGCGTTTCGCGTTAAAGTTGAGAATTTCAATTTATTGCAACAGGTCTTTTCGGGAGTAAATTATGATATAATAAAAATAGTTTTCTCGTGTATCGTTCTAATTAATATGGAATTGGAAATGTTCACAACGGATCTCTTTAGACGGGAATTGTAATGTATTAATAATAATTTCTCCGCGTCTCGTTCCACGTTATCGACGAACCCGTCCAAGTATTGGAATTTGAACTTTCCAGAAGAGGTCCCTTTAGACACGAATTATAATATATTAACAATAATTTCTCTACCTCTTGTTCTACGTTATCGTCGAACGTGTCCCAGTATTGGAATTTGAACTTGGTAGAAGAGGTCCCTTTAGGCATGAATTATAATATATTAACAATAATTTCTCCGCGTCTCGTTCCGCGTTATCGTCGATCCTTTGTCAAAATATTGGAATTTCCACTTTTTAAACGGGTATTTCCAAATATTGGAATTTCAATTTACAACTTCTCTTTGGACGTGTTACGATGCGTAAACAATCATTTTTACGTTCAACGCATCGCAGGAAAATATAGCCGGGCTAGAAATCCGTTCACGAGTAAATTACACCAACCCGTGTCCATTTCGTTTAATTTATTTCACATATCGTAATTTCCTTTGGTATATTACCGTTAATTGCACAACAAGTTACCACGTTATAATAATTTGGAGCCAGTATTTTCGCCGACCCAAATTTGATAATACGAGAATGCTTAAATACAGCTATTACAGGGACGGTTGGTCGATTAAAATTCTCAATTAACGTTTAATATAATCATTGTCTTTAGCATACAAAATACCATGCATTTTACCCTTTCGAACCGATACACGTTTACTCGCCGAATTAGTAACGTCGAGTCTCGACAATCCTACCAAAGAGACTGCTGCTGTTGTATTCTTTCTTCGTTCGTATTCGGGGTATATACTCGCGATACAGGTGCAAAGTATAATCGTCAAAGACACTTTGATCTTCCGAGAATTTATTCCGATACTCCTATAGAACACTTCCCGAACGTAACTAAAGCAGCCGAGGCACTTTGTCGATTACAATACAAGGAATAAAGAATCCAGCTCGCGACAACGCGAATGGTTAATGCGAGCCGAAGAAATTATTCGAAGCTGGCTCCTGTACGGGGACTTCGATGCTAATTAGCATAAACTTCTCGCAAAGTACGCGTTTTCCTTAGTATTCGCGCGTAAATGTACGATGTATCGATTCACCGCGGATATACGTCGAATGCAAATCATCCCTCCCAATCTACCCCCATGGTATTTCGTATTCGGTCGGGAGCTGCTTAGAAATTCGAATTCCCATGCACGAAGAAAAATAAGACGACCCTACCGATTGATTTATACCCGGCATGTTTATACGTTCCTCGACCGTGAATCCCGGGGAACGTTTGGTCGGATTAAATTAAAAGCAACACGGATCGTCGATGTTGAATAATATTCGAGGTGAGATTTTTCGTTTCGCTCGTAGGGAAATTCCCAGCGTTACACGGGGAAAAAAACTTCGCCCGCCGCGAGTTGTCTTCTTTTAACGGCGCGGTGAGATCCCCGGCAATTTATTCTTACAATTCAGAAACCAGAGACGAACGATAAAAGTTTCCGTTCCGTTATTTACGCTCGACAAACGGGGATCTTGTACGTACGGGAATCAGAGACGTCCGTGGTAGCGAGTTATGACTCGAGACTGTGTTTCGACCGAATTGTCGAATTTCGAGCACCCGTTCCGTTCGAGGGTCGTTCGTCGAAGATCGATTATTTCCAAGGAACACCGAGGAGGGAAATAAATTGATCGCAGGGTGGAGAAGTTCGTCGAGGAATCGATGGACACGCGGGAAAGATTAAACGATAGCCACAGCCAAAGACGCGATAATTTATCATCGATTGTACCGTGCGCGTATAGAAATATATTAATTAAATATGAAACGCCAACGCATCGACGAACTGTTTCGTATACGTCGACGCGTTAACCGTAGAAAAATCACCGAAATCACCAGATTCGTCTTCGTTAGTCTCCATTCCGTAATAATTACTCGAAAGAAAATCGAGGATACGGTTAAATATGAAAAACCAACGAATCGATGAACCGTTTCGCGTTAATCTTGGGGGAATCACCGAAATCACCAGATTCGTCTCTATTAGCTTCGATTCCGTGCTAATTATTTTCGTTGGACAAGGGCGGGGGGACAGATGGGGATTAAAAGTTCACGCGGCGGGGGAAACGGTGGAGTTTTTTCCATCGCGGGGAACGGAATCCGCGGAACGGAAGAACGAGCGATCCGTCTTCGAATAACCGTAATTACCCCTCGGTCCGACGAACGCCGACAACCATCCCTGGATAAACGAACCGAGGTTGAATACTCGGCCGTTGGTACGTTCGGATGCATTCTTCTTGGCAGAAACGACCTCGGTTCTCGCCCGCTCCGTTTGGGATTCCGTTCCGTGCAATTTGGACGCGACGGTGGCCGCTCGAAAGCTCGATAATGCGGCCCGCGACGCGCAGCGGGGCGCGGAGGGGTGGAGGGGAGGAGGGGAGGAGGGGATGATGGTGAAAAGGACAAGGGAGGATCAAGGGTGGCGCGTCACGGTTAACGCGGCAAAGAGAACGACCAACGGGTCGCTGGTTGGCTGCCGGCGTTGGAAGCTTACCATGAAAAATGCCCGGATGATCCGTGAACGTGGGAGAAAAATTATATCTTAAGCCGTTCGTCGCATACGTAACGCTTTATACGCGCAAATGAAAGATGCCGGAGGTCACCGGCATCCACCAGAACCACGCTACACGAGAACTGGAATCCCGTTGACGAAACGAAACGAGAACGGTGGTTTTCATTTGCGCCCGAACAAGGGGATCTGCGTTAAATCGAAGAGCTACAAGGGCGAAGGGGGAGAGGTGTAAGGGTCGCACGAACGAAATTAGAACCTGACTCAGAATTTAGGGTATGTTTTATCCTTCCTTCGTTGGAGAGAGTGCTTTCTTCCGGATGGAGGATAATTGTAATACAGATTCGAACGAAATTAATGGTACGTTTGTTTCTGATGCGAATTGTCGTCGGTAGCGGTGATAGGATTGGAGTAAATTTTTCAAAGTTCGTCCCGTTATTTCGCTATTTCGTGACAGCGGGATGAGAAGAGAAACTTAATATTCGTGACGAACGAATCTCCGTTATTTGACACATTGTCTTGCAAAGTTGGGGGAGCTGACAGATTCGGATGAAATTTCATTGTCGTGAAGTTGAGATTTTTAAATCCGATCTTCCTTCTTTCCGAAAGTTCACAAGTGTCGGTATTGATATTTATAAAACTGTACAAGAACAGAGAGAGAGAGAGTTCAATTCTTTCGTAATAATTTATGACTGCGCACGCTCGTATAAAATGCTCACGAATAAAACGATATCAGACAACCTCGTTCCCTCGCGCGTAGTTTCAATTTCCTAATCCCCGCGTTGTCCCGTTCGATTCCCAGCCACAAAGGATCGTGTACAACCCGTGAGAACACCGCGCGTCCATTTTGACGGATTTCGCTCGTTTCGATCCGCCTTTGATCTCCGTCGCGTTAATTGCACTTTCCGCGAGCCCGAGCCGGCGATTTAATCATAAATCACCGCGAAACGCGTCGCCGTAGTGGCAAGGTACGCCGTTACGGAGGAGTTCATGAAAACAGTGAAAGAAACG
This sequence comes from Ptiloglossa arizonensis, assembly GCF_051014685.1. Lineage (NCBI taxonomy): Eukaryota > Metazoa > Arthropoda > Insecta > Hymenoptera > Colletidae > Ptiloglossa > Ptiloglossa arizonensis. The sequence continues at coordinate 18,217,836 of NC_135054.1, forward strand.
TCGATACGTTTCATCGTTGGATAACCACGGATCTCGGGTGCTCGATTTGACGTGCCACGATCCCTCCCTCCCTCCCTCCCTATCCTCGTTTCTCCGGTACCGGTCTCGCGGAATATTCGATTAAAAAAGTAAGTGGACGCCGATGAAACACACCGTGGTTTCGACGTTTCGGCGGGCGTCGTTTGTCCAAACATTTCGCGCCGATGGAATCAACGAATCAAACCCCGGGAGCGAAATGGGTTTCGGTGTTACGTATCGATAATGGCTCGGCGCGACCATTTTATTGAGCCAATCTCGGTTTCGTAACGAGTGACAAGGCACGCGAATTCGCGGCTCGTGTACCGGTAGTTTCGACGCTCGATGTCGTTCCACCGACGCTCGGCATCGATGCAACGACTTTCGGTATCGGTGCAACGACGCCGAGGGTCTAGCCGCCGCGAGCCATCCAAACCTGGCGACGTCTCTTCGAATCCTGTCAGCTGACTGCTTCGTGGTATATTTTTCCTTGTTTTTCTTTTTTTTTTTGTTTTTTTTGTGTGCGACTTTTTCGTGCTTTTTCACCGCTCCCCTCCTTCCGTGCAGTCGGAATCGACAACCACACCGGGTGGCATGTTTCTGCTTCCTCGTTCGGAATATTTTTTCGCTCGTCGAGGGAAAAGTGGGTCAGAATTTTCCGCGAGCGAACGTTTTGACGGACGACGTTTCTATACAGGGCGAGGAGGAATCGCCGGTCGATGGAACCGTGATAATAAGGATGGTCTTTGCAACCGCATGATCCATAGTGACAGCCGTTGCGCGAGCCCTCCGCGGTGCGATGATAAATATAATTCGACGCGACGCGCGATAATAACGAGGCGGTTTGGTTCAGTGTGGCCGATCGTTGCGCAAATTGTATTTTTCTGATCGATGTCACCGGTTGGGATACTTTGTTACCGACGAGTCAATTATGGGAAACGTACGATTAATTCTGTTCGTGATCTAGTTTACTCTGTCGGGGTCTATACTTCGGTTCAGAGAGAATCATGGTACAAATGTAGTAAAATGTAAGACGCGTTGTACAAAATGTTTCAGGATTTAACGATTGATCGGTGCTATTATATTCTATGAGCGGATATCAGAGAAACAAATTCTATAAATACAATCTATCAAGTTCTATTGAACAAAGCCTTGGTCGAATATTGATATTGATAAGCAATAGATACATCGCGCATATACATCATACACTATTATCAGAAGGGATTTCTTCGCTAATTTAAACTTACCAACTACTCATACTCTCTTCAAAGTAATACCTGGTAATCGATAAGATTTCTAAGTTCCTTAATACAAACTTAGAATATTGTACCAATGAAATTTCTCGATTGAAATTGATGATAGAGTGCATCATACTTTGACGATGGATATCGACAGAAACATATCAAAACAAAAGACAGAACTACCAGAAACAAAGTCAAACATTACTTACACAAACTGTACGATCCATGAACCCCTCCATCGACATTAATCACGAGTACCTACGGCCCTGATGAATCGAGACAAGCGAGCAGTGAAGTACACGACGGAAAATTGCTATTTTTCCCGAATATTTCCTCAGTATGCTCGAAATGCGAGTCGTTCGGTCACTACCGGGCAGTTTCTTCTTTGAAAAACCCCATAGCACCGTGTTTGGTGAGCACGTATCATCTTCTGCGTGTTTCAGCTCGCAGGAGTCCTCAATGTACAACTTTCTCCTTCGTGAAACGCCATTGCACCGTGTTTGGTGAGCACGTATCATCTTCTGCGTGTTTCAGCTCGCAGGAGTCCTCGATGTACAACCTTGCCTCGCTCGCGATCGTTCGGTCGACTGTTCGCGTGTTTGGGTAAGAGGACGATCCGAGTTTCCACGGTCGAGCCGCCGAGCGAAAATTATTGTTTTGGGTCGTCGAACCGATACGACGCGACGCGACACAACGCGGAACAGGGTGGGGATGAGAGCATCGTCTCCGGGATTCGTCGTTACCGGAAGCCCAGCTGGAGGTCGTTCGGTCCCGGGACCGAACGATTCAAGGCGGATGATAAAAATGAATTCAATGGCTCGGCGGGATTAACCCGATTTCGGGCCAGCGACGTGGCCGACCGTTTCGTTCAGCCATTCAATTTAGTTTCACGCAAATACCGACTGCTGGCGGGCGAACGGTGGTACGGTCGTTGGTGGGGGGAGGAAGGGGGCTCCGAGCGAAATTGTGTTTGCATTTCCCTTTTGGCCCGCGCTCGAAACGGGCCAGCCTTCTTGGACATGCATACGGATGGTAAAATTTGCGTCGAGTCATTTACCCCCTACGTAGCGGAGCGGGGACTTGTTATTTGTCCCCCCTCCCCGGTTTCGTAAGAGAAATTCAATACCTTTAATTCGAGTCGTTCGACCCATCCAGACAAATCTCCTTCTCGTCGGTCAAACGTCTCGATTATCGAAAATGTTTCGTTCGATTCGCCCTCGAGAGTTACCACGGAGGTTGTTTCCTTCGAGGGTGGATGGCGATTTCGGACCTCGTTCAGGGTCGATCATTATCGCGAAAGTCGTTCGATGGGGGAGGACTCTGGACCAATGATCGCCCGACCACCGATGAAACAAATACGTGACGCGAATCGCAAACTTACGACACCCCCGGAACCAGGGGAACGATTTTCAACTTGATGGTAATTAACCAAGAATTTTGTGTAATTTGTGCGAATTTTAAATTTGGAAATCGGTAGAACGATCTCTGTTCAAGACAGAGTTGTTTAACGGAGAATAGGGCAATTTATCGTCACGTAATTGCTGTTGGACAACTTTTGTTAGTTCTTGACTGGTACGATGGTTGTTTTGTCGAATATTTTGGGTGGTAAGGTTCGTAAGGATCTAATTGATTAAATATTGGTGGAAATTTTGAAGAAACAATTCTAATTCTAGTCTGTCACACTCTGTATTACCAGTTACGGATTCGATAGTTCGCAATTGTACTCTTTCGTCCAGGATGGCGCGAGTGAGCTACGAAGCGACTCGTAACGTTTTCCAGCGAATTTAGAAACGCACGATCGACAAAAATGAAACGCAAAGTGTAACCAACACGGATGCTCGTAATTTTATGATTAATACCGGTTACACCGCGGGACTGTTCTAAATGAGAAAAATGAGTTAATTAAAGTTGCGTCCGATCCATCAAAAGCGAGCTCTGCTCTAAACTTTCATTTTATTTCTTCCTTTCCTCTTCTCTCGCTATTACGTACTCTGTCAGAAGTTCTAAAAGCTTTCATATTTCGCTGCTTCTTCTTTGTCAGCATACGGCTGGCCTGGAATAAAGAAGTCCAGCGCGCTTTGAAGCGGAAAAGCTACCCGAACAGGCACTCGCGTTTTCTGGGAGGGGAGGGGAGGGTGGTGGTGGTGGGAATTTAAAAGTGAAACATTTGTTCTGAAATATTTACGACGATGAATAAATTCCTTGCACGAACATCGGAGTTACGATTGTCCCTGTAATCTCGTCCCTCTAATCCCGCTTGTTGCTCCAGGAATACCGAAAGTAAACTCGTCGAGTGATAATATCGATGATGCGACAACCCGTCACCGTTTACATCCAGAAACGACCATAAGTTTAACTTACGCGAGAAGCACACTTTAGAAAGCGGAACACATTTCGCGCAGCGCACAAATTAATTGAGACAGCGTTAACGAAATCTCACGCTTTCGATCGGGCTATAAAAATAGAACCGTCCTAGAAACGATACACGTTTTAATTACATTCTTGACGAAGTTGATTAAAAATAATTTTCAGATGGTCGAGTGTAACCTCACCGGAACGACAGAACACATTTTCCTACAAAATTAGGGGCTGAAAATAATTTCGAGAGCATCTACTACTATAACCTTGGTACATCGACAGGACACATTTTCTTACAAAATTAGGGGCTGAAAGTAATTATGAAAAGATCTACTGGTACAATTTCAATAGATCAACAGAACACATTTTTTACAAAATTGGGGGTTGAAAATAATTTCCAAAGGATCTACGATTTTACCACATCGACGGAACACTTTTTTTGTACAATTTACGGTTGAAAATAATGTTCGATTATCCGAACGTAATCTCGTATCGACGGAATACATTTTTGTCGAAAGTGGGGGGGTCGAAAATAATTTTCAGGGGATCTTCGAGATACGTCCGAATTCCATTCGCCGAGTATCAGACGCCAGAGAGGGCAACAGCGAGGGTTTCTTCACAAATCATTCGGGCCGAGTATTATTATATTCTTGGCGATACCGACGCGGAGAAGCAACGCAAAATCCCATTGTCGTGGTAGCACCGCGGAAAGAGTGCTCTCCAGGGATGCCGGAACCAAGACTGGTTGGCGTCCCGTAAATTGTAAGAAAATTTATAGCAGTTGGTGACGTTACGCTCCGAGCTACTGCCGGGTCAGGGGCCCCGACGACGACGACGACTGCAACTGCCTAACTTCTCGAGCGATTTACCGCCACGTGGCTGAATGGCCAATAAACTGGCAGCCTGTTAACTGCCGTGTACCGTTGCAACGGGACATTTCGCACTTCTCGATTGTCCCGCGTACCGAAACTTTCATAGCATACGGGATTGTCGATCAGGCTCCCTGGTGTCCGCACGGCGAACACCTTCGCTCAATATCGGAACACCTGCCACTTTATCTCGTCCGAAAGAAGACTCCTTCGATTTTTATGCAAAAATTCACGCTGTGCTTAACGATCGAACATCGACGTTCCAGAATTCCTGCTACTCTCTGAATTTTGCTCAACTCGCTTTATATTATTTCTCGTTTCTATCGTCGTGAGTATCTTCCTACCTTTCTTTCGTTTATTAGATTCTTATCGTAAGGTCAATGACAAAATTGTTACTTCTATTTTTCTTTCTCCCTTCGTTCGATTCTGTACTTCTGTTTCTTTTTTATGTACGCAATTTTGATACAATAAAGACGTATTATTATCGTTATTATTTCCACGTATGCACCTTAAGAAATCGGTACCCCTTACTATTTTAACCAAACGTGCACCTGATTTTAATTCTATAAATTAATCATTTATACTCGTTCTCGATTTTTATTTCTCTCTTGATTCAATTTGTCACAATGTGCACAATTCTAGCGCAATAAACGTGTATTGTTTTTACTATTATTATTATTTCTACCTATCTACTTTACGAAACCACTAACTTACGGGGTGATCGATTTCAACGAAAAGATTTCATTATATCGTGGCTGGCATCGTCTCGAAGTAACGGTTCCGCGATTCTAGCAACAAACGATGTTCTTCCGTCAAAAATAGTCCCAATTATGACGAAGGCTCCCCTCGTCGCGATGTTCGCGAAAGTTGTCCCCCGTTTGAAAAGAGTCGCGAAACCCGTCGTCGGCGCGATGTAATTACATCGTTGCGCGATACCCGAAGTTTCTCCCGGTGGAAGTTTCTTCGCTATGCGAAGACGAGCACGAGTTTTACCCAAAGTTAACTCGTAATTAGACGTGTCGCACGGCTCGACGAGACGGGGACCATCTTTCGCGGGCTTACGAACGTTACGTTGCTTCTTTGCGCGTTTCCATTGTACGTTCGGGATGCTGCTGCTCGAAGTTCGACGTATGGCCGATGTTTGCGTTACAATTTCGTTTACTTTTGCACCCGGTGAGCGAACTTACACGAGGATTACTCAACGTTTCCACCCGTCGCGAAGATTAAATACATCGAGGGTGAGTTTACGGCCGGGCAACTCCGACTTCTGCATGGAACATCTCAAAGGAAAACAGCTCGAGGAGCGTACACTACCTTTGATAATTAACGTTCGACCTACCGTATCCGAGGTATCGATTTATCGTTACGGTCGAACGACCACGCGAACCGTGGTTCGAAGGGACACGTATCGGACGCGCGACTCCTGGAAATAAATTGCAACACGTCCACCCTTAACCTACCCCCCTATCCCTCCACACGACCGTACTTATCATAACGGAAATCCGATAACGCATTCACTGATCCTGAGCCACTAGAAGGTACCGGTCGCCCGATGGAAACTGCACATCCACGGGCCCGAATTCTTCAGAATCTGGGAACCGATGCACTCGAGCTTCGATGCACCGAGTTTCGTCGATATATGCACCGAGACGTTTACTTACACGGATAATTAACGAACCGAGACTCGATTTATAGAAACACGTGAAGATTTAACGGGGCGCGACGAAAGAATATACAAGTGAAAAGTACAATAACAATTGAAGTTGGAAAAACGACTTCGAGACTCGAGCTTGCATCGAGTTCGCATATCCTGTGTACGCAACGTGATATTTATTTACCTCGATAATTAACGAATGGAGATTCGATTTTGTACGCGATTTATAAAAATATGTGGAAATTTAATTGGACGTAAGAGAAAAAGTATGCAGTAATCTGTCGATTATTCGATCCCTATTATCCGATTGTCTAGACGTAGAACAACAATAGCGAAACAATGAAGTTCCTCTTTTAAATATTTATTACAAATTAATTTACATCGTATCCTTCCACGGATGATCGTCGTGGATCGTTGTACGAGAAATATTCCAGATTTTCCACGTTCAACTTTGATGGTCGACACCGCAACGTGGCTCGTAATTCATAGCAAAATTGCCCTCTTTGTAAAATAGCATCAGCTTGTAAATTGCCCTCTAAAGAGGAAGAAACGAAGTTACGATGTAAGAAATAATTACCTTCGCGCTGGACCGGGACTAATGAATTTATAAAGTTCGATTAATTCAAACAGTGGAAGTTTTTAGTGTGTCAAGGTCCGTAGAGAAATTTACAAGGAATTCTGGGGATTCAGAATTGTACGTAGTTAGGAGTTCCAGGGAAGAAGCCAACTTTCGAAGCGATTTTGCAAGTCCGGGTAGCAAGTCGAGTAATTTTTGCACGAAAATTCAACGAGAGTTCGGAGTTGAGAAATTCACTCGAACCGTTACCGGTAAAATTCACACCGAAGAGAAACAATCGCGAATGCAACGTTTTCTTCCTATGGACCGATACAGAAATGCGATAATAATCGAACAATCGCAATTGAAAACCGATATTTCCAGTGCATCGCGCGACTCTTGCCTCGCGCAAGTTACTCGAACACTATTCGACAATTTTTCCAAAGGATGTAATTAGGGTACCGACGATTCGATTATTTTCACGATGGAACGAGCCGTAATACGATTTCGTCGAAGCAGCAATCAACGACCGAAGATTCACGAAAGTGGCCGAACTCCAACGGCAGGAAAAATCAAAGGCAACCCGAAACGGGAAAATTGTCATCACCGAAATACCATCCTCTTTGTGAAAAAATTCCCAACCATGAGTTCTCTGCCCTTAAAAAATTCTGAACCCACCCCAGACAAACGTGATTTTATTTCTGCTGAAAAATAATCCAGGTTTCGCGTTGCAAGTAGGACGAACCAGACGGTTTCTATGAAAAATATTCCGCTCTCGCTTTAATAATACGGCCAACAGTTTGCAAAATTTCAAACCTCCGCTACTACCTTCCGTAGATTTTCGCGTCAGTGTTCACTGCAAGAGAATTTCGCCCGGGAGTCGGCTTTTCGATCGCGGAGATAAAAAAATACCTTGAATAATAATACTACGGGCCGATTTTAAATTTTCTACATTGCTCGAGATAATCGTCGATTGGACGAGGTTGTTGCCCGATCCAACGAGTACCAACAATTTCAAACGGCTTCGAACGTAAGAATAAAAGATATTTCGAACTAAGTTTCGATCAAACGAGAACGATTTCGTACAATTGCAATTATTGAAACGAAAGATACTTAAACGAAAGTCGTTAATGTTAAATTATTAGATTTTCGAGTACAACGCCACGTTGGATGAATTGTATCCGGATGAAATAAACAAAAGACGTAAATTGCGAAACGTTGTTGAAAATTCCGGAGAAACCCTGTTCACCCTGGGCAACGTTTAACGAAAATGTAGGAAAAAATTTCGCGAGGAGTTCTCCAGAATGGCGGAAACAGCGGGTACACCTTCCGGTGGTCACATAAATTTCGATTTCTGAGCAAGTTCGCGGCGAAAAATCCGCGCTGAATCCTCTTAGCTCATAATGGCGAATAATGAAGACGAACGCACGGCACGAGCTGCAACTGTGACGTTTTACGATATACAAATGTAACTGAGTGCGCATATTTCATCCGGCGCTTCGCGCTCATAGAAACGTAGGATAGCAAAGCGTGAAGTCGGGTTAAGTTACGCAAACCCCTTTATTTCGCGTCGCTGGGAAAAACAGTGTTTATTAACACTTGTCAACGACAGAGGACCCTTTGTATCGTGAGAAACTCGAGTCTGCGTGGAACGTTGAATTAAGCCGAAACCGAATCACCATGCTGGAGCTGAACCGCAGACTCTAGGCGCGACCGACTATTGAACCACTAGCGGAATTACAATCTTGATTGGAGTTCCGTTTAATACCAATTTCAACCGTTTCCCTTCTTTTGAATTTTCATTAATAATTTCTCAATCATTCGATACGCAGGCTCGCGAATTTTTGAACATACAATCCTAGAAGTGTCTAGGTTTTCAGATTTTCAAGATCCTCGAGTCTCTAAATTTCCAAGTTTCCGAATCTCCGACTCTCCGACTCTTTAAGTTTCTAAATCTTCAAGTCTGTATTGTCTCCAAGTTCCTAACTCTCCGAGTATCAAACTCTCCAAGTGTCTAAACGTTCAAGTTTAATTTAATCTTAAGTAAATCACCGTGTACCCGAATCTTCGTGTCTCTGGACCTTCAAGTTCGTAATTCTACAAATCTCAGACCTCCAGATCGTTGAATATTTTAATTTTTTCTATTCCAGTTACTGTACCCTCATCTTTTCTTTTCTATTTCCTCGATTCTTTCTATTCCGTGTTCTTGTATTTTGTAAATTATTTCGAGTAAAATATCGAATCGTTTGATTCACGACAGAAGAAATCTCATATTGCGGAAAAACTTTGTTCTTATATCTAGAATCACGAACGCGGCTGCAAATTCCTATTACGTAGTGTCGTTGAATGAAAACCTATTTAACACTCGATCACTGTAGATACAGTGCATATTGTGCAAGTTATTTAAGGCTCGTTTCAATGCGTGACGGTTTTCGTTCCGATCGAACGACAGCCAATGTCGAATACGAAGAATCGATACGAAGAATATCGAGACTTCTCGCTGTTGCTTTTAATTGAAGAACGAAAATATGAAACGTTGAGAACATTCGAGCAACAACAGTTCGAAATAGATCCCCTTGTATTCTAGAATTGAAGTGGGAATACTTCTGTGTTGTTGTATTATACTTTTTCGAAACCCAGCGCATACTATGTTATTGCTTCACGTCATTCAATTATAGAAGAAACAGAAGCGAAAACTCTACGATTTTATTTTCAGCGTGTACGGGTCGTATCTCACCTTTTATTGACCTTTAGTTTATTCAGGATATTTTTTTCTATTTGTTCAACGACTTTGTTCACCATAGCGAGGGGGAAAAATGTACGAATTCAGTTGCATGAAAACACGACATACGGTAAATACAATATTTCGACGTACATATGTGTGTTTTCTCACTGGGGAAATTCGTGTGCCGACGAATAAGAATCGTTGAGAAATAATATTATAAATTACGCAATAAGCAAAGTGTCGCGTCACATTTCTCCTTAAATCGTACAAATAATTCCGATGTAATATTACCAATACGATCGAACCGAGTAGGCTCGAGTAACAATAAAACAAATTCAAATTCAAATAGACAAATAATCCATAAATATCAATTAACACGTGGTAAGAATTAAAACAGTCGCGAACATTTTGCGAACCCGATGTTTTCGCCACAAACGTTCTTCACAAACTGTTACAACGGAAAGTAAAACGGTTCGTGAACTATTTACTAACACACATTGTTTACAAACACTATCAGCTAATTCTTCGCCGGTGTATACGCACTTTTAGGTATCGATTTAAAAGAAACGCGTACAATGCCTGTCCGGGTTAGGTCGCTTCTGATCGTGAATCCGAGCATGAAACGTGATCAATAACCGAGGCACCCGTCGTGCTCGCTGCACGGACTCATGGTGTCGATTAAAAGCCACAGAAACGCGCGCAACGTCCTATTTAAATTCCACGAGATGACGTTTCGATCACACCGAGGCTGTAACACCGAGCTGCTCGAGGTCGACCGTAAAAGAGAAACTCGTAATAGTAAAGGAAGTCGTTACTGAAATTTCGAACCGAACGCCAGGAAACTTTCGTATCGGACAAAGGTTACCAACAATGCCAGTGTCGTGACAATACGGCTCGCCAGGAAGTCGAACCTGGGGAAGAGATATCAAATCCGCTCGATTGGCCGTCGCACCCGATAAAACCATGCCGCATTGATTTCGTACGGTCGCTTCTCCACCATTTTTTCCACGATTTCGCCATCACCCCGAGCCACGGGATCGAACGATTTCGGGGATTTTCGAATTTCACATTTTTCCACCCCCACCCCCTCCTCGCCGTGATCCCCCTCATTTTTCATTCCGTTTCGAGCAACCGGCTGCGAAGACGACACGTGACCGTAAAAATTCCACGATTCCCACGCTCCAACCGCGCGTCTCTCGGTTAGCTTTTTTTTTTTATTTCTTTTTTTTTTGTTGCAAATTTTACCATTTTTCGCGCAAGTCGGGATCCACGATTCGCTCGATTTCTCTCTTTTTTCGTTTTCATCGTCCGAACAACCGACCGGTGATTCGAATTAATGGAATTTGGGAGAAATATTTGCGTGCCGCGATTTAAAGGAGAGGTTCTTTAATCATCGCGAGAATTATTTGAAAAATATTTCGGAAGATCCGAGAACGATCCCACACGTTAACCTTTGTATTATTTGAAAAAATTTGTATAGATTTACTTACGCTCAACACGAAGAAATAATATTTTCCACCGAGAATACGGAAGATAAATTTCCCCATTGTTTGACTTTTCGTTGTTAAATTGAAACGTTGTATATTTCAGCACACTTTTATCTTCACGTTCGCGAAGTGCATCTACTCAAACGAGGTAATTACTTCTGTACACTCGTATCTTTACGTTCGTATCTTACGTACGTATCTTTAACGAGATAACTACTTCCGTGTATTCCTATCTTTACGTTTACGAAGTGCAACTGCACAAACAAGATAACCAACACTCGCGACCAGCCTTTTAACAGCCCTTTAATCGCACCTGTTCCACTTGTTACCATCTGTTACCTGCCTATTACTGTTAAAAACACGTGCACAAAATATTAAAAAAAAAAAAAACAAACAATTCCCATTCCCTTGAAAGGTAATCGCTCTCTAAAAATCGCCAATTACCTAGCAACACTTTGCTCCGCGTTAAATTCATTCTCGGTAATCCGATACCTAATTACTCGGCTTCCGCTAATTACATTCACCAAACGATCATCACATTTTCGGTTTCGTCTGCTCGATGAGGAGAGAGTGGGGATGATCTCGAATTGATTCCCCGAGCAGAAAGGAAATTGAAATTTATGTTTCATCGAATCAGATCCAGCCAGAGGCTTTCGTTCGTCCGTTCTCCGAATCCACGGATTAAAATTACCGATCGGTTCTCCGGAAACCCTCGAACCGTTGTCGAAAAACGATTCTCCAGAGGGAGGGGGTAAAAAAAAAAAAAAAAAAAACTTTCCAGAGATTCTGGAGGGGCAGGGTAACAGGCTTGGGTAGAAGGGTGAGAAATAATCCAATCGGGGCGGCTGCACTTTTTAACGACCTCATTACCAGGCCCGAAGCGACTCGGTGATCGCGGGACGAACGAAGATGACGGAAACGGACGCGGGGCGTCGCGTCGGTTCGTTATCGGTTTCGTCGTCGTCGTCGTTGTCGTCCTAGTCGTCGTCCTAGTCGACGTTCTCGGAAATATGCATGGAATTCCGGATAAATTTGCGCCCCGATATCGCGAGTCCACGACGCCCGTTTCGCCTCCGTTTATTGCGAAATTATACGCTCGCGAACAAAACTATAATTTCGCTATTCCGTGCCGGGGCGGCCAGGTAACGTTCTCGCGCAATTTCCACGTGAATCTACGGGGTCTGAGGTGCGCGAGGAGTGGGTAACGGGGGTGTACGGAGGGACAGAGGCGAACCGGAGGGAAATTCAACGGGCACCAAGTAAATGTCAACGATAAAAAAGTTTTACGACGCATCGACTGGCTTCGAATGTACAATTGCAGCCACGGTTATGCGATTCCTTAGATAGTGTCCTTCGTGGGGGTTTGGCGGGGATGTGCGCACGGTTTTATAGAGGGATGGAGAGAGGACGGAGAGACGAAAGCAGATGTTAGCCAGGCGGAGTCGCTAAATCGGCTCGAATGTTCGTTTTAATACCGGTTTTTGCGAGCGTGGATCGTTACTCGTTAACGTTGCATCGTTGGACGCTGTAAGATCATTTGCGGAGATACGTTCGTTACTATTACGGTCCGCCGGAAGACAGAGATTGTTGGCATTCATTGTTGCTTTTTATCCCGTGGCCGTTGCACCGTTCACGTTTATGCGTCTTTATCTTGTCGTTCCCCGGTCTCTAAATTTTTATCGGCCACGCGTTCTCGAAATTTAATCGCGAGCCGGCGGTAAATTTTTATCAATGTTATTTACAACGGTTCGCAGACGTGAATTTCAACGATTGAATAAAAATTTCCGAATCAAGATACACGGTCCGAGAGAGCGCCACGCTTCGAATACTTTTATAATCGCATCGCGAGCGATGCATTCCGTTTAATTTTCATTTCAATTTTCTCTTGTTTACACGTTCTCGTATCCCGCGTGGTTTCTTTTATTATATTTATTTTATCATTTTATTTTTATTTTCGTTCGCGTTACTTATAATTACTAACGAGGAGAGTCCCAATGAAATATGGTCGGAACGTTTAAAATATGCACATATTTAACCATCGTATATCTGTAAAGGGAATCATTCTTTAATTTGAATTGTATTCGTTTGTTTGACACTTCTTCGCACATGTATTCCCGGTGTTATGTTCTCTATATTATATTTTATCTCTACGAAAACGAATACGTTCCAAGAAAAATATTAACAGTCTTAGTAAAAGTATTTATCACACCTTTCTTCTCTTCAGACATTCCTCCTTCTTTTTTAACATGTAGATCTCGATATAGACAAACATTAATCGTATAATATTCATACAAGGAAAGAAATAATATGAAAAAAATAAGGTAACATTTTCCTACTCTCCTCTACGATAACCTACAGACACTGATACAGACAAAAACTAATAGTACAATAATACAACAAAAAAATTGATATCACACTTGGACGATACCTAACCCTCTTCTACGCTATATATTACGTTTATATCGTAGCTTCGCGTTCGATGTTTTCGATAAGTTCGCGCAAGGTATCAAGGTAGCCCGAATTTCCGAAACACGTTATCAAAGGTGTCCGAACCTCGAAGTCTCGTAGCGGTCGACGCGTCGAGTCGAAGCCGACACTTCCCAGCTCGAGAATGTCCTCAATTCCCTTCATCCGGCAGCACCGTCTTGCCAGGCCCTCGGTCGCCGAAGAAAGAAAAGAAGAGCACACGGTTTTAAGCACACCCGGCGTACCGAGAGTAGCACTTCTTACCTACCATAACGAACGTGTCGAGGGTCATAAAAGTGATGCCACTACAATTTACGTTGTCTCGACGGTGTCGACGTCCGACAAGGGGACGCTTCCGCGGCAGCTACGCTCGAACAAACGCGAGACGTTCACTATTCGCCGGAGGAATTTATTTCGTTGACAGTGGACCATCTCCGCCGCTCCGATGGAGAATTCAATCGGAGGGTCGACAGCTGGCTCGAGGTACCGGATTCGAAGATAGGAGGTCCGATCTCCGACCTCACGGGACACGTGACATCGTGAGATCTCTCTAGACCTCGAAACTAGGGTGACCACCCTCTCTGTTTCTTCACGAAATTTCCATACGACTCGACTCACGACCTTTGGTTCGGTTATGGGGTCGTCGAGTACGACTACAAGAATTCCTAGTCGGAACTTACAGAACACGTGATATCGTGAGAACCTTACTGACTTTTAAATTAGGGACAACCGACTCTTTTCGACTCGAGAACAAATTTACACAACATCGGCGATCTTTGATTTCGCGTTACGAACGTTGAGTTGACCGTGGTGCAGATACTCGAGTTTGAGAGGTGAGAGAAGATTTCTGGTTTTCGAAACAGTTCTCACAAGAGCTGTGATCGATCGAAACTTTGATCCTAGAATTAGGGTGTTGTTTGCTCTGAGAATATGTGGCACATGGTAGCTAGAATTTTCCAAGGAGTGACACAATGAGATACGTAGAAATTTTTAACGAGGATATTGAAGATGATTCAATTTGTCCCTGCAATAGAGACATCGAAGATGACTCTAGCAATTCGTGGTTCATGGTAGCCAGAACTTCCAGAACACGTAACACGCGAAATCCCTATAGAACTCGAAATTCACGAAGCAACCGACCTTTTTTATTTTTCGAAAAAATTTCCATCGAAGGATCGGCGATCGACTCCGTTGAACCTTTGGCCCTGGAATAGGGACATCGAAGGTGATTTTAGGAATTGGTGGTCCACGGTAGTCACGTTTTGGGGTACAGAAAAGGTCTTCGGGGATGTTAGCGAACCGAGCTGCTTGTATATTTTATTTCACTTACCCGGTACGACATTCGGGGGCGAAAGATATTTGCTCGTGGGTTAAGTACACAAACTTTATTGCCATGCGAAGAAATTTCGCTGCGGAGACTATGGTCTCCATCTGGAGTGGGGGAAGGTAAATAAACTTTTCTCCTTGCGAACGAAAGTTACGTGACTAATTCGATTTCTTCCCGGGTCGGTTTTCCTCCGTCTCCAGTGTCAACACTTAACCCCGTGGTCTCTCAAACTCGAGGAAAGTATGCTCGTAACCAATAACCGTGTCACCGAGTTGGCCGAAAGAAGCCTCTGTCCAAACCAGCCTCTGAAATAATCGTTCGAAGGACCTTCGTGGAGAGGTCCTCTCGCGGGAATAAACGCCGAACAAAATTGCTATACAGAGGGGAATGTTTTTTTCCACACGTCCGACCTGATGGCCACTGCGATCCTAAAAAAATCTAGCTCCAAAGTCGATCGTGAACCTTCTACAAGGGATGAAAGACGATTTTTCTTGCGGCGAAGCTTACGAATTTTGAAGGAGCGAAGAAGAAAATACAGAAGTGTACAAAAACAACTCGCTCGTGTATAAAATGTTCCAATAAAAATTCTGAAAGCATTGTACGATTTTCTCTCTACGGTATCTCCTCTATATTTCTATTTTTTAAGACGACTTACACTTCGAAGGTTCTTCGAATTATACCTTCCGTTCGTTCAAGACTAATCTTTTTATACGCGAAGAGATTCTCGAGAAAAGGATTGTATATTTCCAGTAACCTCTGCAATATTTATTCATTCTT
The DNA here is from genome assembly GCF_051014685.1 of Ptiloglossa arizonensis. NCBI lineage: Eukaryota > Metazoa > Arthropoda > Insecta > Hymenoptera > Colletidae > Ptiloglossa > Ptiloglossa arizonensis. The sequence goes on from NC_135054.1 coordinate 18,233,311, forward strand.
GCAAACTAATAAAGAATGAATAATCCCTTTTTATACTTCACCTATATTCATTACCGATAAGGACTAATTTTATTCGATTTTATTTCGGATTAAAATAATCTACCTATTTGTTCGTACAAATCGACGAAAAACGAATAGTAACTTTCCATATATTTTCCATATTTCTTTACCAAAAGTATCCAATTTTATTCCATTGTGGATTAACGATACATCTGGTCGAGCAACTGTTCAAAGTATTCGACTTGAATTATCAGAAGTATAGATCGGGAAGAACTTGCTCTCGCGTAATTATTTCACCGGCTGCATTGAAGAAACAACGCGACGTTTACCGTGAGGGAAGAGGTTGGTCGGCGAAGAGGAGGAGGAGGGGGTTGGAGAAATTTATCCCTCATTAAAGTGTAGTTTCGTCTGTAAGCAATAAGGTCCGCCCGCATCGAGTTTCGTGTTCGGAGAGAAATTGGGTCGAGCGATTTCCATTTTCTCAGTGGTAGAAACAGAAACTGGGAAGACGGTGTGACACCCTGTTATCGATTTATCGCGTTGTCCTGTATGGGTGGGCGTCGCGATTGGCTGAAAGCGACGCGTTAAAATTCAACACGCACACCGACGATCGGAAGAAAATTGGACGCTAATTGTCAACGTTCGACTCTTCGTGACGTTGCGCAGTTAATTACTTCGACGCGAACGAACCTCGACGAACACGTCGGATGTGTTCGTCGATAATGAAAAGGGTCAATGTGTGTTTAGACTACATTGGGTTTATTTTCTTTCTTTTTTTTTTCTTTTTTTTTTATCCGACGTTCAATGACCGTTCGATATTCAAAATACAATACCGTCACCGACGGCCAGTTTACATTCAACGTTTCCCTAATTCTTCCATCGCTCGATCCCCGATGTACTCGATTCACAAATTACTCGGTTTAGATTATCCCGGAACGAGTATGCAAATCTCCGAACCTCCACTTTCCCGGGATTATCAATTATTCAATTTCACGTCAATTCGGTTTACAAATTATTCAATATACGTTGATTCCGGTTACAAAATTTTCGTATCTCCAGTTTTCTAATCGACAGAATCGTCGATTATTCAATTCTCCGTTTATCGGATGTACGAATTCTTCAATTCCCCGTCTACTCGAGTAACGAATTACTCGATTTACGTTATTTCCAGTCGACGGATGTCCGGACCACCGAATCTCCGATTCTAGGAACGACTAATTGTTCGATTCCGCGTCTACTCGGTGAGGCGAATTATTCCACTTTCGTTATCTCGACTCGAGGAATCACCGAACGTTTGAATCCTTTTTTAAAAATTCCCAATTTTCCAAACGCTACGCGATACCGAATCGAGCGGGTTGGTCGGTAAGCGGCGACGGTCTACCGTGTTTATTAAAAGGTGAACAATTGCCAATTACCGAAAAAGAAAATTTAAACGTAGAAGAGCGCAATCGGTGACGCTGCAAAATAGTACAAACGAGCGGGGAGAAGCTATATTCGGAGGGTCCGTGAAACGATATCGGCGAACGATCGCGAACAAATTCGACCGAATTTCCGGGCCGGGTCGTGCGTTAATTATCGTAATTACGTTTTATCGACAACGAGATGGCGCATCGAGCGGAAATTATTGTCTCACTTTTTGCGGGGCCGCGTTATGTCTGTTAATTGCCGCCGATGAAAATTACTCGTACGTATTTCGATCGGTTTAACGCGTATCACCGTAGCAGCTGTCTCATCCGCGTTTGCGGAACCTGTCGCGGCCAGACCGCTCTCTGAATTACGAGCGACTCTGGCAACGAAATAAACACGACCGCATACTTGTCGCTTTCGCTCTTTGGGAGGAATCGCGAACTTCGTTTCGCGGGGGAGACGACTACGAAACGACGAGCTTCCAAACCTGTGCGCTACGGTACACGGATTACCGCGCGGGATACTTCGTGAATTATTCTACACGGTGAATCAATTTGTCTCGATTCCTCTGTACGGAATAATATTCTACAATATCGTCTCACGCGCGACTCTTCTTTCCAAATTCTTTTATTCCTTCGACTTTCTCGCTTCTCCCCCATTTCACTGTTTGCGAACTCTCGAGTTCTTCCAGATTACACGGTGCTCCGATTCTTCGTTTCTCTACTCACTTGTATCTCACTCGCGGTGTCTCGAATGTACAATCCTAGAGCGAATCAATTTCTCTCGATTGCTCTGTGTAGAACAATATTCTAGAATATCGCGTCACACGGTACCTTGATTCTTCAATTTTTTACTCACATTCTTCTTACCCATTGTCTGGCTATCCTAGTTCTACTTCAAATGCTTCACGCGGAGACACTCCTGGACACTCTCTTCCATACCAAGAAACCCATAGAACCCCTTCATGGACAATATTATTCCTTAAACAGTATTTTCACTAATGATAGTAAGTACGATTCGCTAAATTCCTCTTGCAAAATTTCCTTTGCGATTCGCTACTCGTCGACGTCTTCGGTAACAAACTGTCCCCAGAATTGTACGTCAAGGGTGTTCCTCGCGAATAAAACAATACTTATTACTCTTATCGTCTCTCGATACATCGATTATTCTCCATGCTTGCAGTTTCCATTCCCCACTGCTCCACTTTTCGGATTATTTACATCGTCTTCCTCGTTTTACAATCTCTCGTTTCCTCTCCGTGCGATTTCCCGGGTTTTCGCGAAACACTCTCGAACCATCTTCCGCGCGCTGTCACGATCACGCGAGTGAATTATCGCCGGTAAACGTTTCTCGATCGCGGCGACGTGCATCACACTCGCGAATTCTCCGTGAAAATAACGCGGCGTGCATACGGGGGGTGGCTCGCGTCGAGTGTTCGAAACCGCCATAACAATTCGGTTAGAGATAGCGGTTAACGTGTAGTACGCCGCGCGATTACACCGGTGTACGTAACGCGTGCAATATACCGTGCGTACTGAAGCACGTATGACAACGAGTAAAGCGGAAACGCAACATTTGCTATCTCGCGGTGCATCGTGTAGGCCGCGCCCCACGTTCACGATTAAAGTCGACCCTCGAAAATGTGTCATCGCGGTTTCGTTAGCGCAAACCAACCCCCTCCCGATCGCTTTCGGCGAATCGACTATGCAAACAGAGAGAAAGAGAGAGAGAACCACTGGGAGAAATAATTTTCGGCCATTTTCAACGACTTCGAATCCATCTAGAAGATTTTAATACCATCCCTGAGGTGTCGGAGAATCGCGTTACTCCGTAGCAACGATTCCCAAATGATTCCAACGAGCAAATAACAAAATTCGAAATTAAACAATTTTAGAATTGGTACGTTGGTATTCTGTATTTGTATAACGGTTTATACCGGAGGGAAAATCTTGGAATGTTGTGTTCAGAGGGATTTGTTTTAATTTGTATATTTTGCGGTTGCGCGAACTGTTTTACTGTAAATTGAAATTAAGATATGTTGGCCGAGTCAATATGTAGGTATTTTGTGTTTGTGTAATAGTTTTATTCGAGGGGAGAAGCCTAGAAATATTTTATCGACACGGTTGTGTAATAAATTGTAGATGTTTGTAGTTTGTTTGTGACAGAACCGAAAAAAATACTGCAAACTGTAAAGTGAAGTTTGAAAGAGCTTTAGACGAAAGATGATCAAACGTAAAAACGAATAACGCGATACTGCTTTAATTACTCGGCCGGTAAAATTTTAATTACGAACAAAAGAGTTCTACTTTGCGAATCGATCACGGCTGATTCTCATAATCGACGCTTGTTTAACGGGCTTCGATCGCGAAATTAAAATCTTTTTCACGCAAACTACGCAACTAGTACACCCCCGGTGCAAAGAAAAATTGCGGAAAATGATTACCAGGATGGTTGAAATGAAATCTAATTAACGCGGGGTAACGGAGTTTGCAAATTTGATGGAAAAAGTTAATAACGTTGCCGGAGGCGATTTTTCATCGTTGTGGACTAATATTTCCGCAAGAAATTAGCGAGGGATCGCGTCCAGTGGAGATTTTTGAACATAAAGGGCGAGAGGATCGAAGGTCGTCCCGATGACCCTGTCGGATAGAATCGTTCGCTGGAGGCGAACAGTATCGTCCTGGCAGAAAGTACTACGTGTAACAGGATGGTATAGCGTTTGGGATTACAACGTCGATAGTTGAAATCGACCAGAAGGGATATTGCGAATACGGTGCAAGAAGAAGGGCTTTACCGTTCGTAGGGGATGATGAACGAAAGATTCCATTTTCGAAAAAGAAATTCCATTTCTTACGAAACAAATTCCTTCGATGGTCGTCGATAATTGAACGTCGCTTCAATCGACGTTGTTGTAGAATAATTGATAAAAGAGAAGAAAAGGAAATTGAAAATTTATCTTCGACATAGAAACTTTTGCACCTCTGACGGAAGATTTATTCAATTATTAGCAACTGCAACGAAACGACCGTCGACGATACTCGTCCGAACACGCCAACAAACAAAGCCTACCCAGGTGAAGCAGGATTTTTATATTTTGTTTTTGTATAAATAGAGATTTAGTTATATCGTTACCCATGTACTTGTCCACCAGCAATTAAATTCGTGTTTCGATTCACTGCGCTGCATTTGAGTTCTTTTTTCCCGTCGTTTCGCGCAATTTCATGGGACAAATAACAGGGAAAACCACGGAATGTCAACTGGTTGCACGAACAGCTGCTAATTCTTTCGCGGAGCGTATTGTGCGCAAGTAAACACGATACTGTCGGTTACAAGCTGCGACATGGACAAATAAAAACGATCGCGAATTCACGGACACGCGCATTTGCATAGTTGAAAAATATCCGAAGCAATCAATTCTAGCTTCGTTTCACGGCGGAAACCAAATATTTCGGTAGTATGTCTTGTCGTAAAATGTTATTAAAAAATTCCAGAGGGGCATGCCTCTTTCGAGCAATAATTCAAACCGCTGTCCCTGAAATATGTATTTTATGTACTCATAAAACTTGTCCGGGCGATCGATTCGAGAATGCCAGCACTAAATATTCAAGAAATATTACATCTCGCGCTGGTGGATTATTAAAAAAAATGTCGAAACAGCATTCCTTCCCCTTTCTTAACACTTTTCTCCCCGCAACACGTGTTACCATGAACGCCTTAATATTCTTCCGTGACGAATTAGTTTCGTTTTTTTACGAGTGAGTTACTTTTTTCCGTGGTAATACGCGATCGGAGAGCTTCTCGAGAAAAATAACGAGAGACCGTTACACTCTCGAGGAGGGTAATAGGGATGAGAGAAAAAAAATCTTTTTTTTTTTTATATTTCCAGTTCATTTCCCAGGAACACGTATTACCGCGTTCCGTAGATTCTGAAAGCAATATCTACTTAATCTGGGACAGTCGCACAAGTTTTTGGAATAGGTGCAAAGAAGAAAATTGCCGAAGGTACCTGGAGCAACGTGCTTCCCACGATCAATATCCAACTCCCCGAAAAAACGTACCACTGTGTTCCATATTTTCTCGAAACAATTCCACTCTGTGAAAAAAATACTGGCGGAGATATTTCGAAACTATTGCCACCGTTATTGTAACACTTGTACAGAGATATTTATTTGGTACGATAACGTGTATTAAAATACGCGAGATAATCAGATTTCTATCGATCGCAAAATATCGTTGAACGTGTAAAGTCTATGCTTTATACACGAATCGGTTAGTTTCGTTCTGTACGTGTGGGTAACGATACGTTCGTTCCGCGAACGAAGTTCGCACAATGGACACAAATTTATTTTTCAACCATTCCGAGTATAAATAGCCTTCAAACGACTGGGAATGCAACGCTTCTATTCGAACTGTATCGACTGTATCAATTTTATCAAAATTGTACAATGCTCAAAAAATGTTGGTAAAATGTTTCGTTTTTATTCTTCTTTGTCGTTCGTTTATTGCACCTTGAATAATTAAAATGTTACTAATTGCACACGAGAATTGCAAACGAAGCAATTGTGTGCTGGAAAAAAAATCCTACAACTGTTATAGAGCGACACACGAAACATTTAAATCGTTTCTGTATTTCTATTTAGTGTATCCTTAAATAGGATACAATCTAGATCCCACTCGTAACCATACGAACGTTAAAAACAGAAATTCCCCTCATTATTCCCATCTAACGCACAAAGTCGCAAAACATCCCACTAAAAGAACCGTAAACAAGAAAGTTAGAGAAACATTCCCCTGGTTATTCTCATTCGACGCACAAATTTGCAAGCCTTAAACAACCTTACGATATCTCTGTTCACCGTCTACTCTGATAGAAATATTAAAAAAAAAAACAAAAATTCCCCTCATTATTTTCATTAACCTAAAAAAAAAAAAAAACAAAAAAGAAAGGCACAGCACCTGATACAAACTACTCTCTGGAGCTCGTCGATCTGGCCGTCCAAAGCTCCAATCTCGATCGACCTTTCGCTCTTCGACCTCTGTCGCGAGTACCATCGACAGGAAGCTGCGAGAGTGTGGGTGCGGATGGAGCCACCCCTCCCTACCCCCCTACCCCCCATCCCTCTGACCAGAGCGCAGCGTACTGCAACGAGCGGATAGGGGCGGCTGGCAGAAGTATAACTGCAGAAACGTATGTATACGACGCCTGTAATCCGATCCCCGGGAGAATAACTTCGTTATCCGACGCAGGAAGTCACTTCGCCGGATGGAAACTGTCTCCTTCCGGATGCGGACTTCCAATTCCATTTCTTGCCGGCGTCGTCGTCCTATCTACGTCCCGAATGACGCGCAAATGGATTTTTAAATCGTTCCTCGAAACAGTCGGGGGGGACAGGGGTAACCTGGAAGGAGGGTACCGGGTTTCTTATCAGGCTCGCGAGCTCCGCGCAAATTCGAAGCGGGTTGAACCGTTTCTTATCCCTGTCTGGGTAATTTCCACGAGCGACTACGGACGACGGAGAGGGACGGTACCCGCGACGAGATATCTCCGCGAACTCGGCAGAGACGCATTAATTGTCGCGGAGTAGCAGCGCGGTTCGAGGGAGATTTCGTTGCAGGCGTGTTTTTCTACGCGCGAAACTTCACGGAGACGTTCCGCGGGAACGGGGCTCGCTCGGTTGCCTTTCGTCGTTCCAGCTCTCGAAACGTTCGGTTTGTTAGAGTGTCCTGGAGAAGTTCGCCTCCAGTCACTTTTAACCCGCTCATTCGAATAAAATGCCCGCTTGGAAAGTTTCGAGCGCTCTTCGACCTTCGAGATGAATTACTTTCTCGCGGGCAAACATCGTGCCGGGGAATTTTATCTACGCGTAGACCACCAATCCGTTGCGGCTATTTGTTAATTGTAATTTTCGAGATAAGTGGAACGGAGAAGATTGTATCGATATTTATTGACGATCAACGAACCTCGAGATCGTTGAAGATTCCTGACGCGACGTGTTCGGAATTTTCAAACGCACAGAGCATTCTGTATATATTCTCAAACTTCTTCGAGTTAATAGGTCAAGTCCAATTAACATTAATAGGATTACTAAAATTAAACGAATTGTAGCGTGAATAATTTTTAAGTTAGTAAATGTAGATCCAGAAGTTTTGGTAGTGGTCACTCTGTATTGGTTTTCAATTTTTGGTAATCGAAGTACATGGAATAGAACTTGAAACGAGTGTCCGACCAGTGACGGTATCGTTCCACTTAGGCCACGCGTATGGAGGCACATCGACTCCCGGAACGAAAGATTCTTGATTAATAAATGCACAATTATAATTATATAATGTATAACTAACCCTCTCTGAAACGTAATTAAATAATTCTCGAAGTAGAATAAAATTTTTCGTATCTACGGCTAGAGAATTCAACAGGGATTATACGAGTGTTCGAAGAGGCTTTGAGCGAGCAAATACATTCAGCTTCGAACTCGAACGGTAAAAGGAAGGTGGAAGACTCGGTCTATAGGGATTGTATAGCATTACCGAGCGCTTATTCGTTTAATTAACATTGTTTCGCGCGCTTTCAACCGATCGACCGATTTCTCCCGTCGTTCAATCGCGTCGATAAGTCCGAAGCTCGTCTCCTTTTTGTTCCCGCTAGACCTCATTTTACTCTTATCGCGTTAATTATTTTAACAATGCGCTTCAACGAACGTACCGAGTCTCTGTGAATTATTTATTACACGCGCGTGCGCGTGTAAACATTAGTTTCTTTCCACTTTGCGCCATTGTGCACACCCTCTCCAATTCGAAACTTTTATATACGAGTTGCGAGTTTTGCGTTACGGGAATGAAAATTTCGAAATAAGAAAACGAACCGAAAGAGTGCTTATCGTTTCTATCGAGGCAGTGTGCATTCGTTGTTGGCGCGCGACGCTCTATCGATATATTTTCGATTATCTGCGACAGCGCAGCGGGCGCTGGAAGGAAATGGAAGGGCGCTTATTCTAAATGCATCGAGATATTGGAAAACTTATTCGACCTCCGTGACAAGCCTCGATATTTGATGCTTCGAGGAGACGATAACAATTACAGTTTCGTTTTCCTTCGATCGCCCGCAACCCGTGGAATATTTGAAATAATACGGAGGGGAAGCGATTGCTCGTGATAAATGAACCGATAACGACGAATGGAGTCGCTGGAATGAAATATTTTAATCAAAATATCGGGGACTCGAAAACGAAGCCCACCATTAGCAGAGAGCGATCATTTCCCCGATAGAATAACAATATTAGTCGTTCGTTTGCTTACCGGAATCCGTGTCCGATCAGACACGGTTCGTACTACTTATTCCATCTTTACCGGTTAAAATCCAATTTCTAGAGGCCGATATCGATAATTCCGTATCTCTCCTCGAGGAATACTCCAATACACTGTAGCTGAGAAATGTAGACGTTCCGATAACGAACACAATTATGTTTATAATAAAAATACTTGCTCGTAAGGATGAAAATAATTATTCCACATTCCTCTGAAAAAAAAAAAACAGAATCTCCGAACAATGACCTTTGCAACTTATTTACGTGCAACATTGCGACACAAATTTCTAACATTCTTTGAATCGCTATAGAATTTAAATATACTCTTATCATTGAAATTCTTATTTACGTATGTTCTCCCTATAGCACTCCATTTTTCATCATTTTCGATAATCGGTTCACGGTGACTTCACTCTCGCTAGAATCACTTTGGAATTGAAATGCATTCCTATCGTCGAAATCGCGTTGCACTCTCGCTGCATTGCTAACTTTCCAGTATCACTTTTAAATTCATCTTACCCGCATCCTCTCTGTGACATTCCACTTTTCGTGTCTTCGTCGAGCACGATGATTACGCTCTCGCTAAAATCTAATGCATCGCTATTAATCTCCGCTCCGCTCCCATTATCTTTCCCCTATTGACCGGTATAAGCCCGCGCAAAACACGGTGGCCGCGCAACTATGAGGAGCTGTTCATCACGAGGCACCCGAGGCACCATCGTGGGACCGAGACCGCGGAACCGGGTAACCGCTACGGAAACCCTCCAATCTCCACCGGATCTCATCCCCCAATTCGAGCCAGGGGAATTCCCTTCCCAGGAAAGAAATCAGAAAACACCCTGTCAGCTGGGGAGCACCTTCGTTACCCTCGCGCATCCACCTCTGGCTGATGGTGGTTGGTCGCTCCTCCGCTAAGCAAGAAGGAAACGTCAAAGGACATTCGTCTCCGAAGATACCGTAGTAGCTCCACCGTAGGAAACTAATCCCTCGGGTTGATCCTCCGCGCGGGAGAACCTGGCCACGCCATCCGCGTCCCTTTTGCTACTCGTCTATTTTTTATCCGCGGCCAACGCGGCGGAAAATCAGGCCATCTGTTCGGGACAGTTATGTCTGGCAACCGACACCTCGCCCCGTTCTTCGGAGGCGTTCTGCCCGCGCGGAGTTTCATTCCGGAATCTCCTCCGGCCGCTTTTTCCATTATTTCCATTAAGGGGGCCGCCGGAAGGGGCCGCATTCCGTCCACGTTCCCCAACCCCCTCGCGTATTCGCGGAATGCCGGCAGCCGGAGGAACGGAATTAGTCGGTATCGAATGCTCCTCGGGGGTTGTTTTGGTTTCTCGTCGCGTGGAAATGCGAACCGCGAGTACGTCGGGGAAGAATCGTCGTGGAATGGTTACGCGGCTTTTCTTTATCGAAACGTACCATGGGGGTTCGTGACGCGAGTCTCGACGGGATGTGGAGAATGTATCGAGAGCGAATCGAAAGAATGCTTTTCTACGGTGTTATCAAAATTCAAATATTTTGACGATTGATTCTAATTTTTACCCGGAGTGCGGTTAGAGAATGTACTGAGAGCGATTCGAAAGAATGCTTTCGAGCGGTGTTCTCGAGGCGAGGGTGTTTTAGAGGTAGAAATTGTTCTTCTTGGAGATTTTCAAATATTTTGATGATTGATTCTAATTTTTACCCGGAGTACGGTTAGAGAATGTACTGAGAGCGATTCGAAAGAATGCCTTTAGGCTGTGTTCATAATGTGAGAACATTTTTGAGAGAGTAATGCTATCGATCATTGCTTCACGAGATAGTAATGAAATGAACTTTCTAAAAAATTCTGAACCCTATATCTGAATCCCATCCAGGGGCATTCTTTCCAACTATATACTGTACATTATTTATTTCAAGTATGAGACAACTTTCTGCGTAGATCTCTTACGAGACCGAAAGAGATTAAGGTAAATCTACCATTTTTTGGTACAAATTGAGAAGTAAAAGGAAATTGATGTATCGACCATGATCAGTAATAATTGTTTTCTAATTAGAAAACAAATTAACCGCGAGCACTACGATCGACAGCGTTTCGTTTGCTTGATTTCAGTATTTTTGGGTACAATGAGTCTCAATTATTCCGCGTCACCCCGATACACGCTGGTTACCACGGTAACAATTACATCGGGACGACACTGCGTTACTATTTCAGTGTTCCTCGCGTAGAATACAACGCAATTCCGTTCGTCTCGCTCTCCTTTTTAATTGATTCTTTGTCGCCTTACACGTGACGTTAATATCATTTTTATTACGGCGATTCTTGTAGCACGTTGATTGAAGCGATTGTTCGTTTGAGTTTCGTGCCTCACAAAGGTGCTCAAAAGTGCAATCCACAAATATTGGAAATCACAGAACAAATGGAACAATTTGCTCCTCGAGTGTTTCGTTCGGGCTACTAAATTTATTCCAGTCTTATTTCCTTTTAATAACGATATTCCTTTAATTTTAATACAATGTTATCGATATCGTTCTGCGTTGCGATACATTCAGAAAATATGTAATTACGAGTCAGATGTTTTTCGTTAACATTATTTTCCAAGATACTCGAAGGTGTATTAATATATTAAATGTCCGTGTACCGGACGATCGACGTTATTTGTTGGTAATAATGGCCGGTGAAAAGCGGATGCATCAGCGAAACAATCTAGTATCAGGATAGGTGGTGGAACGCTTAAAATTCCTCCGAAAATATGTTGCAGAAACGGTCTCTCAGAGGTAGAGGAGATGAGCCATTAATGTCCACGTCGGGGCAGGAAAATGACTAGAAATGTGCTGAAATAATGCGGTTACCGCGGCCGCGAAATCGAGTTAGCCGCGGCCGGTTCCATTTTCACCCCGTGGTACGAGTCTTCCTCGAGGAGCTCTCTAAAAACGCGTCCACCACGTTCATAAGTCCTCGAGAACAAGGAAATCGATACCAACAGAACTTCACCGATCCTGCAGGTCTCCGTCGATACATAAATTATACCATCAAGACGAATTATCATCTTGGAGAGAACTTGAAAACATACAGAGTGGACTACACAATTTGAGTGACTCAATTTTTCGTACGGACGATGGACGATTCAAAATTCTTAGTTTATCAAGAATTTCGGAAAGTTATACAATTTTGAAAAATCTTCGAGGTGATGACAATTGATCTTTTATGTCCTTCTTTTATCTAAATTTTCAAGATTACTTTCAACTTTATCTCCAAGCATTTCTAAGACACTTTAATAGCTATTGGACAAAAATACTTTAAAATGATTGCAATTTTTCGAAATAATAAACGCACCTTCGATCTCTGTTTATTCGTTTCTCGTGACGATCAGTGACATCTGTCGAGAAACGTTACAAATATTTCGCCTCTCGTCGACAGAACGTTGTCACAAGAGCGTTTAATAACATTTCCATCTCGAAATGTGTCACAATTTATGTAAAAAGTAACACTTACCCCTTGTGAAAAGATTCCAATTCATCGTACAATGTAAACATTCTGAGGGATAAAATCAACGCCATTACTTCACTTTTAACATTTAATTACACCGGGAATAACTCGAGGCGCGACAAATCATTGTTCAAAGGGGGAAGAAAGTAAAATGGAGGGAGCAGGGTAAATAACGCTCGAAGTTCTCGCTAAACCGGGAAAACAACGCGGTGTTCGCGACACGCGAGCAGGAATAACCAATCGAACTACCCTTCAACGGGCGATACGGAGTTGAGAGCAACAGGGGTGGTTTCAACCCCTCGTGACAATGGGATATCGCAGCTAATTTAGCCACCGCAATTACGGTGGTTGATAACGGAGCGAGGGGGGTGGCCAAGGAGAAGAAACGAGGGGTTAAAGCACCGGAAGGAACGACATGATCGAACACAGACCGAGAGGGGGACGAAGGGGGACGGAAGGGGGTTGCAGCGATTTTATTTCGCAAGAACGCTCGCAATATCGCGTATTTTACGTCGTCGCATTCACGCCCGCCACAAAGAGCACACCCTTGGCATGCGTAGGCTCGCCCCGCGGAACACACAATCGCACCACCCGTGGACCCACCCCGTCGCGTCTCGTTCCACCGAAGAGTTTACAACCCCTTGCGCGAGCAAAGAATCCAGAACGACGACGACGACAACGACGACGCTGATACGCGGCCGCTTTAGTCGCGAGCTGATGAGCAGGGCTACGATAAAAAGTGTGAAAAATAAGCTGCGACCTGGCAGGGCTTGCTAGCATAAGCGAGGCACCGCGATGGTATACCGGGTGTCTTCTTTTCACCACTTCGGGGGAAAGAAAATTCATCGTTTATTTTTCTCGCGGTTCTTGCAACGCTTTAAGAACAGCCACTTCGAAGGAGATTTTTTTGTTGCATCGAGGTACGAATATTCTATTTGGGTGAATTAAATGAATTGAATTTTTAGTGCAGTGAAATCGAAATTGTCGAATTTATCAAACGATATGTTTCATAAATGACAATATATTTGTATCGATTGAGATTGTCTTCGAAGGATTTAATTGGAAGGTTTTAAATTATCAGTCGAAATTTAAAGAATCGAGGAAGATATGAAACTTTGCACAAGAAACTTACTGCATATCTACGTCCACCTCAGAGAAGTGTCTTTAACATTTTTCTAGAATAAAAACTACTAATTGCAATAGTGCAAGAAAATTCACAGATATTATCCAATATCCAGCCAACATACCTACCAAGTTTCAGAACAATCGCTCTTGTACTTTTCTCTACACAAATTCCCAAAGATACCTCTCCTTTCAAAGCAACCGAAACTTCTCAACCATTTGAAAAACCCAGCACTGAAAAGTACATTAGCAAAACTTGTCCATCGTTGATTCCCCAAATATCTAAAAGAACATTGGAAACGTTCCGCTCTAAATTTTCAATCTCGTTCCTTTTAGTCGTTAAACACGAACTGGTTGGTTCATTCGGCGATTAAGGTCGTTACTCGAGGGGTGAGAAAAATTCTAAAAGAAATCGTGTTTCCGAACCGTAGGAGCCACAATACCCCCTTAATACGTCGATCTTCTGGTAGGTAGGGGTGGGTGACGGGGTTAGGTAAAGTTTCTCTGGGCGAGCATCGTCGTCGGGTAGCTCGTGACCGCGAACCTCGTCTGGCTCGAAAAAGCTCGTTTGTGTCGATTCTCTCGCGTTCGTTGGTCGATCGTACCACCTCCATCGACATCCCCCACGTCGCCTCCGGTTGCCAAGCCTCTCGAGTTTTCGCTCGCTAAGAAATTAATATTCAGCGATGAGTTCGCGCCGCACCGTGGCTGTCTGGATCTACCGTGACTCGATGCTGACGCAGTCGAAACTATGCGGATTGAGTTACGCGGAACGAAGGAAATGACGAATTTCGAATCGTGTTCGGTGAAACTGTCTGGGACTTTGAATCGAAGCGAGCTTGCGATACGAATCGAAAGGAGGGCGCGGGAGGGGATAGTTTCTGGAACACCGGCAAAGTTATGCAAGCGTGAACGACACAGTGGTTCTGGTTTCTGGATGCACAAGCCTCGCGACGAACTCTGTTTTCCAACGTTCCAATGTCGTTAATTGTTCGATACCGTGTCTACGGGATGACTCGTAAATCACGACCGGGTGAAATACATTACGCGGTAAATATTATCCGAATAAATAAATCCTTACGAGTATTCGGAAGATGTCGAAAAGAAGATTTTCTCCCTTTTTTCAATTTTTTTTTCCTTTTTTCCAAAGGTAAAGTGAATTCTACCCTGTAGGGTGGGTAAAGCTACCTTTTAAGTAAATACGTCGTCTCTTAAAATAACGCATCGAGAGGTCGTTGGAATCTTTTCGTTCGAACCGATCAAATAAATTCAACCGTGTGTTTACCCATGGGAAGGATTTCACGTGGCTTTGACGTATTAATCTGATTATCGGGCTTTTCTGGGGGGATTTTTGAGGAGTTGCTTCGCGAATGTATTTCCTCCGGGTGTAGGGGACATCGATGGAAATATTCGATAAGAATATTAATCGTCCCGGTAGAATACAAGCGGTATTCGAATCTCGATTGGGCGATTTAAACGGGAACAAAAATTTTCGAAACAAGAGTTCTCGAATTTTGCGCGAGCACGATTCAATTTTGTCGGTACTTGGTTCCATATTTGTCGTCGAACGAAATAAAAATTTCCTTCGTGCAACCCCTGCAGTTTACCGTTCGATTGCAGGCCATTATTGAATGGCTACGACACGTTCGACAACGAGAACTGTGGCCCTGGTAGACCCGAAGCTTGGTTTTGTGGTCTTAAAACCAACAAAACTTGGGATTCTTGGACAGCTGCACACCTCGTGTGCCACGGTACAGATCGAGAGACAGACAGAATTGTCGACAAAGGCGAGTTCCAAGAATCGGAAAAGGATATCTGATTTTTGAACGGGAAAATCAACGACGATCCCTCTTCGATGAAAATTGTTATCGAAAAATGTCACGTGCGGACGTAAACGAACCAAGATTCTTCGCATTGTGACATACTTCGATCGAATCGTAAAATTTTCAGCGTCACTCGGTAGAACACACCGATTAGAAAATTGTAATGTCCATCCTCTTTTGTCTCCGTCCAACAACGTGGACAAGGGTAAAGAATTCCTATAGAATCCACAACGAACGGTAGAACTTGTACAGAACTTATAACGAACAGTAGAACTCGTACGAAACTCACAGCGAAGAATAAAGCTCTCGTATAGAACCCAAAGAGAATGGTAGAACTCGCAGAGGACTCACAATAGAACTCATCCAACGAAGAACTCTTTCCTCCGCAAACCAGTTTATTACATTTCGTACATATTGTAAACATAACGTAGAAAACCAACACTGTGAATGCATTTTCTGGCAGTAAATTACCAGAAGAGAGCGACTCGTTCGCGGGAAGAAACGTAGATTACCTCGTACGCAAATACGAGGTGACAATATCTATCGTATTGTAAAAACTTTATCTCTGTTTTATGTAAAGCTCGTAGAACACGGAAAAAGTACCATCGCTACGGAATCAATGCTCCTTCCCTTGGTGCGTTCGCGAAGGTTTCACGCGGAAACAGCTTCGTCTCCGTTCGTGTGGAAAATAACCGTTTCTCTTTTCATATATTCCTTTTATTCCATTCCATTCCATTACGCGCCAGGGCGAGACGGGGCGGGGCGAGGCGGAGTAGAGCAGAGCAGGGCGGAGTAGAGCGGAGCGGTGTGGAACGAAGTAGAGTGGAATAGAACGGAGCGGAGTACAGCGGATCAGAGTGGAGCAGAGCAGAAGTAGAGTGGAGTAGAGCAGAGCAGAGTGGAGTGGGGCGGAGCAGAATGGAGTAGAACAGAGCAAAGCGGAGAAGGGCGGAGCATAGCAGAGTAGAGTAGAAGTAGAGTGGAGTAGAGCAAAGCAGAGTGAAGTGGGGCGGAGTAGAGCAGGGCGTAGTGGATCGATGTGGAATGGAGTAGAGCAGGCCAGAGTGGAGCGAAGTGGAGTTGATTAGAGCTGGGCAGAGCGGTGCAAGGCGGAGTAGAGCAGGACGGAGTGGAGCGAAGTAGAGTGGAGTAGAGCAGGACGATTGTATCTAGACGAGCTTATTCTACGCTTATATCTCTGGTAACGAAAGATATATTTGGTCTGTGATAGGGAAGAGAACGGTAGAAATAAAACTCGAGATCCCCTATGTTCGAGTGGTAAAAGTCAACCGCGAGATCGCCTCTCGTAAGTAGAAAAGCGAGCAACGAACCGAGCGCTTTAACTGGCTTGAATTCGGTAATCGGAACGGTTACGGTGGAATCGATGGATCGACGTAACGAGGTAGCGGGAGTTTAATTAATGGGTCGGACTCTCAATACAGAAAAGATAAATCAACGCCACCACGCAATGAGGTAGCGGAGCCGAACCGAGCGTGGAAGTAGCGAGGCTCTGTCGTTCGACAACCGAAAGGATCGAAGTGGCACGGTAGACAAAATGTCAGACACGTCGGTGAAGTTTCATTTGCAGTAAACAATCCACGTTGACAAAGAAAATTGCACGTTCGAATACACGAGAAACGGTACAACGATGCAACAATATATCGCTATACATATTATATTGATGTAGTAAATTCGTGTATCGGTATAATTCACTAATAACAAAATCTATCCCTCGATAAACTTTCATTCCATTCAAAGGCAATCTTTCCAACTGGTGAGTATACATCGCAATAAAATTACTTGTTAAGACAATGTACGAAAGAAATTTGCGAAAGGAGTAAAAAAAAAGCGTGTCGAATATTTCCAAGGATTTCCAAGGAAACATCCGTGCGCAGATAAATACAATCGACTGCATCTCGGAAGAATTCCTGCGGCGAGTTGGAACAGGAAGCGTTCTCGATGAAATTTCGCGATGCGCTTGGTCGGCCGGTGGGAATTTTCGTTAAAATTCCGGAACGATCGTACGAGCGGTGTTCGCATTATAAATTCCGTAAGACAGCCATTATTTCAGCACGTCCGAGCGCGAAACCGCTCTTAATCCAAGGTACAGACGCGCCGGAGTAACGGTGGCGAACCAATCGTTCGACGCGTCGATGTAACGAAGTGTAATGGACGAACAGGCGCGTCGAGGTAGCGAAGTTCAACGAAACCCGCCAAGCCAAGTAGTACAACTCGACCGCCGTGCAAACTCGGACCGAGTGGCGCGGGGGCCACGAACGATCGGACGTACTCGAGGAAAAACGGGCCCGATAATTCGATAAATTTCGTTCGACTTTCGGTCGTTTCGCTCGATAACTAACGAATTTTTCCTCTTTTTTTCCCCCGTGGGGAAGGGTTTCCACGATAAAAGGCCCCGCCTTGGGCGCAACTACTCGCGCTCGGCGAGTGGCGCTCGCCGCGACCGATTCCACTTGTTCGTAACGTTTGGTTCTGCGCTTGACTCTGAAATACGATTCGGTCCAACCTACTCGGGCATCTATTGTCCGATTCTCGCGATCCGCGAAACGTATTCGCGCGTTAGGTTGCAACGTTGAGAGGACAGTGGGGTCCATTACGGCCCCGGTGGTTCGCGCGACGAATTTACGGGGCGACCAAAGCGAGCCAAGGGGCCGATTTAATCGGCGGTGTCGAGCAACGGGCGCTGGGAGGGACCGAAACTTTTTCATCCGGCTCCCTTAAGTACTCGAAACAGTTGCCAACACGTTTCAGCCGCCGTTGCGCGGCGTCCCCGCCCTCCTTTAACCCCCATGGACGAAGAAGGAGAAACACGGAAGGACGAAAGGAGACGGAGCGGTGGGAAGGGCGCAAAATAAAGTGCAAGGCGACGACGATGTTGGAAAACGGTGGAAGGGTTGCTCGACTGGCACCGGCGAAGGGATGCACAAAAGGAGGCGGGCGGGGATCCCGCGAGAGGGTGAGAGGGGTTGCGAAAGCTGCCGGTGAAATGTCCTGTTGCCTCCCAGTCCCGCGGCCTGCGGCTGCCAAACGGTCGGCTTGTCGTCGATAACTCGACGATTCTCCTAACCGCCTTTTGATTTCTCTCCGTCGACTTTCCATTCGTTCCACACCGGAGAAATTACATCGAACAATACCGGATCCAGCAACGATTAATCGTTTCGCTCGGAGATCTTTTTAATAACCTTTCGAACCGAATTGCGAACACTGTTGTTACGTGAAAATGATCAGCTACGAATTATTCCAGAGTAAAACGAACAGATTTTGAGATCGTTTAAACGTAAATTGAACGAATAACAAGGGAGGATTCTTATTAGACTCGACTCGATTACGAGATTCGCGGAATATTTATTGTATTGGTGTGGCGGGATCCGTAGAATCTCGTATAATTGTTTAAGTATCTGTAGACGTTTCTAAGAAGAGAATCTGATCTTAGGAATTACTCTTATTAATTTACCAAGATAACGAAATTGCTACGGTGGGGTGTACAGGTCTCTGTATAATTGTTTAAACACGCGTAGATATTTTTAAGAAGAAAAATCTGCTTGATTTGCCAAGAAACCGAACAAATCGAAAGTTTCGCGACAGTATGATCTAGCATTACTAATTCCGGGTTAATGAATGTCTGTCAGCGATCACGGGACTTCCCGGATCAAAAGTTTCGCGCGCGAAATAAACTCTCATCGAAACGCCCGAAGTTCCGTGTTACTCGAGGGCGAATTAAAACGATTTATGGTGTACACAACGGGACGGTATCAATCATTTTAATGTATTCACAATCGAGCACAATATCAATTCCCAAACGTACGTTGAGCAAATACCGTGGAAATTTGCAATACCGGTGTGCGATATCCCGAACGCGTGCGGATAAATTTTTATCGACGATCGCGGCGAGTAAACAGAAAGACACGTAGGGACGAGCTATCGGTGCAACGGTACGTAAATTTTTCACGCGAGTTAATGATCGATCATTTCGAGGAATCGATTAATGGTCGAAGACTTGTAGCGTTCGGATACTATATCGCGAATGATTCGGTAACGAAGAGTGCAACTGGAAGCCCGCGATATTTTCGAATTTCCATGGAACTTAATACGGCGCTTGCATACGTTGGACCGCGGCCAAAGAGGACCGATTGCCGCTGCCAAAGATACTCCTGGCTGAAAATTGGAAGCCTGGAAGTTATCGTTTTATTTACATCAGGAGTTTCGTTTCAACGAGCATTATTCAAATTCTTCGTTCCGTGAGACGCGAGCCGTCGACGCGGCGAAACGAATCGGCCAATAAGAACCGGTCTGAAAGAGGGAGCCTTGGAACAATTCTTATCGTGGACATCTGTCACGATCCTGGTAAGATTAATTGCCCACGAGGGGAGCAAATTATCGTCGACTCGGATCCGATTCTTGAGTAGCGTTAATTTAAAAAAAAAGAAAAGAAAAAATAAGAACAACAAGGAAACTCGAGTCGACGACGAAATTGTGGGATACGTTGTTTTCCGTTTGGAACAATTACTGGCGAATTACGTCCAGTTGATTTCCAGAGTGTCTGCCGCGTGTTTAAGTAGAACGGGACAGACGTGGCCAGACAAATGAAATTCCTCGAAAGGGCCACGAACTGTGGCGGTAGAAACGTCGAGTGGAATGTATAAGAGAATAAATTTCACCTCAATTTACACTCCCAGCTAATTCTTCACTCGTAATTAATTTTATCTTACACGAGGAACAATCTGTAGAAAAATTTTCGTATTTCAAATATAATTTCTGATTTATTTCTTTATCAGTGCAGGTTCTTCTCGCAATTGTAAGCTTTGTAACGAATAGTGAATTCGTCTCACCAGAAACATTTTGTACGAAAATTTTGTCTATTTTGATATATATATATATATTTCTCTATAAATTCTACCTTCTTCATTAAGAATTAAGAATACCATCTCACTCTCGTTCAATATCGTTCGAGGTTCAATCGGAAGGATTAATTCCCTTCTAGAAGGTTTCCACAATTGTCTGCGCAGAGGCCCGAAAATTCTTAGTTACCGTACTGCACACCGTTCCGAAGTGTTCGGTTAAAAAGCGTCTAGCTCGGTGGACGTTAATACCGCTCCTTACGAGGAAAAGAATGGCTGTAAATTTGCGACTCGGGCCGGGCCACGGATGATTTTAATGCGAGGAGCGGAGAGGCGCGGCTTCGTCGCGATTCCACGTCGTCGCCGGTACCGGGATACCCTTTTGTGACTCCGACAACGTATGCCGGTAAATAAGTGGCTGACGTGACCGTGGGACATCTTCTTTCGCGCGAAGAGGATCAAACCGGACGAAATACGAGGCACGTATGTCGTGGGACGTTGCTAGAGTGTACGTTGGCGTGACTTCTTTCGCGAAATGGAAACACTCGGCGCGGCGAGTCGAGGATCGCGTTTGTAATTTTATGGCGTCCAGACTTTAAGCCGATTCCAGCGACGCGCTCGAAATCGGACCTTGGAACTTAAACGATCCGATGTACGATATCGTTTATCTCGACATTACCAAAGGTGCTCGAACCAAACGTTCGAACCTGATCAATTTGTACAACTTAGAACAATACGATTATTGCGCATTATTTTAGTTTCAACTGTTATCTATGTATCAGAGAGATTACAGACCTCTTTCAATATGTTAAATCATCATATACCGAATTTTGTCAAATTTTATACTCC
This sequence comes from Ptiloglossa arizonensis, assembly GCF_051014685.1. Lineage (NCBI taxonomy): Eukaryota > Metazoa > Arthropoda > Insecta > Hymenoptera > Colletidae > Ptiloglossa > Ptiloglossa arizonensis. Next base: position 18,254,141 of record NC_135054.1, read on the forward strand.
CTTGAATTACTCTAACGACCGATACACCTCGTTCAAAGTTCAACACCGTTTCCAGATTTCTCTATAATTTTCCCTATACTTTTTTTTCTCATCGACGCTACAAGCTGACAGCTATTTTCGACGATGATCCGCAAAAATTATTTCGTAACGAAGAAAATTTCCCAGGAACAAACGGTGTACAGAAGCAAAGGTACCGAGTAGCTCCGTTGAAACCGAAGAGGGGGTAGATCGATATGCGGCGAGTATCTTTCCCTGCCGCGTGCATTCCAGTTGTAGTTGCAGCGCGAAGAAAGGGAAGTTGATTGATCGAGCGGGATTTCGCGATAACCGGAGACGTTACGTTCCAGAATGATAGATCGGGCACGTCTACCGCACGATCGCCAATTCCGGCGATCGTTTCCTCGTACGGTCGATCAATCCGACCGAGGAATGATTCACGAACAAGGTATCCGTTGCTCGTCACCTTGGGGTACTTCAGTCCCCCGCGAAGCGTCTCGGCTCGTTTGCATAATCGTTTGTCGTTTCCGTCCTCGAGGCGACGAGGAAGACAAAGAGGCTGCGAAAAGATACCGCGCGGAACCCTCGAAAATGGAGACGAAATGGCGCGAACGAGGCTCCACCTGTCCGACGTCTGACAGCCGTGGCTCATTGTTTCGAGCTGGCTGCTTTCATCGCCCGCCCGTTTAACGCGGACTGCTCCGAAACAACCCACGTTTGACTCTGTCGGTGGTGGTCTCAGCTTGGTCGCAACACCAACACACAGGTGAATTGTTGGCAAACGAGAAACGACCAGCTTTCAATTCCGGAAGGTTTCACGATTGAGAACGATCGAGGTTTGTTTATTATCGTTTGGAGACGTTTGACGGTGTTTCGACAGGAGAGAATAACATTCGAGTTAATTAGTTCGATTATAAATTGTTGGGAACACCTTCGAGATCATGTACTTCTGAAAGTTCTCACGTTTGACTCTGTTTGCCGTAATTTGAAATTCACTATGGATTCAGGTTACAACCGTTGTAACTACCACTTGGAGATTTCGAAGCTTATTTACATATATGTGTGCCTTTGCCCTTTCGAACTCTACAAAGTACGCAATTTTATACTAATTTAATATTCCTAATCACACGTACGCGGTTTATATACATTCACGCATACTCGTGGAATGGTGGAACGAGCTTCGTCGAGAAGTGTCGAAGCATCGAGCCCCGTTTCAAAACATTTTTCCATTTAATTCGCTTTGCGTATCGTTCGAGCAGTTTACCCTTATCAAACTCGAGCAAAATCATCCTCCGAGGGTTCCGAACTTAATTTCCCTCGCATTTGTTACTCGGAGAATCCCCATTGCGCGTGTCCATCGCTTATTTACGCGGAACCCGAGGGAAAGGGGCGGCAAGTGATATTCCCAGGACTGTGGAGAGTTGATCCAGAGGGGACGAGGGTTTCTCATAATTTTACATCCCTCCGCAGGCTGGGAGAACGTTCAACCCTCCTTCGGCCCCGGAAGCCCTCGATCCTCCGACCCCTACCACGGTCCTCGCGTCCGAGTGCCACCGCGTCACCCTCGTCATTGTTCTTTTTTTAATTTTCGCGCCGACGTCCGGAGCGCCAGCTTTTTTCTACGGCGTCGCCAGAGTTTTTCGTGGTCGTTTTTCCGCACTTCCGCCGCCACGGACGCGGAGACCTGCTCAGGGGGTTGCTTAGTCTCGAGGGTGTTCCAGACTCGGGGGTTGATACAGAGAGCGCCGAGGTTCGGGGAAGTGTTCGCCCTTTAGGATTCATTTTGGTTCGGAGCGTCGAGGCAATCAACCTAGAAGGTCGATACTTTTACCACGTCGGTATCGATAATAACAGACCAGATTTAGATCGAACTGATAAATATCTAAAGGCGCGAGAAAGATCAAGGGGAAAAATTTATCTATTTATCCACGAGAATCCTCTTTCACGAAATGAAATATAATATAGAAATCTAGTAACGTTAAATTAAAATGTAAAATACATAATCTTTTACGAAAAGGAAACTTAACGTAGAAATTTAGTACAACGATATCGAAGAGTGTAAAAATCGAAGGAAATAATATTATTTCTGGATTCGATTTCTAATACTCGTACCAAAAATACTTCGAGCATTTTAACGATTAGGAGTTACCGAACGGACAAACGAATTCTTAACACGACTCGATAATTCATTCCCGAAAGTTACGCGTAACAACGGGTTCGATGTTTCGAATTTTCGAGAGTGAACCGTTTACGATTCTCATTCGGTGATTTTGTTGCAAAAATATGCACCGCGCTCGACACGAGCCCCGAGATCAGGGATTCGCGATTCAAGCGTTTACACGACACGCGCGGCGCGAGAACACGTTGCCCGCTCCGGATCTCGCTTCGCTCGGACAGTCCGCGACGCGATTGTTTATGCGCGCTACACACCCTCCATCCCTCCCTAACGTTGAGAGAACATTTGCATAGGTGGTACGATCGAATAAACGGGAGCAGTCGCCAAATCGCGCGACCCAGAATATCGTTTCCATGAGCTCTGCGCTCAGGATGCCAGCAATCTGGACGCGAATTCCTTGTCGCCGGTATGTCTGGCCATGGATCGTGGAATTCTACTTCGCGACGAAAACGCTCCGGGCGAAGATTGATATCCGACTTAGAGCGCCGGTGGTTTCCGGGGTAGCAAACTCGAAGCGTTTAGCGAGCTGTGGATCCCTGGTCTCCCCGCCTAACCCCAAAATCAATGACGATTTCGAGTTAGAATCGATGGAATCGACTTTCGACGCAACGTCTCGCGTTTCAACGATGTTCGAGGGAAAGATCTGCGCTTCGAATACAGTTTAACCCTTGACGGTGTTTTTTTATTTCATCGAATACACGGTACGATGAGATTTGTATGACCTGGAAGTGTTTAAATATTTGTGGAAATTTTGAAGAAGAAATCTGATTTTCGTCTTTGGAACATATCTAGCTCTTGGTAGAGATGTACGAATATTTAAGAACAGACACTCTCTGAATGTCGAAATTGGAATCTAGAAAATTGAAGTAACTGTAGTTGATTTTCCTACGTTCCGTGTGACGTTATAAATACAGTAACAAACTCCCCCTCCCCCGTGACGACATCGAATCAATACCTCTGTCATTCAGCGCCACAACAATCACCCCTACGGCTTAGAATATCTACATTGGTCACCCTCTCCCTATTACTCGCCTCAACCTGACCACAATCCGCCACCTTGCAACTAATTAAACTTTCCCTGACCAGTAAACGAACGTTCCACAATGACGCCGATAATCATCCCCCTTTCCGGCGACGCGTCGAGCACCAGGGGTTAACATACCCTTGTTGACGCGCGTACAAACTTGAGGGATTGTCGTTTAAGCGGGTTAAGTGTAACGAGGTTTCAAGCAGCCCCACGAAGAAATTTAATTATCGGCCCGGGGGGGAATACAATAACGACTTACTCGCAACAGGGGTGGCGTCGCGCGGCCTTCGATTAAGGGATGGAACGCTTATTCCACCCGGAAAGTAAAAGTTCCAAGGTGTTGGGAAAATGGAGAACGATTTCCTCGAGGAAACCCCGGGGAAAGTTAATTAACCGCGTATAATCGAAGAATTCTTACGTGTATTTTTAGATTAAGGGTGGAATCGATATCCAGACAACGGAAGAAGAAATTTCATATTAAAACGTTGTATAGGTGTTGCCCGGCTGACCACGGAAATTTAATTAACCGCGAACGATCCAAGTGTTCTTACGTGTATTTTCAGATTAGCTTCGGATTCAATATCTACACGGCGAGAGAAGAAATCTCGAAATATGGCTGACCACCGAAATTTAATTAACCGCGAATAATACAAAGGTTCTTACGTATATTTCGAGATTAAGGATGGAAGATTCGAGCGATAGTTTCCAATTAGTGATCCATATAGTTACTTATAGAGTCAAAGTGCGATACGAAAAACTCTCTGTAAGAATCGATTCTATTAACAAACATGAATATTAAAAAAAGGAATTTAGCTTCAGTTCATTTTGCTTCGCATTTAATAGCGATCGCGTGCACGATACTATAAATTTTTTATCGAACGAAAAAAAAAATAAATTGAAACCTAATTGATAATAAATAAATCGATGACCCGACGTTGACTCGATTAACATTCGTGTACCCGGAATCGAGCGATCGATACGAGACAACGGTGTTGCAAACTCGAAATCGTTCAGATATTGCCCATTTTCGCTATTCGGCCGTCCAATTTTATTTCGTTAATTGATCCATCCGGAGTAAATAAACGTGGCGCGAACGAACCTCCAGGATCCAAACCGCGAAAACTCGAGGCACACTTTGCATCGTGAATATGGGGATCTGGAACTAGTTTGCATCGAGAGCGGCCCACCTAGCCATCAGAGGGTCAATTACAGTCTCAATTTCGCTCGAGTGCGACTTGCATCGTTTTCAGAGAACAACCCTTAGCGGTCGCGGCTTCCAGAAACCGTGTAAAATTTCGTGGCGGACCAGTAGCTGGCCGAGAATTAAATGAAACCAGTTGGCCAGCTCCGAGGGCAATTGGAATTATTTTATTCGTCGCGATTAAGAAATTTTCAAACGACAGCTAGTTAAGAATAGATTGTAGAAACGATAATGTTGGTGCAAGTGGACGTACCTGCGTTGCAAAATTCATTTACCAATGGATAATCGAAACATCTGTTTCACATCTGTGAGAATATAAGAAACACATGGTTGGACCTTGAAATTTAAACTAGTGACGAAATATTTGTAAACAGGTATCGCAAATTTTCATAAAAGTAGGGACTGGTAAGAAAATATTCGTAAACAGAGCAGGTATTATAATTTTTCACGAAAGAAGAAAATTTTACACATTGCATCGAACCGCAATCTGCAGAGCACGTACGGGAAGAAGAACAAATATACCGTATTAACGAAAGAAGCGAAAAAGAAAACACGTAGCGACTACAGAGGATGTTTATTAGATCAACCGTAATTCCCGTAACGCGGAGTTATTCCACGAGCGACGATAAAACAATTAAAAAGGGGTAAACATATTATACTTAATAGAACAAATACAGAGGTCTGATATATTGGATACATGTCACGTAACCAGACATCTCTTGGCACAATAGACTGGACATTGGACTGACTGTACAATAGAAAACGCTTTGTGACGACAATAGTCTGTATTACAAGAGCAAAGCTCTGGTGATAGTTGCGAAAAAAGAACAGAAATAATAATGACTCTTACGGCGGTAGACTTTTGTTCGAGTATAATACAAATTACAGAAATAAATCACAATGTAAACGCGGAGATAAATGTAAAAGTCCCGGAATAAGTGTACTAACCGTGTAATATTTTTCTCTCCATTTTCAACCCGTATATCTTTTTATTTTCGTCTCACGTATATTTCATCTCCATCCTGTGTGTTCAATTTTTCGTTTCAATTGAAAGTAACATATACACGTGTAAAGCAACTACGGATAACGTATTTTGAAGAGTTAACGATCTCTCCGTTCAAGAACGAATCGCGAAACGATCGTTGCGAGAACATCGAACGGATTACGGATCGATTCGGCCGAATTTCGTATATTTACGCAGACCGGACCCTCGAATGGCGCGGTGTTCGACGAAAAGCAAAATTTCGACGAAAGAATTTTCAACTCGATCGGGCCAGCGATATAACTCTTACCATCGGCAATTCCAACACGCTTTTACCGGGCGTCGCTTAATCAAAACGTCGAAGCTTTTTCAACCCATATGTTCGAACGAGCCAAGTCCCCGTCGAAAGCTGGGCGCGACTTCGGACAATTCCGTGGAAGTTCAGTTTTAGGTAATCGAGAGCCATCGCCATAAAGGTCGATGACATCTATTCCCGGCGGCCATAATTCACCGTCGTCTTTCCAGCTACCGTGGAAACTTCTCCAACTTAGATTAGCGATTCAATTTGGCGCGACGGTAAATCATCTTCAAAATCGTTTTTTAATCGGTACAACGTGTAACGAGAACCCATCCGTCCCGAGAAGTCCGTTTCGAGACCGATTGCTTACCAGAGTACGAAACGTTCGAACGAAGTTGCTTGCTTCGTCGTTGAACGTTATATTCTACTCCGAATGAAAAATATTGGTCGCTGGAACACGTATTCGGATAAAAGGTTGCGTCGTCGTGCTCTTTTTAATTATCCACCGTATCAGTTTTATTACGGTTTAATAAATATTACGTCCACGGCAAAAAAGGTTCGTTAAATAATTGGCTTCATTCGAGAGGATTCAACGCGCGAAGAGAGAAATTTTCGGTACGGGTTTCACAAATTTCGCTAGAAATACAGAATTTTTAATAACGAAGGAAAACGCGAGTCGGAAAATTATTCCGTTTGAAACAGTACGCCCGTTACAGTAGCTCGGATTTAATCGTCGTTTAAGTTACTAAACTATTAATACAGTTTCGAAACCTGACGGTGTGTTATTTCTTTTCGTATTGCCCGAGGTGTTCAACGTTTTTGGAAAAAAGGAGGTCAAATCCTTTTTGCTATTAGTTTACAGAGCTCGGATATAATTTAGAGTACTGAAAGTACTTCAAAAATGAGCTTCAAAATGATACTTTCCTCGAAAAGAAATGTACAGTTTATCGAAATCATTCTCAAAAAAAAAACACTGCAATTTCATTTACCCGAATCGTATCCTAATAATAACAACAATACGTCTTTGAGAAGCATTGCGAAGGAAATTAGGGGTGAAATATCCGAAATCCGAAAATTACAAATTATACATCTCGTTCTCTCAATTCGCAACGATTACACGTCTTCGTCGAAGATTGGAAACCTCGTTCGTTCTTTCTTTCGATAAATTTGAACTTCGAAAAAAAAAAACAAAATCCAGTCGCAAAAATGTCATCCTGCGGACCGAACAGGGATTAAAACCGCATCGAAAATGGGACCGATCGGTGCCAGCTACGGAATCAATTTTACGACACCGGTACTCGATTAATTCACCGTCGAGGCGAAAGTACCTTTCGCTCGACGCTGTCGTAAATACGTTTATTTATCCATAATACTCGCTGGCGACGGTATCGACCGACACGACTCCGAAACAACCGGCTCGTAATTACTGGTTCGTTTTACTTGCCGGCTAAATCGCCGCGATAATTCTCGACTGTCGTTCGCGGTATCGTTGCGCAACCCGCTCGGCTAAGTGGACCATCAGCGACTGTGAGTTTTGTTGGGCGGTTCACCGAGACTGTAATCTGGGTACAATGCGCAGGGGGAGTTGCACCCCGCTATTAGGGGCTGTATTGTGATAAGTTGAAGTGTTTTGAGTCAACGTTAGGTACGGTGGGTTACAAAGCGGGCTCAAGGTTCGGTTGGAAGGATCCGGAGAGCGTATTGCGCGTAGTTGGGTATTTAACTTACCATCCTGGTAGTCGATGTTGTCTGGGAGCAAGGTTGTAGACCTGGAACGACGTTTAATTAACTGCGTCGACTTTAACTGTTCGAAACTCACGCAAAACTACCGGGGATCCAACTTCGAGCTTTGATATATACTTGGATTTTTATTTGAAAAGATTCTGCTTCTTTGACAGTACTCCGTTCAAAGACACAGAGGCTCGTAACCAACGCGACCATAGTCGAGGGCTTGCCAGGATGGTTCAAGATTCGGATTTTAGATCCGGGATGACGTTTAATTAACTACGTCCGCTTTGATTATTTTATGCCACTGTGGCGGCACTACCCACGCTTGCCACCAGAGGGAAACTCACCACCAACCGTTTCCCGCAAGTTCCCGTACCTGCTCCGATCGCTATATATACGACCTCTTACCGATCTTCCAATGTCCCGGCGTATAAGGCAGGGCCTGCTAGGATGCCTTACTGACGAGTCCACTAGCAGGCCCGGGATGAAACGCTTATCCCCACTTCCTTATATTTCCATTCACTCCTTCCTCACATACTTTAATTTAGCGCCGCCAAACCACCGAGGAACTACCGGAGAATCTTACTTGGTCCCTTGTCGAACGAGCTTCTCTTCGAGAATATTCTTTCCGATTTCGTACGATGCGATCGAGAGAATTGCAACGTTAAAATGTTCGATTTCTAGAATCTCTTCCACGATCACCCCTACCGAGAGTTCTAATCACGTCCAACATCGAGGTAACACCTTAAAACCCTCTAAGCCTACCTTCCAAGATTCGAAATCAATTCTTCCAAATCCACTTCGCAAATACTAATTTTAATTTTCCATTCGCACCGTATTTCTCAAGATCATCGGTACCTTCAAAGTATCTACAATGATCGCGTACTTTACCTTCACCTATCCCCATTTCGCGATATACAATTTTCAAAAACCTGGAGTCTACTCTGTTCGCTTCCATTATTCACCATTGCGTTTAAACCCCGGAAAAGGCTAAAAGATCCCCTCTAATTGGGATCTTCCGTGTACTCCGTAATTACTCGCGAAGTTATATTGGTATATGGCGGTAAAACGGAGACATCGTTTTCATCGATACGAGCAGAAGCCAGGATGATAGAGGGGGCCCGGTGTCGACGGATCCTGACTTCTCTTCTTACGACTCGGTTGTCTTTTCGATGCACGCGAACACCGTGACAACGACGGGGGAAGTTAAGGAAAAGAGGGTAAAGAATAGCGCCCCTTTGTGACACATAATTCGTATTCCAAGTGCGAGCCGACCGTTCATCCGCCGCCAGCTGCCGCCCTTTGATGTCTCTGTTCCGTGCCCCTGCCCCCCTACCACGACTCGTTTTTTTCTCATTAAGGATCAACGTGTCAGTGGACGCGTGTGCGACGACGCTTCTTTGCGGCGTGATTAATTAAAACGACATCTTCTCGGGCTAACGAGGCAGCGCAGCAGCCTGCGACATCTGATGGACGGAATTTCGCGCGGATGCCTTTGACGGAAAACGCACCCTTGTCCAGGCTGGACGTTCACCCTTTCCAGTGGCACCCTAGCCAGCACGTGCGTTTCGAGACAACAAAAGCGGTCACGGAACGACAAAATACGAGACCGAGTGTTTACTCGTTTTTGCGAACAACTGCGCGCTCCTCTCGTATATCGCGTTACATTTTTGCGTTCGTCCGGATAAAATTCGAGCACACTTTCAATTATTCGACGTTTCGGGAATTCTTCGTAACGCAGGGTTATTGAATTATACGTTGTCGATGGAGAACGAAGAATGACGCGGAATTGCGTGTTCCATTGAATTAACAAGGGCAATGAACTCTTCGAACTGTACAGATAGTTCTGCAGGGATTTCGATGTAGTTGAATTTAAAAAAAAAATACAGAGTACGTAACTATGGTGAACACTTGACTTTGAATCATTGTGCTCTTTGTGACTGTCACTCGTGTTCATTTTATCACCGTTTGATAAATATTTGTACCTTTTTTGCCTTTTTATTTTACACCGAAAGGGCTCTGGTGCTCTACATTACACCAATTTCTGTCTCCACTACTTTCAAATTTTCTATTTAATTTCCATCTTATTTTACTCCACAATTTTCGATAAAGACGTGCAATCCGTACAAGAATAAATTACAAGACGTATAATCTCTATATTGTAAAATACCGCTCTCTGATCTTCAAATTTTCCATTTCACATGTACCCTAATTCCCTCCGCAACGTCCCATAAAGACGCGTAATTGTTATTGTCACGGTTACGATCCGCGCGAAGCAACAATCTGTTCATTGGCTAAATTCCAGCAGGAAGTTAATGGCGTTTGACGTTTCATTTAGAACCGGTCCTTTCAATTACACGAATCGGGACGCACTGGACGCGTCGGGGCGTCCCGTGAAATATCGTTTCCAGCCCGCGGGACGCGCGAACGTATAAAAAGTTCGCGGAAGGAGAACGCGACAAGTGCGGACGTTTGCACGATTTCCTCGGTCGAAACGGCATTACTAATGTCCCCCGGTCGCCTCTGGTAATTAATGGCCGGCCCCTCGAGCCCCGTCCCATTTCGTCGTTTTATTAATCGGCGAGAACTAACGAAGGTTATCGGGCCGCGCGGCCTTCGCTCCACGGCGTAAATCGTTCCCGGCGACGTGGCTGTCTTGATGGAAAGACGAATTGACGTTATTAGAGACCCGTTCCGTGTCGCGGACGCGTCCACGAAGAATTTGTTTTATGACGCCGCTCGTGGTGGACGAGAACGAAACTTGTTGGCCCTGTCGGTTCCCCAGTCAGGTAACGAATCGTCGGTGCAATTGATTTAACGCCTCGGTCCGATCTACCTCTTTCTTTTCGAGTTTTCGAGAGTTACACGGAGATTTAAACCTCCTTGAAAATTACGAATTATTTATATCGATGTATTGTATCGTCCAGGCGGAATCGAAAGGAACAATTTTTGAACGATAATTGTATCTTCCAGATGGAATGGAAAGGAAACATTTATACGGTTTGTACAGATACAGGGTATTTTAAGTAAATATCCATAGATACTTAATTGTATTAAAATTGTATTCAAATTTCATAGAAGAGTACACAGAATGTTCGAGTAGGATGAAGGTTATGGGGTTCGATATAAAAAGAAAATAGAGAACGACGAAATTTCATGGGAGGCTTTTTATAATGATTGTTCTTGTAGGGGTTGCAAAGGCGTATTATCAAGGTTTATTTATGGTTTCTCAAGGTGTGCGAAGGACGCTTTGAACCTTTGTAGTGGGATTAATAACGATAGTCATCAATTAAGTGTATTAGATTCGTCTTCGAATGTGTTTCCTCGAAAGCGAGTCTTTGATGCAATTCTTTTTATTTTATATTTTCGTCTTATTTCAGCCATAGAAACTCCCTGACCTCGTTTGTGCCGCAATATATGTATATTACCGCTACATATCAGACACATAGGTAGATCGGCTTCAAAGCGATGAATTCTAGACAGTTGCGTGTAGCGACTTCAAAGTGCATTGAAATTAATTATTCCGCGGTAAATATACATTATTAGTACCCAGCAAGTAGCACCGACGTGTTCGAGAGAATAGTTTTAAAGCATCGAATATCTAAACAGTCGCGTTCGACGACCCCGGGGTACATCGAAATTAATTATACCTCGATAAATAACGAACAAGATGTTCGTTTCATCTGGATGCCCTGGTAATTCGATCGCGCGGAAAGTGTACCCAATTTAATCGTGAACACGAAACTTGTACGAGTGTCGATTTATTTATCGGTAATAAATTCGCTCTCGAGTAATCGGTTTCCTTTCCGCGATCGAATAAGTTGCACGGTGTTCGCGAAACGATGTTAATTACTCTCGATCCGCGCGAAATACCGAATCTATCGTAAAGTAAAAAACGAGACGATCGATGTGTGTAAATTGAAACGAAATTATGACGGTAATTCCGCGAAACACTTTCCGGTAAGTAACATTGTGTCGCGAGTTGCGAGCGCACAGGAAAACCGCACAGAGACCGAAAAGATCGTGAATTTACAGAATCGGTGGAAAAACGTTAAACAAGGCCGAAGGATTTTATCCTTTACCGGCTTTATTTTAGCAGCGATACTTCAACCGCGATTTCGCTCGTTCGGAAGGTAAAACACGCAACGGAGGCGTGCAACGCGTGTAAAAGTTATTCGAAATTTTCATCCAGATAACTCCAGAATCTACAACGCGCGGGGCTCGGAGTAAAGCTGAATAACGTGGGATAAAAATTTCGTTTTTATTTTAATTCTGCGCTGCAATTCCTTCCACACCGTTTGTCGCGCAACGAGCGAGCGACAAAATTCGCCACCCGCGTATTTTCATTACGGTTTATTCATCGATACTTTTACCGAGCCCGGTATAGCTCTCCAATGTTTACAATCGTCGAAAGAAACTCGCGCGAAAAACCTTTTCTCCGATACGGTCAAAAGCAGGATACTGATTACTGCCGTTGTAAATTGGTAGGCGTTGTTCGATCGTTCTGAAACGTTTATTTATTTATTTTTTTTTTTAATATTTTCCTTGTCCCTTTCCTTTATTTTTCACTCGTATTTTCTTTTCTTTTAACTTCTCTCTACGCGTACCTACACTATTCTCGTGACACTTTCCCACAGTATCTATAGTACATTTCCTAAATGCACAATTTTACATCGACCACTCTCAATTTTGATTTTACAAACTCCCTCGCTAATTAAAAGCGACAAGAATTTATCTAGTAAGCAAAAATACAAAATTTAACGAGTTTCTTGATCATTTTCCTGTTCGTTTATCTTTGCACAAGTTTCGATAGTTCTCGAAAAGAATCTTTTCTTTCGCAAGATATTCCCTCGAAGTGGATAAAATATTACCATCGAGAAAAATCATAATTATTTTACAAATTAACCACGATTTTCTACTCCTTAAGAAAACAAACCTTCCTTGTCCCTTTCTCAGACCTTGCCTCGGCAAACAAAAGCTTCCAATTATTGTCGAAATCAACCACGATTTCTCCCTCCTAGAAATAAAGAAATATTCTCCCCGAAACGTTCCCTTTAAAGACTCGCTCCTCGAAATCCAGAAGCAAGAAATTAGAGCAACGTGGAAACATCGAACCATCCTGGTTGAATTCTTCGAGGCTCCTCGGCCACAGGGAATTCGAAATCAAAGGACGGGCGCGATCCTAACGAGCTCCAGCGGTCGAGGCTCGCCGCGACGTTTAAGACCGCGTTAAGTTCGACTTCCCGTGGGAGTCGAGCCCTCGAGTACGAAGGATATACTCATAATCCTGTTATTAGCATTCTCAGCGCGAAACTCGGTCTATTATTCATCGAAACACGCTGAAAATGTTCGTTCGAGCGTGCGCGACACTGAAAACCACTTTGGGTCGCGTTCAGTTGTTTCGTCGGTGTGTCGCGTTGAGAAATTTCCAGCCTAATGGAAGGGCGGTGGGTTCTGGGCGAAACTTCGAATTCGCCCGACGCTGCGAGGAGCCCTCAGCTCGCTGGTCGAACTTTCCACGAGGAAAGAGAGAGACTGGCAATCACACGGCCGCCTGCACTCACAATTCCCGGAGCCGCGGCTCCGGCTTCGAGGAAGGTGGCAACTTCCACCCGCGAACTAATAATCGAACCCCCTACCGCATCCCACTCCGCAGGGTGGGTAAGTTCCCGGGAATTCGTTTCAACTCCGAAATACTTGGCCGCGAAGCGTGAACAGGGAGCATCCAGCCACGGGGTACGGGCCGTGAAATTATTTGCTCGTTCGCTCGGGACGAAAGATAAAGTGGCTTCCCCTGTTCCGTCGAGAGAGCGTTCCTTTGTATCGTCGATCCTTGCCGCCCCTTGATGCTCCGCCGATGATCAAGCACCGCTTTGCACCTCGTAGCTGCCGACCGTTTTCTCGTTGGCGAACCTCGCGCGACATCTCTTTTAACGCTCTCGCACGACCGGAACGCCTTTTCGAGAACACCGAGCTTGGATTTATTCGAAGGGAGAGACGTCACGGAGAAAGAGAGAGAAAGAGGGGAAGAGAGAATTGGATAAAGGGCCGAGAAGTTCGATCCGCGACCATGGAGACGTAGGTGTTCCGGAATTGCGACGCGAAAGGTTTGCATCGATTTTTAGGGGTGTGCGGAGAGATTGAACTTCTTGGGGAATTTTTGGGGGAGAAAGCACGAGAGGGGCTGGATCGAAACTTTTCACGGTTGTCGGCGTATCTACCGGGATGGTGTGTACATTTTTTCGGGTCACTGCTTCCGATAATTCACGAGCTATTAATAATTGTCTGGTTCTCGAGGATTGCGGTCCGAAAGGTTTGCATCGATTTTGGAAGGGTGTCGAGAAATTGGGTATTTGGGGGAATTTTTTGGGGGTGGGTACGAGAGGGTCTGGATCGAAACTTTTCACGGTTGTTGGTGTATCTATTGGGAGGGTGTGTGGATTTTTTGGGGTCATTGATTTCAATAATACGCGAGTTATTTATAATGTTCTGGTTTTCGAGGATTGGGCATCTGAAAGGTTTACATCGATTTTTGGGGCTGTCGGAGATTAGGGATCTTGGAAGATTTTCTTGGGAGGAAAGCACTAAAGTGTTGGATCGATACGTCGAGAAACAGTAAAGAAACAATTCGAAGATGCTGTAGTTCAAATCCCTACCAAAAGGAGCAATAATTTGAATTTAATCACCTCGAAGAATTCGAATTAAAATCCTGTATCTCTACATCGTTTGTGGTCACCATCCACGAGCTCGTAATTCTCGTAGTACACTCGATAAAATTTCACCGATTCGAAGAAAATGGCCCCCATCGGGATCAAAACCCCAGAATCCTATCCGTCTCTTCCAACGATTTTTCTTCTCGCCTTCTTGCCGCGAAATCTGTCTTCGAGGTAGTCCACGATTGTCTGGGAAATTAAGATCGACGCGAAGTTTCCAACGTCCTCGATCAAGGGAGTATCCTGGATCAGGTAGATCATTAATAAAGGCTGGCAACGGAGCCAGAGAAAAGGAAGATGTAGAACATTCGAGTCTCCGTTCTAATCGGACGACTCGACGCCCGTAACACGCGAAACCCTTTCTTCTCCGGGCCCTTTATCTTTCGTCCGGTGGAATATAGGTCGGCCCCCGAAGAAAAATGAAAGAACCGAGAACGAGACCGAATTCGAAAGCCCGTTCTAGGAGCCGAGCCACGTGAAATATTCAGAGAATTTCCTCCGTTTCTCTCGCGTTTGATGGCTCCACTCTCCACTGTCTACTCTCTCCCTTGCCTCTGTCTTTGAATTTCATCGCCGTGGCTCCTCTCCCTACCCCCGTGTGCCCTCCGAGCACCCCTCACCGCGTCGATACTGTTCGCGTATTCAACGAGACACCGACGCCCCTTCGTCGGTATTTTATCGCGCGAACGACGACGATGCCAGTCCACCGCTCTCGTAATCGTCCAACCATGAGTCTCCGTGAAAGTCGAAGCTCCCGTTGGAACGTTCCCGATAACGACGCCGCGAACAGCGCTTTTTTTTTTTCTTTCTTTTTTTTTGCGAAACCGAATCCCCGAACTCGTTAAAATTGGAAATATTTGAAATTCGACGCTCCGCGCTCGGGGAAAATTTCTCCTTTGTGGCAGCCACACCGGCGCTAAATTTCGACCGGGAAATATTTGGAGCAATCGTTCCCAGCACCGATGCCCGAACAGCTGCTTCGATCGTAGAAATCGGTCACCGGGTATGCAGAATTTCAAATATTTGACAATTGGAACGTTTCGCTGCGCGACATCTGTTCTCCTTTCCGGACTACCGTTACGAGAACTTTAATTGCACATTTTTTCGGGGAAATTTTCTTCTCGATGAGTGAACAATTCGAGGCTGTGGAACAGTTTCCGACTAGTGGAGGACAGCTGTCAGTGTTTACGTTTACGTCTTACGTTCGAGAACTCTTCTTCGAAGATACATGGAAATTTCTGATAAACCTTGTCTAATCGAATATTGAAAACTGCCGGTGTTCAGTTTACGCGTGTTTTACACCTCAGAGATTTTCTTTCACAATGATTCGAAAGCAAACTTTCTTCCGAAGCACCTATACTGTACGAATACCATCCTGAACAAACGACTATAACCATCCGTAAGTGTACGAATATCCTCTTGCAACGAACAACTATAATCTCCAGTAGTGTACGAACTGTACCTACACTCGGTCTACTCTTTTCGTTGTCGCAAAGATAACAAAGTCCACGATGGGAGTAACGACAGGTGTTTTGGAAATTAGCGAGAAAACCCGAACCGGCGAATTGTAAGTTCGTCCGGTTTGAAGCGCGTCTTTGAAAGCGTAAGGGCGTTCAACGTTACTTTTCCGCTCCGTAGCTGGCCAAGCGGATCGATCGTTCGCGGCGACAGTACGCGGGCAAAGTACAGAGGAACTACATTTAATAATGCGGTGGCGTGTATGAACTTCTGCTGATGGCTGTTTAGAAGGGCTGTCGGAAGGACTCTCGACGTCCTTGTTGCCGGGGATGGCACTTAGACGAGACTCCTTTGGAGTCTCTCTTTTGTGCTACAACGGTGTGCTTGTTGCGCGCTTAAACAGGTAACTTCATAATGCTACCTCGTGGAAACTCGTGAGCTTCCGTTAACGAGACGTAACGGTACTAATTGCAAACGACGTTTCTTTGACGATTCTGCTTTCCGTGCGATTTACGCACCTCGGAGTTTCTTCGCGACAAACTTTAATTACCGTCATCCCGCTGATCTCCGGGGACCTTCGAATCTTCGCCAGTTCGAAACACATCGCGATACAAGTTTACCGTTTAATCGTCCCGGAAATATAGAACACGATTTCGCGAGCGATCGCGGATGTTTTTCTTCGAGTGAATTGCGTTTAAAGAAATATCCAGAGCGTGGTGTAATTGCACGATTTTAATTTTCTTTTCGAAAGTTTCTTGCTTGTGTCAAATTCAACGTGTCCGACTTGCTAAAGATTGTTCAAAAGGTGACCAATTGAGAGATATAGAAACGTTTGAATGTTTTTACGAAACTACCTGTAAATATTTAAAATGTAAAATGAGAAGATGTTATTTTAGAGTGACGAAAGCGAAACGGGAAGATACATACTCGTAGTAATTAAATTATTTGACCGATTCTTTCGTCAAACAGGTGACATCAAACGTGTACCTGTAATTACATTAGTCACTAAAAGTATATTCTCACGAATATTCTCACGAATGTTCTTTAGATCAGAGGTGGAAAAAATGATTTACTCTGTACAATATCCCCCTCCGTAGGAAAAATAGAAAAAAGTATTTTTGATACCATCGGTTCTTCGAACGAGATTCCAGCCGTGATAAAACAGACACCCCGTGTGTTCTCCGTCGTAATTAAAAGTTGTCTCACAACCCAGCGTGGAAGCTCTAGGAGGGTTCGCGGCCACATTACCAGTCACGTCATCGAATCCTACTTCCCGTTTTATGACCGACCCAGTTAGAGATACTCCTTCCTGAGCCTCGCTAGGCGACGCGTTGAATGTAGATGCGGTCGAAGCTTTCCTCGAAGTGTCTTATACCGTTAGAGATAAAGTATCGCTTCTCTGTTTCAGTGGCAGGAGAAGAAAGACGCGCGTGACATCGGAAGTCGAGGATGGAGAGTTGGACACAAGAGATATAGGGTACTCGAGTAACATTCAAGTGGTGTGTCGTGGAGTATCCTTGTGTGTACGGGCCATTAAATGTACTTTTCGTCACCCATCGTAGTACCGCGGCTTGTTGCTCATCTTGCATTCTGTCTCCACAACGGGAAAGCGAACCGGCGTTGCTTCGTTGAAACAACGAGTTCGCGAGTAAATAATCACGCAAAAAGGACACCGGATCCTTGACCAAGGCACAGCGTGCTTTATTTATCGCTATCGCGTGTTCCAACTCGAATAGTCGAATATCCCGATTCGCGTAGCTCGTTCCGCGACAAGATGTCTCTCGATGTTCCAAGATCACCGAGGGTAGCTAGCACTGGTAGCTCTTCGACGCTCCACTGAACGCGCGTAATGCTTCACGATGTCGTGAATCTTATTTTATTTATTACTCCCGCGTACTCCGAGTCGAACATTCCGATACACGCGGTCCATTCGACGATAGTACGACCCTCGATGATCCAGGATCACCGAGGGTAGCGTACACTCGTGGCTCTTCGATACCTCGCTAAACACGTGTAATGCTTCAGGTTACAGTGCACTCGTTTTATTTATTACTTTCACGTGGTCCGAGTTGGACGAACATCTCGATTCGCGTAGTCCATTAGACGACGAGATGTCCCTCGATCACTTAGGATCCTCAAGGGTAGTCCTTCGACTCTTCGCTCAACGCGTGTAACGTTTTACGTAGTAAGGTATCTTACCTTACTTATAACCACCACTTGCCCCAACTCGAACATTCCGATTCACTATATCTATTCGATAACAGAATATCCATCAAGAATGAATTGACCCTCGATGTCTTACGATTACAAAGCGTAAGTCCTTTGAAAACCCGCTGAACAAGTGTAATATTGCGAGTACTCCAAGTCAAACGAGCATCCTGATACAAGTGATCCATTCGATGACAGGATGTCTCTCGATGTCCCAAGATCACCGAGGATAGTCCTTCGACATCCCACTAAACGAGTGTAACGTTGTAACGAGTCGTGGAGTGTCTTGGACTATTTATTACTATCGCGTGATCCAAGCGAAACATCCCGATACATGCGGTCCGTTTGATGACAGGATGTCTCTCGATGTCCTAAGATCACCGAGGGTAGCAAACACGCGTAGCCCTTCGGCACCCCACTAAACACGTGTAATGCTTCACGAGCATCTTCCCGGCTCCTGGTTGAATCAATTCGCGGCTGGGTAATCCTACGTGTCACCAATAGCAACGTAGACCGTGTCCTTCGTTGCCAGGCAACAATTTAGCTCCATGACCTGCCGGAACATCTTGTCGGCTGGTACATAGACAGACGTATCTGCTCGAGTTGCTACTTACGAATCGACAAGGCCACGATTCGCTCGCTATCGTTGCCATTGCTCTATTATTGATTCGCGGTGAACGAGGGCACGCAATCGGACCGAGTGTTTCGTTTCTGAGAGTGCTGTGCAAATTTATCGCGCGTGTTCCAATCGGAATTGTCAATCTTCTGTATCAATTTTACTTTACAAAGCTATTATTGAGTACTCGTAAGGTATTTAAACGTCTCTGTACGAGACGTGCGAAACTTTCTCCTGAAAATAGTCTTTAAGGTTTCGATGGGTTCCCAATCGGTCGTACCGAATGATAGAAAAATGTTCAATTTGCGTCCTGGTACTCGTAACGATACGAGTATAAAAATTACTGAAAAGAATGACGAACCTGTAAACAGCTTCTTCGCGATACGCACAGCCATGCAAATAAAACGAAAGACTCGTCAATCTTAAAATACGTGTTGATACTTGGAGAAGAGAAACCGTTACCCTTTCATCGGCGAATGGAATACGCAAAGATCGTAAATTCCGAGAACAAGTTGTCGGATAAAAATCAATAACAAAAACTGAATCTCATCTGTCCTACGGAAACTATTACCCCATCATCGACCTTTGGAATACGCAAAGCTGGTGGAAGTTCAAAACGAGTCGTTCACGACACACCGAAAAATAGAAAAACTGAATCTCATCCGTCCTAGATAATAGATATCGTTAGGTCGACAACGAAAACTGTTACCTCATCGTCGGCCCACGGAATGCACAAAGCTCCGTGGATGACCGAACCGAGTTGTCACGATTACTGACCGTCGTCTTCGTCGTCGTCGTCGTCACTTTGCCAAGATACCTACCTCCTCGAAGAGCATCGTCGAATCGGTGAGCTTTTTTTCGTCGACGAAGCGACAAAGCATTCGAGACGACCAAACGGCCAAATTAAAGTCTTTTCCAGCGTGTCCGCTGTCCTCGATTCTCTCCGTTTTTCCGGTACATAGAAATGTCGCATTATTCACCGAGCAGAAGGGTCGTGACTATTTTTCGAACACGAAGGCCGCGACAGGGGTTGCGTGGGGGTTCGCTGGTACGACCGGGGACGGGACAGGGAGGTGGTAGGGGAAGGGGAGAAACGCATCCGTGGTAGTTTCGCATTCTGGACAGTTGCCGAGGCACCGGGTCCCGGTAGCAGGTAGTCACGCTCGCGCGCAGACTTGCAGAATAGCGTGTTCTGGTTTCCTGTTCCGGCTTACATTTACGTCTGGATGTTTCATTGTCGAAACGCGAACGTGCACGCCGCGATACACGAAAGAGATGAAAGCGGTTTGACCTGGATCCACCAAGGGTGGGAAGAGGGTGTAGGGTGGGAGGGCCGGGGACAGTGAATGTCTGATGTAAAATGTGTGTCTATAGTCAAAGAGGTATAAAGGGAACCTTTCTTCGGGTTGTCGCTAACCCTTTAGACTCTGATAAATGGTCGAGTACTTTTGTCGAGCTTTTATGGCCGAGGTAAGGTCGTCGCGGCACTGTTTGTAGCTCGTAACGTTTAGGAATTGATCCGTATCTCGAGTCCGGACACGGATTAATGGGGAAATCGACTTTCAATATTGTCCGCGCAGCTGGTTGTAACTCAGCTCACCGATCGAAACGATTATAAAAACGTCCGTCGCAAGAACCCGGGGGGATTTTCCTACCGATGCTACGTATCCACGAACAGGCGAGGAACAAACGTACAGATATTTTATTCCCCCCTCCGGAGGGAAAGTGAAAGAAAAAAATCGAAAAGAAATTTATCGCGATCCACTGAAATGGATTCGAGACTCGCTAACAGCGACACTTTCGTCGTCGCTGGACTCGCACTAACGTTACAACTACCGATCGATACATCGAAGTACACTTCCTGTGTACTGTGCACAATTCGCAAGAAGTCACTTGAAAGAAACGCCTGATCTGAGTAAAGGCCTATCTGCCTATCGTAAACGTAGGTTAAGCGATTCTAAAACTTGCGAATAGTAAAGCGAAGGAAAGGTGCGTATCAAAAATATATGTCCAACTGACATTTTCCAAATCGTGCACAGTACATATTTCGGGGAAACCGATGGACGAGAAAGAAGAGACGTTTCTATTGTAAATTGATCGCACTTATCTATCGGAGAATGTTGTAATTCTTCGGAAAGCATGCTGCGAAGTTTAATAATAAAGAAAAATCTGATGGAAGCAGTCGTTTCGGCTGCTAAATTCAACGTTCGAAACCTCTCGGTCGCACTCGCGTACGAATACGGTTCGCGTCGGTGATAATTTTCGTGGAAACTCGATGGAAAATATTTCATTCTCAGTACCGACTAAAACACACCAATCCTGCAACCATTCACCTTGAACAGTCTCGATGGTATCAACCCGCGAAGTCAACTCGAGATCGTCGGGGGGATGGACGCGGGTCTCGACGAATTTACATTTCCACCCGAGCCGAACAATTCAACTTTCTCTCGCTTCGACTTCGCTTCACCCCCGCCCTTGTCGTCAACCCTTTCCAGGGTTGGTTGGTTCCCTCTCGTCGTGTCACGCAAGAAAACGTCCCGGCATTCCTGTCGCCTTTGCCGTTCAATTTCCGGCTCGGGAGAGGCTACAAGAAAAACGGGGGTTCCACGGGGGTGGGGAGACGGGGAGCGGTTGGAACGAGCGACGGGGGTGAGTTCAAGAAGCGGGGCAAAGTAAAATTTCCTATTTCACGAAGAAAATGCAATGATGTACTCTTATTGAAACCGTTCCCCGTAGCACGCGGCGTTGAGAGAACCGCGTGTGGAGGACCACTCGGGGGCGGCGCGGGGGGCGGTGAGATGAACCCGCGCCACGGGTGGGAAACATATTGCGTGTACATGCCGCGATGTTCGACGTTCCCCGTACCGGAAGCCGAATCGCGGCTCCCTCGCGTTGTCTTATTTATCGGTGCATCGCACCCCCTCCACGGGGGGTGGAACCGTTCGATTCTCTTCGAAGTGATTTGGCGAATATTTCGTGGATAGCGTTCAACAGCCTCGATGATTCTTTCTCGGAAGATTCTTTCGGTTAAGGAACCGGGGGACGGTGTCAACCTTTCCCGAGGAATTCGCGAAATATTGAATTCGAAAGTTGGAACGATTTCATTCAATCTTTCGATAATTACGATACAGGCTCGTTGAGTTCTCAATTGGTTCATGATTTGTATTAGACGTTGACAAAGTTGCAAGAGCAACGCAGGACGAGTTCAATGGGTGTCAGTACCGTGTATTATCTAGGGGTAACTTTCTGGATCAGTCCTTCGACCGATCAGTTTCTTAGTACCTTTCTCTCGTTTCATAATTTTCACTGGTGGCCTAGAAAGTTGCAAAAACCACGCGGAACAAGTTCAACATCTATCGGTACCATGTAATATTTATAAACCATTTTCTGTATTAATTTTCAAAGCGTTCAACCGTTCACGATCTTCTTTTAGCTTCGTAATCACGACGCATGTACAAAGTTGCGAAAACAACGCGATACAAGTCGATCGTTTTCTCGTTCGACGATTTCCGTTACACTTACGTTCGATTCGAACGTTAACTCGTGAACTCAGCGTGCAAGGTGAGTTCAACGACCTGTCGCGAAATTCTCGTACGTTTTCCGCGTCTCGGAGCTGACTCGGAAAAGTTGACAAAAAAAGAAGAAAAAGAAATCTGGATCCTCGAGTTTCTTTTTCTTTTCCTTTTTATTTTCGAGATACAACCACTCACCGGGAAATATATTAAATTCCCAAGCGTGTAGTTTTTCCCGTATCCTCGATAGATGCACGGTGCAAAGAGGAACGATAATTCGCGCTCGCGGAGATGTTCGCGGTATAATTACTCACCCATGGCAGGTGCGTAGATGTTCAAGTAGAGGCAATCCTCGCTCTGATTCCGCAGATGCGGCAGCAGTCTCTTCAAGTACTTCAGCCGGCCTTTCGGCATACGCTCCAGTACTTTTTCCTCATTCGAGATGTCGGGCAGCTTTTGGGGGCAGACTGGACCGACCGAGTCCGATAATCTGCAAAGGGGGATTCGGTTGAGTCCACTCATGCGTGACGCCGCGGATAAATCGAACGCCCGAATCTCCCGTCTCTTGGGAGACCGCAGCTTTTCGAACGAATGATTACTGTTAATTCCATCTTCCTCCTCGCCGAGGAAGCAAGAAGCCAGCCTGTCCCACGAATCGAGAAATCGTTCGCCCGTGACCGAGTGGAACAGCTGGGGATCTAGGAATTCGGAAAAATAAATCCACGGATCCCGAAATGATAAACGATCGGGAACCACCCTACTCTCGATCGTATTTTCTTCCTCGAGAAGATATAAAACGGAATCGTTTCACGAATACTTCTATTATAAGTTTACGCGTCCCTGTACGAAAACATCGTTGTACCGTCAACTCTAATTTGATAATCTTTCCACGAAACTTGAATTTTTACGAGTTAATCAACCGATCGAGGTGTTAATAGTATCGTTTTCTACCGAGGAATACTTCGTTCGAGAAAGGGCGACTGAAGAGTCCGCACGAGTGTAAATATTTACAAGATGCGTTCCACTCGATGGTTTCGCTCCGTGTATCGTCGTAGTTTCGAGTTCAATGACGTCTTCGCGGTACTACGATTGCTAAGAGACATGTTGAAAGTAAGTAATTGGTGGGATTTGCATCGAAAAGGAAATCATTACTTCACGCAGTCGCACGAAGTATCGCTGGTCGTTAATTCCAAACTATGGAAACTTAATCGATGATTAACGTGCAACGAGACAACAATTTACAAGGCTGCTTCGGAGATTCTTTTCCTCGTGTCCTCGATCGGTCGTGTAACACGTTAGGAGCGTCGGCGATGGGGGTGAATTACCCGCGAAACTTCTAAATTTCGAGAGCATTCCATTGTACTCCTTCCGCGAGTAATTCGTTGCAGTCCATTTTGAACACGTTTTGTTTCTCTGGTCTGCGTAATGTATGCAGATTAAGGTCATGAATAACTACACCGCTGTTTCCGTATCGCGGCAAAGTGGCGAGAAGGAAGCGCTCTGGAAACGAAGAACCGTTGCCCCGGTCTAGCATTCGAAATTCGTTCGTCCCCGGGATTCTTCCGTTTTCTCGACTTTTCACGGCCGTAGCATCGACGACGGAGGGAAATTCAACGGACAAATACCCGGAATGAAATCTGGACTACCGGCCACGTCGATTCCGGGCACACGGTGCATCTTAATCGTCACGCGCACAAAGGAACAATAGTTGGCCCGCGTTCTCGTTTCGCTTCCCACTGGCTCGGGACGGAGCCGTGATGCGGGGTGGGTTGGGATGAGGGGTGGGTTGGGGTGGGGGGTTGCTAGATATAGGAAATTGTTTCGTCGACATTCCCCTAAGTTCCGCAAACGACTTTAAGTGCATTTTTATTCCGAGGAGCTGCGCAGAATGACAGGGTAGTGAGTATGAAAGGACGTACGGGCTGAATACTTGAGCGAATTTCAAAGGAACAGCTTGACATAACTTCGCAGGAAATATGCCGCTCGGAATACGTTTAAGAATCCGCGCATTAAGGGAAATCCGGCGAGCAGAATGCATTTCTCGAGAATCAAACCCTTGTAAAATTTCGGGCTGCCAAGGACGATGCGATAAAGTATCGTTTTTTCGAGACCGTCGCGCGTTTACGCTCGGCCGGGAGCACCTAACTTTCTTTCATCGAAATCATTGTTTCTCGTCGCGGTACGAAATCGACAAAGACGAACGGGAGACGATATTTTCCGATAAAATATTCTTACGTTTCTACAATTATTTTCTCTCTTACCAGAAAAGATACAGAAAGAGACTTTCCAGCGGAGAGAAACGCTTTTTCTTAAAAGCTTTCCAAATTTATTTAGATTCGTCGAAACATTGAAAATCATACCGTTCGCCATTTTTCCCTCGAGCACCGTTACGAGACATCGAGCTTAAGTAACCAACAACGCTCTACTCGCGTTTCTCTCTCGCAATCGTCAGCCTGTTCTATTCTCTCGTCCCGTGTACACCCCGCTACGAGTACGATAAAAGAAAGAAAGCCCCATCGACGCAATTCCCAGCTCGCGCGTGCAAACCGTGAGAAACTCGAACGTTCTCCAACATGCAACGTGTCTCGAAGCGTGATGGAAATCCGAATAATTCGCGTGCCAGTGGAAAGTAACGGAATTCGGGTCTCCGTACGAAACGGAGTCGGTTATCCCTGGTAAAAGTGATCCTCTATAACCCCTTCTTACCATCTCCGTAGAATCTAGAAAAAAAACTAACGGGTAACATATTCTCCGGGTCCATCCGCTTCCTTCGAACTCGTCGATGTTTACTCGATTCGCGACGAACCGGTTGATTATCGCGCGCAACGTGTAACAGGGACGCGAAAAGAAAATCTCGAGCTCACCTGACTCCTTCCCAAGGACTGGGGGCCCTGGTCGGTGAGAATCTGTTACCACCGACCGGTGGGGTGGCGTACGGTATCCCCAGGTAGATGTCGATCGGCTTGTGGAGTTTGCCGTACTGGAAGGACCGTATCACCCCCTGCACCTTGCCGTACCGGGTCTGAACGATCCGTGGATTGAGCTTGATCGAGAGCGAGAGGGTGGGCGGTGCAATCAGACAGGCGAGAATCAGGAAGAGTTCCATCTTGCTCTCCGGCCCTACCCCCGCCCGCTTCCGCCACGATTACCCTGCGAACACGCGCGCGCGCACACACGCTCGCCGACTCGCGCCGCTCCTCGCAATCGGTATCGATCACCTGTCCCCGCGACGATCGCTCTTCATTTAGGCCTGCTCGAGCGCTAACTGCGCACCACCACCGCGCACCGCTGCAGTTTTCCCTGAAATTTCAGTTCGAATCGGTTCAGAAACCTCGCTGACCCTGGGTCCAACGCGGAGCCATTTTTTTTTTCGATGCTTCAACGCTTGACAGAAATCCAAGGATTGGGAGATATTCTACGGGAAGGAACACGTCGAAACGATGGAGAAGTGGTTTTTTCTCTTGTCCAGGGTTTTTGGGAAAATTCGGTTTAACGAGTTCGGTGCGATCCGCGTGTATTTAAAGGCGAGTTATCTCGAACTGGATTGTTTCACCTTTTTCGTGGGTAAAAGTAGGATCGGGGAATATTATGGGGAAAAGTTCATTGAAAATGTGGAGAGATGTTTTTTTTCCCGTTATGCACCGTTTTCGAGAAAATTCGGTTTAACGAGTTGGCTGCAATCCGCGTGTATTTAAACGCGAGTTATTTCGACCTGGCTTGTTTCACCTCTCGCGAGGTAAAAGTAGAAGGATTTGGGTATATTATGGGGAAACGTTCATTGAAGATGTGGAGAGATGCTTTTTTTCCGTTGTGCACGGTTTTCGAGAAAATTCGGTTTAATAAGTTGAGTGCAATCCGGGTGAATTTAAAGGCGATTTTTTCAAGGTGAGTTGTTTCGACGCGGGGTGCTTCATCTTTCTCGCGAGGTAAAAATAGAAGGATAGGAGAATATTCTACGGGAAAAAGTACATCGAAAAGGTAGAGAGAGGTTTTTCTCTCTGATGCACCGTTTTCGAGAAAATTCGGTAAAAGTTGGTTGAAATCCGAGATGCCCTGCGCGTGTTTGAAAGCGATTTTCTCGAGAATCGATGGGTCGTAAGAAAATATTCAACTGTGCGTTTATCGATTCAATTTTTCACGGAGAATGGTCCTCTCTTCGGGTTCGGGAGGTGGAATTTGTTGTTCCGCTATGGTCGCGTTGATCAACCATTCCCCGCGTGGAAATTTTCCGGAATTGGAAATTTCGAAAGTTGGAAAACTGTGAAATTTTGGCCGCACGATGATCGGGGTTGCTTCGGGGTACGCGAGATAACACGGAGGAGCTCCACGATGAAAATCCTGACCTTCTTCCTAGCCCGTTAAAGCTCATCGACGATACGCTAAACAGAATAATAATTCCACGCCGGAGCCTCGTCCATCTCGAGTTTGCTCGTTTTAAATTCTCATCTCGTGCCGGAAATATTCATCCAGAACTCTTTGATGCGAGATAAAGCGAAACGACTGTCAGTGATACGCGTGTACCGCGCAGAGAAATGGAAGGGGTATTTCGGTTACACGAAAAAGGACGAGAAGTTTCCCTGGTTCGATAAGAGCGGTAAAGTACACCCTTTGTGGCGATCGTGCGTGCTTCACCTGACGCGTCGAGTGTATCGTAGATTTAATCGAAACTCACGGAGCAGAGGATAGAGTCGAAACGATACACATTTCATGTTTTGATACTTAAAAGCACGAACGCGACAAAGTCCGATAATTGTGTCTACTCTTTCCGATAATTACAAATTTCAACCACGAGTAGAATCCACTCTCTCCATCCCTACCCCTTCCGATAATTATAAATTTAACCACAGAGCGGAATTCAATTTCTATCTATAACGTCAGCTTGGATAGAACCAATTGTCGGTATCGAGTACTAATTCGTCCCGAAGCGAAACGAGCGAAAAATGAAAGAAGAAGTAACTCGGTGACCGGGATCGTTGAGTAGCCGTTCGTTGTTAACCCTGTCTTCGATCTTTCCCATAAATTGGGACCACCTCCTATCTCGAGAACCCTTCCTATACCCGATGCCTTATTTATAAATCCGCAATTACCTCGAATCAATCCGATGTCGATCAATTTCCAAGTCTGAGGGCCGATAAGACGTCAGACAGTGTCCCGAAGCGAGCGAAGCGTAAGCGAGCGTACTCGTACGCGGAACCATTATGGAAATCAGCACTTATCAGGCTCGACGGGAGACTGGAGTTCACTATCGCCTAACTGGCTCACGTACTCTTCGTCATCCGAGCGAGAGAGAGAGAAAGAGAGAAAGAGAGAGAGAGAGGAGTGGGGAACCAGGAAAAAGGAGATAAGCTATTTCGGGCGCAGGGCTTTCCTCGATGATCCAGGCCCCGCTTATCAACGACGTTTGAAATCTTTCCTCCCTGAATCTATCTCGAAGATTTTCAACCGAAACCTAGGGATACACCCGAGTCCTGCGAAACGACACGAGGGATCTCGAAAATGACGTCAGTTTGATCATCGTTTCTGGGTAACCGAGAAATTTCCAGTAGTACGAGTCGACGTTTGCCGTGACGACGACAGCTGCACTCTATTTACACACGGTGTGTACCCTTCTGAGAGGGAGTGCTTCTTTTAATCGACCGGTTTATCCAAATCTTAAAAGTAGCCGTAATTAAACCCAAAATGGAGGTATCGAGCTTGGAAGAAAGTATGGTGAAACTCAGGGATGTCTAGTTTTAGAAATCTCTTAGGCTTCGATTCGTTGTACAGAGGAGAGAATAGATCCGAGTTCAACGTGGATCCAGTGTAGCAAATCTCGACATTCGACTCGTTTTACAGCAGAGAAGAGATCTAAGATTCAATATGGATTCAATATAGGAAATCTCTCAAGTTGTAATTCGTCCTACAGAGTAGAGCATAGATTTAAGTTTAAGATAAATCCAATCTAGGAAATCTCTTAAATTCCTCGTATAGAGGAGAGTATAGATTCAAGTTTAGCATAGATCCAACGTAGGAAGTCTCTTAAGATTTTGACCGATCGGAATCATAATTGACCAACTTCTTCTACGGTTCCAAGATAAGAAATCTCGACTTTCGACTCTTTACACAGCAGAGAGCACAGATCCAAAATGTATTCACGTAAATTGGACGTAAATTCAAGGTCAACGTATGTAAATGGACGCGCGACCACGAACCCTTACCATTAGACTCGATCATCGGCTTTGATTAACTTCGCTCTCGCCATTCTGGATAACCAGGGTCAGCAGTAAACGAGGACTCGCGTCTACGAATCTTGAGACATGTTTCAATACCAAACACGACCAGACGTGTCTTTCGACGAATCGTGTTCGCCTAATTTCTCGATATCGCCCCCATTATCGTTTCTACGCGCGCAACTTCGCTCGAGGAGGGACAGGCTCGCGAAAACACTCGTGCGATTGGTTACGCGTTGTCATTTGTACTTTCAGTTCGATCGCTGGTTACACTCGTTTCCTGTCCGCCCGAATTGGGACTCTCGCGATACGAAAACACACAGGGGGGTCCACGGTGATACGTTTCGTCCCGTTGCACACGCAGTCCTGAAACAGAAAAGACGAAACAATTGTTGAAACTTGGAATACTTCCGTTCGTAAGTGGATGTTCGTGCATATATATATTTTAATAGAACAGTTTCCAAAAATGGGAAATTGATAGGTGTCTAACCTATATATATTAACGTTGTGACTTGTACTGACTTATAATGATTTAGAATGACTTGTGACTTATTATAATTTATAACTCACAATGATTTACGTTGACTTGTCTTGACTTGCAATCATTTATATTGACTTGACATAGAATGATTTACATCGACTTGTTTTGATTCGTAAAGATTTATATTGACTTATCTTGACTTACAATGACCTCTACCGATCCTATATACACATATCTTAAATAATTCTCTCCTACCCTGGATCCAAGACAGTTTGTCGTACACAATATTGAAAACATTTTACGATTACACGTGGAAAATCTTTGCAAATTCCCCGAATCCAAATTTATACGTACAGGAATAAATTCTTTTAGTACCATTTTTGCAGATATTCGCGTACATTCGGTGTATAGTTGTACAACGCGCGTCGGATTTTTATTTCACTCCAATTTTATGACATATGGTGACATATATTATGCATATTTTTACTTCAATTTGTCATCTACGTGCATATATTTCGCGTCTCTTTTCGTTTATTTCGTTTGTATTTGCATATATTCTCCATACGTTACGCATGTTCTGCATATTCGCAGACAGCCTGTACATAAACATCCGCAGCCAAGTAATTAAGTAAAATCCTATCGCGTAGTACATATTACGGTAATTATAGTTCCGTTTTTGCGTCGAACGTAACAACTGTAACACCTTTGGACTTACCGGTTCAGTCATTGATGTAACAGCAAACACGGTTTGCGAATCGGTGCTGTAATTACAAGTATATTCGACGACATAGCGATACACTTTTGACTATGGTTTACTTTGCAGAAGTATGCTCAAAATATAATTAGTATCGCGGTAGTGTAATCGTAAATATAGTTGACAATACACTCTCAAATATTTACGAATAAACTATCATGTTACGGTATCTGTTTCCTCGCTACACTAATCGTTTACTTGTTTCAACGATGCGTGGAAAATCATTCTCTCGAAAGGATTCGAAATGCCACTCGTATTCGTGCTCTTATCCTCGTACACAGCCAGAGGCTGTAAACAGAAAGCACCGCAGAAACGAGCGGCATTTTGCCGATAAAGAAACAGTACAAAATGGCTGACGGTAAGCACGAAGGAGATATCGGTATATCCTAAAGAGATCGATCGTTGGCGATGCGTTCTCTCGGTTTCGAGACCGTAACATCTTTGTGTCCAAAGCGGACGGGTCAGTGTGTACCAAGGGATGGGAGTAACGATCGAACACGTAAAACGATATAGCTGTATCTTTTCTACAAGTCGATCCAGATAAGGGGCGCAGTGAAGAAAATAAAGTAGTCCGGAGAAGGGAGATCGAGAGCTTAGTCAAACAGGGATGTTGATCCACGATATTGAACATCCAACGTGCAACCTTAAACATCCCCTCTGCGGAATATCCCTGGGAGAGTATATTTGCGCGAGAATCGAGACAAAATTTTGGTAAATTCGTGTATTACGCGATCTTCCGCGCTGAATGCTGTATAAATAAACGCGGAGGAGGAATTTTTCCAAGCATTTTAGAAGAAACGTGAAAAAGAAAAAATTCATAACCCAGGTTCGTCCGTGTACATCGTGCAGCGTGTGAAAAAAATTCCACCCGGAAACTTCCTTCTTTTAGAAATTAATTAAAGAAGAATTCTCGGGGCCTCCCGTATTGAGTGTATTTAAAATTTCTTAAACGAAGAACCTACACGCGCGTTTATTAATATTTAAAGTATATTTACAAATTTTCCCACAATCGATTAATGATTCTCCTTCGGAAAACAGTTGTCTATGAAAAGAATTCTTCTCCTGGAATTAATCGTCGATCGACACTCGCGAGGAAAATTTGGAAAAGTCGTTCTTCCCCGCGGTGGGCCCCTCCCGTGAGTTTTCCTTTCCCTGGAAAAATGGGTTAACGAAGAGGATGGTATTTCCTTGCTTCCGTTCCCAAAGCCGAAGCTTTGGCAAACATCGGGAGTTCGGCTTCTTCCGTCGCTGCTGCGATAACGCGAGGATCTCCCCGGCGGTAAGTCGTGGAAACTGGGTCGCTCGATTGTTCTAATTTTCCTAACTTAATATTCCACCGAAATTGCCATTCCCGCGATTGAATCGTTCGAACCAGTTTCCGAATAACCGTCCTCTCGTGTTCAGCCACGCGCAACCGGAGCAGATAAAACTCGAATCACTACTGTTGGCTGTTCTTCTTTCGACTCGTGCCGGTATCTAACGAGTCCAAGCGTAGAAGCCAGGGTTGTTCTACTCGGTCTGAGGAAAGGTAGACGACGCCTTCCCGTGGAAGCCAGCCACGCCGTAACAACGCGCAGTTTCGCGTCCAATTAGCGCCGTTAAATAGACTAATCGAGGGAGTCGAGCAGCAAGGCCAGTTACTGGCGCACCTGGTATACCTATATCGGGCTCCACAGTCGATTAGACAACTACCCAATAAGCGACTCCACGGCACGGATATTATCGAGCTGCCGAGGGCAAATGACGGCAGGTTGCCCTAAGAAGCGTAACTGGATGGCTTTTGAGGCGCGGAGACCTACAACGGTAGACGAAGACGGAGAAGACGAGGCACGGGTTCAACCAACGGACCGATACAGCCGGAGTCGAGGATGGAAACTGAGAAATACACGCCAGAGATGGACGTTACAACGACAGAGGAGTCGCGTTAACGAGAATGGTCACGAGTTTTTCTCGAGAAGGTGATCGAAGTCTTTGTTCGAACGGAGAGAGTAGAGACTCGTGAACTCTGCTTAAGGCAGTGGGTAGAACCATCGAAGACACTGGGTCTCGGTGTCTCGATGTCAGCATAATCGTTTATAAAAGACGGAATTAATTGGATTTAAGTTTGACGCGGAACGTTTACGGGTGAGCGTTTTTCAGGTACTTTCAGAGCTACGTATTCGAACAGTGTTGCTGAAACGAAGTCAGGCGGGTAAGTAGTATTAATAGGTTACTTTCAGACCCATGGTACACGGTCAATATTACTAAAATTAAGCGAAGCGGGTAAGTAGTATTAATCGGTCACTGTCAGACCTATGCTGGTACTCAACCATTATTACTAAAATCGAATAACGAGAGGCGAGTAGTATCGGATAGTTGCTTTCGGACCGATGCTAGTAGTTGATTATTAATACCGAAGTTGAATAAAATGGAACGTTGGTTAGTATCGGTGAAATAGAGTAACTGTCAGCGAAGCGAGATAAACGTTAATTATTATCTGTACAGCGGAGTGAATATTGGTTCGTATTAGCAAAGTGCGGTATGCATTGGTTGGCCAGTGTTGGTGCAGTAGGGTAAATATTAATTAGTATTGGTAAAGTAGAGTCAGTACTAATTACTAATGGCCACCTTTAGACCTACGTTACTGTTCGTTGACTATTACTGAACTGAACTCGAGTGAACTATATTATTACATCGCGTTTCAAATTCAACCCGGACCGTGTTAGTTAGCGCTAGTTACTTTAAAACCTGCGCTACTATTTCTTCGCTTTTACCGAACTCGAGCGAAGTTCAGACCACGTCCCAGACTCGAGCCAGACCGTCGCTGTCGGCAAAACGAAATAAAGTTCGCTTCGCGGTACCTTCGAAATTGTGAGTCCTAATCCAACTATCGCCAAACTTACCTAAAATAAACTTCACGGTAGGTTCGGCACCGTGCACCCCCGTGTCGCCACTCGTACCAACGTCGCTGCAAATGTTTCGTCTCGCTCCACGTAGAACGACCCTTTTTATCTCACACACACACATGAGTCGTTATCTATTAAGAAAATAAAAAAGAAACATTCGGTCCAGTCAGTCGAACGAAGAACACAGATCCATACCTAATGTATCATCTCGACCTTTGTAAGTAAACTTAATAAAAAAAATATCGAATCAATTTACACGTGTAGAAGAACACCGTTGAGAAACTTCTAAATTTCTCCAGAATTGTTCCACGAATTGTGAAATACTTGGTGCATTGGAAACGAATATTATCGCCGTGTACTCTAAATCCCCGCGTGTATACAACTTCATCGGCACATCCCCACGTGTCAGATATTACAGTTTACACACAGCGTGGAAGTTCCGTATTTATAAATTAAATTACACCGAGAGCCACGGAATCACGAGCGAACCAACTGCATCCAATTCCGGCGCTTGGGTTCAACTGCGACCGAGTATCGCGTAATGCATTCGATAGCCGAGCTCGCGCGAGCAGTCTCAAGGAAACACCGAGGCGAGTTGTCTCATCGCCACGAGAGACCAACGTACAAGACGATAGAGTCACGAACTTCTTCGGTGTGGAACGTGTGGGCCAGGACAGTGGAGGTGCGTCGTTAACCACGGGACGCTCCATTACACACTGATTATCCTCATGGTGGACTGGTGGGACAGTCGTTCGCATACCAAACGGTTGTCACACGCGTGTACGTGCTGACACGCACCCCGAGTGACGCTTGTCGTGTACCGACCGTGAGAAGTTGCCAACTGGTGCCCGTGGGACGGATTGTTTGAGTTTACCAAGTAGTAATAATTGTTTCTAGCAGCACGCCGTTCCTCGAACAACAAGACCACCGGCATGGCTCGCGAACGGTGTCGCTCGCGCGGTTACAGCCTGCGAATCGCGTGCTAGGACATCTTCTTCGTCAGATTTAAGGAACGATCACCTTTCAAAGTTCACCTACGAAAGGTGTCTGTACGAACGAGAGACTGCGAGCAGTTCGACCGTCCTAGGGACGATAAAGACCGTTCAGCTCGAATTTAGGCTATTAGCTAATGGGGGTGAAAGGATTTATCAAGCGATGGGTGTCCGGTTCTCTCGACGCGAATCGATTATTGATTTATTGGTTCGTTTCAGCCGAGTGGAACCGGTGGTCGCGATAATCGGAATGGGTAAAAATCTGTGTTGGGTTGGTTAGATACCAGAGATGCACAGGAGACAATTACAAAGAGGAGAGAAAGAGAAGGATTTTGTGGAATAAGTAGAAGTCTTCTTTGGTATACGATTTGTAATAGTAATCCAAGTAATTGGAGAACATGTGAAATAATGGAATTGAGAGGGTGTCTGGAAATGTTTGTTTGGAAGTAAAAGAATCATTTTTCTTTGATGACAGCTAAGACTATGTTTATAGTAGCCCAGTGTGGAATATCGTCGTATTTTGCAAACAGTCTCACCAAAGATTGAAAGATAGAATTTTACCTGTTCGAGATAATAGTTCTTTGAAAGTTCCAGGTCGTTTCAAAGTCGTATTGCGATACACGATCCATAATACGATGCAATATACCATTGGTAAATCGAGGAATACAATAACTATTGACAGAATTCGATTAAATATCGTAGCAATTGGTAAGTGATATACGGATCGAATCTGTCTCGAAATTAGCTACGATATACGAGTGACGAGATAAGTATCGTCGAAATTCGATTCGATGTTAATCCAGTCGAAGGCCAGTTGCGTTCGTTGTTCGGGAAGGTTGTTGGTTCGAATCGGTGGAACGGCGGCCGGTATCGATCATCGTTGTTATATTGACGTTTACTCGCAATTTACATGGATCTCGAGGCTCGGAGGTACTTAGAAGTTTGCGCGTCGTTCATTTATCAGGTTACACGTTAATCGAGTTAAGGGAAGTTATGGTTTATAACCGTGGATGCAGATGCGTGTTCCTCCGTACTGGTTCCGCAGCCGGTCGAACTTGCGGACGAAAGACGCCGCCTCTAAGTTATTCGCCCGACTCGCGAATCGAGTACTCGCTCGGTGTTGCTTCGAAACCTCTTCCTCCGCTGAGGAACCATTCCGTCAGGATTTATGGCCTTCGACGAACGAATAATTCGAGAACTTCGAATATCGAATTTCGAAAAGGTTTCGTAATCGGCCCGGTCCGCTCTTCGTTGGGATTACGTTGCTCGTGGATCGTATATTTTATCGTTCGTTGGTGAAGTTTTTCGTTTTTCGAATAATTTACTTCGAGAGACAGAGAGAGAGAGATAGATAGACAGTTACGCAGGGGAGGGAGATTGGACGAGTCGCTCTTTTGCAAATTAAAGACTCGACGCGCGCTCGTTAAAATGTACAGAATGTCCTGTCTACTACAAGCAGCAATTTAATTTTCACGACGAGTATCTCGAACGCAAGCACGCCTGTATAATCACCGAACTTGCGGAATATGCAGCAATCTCTATCAATTATTTCCTCGTTGGTCCGGCAGAAATTGCACCTCGGTTAAATATGTACCTCGTCTCCCCACCGCTACCCTCGCTCGAATAATTGACCAACGTCGTAAAAAGTTTCGTAGGGAGACGCGACGGATGAAAAATATCCTACCCAATTAACGATAACGAGACGAATCGAAAGCGCGACAACGCGTTCGGGATCGTTCGAGCGCGGGAGAGTTGCGCTTCGAGGAACGCTGACGCGGAATTTATCGCGGGCCCTACGCGCTGGAAAACTGCAACGCTGCTGGTAACGGACAGCGTCCACTCTGAAAAACTTCTCGCACCCTTGCGCCAAGGAAAATCAATTAGCGCGTTCCGAAGGACACGGTGGACGCGATCGGGGCAAATATCGTTCACTTGTGCTACTTGACACGAGTTACAGTTTCAATTTGTTCGATCGCGTCTCTGATTTTGCGATTCGACACAGAGTGCAGAGTACTGTTCGTCCTGGATCGAAATCTTACGTAAAATGTCAATGTCAGACCATTGGTCGACCGATACTACTTGCTGGTACAAGTACGATTGTC
This sequence comes from Ptiloglossa arizonensis, assembly GCF_051014685.1. NCBI lineage: Eukaryota > Metazoa > Arthropoda > Insecta > Hymenoptera > Colletidae > Ptiloglossa > Ptiloglossa arizonensis. Next base: position 18,289,480 of record NC_135054.1, read on the forward strand.
TTTGGTGACGTAGGATTTGCATTTGCCTCGTTTGTGAAATAATGTAGGTATACGACATACTTGTTTTACACTCTCAACAAGACTAAATGGTTAAAAGGACTGGTAAATATTTGACGATAAATGCGCCTATGTATATTATTGCTCCTTAATAACACCCAAGGTGAACATCTAGATATTCGAATCTACATGAATTTTCTATTATTGCTGTCTCATGTATTATTTAGAAAATCGTGGAAAAATTTCAGGAAAACCCAATTTTCTACTATCGCTGCCTTGTGTATTATCTAGGAAGAATTGTAAAAATTCAAGGAAAAACTAAGTTTACATTATTTCTATCACGCGTGTTATTTCGGAAAAATCGGAAAATTCAATTCCCTGTTATCGCTATCTCCTGTATTATTATCCCCACGCAAAGTCAGAAAAATTTAACGTAAAACTAATTACCTATTTTCGTTATCTCGCGTATCGTTTAAGAAACGATCGGAGTATTCGCAACCGGAGAAACATCACCGGGTCGAATCTCGGTCCTCGCGCGCAAAAGCGACGATTCTCGCGAAGAAAATGGAGACTGGTCGGTTTGGTTGAAAAATTGTCCGACTCGTTATTCGCGAATCGGGCATAAGGTGGACAGAACGAACGCGACGCACGAAGTCAACGCGGCTCGTCGACGAAGGAGGAAGTTGCCTGATTAGCGGTATTGTTCAGGAAACGGAGTGAATCCGCACGTTGCGGGTCCATTGTTGCCGTATTCCAATCTGGTTCGGCCAGGCTCGCCGACTGTCAAAGCGGCAAATTGCATTTCCAGCCTCGCATAAACTTGTGTACCCTTTCTGAGCCGGCGATCGCGCAACCTGACGCGGAAAGACTGTCGCGCCCTGAAATTCCGGCAAACACAATTAGAAATTTTCACGGGGGCCTCGGCGACCCGGCCAAAAATTGGTGAAATTCGGGACTACCGGACTGTGAGGATTGTTTGCCGTTCCGCTTGATCGCGCGCGACTTCCGCCGCTGGCCAAATTAAATGTACCCGATCCAGAACGAGCCCGATGATTTATTTACCGAGTGCGTACCCATTCGCCTTTGCCGGTTGCATCTTTATCAAACGTACCGTTGCCTGGTAAAATATAATACGATGGTTCTCGCTTACGAACGAAACGAATTCGAACCGTTCATTCGCTCGAAAGCGGGGTAAGTAACGATTTTTACTTTAAACCGAGGTTACTAGGAGCAATTTCTTTCGTGGGTGCGTTGGATGTGCATTGTGGGTACCCATTCGCCTTTGCCGGTTGCATCTCCATCGAACCTGGTAAAATATAATACGATGGTTCTCGCTTACGATCGAAATGAATTCGAACCGTTGATTCACTCGAAAGCGGGGTAAGTAACGATTTTTACTTTAAACCGAGGTTACTAGGAGCAATTTCTTTCATTGGTGCGTTGGATGTGCATTGTTGCACTGTCGATGGAAGAAGCTTAATAGGGTACTCGATTGTACTTTCAAGTGACATAACTGTAACCGCTGATTCGCTTGAAAACGGGGCAGGTAGCGATCTGAATATTGGTGAGATGAATATGTATTTTTGCACTGTCGAGTGGGAAAAGTTAATACTGTACTTTTCGTTCGCAAGCGACAAATTTAGAATCACTGATTCTTAATCGAGTAACTCGAAAGCGGGGCAGATGACGATTTACAAGTAAGACCTGGCGAGTTACTCACTCTGGATAAGTGTACACAGTTCATACTTGATCCTTAAAATCGGAAATTACTTCCGAAAAGAGTAAAGAGTGAAGAGCGCCTTTCAATGAATGGTAGAAGGGATATTGAAAAAATATGTACCAAACGAATCATTTTAAGGCTCTTGAAAATGATTTTTTTATAATGCTGTATACTTGTTCTTCATCGAGGTTCTGCGAGAGACTGGCCGTGAGGGTCTCTTCGAAGCCTAAACTGCACACTTTGTTACAGTCTGGTGAACCGTTCGCACGGAGAACGCGACGTCTAAAAAGCGTCGCGACGTCGCGTCGCACGTGCAACGATGCCGCGAGTTTCACAGAAGTGCTTCTACGTGCAAAAATAAATCGAAAACGTGGAATAAATATTTTCCGTTCGGTGGTACGTTTTCGAGAAAATCGCTTCCGTAGAAACGTGAGCTAAACGCTTGTCTCGATAAGTTCCGGTTTCGCGAATATTTTTATACTCTCTTACCTTATGCGCATTCTTCGAACCGATTTCATTTTCTGTAAATTGTGTACAGTACTCGAGCAGATTCCGTATTAACTTTCTCGGGAACAAACCACCGTATGGAAAGAATTTATTCTACGTTTTCGATTTATTTTCAAACGCGAAATCACCCTCTTAGTTCAAAATTATTTTCACTACGAGTATTCCCGTCTCGATTCGTTCGTAACGAGCAATTAATTAAATCATTGGCTCTCCGCGTTTCTTGACGAGCGAAGCAAACATTCCTTTTATAATTTCTAATTGCCGTTTCATTGTTTTCGACGTCGAGTCAATGCGTGAAGCGAAACGTACTCTCGAAGAAATTTATGATCCACCGGTGTTGACGCACGAATCGTCGAGGAATCTGGACCCGTGAAAACACATTAACCGGAAGACGGTTCGTTCGTTCGTTGAACCGTGAAGCTAAGTAGACGAGGAGCTCGAAACTCTCGTTTCTAAGAGCTTGAAAATTATCTGAAAAATGACACTAGAGATTCATAGAAGACAACGTGGCGCCCAGTTATCGTTACAACAAAGGAACTCTTGGAACCTCAACGGAGTAAGGGAAGAAAAATTCAAGTTTTTTCTCTTCTGAAAATTTTATCCAAACGTCAACGGTATTCAATATTAAATTCTACGTAGTAATATTCAATTTAAATACTACGTAGTACTAAATATACTAATACTCAATTTCAGACACAACATAGTAATATTTAATTCAAGCGTTACAAATATATTACATACAATAATAACACATCACCTTGCTATAATCTTAAAGATAAATAGTGACCATCGGTAGATTAATTTGAAAAAAAGAAACGTGACCAATTGTCTTCGTGCTCGACGTAACGGTCCCAGTTGAACGGTTCCGGTTCTTCCGGATTAAACATTTCGATCGCGCGATCAGACACGTCTCCGTACTCAACAACTAGAATATTACACGGACGATTTATGGCCGCGTGTCTCGATGGGTTCTCCACGTGCTCCAGGCTTGAAACGCGAGTCGATACATCGCGAGTACTTGGTGCTTCGAGAGGAGCAGACCGCCGCGAAACTTTTCCAATTAAATTTCCAGGATTGCGCCGACCTCGTTGCGCTCTTGTCCGCGAAAGAAGATAATGCCGGCTCATCCGAGCGCCAGATGAAACTTTGGCCGTCGTGGACGTCACGGATGATCGATAACCACTCCCCACCCCCCTACTCACCAACCGTCCACGCCAACACCACCCCCTCCCCCTGCCGCTTATTTCAACAATTTTTCTTGCCTTATTAGAATACTTCGATAACTCCCGTGTGGGCGATATTGCTACCCTTTCCGCGATTCTTTTCCATCGTCGAATACACTGCACCGAGTTTCGAGTAATTTGTCACGGAAGTTAATAATCCTCTCCTTTAATATTGCGCCGTTGAATATCCGTTTTGGGGGATGCACAGTTTCAATTTAACCGATAGAGAGATTGGAATTAGTTTATTCATCGTTCGTGATTTCTCGTTTTCGATCCGATTCAGATTATGAAGGTAGAAATTTGCGTCGAAATAGAGTAGAATGTATAACAGCCACGGTGAATCATTCATTGACTACCACTACCGGTAACCGCGTGTGGTGTGGCGCAACGTTTTCGGTGCGCGGTATAAAATGCTCGGGGCTTCGTTCCATTATTTCAACGTTAACTACGCGAGCCTGATGTTCGGCGCGAAATATTGCCTCGTTTAATTATTAGATTCGAGTGAAAGTTAGAAAATTAATTCCAACCTGGGGGCAGGTTTATCGACTGGTTCAACTTATTCGGATAAACTTACCCCCGTTGTTCGTCGATCGTGGAAAATTTACTCGCCCCGGGGGCACTTGAAAAATTAATAACTTGTTGAAAAATCTACGGTCCAGAACCAACGGGGAAGTTTCGCTCGATAAGATAGCGTACTGCCACGTTTACGAGTAGCATCGAAATCGGAACTATTAGCCTCCAGACACCTATTTTTCCAATTGTCGACAATATATTCCAATCGTCCATGACCAATAACTTCCTATACTTTCTCACAGTATTCTCTAACCGTAGATCAATCTCGAACAGAAAAATTCGTAAATTGTACCAATAAAACTGTACAACGATCCGAAAGACTCTTCGAGTCCGAAAAGACACGTAGTTAAAGTATCAAAAGCATCCACGCGTAATAATGAAATCTCAGCGCATTGTCGATCCGGTAACACCCGAGATCCGACTTGTCGACAATATATTACAATCGTCCATGACCAATAACTTTCTATACTTTCTCACAGTATTCTCTAACCGTAGATCAATCTCGACCCGAAAAATTCGAAAATTGTACCAATGGTACGATACAACGATACGGTAGACTCTTTGGTTCCGAAAAGACGCACGCGTGGTGTGTCAAGGATCGAGAGCACCCACGCGTAAAATCTCGATCGGTGACACCCGGTGAGTTGAACCTCCGAGGGAAAGATTCCCGACGAAGAGTCTCGTTCTCGATCACGTCGTCCAGAGTACGATTCGACGTGGATCGTCGCGGCACGTCCGCGATACGGTCTCGAGAACCGTAGGCAGGTAGACGCAAATCCAGTCGATGGGGCGGAAGAAGCGGGAAGAAACGAGCCCGGAGAGGCGAAGGGCCGGATGATGATACCGAATAGTCGCTCGCGAAGAGATTCCCTCCAGAATTCGATTGTTACGCGGCATAGGGAATATCGATTCGGGGCGGTCGCTCGGGCCTCTTCGGCGACAAAAGAAAGCAGAGAACTCTCCTTTCCATCCTCCACCGCACCCCTGGCCACCCTGGTGGTGGGACGTGATCGACATAGACGGTCGAAGGCTATTGTTCGGGGCCGTCGTTACGCGCCGCAGCTTCCCTCGACGTACAACCCTGTAACAACCCCTTGTACAGGGGCTTGTACGCGTCCCGGCGATGTCTGACTCCGCGCGGGTGCATTTCACTGTTTGCCAGAAGCAGCCCCGAAGGAATCGGGGGCCAAGATTTACCACAATCCGCCACACGCGTGGAAACTGAACGAAGAACGCAACGACAACGAGATTCCTACGCCGTGATTTAGAAACTTTCTTTAGACGGAGATCGTGAAACGTTTAACGTTCGAGGCGATGTTGCAGAATCGATGAGACGAGATTAACGAGATGTTACCCACGGGGAAGTTACGGTTTTCAATTGCCACAACTCCTTGAAAGGGACCTATGTTTTAGGAATTACCTATATTTGGTAATTCCTAAAACTATCGTTACTGTACGACAATTGGATCGATAGTTGCACAAAATTTCTCGCTCCAAAGATTACTCTTTCGAAATATCCTCCCACAACAATCGTTACCACAAAGTAGATCAATGTACCAGTCGATTCCAGGATTCAGGATCGATCCATCGAATCCCAAAAGTGTGGTTCCACGCTCTACAATGTTTACATTCCCAGTATCCACGATATTCACAAAATAAAGTGTCAATAATTTCGTCTCGTAGGTCTCCGGTAAAAGAAACTTTAAGAAAATCACCGATCGAAGAATTTACCTTGAACGTACGTCGATCGAGACACGGAGTACGGTGGAGATACGCGGTCCGCGAAGTGGTTAATAAAACGATCGATGGCTTCGTCAGGGCGGTAGTAGTAGATCGCGTAAAATCGTCGAAGGGCACCGGCGCAATTTGTCAGTCGAACGTTTTATTTCGACGTCGTTCGACGGGCGTCGAGTAATTGAAAGTAAATTTCCGGGGCAAACACGACCAGCCGTGAACGCGTGCAGGTTTTGCAGGCTCGAGTAATTAAAAGTAAATCCCGCGCAATTCCGTTTACGATCGTCGGATTTCCCGCGTCCTCGCCGCCTTCGTCGTCGAGGCGAAATTGCTCGAACGGCGGGGAGGAGAGGCGTCAAGCAGTCAACGGAACAAAGTCAGCCCCGAACGAAATCGTGGAACTGGATTCGACAACGTGACGATACCAGAGCCACGGGGTGTGCAACGGGGGTGATGGGAGAGGGGAGTGGAGAGGCAGGGGAACTCTTGCTCGAACGAAAGTATATTTTTCGTCAAATCGGTATCCGCGCCCTGTGAAAAATAGGGGTTTGCGGTTCACCCTGGTGGGGAGAAACCCGTACGTAACTTGCCGCCATATTTCGCGTACAATGGAGGCGAAATTGACTACACGGAACCCGGTATTTGCCGTGTAAAAACGGAGGGGTGGACTCCAGAGATTTCCCAGTAGCTTTTGAATCGATTCCGAATCCCGATACGTCGGTCTACCGTGCACGCGAAACCCACCACGAGTCTCTCCACCTTTCCCATTTCCTTTTCAATTTTTATCCAAACTTTCAAGTCTTCTTTCGTATTTTCAATTTTACGCGAAACGACAATTGCCGATAATTAGCCCCGATTCGTCGCGAACCAAGCTCAAAAGTGGAAACAAATTTTCCCTACTATCTTTTCGGTAGTTTTTTTCCAATCATTTCCACGAATCTCTTTGGTCCTTCCGTTGGATTTTTTTCGAAACTTTGATATTTTGTTCCGATTTGAAATTCTACGCGGAACGAGCATTACAGATAATTATTCCGGATTCGTGTATTCGTCGAGAACGGAGCTCAAAGTGGAAACAAATTTTCCGTGCTATCCTTCGGGTACTTTTTTTTCAAACTCTTTCCACGAATCTCTACCTTTGGTCTTTTCGTTAGATTTTTTTCGAAACTTTGAAGCGTCGTTCTTATTTTAAATTTTACGCGAAACGAAAGTTGCCGATAATTATTCCAGAATTTTATATTCGTTGAAAACGAAACTCGAAGTGGGAAGAAATTTCGTGCGATATTATTTAGTTAATCGTTAATGGAAAACCCTGTATACAGTGTAAATATTTTACGACCCGAACCACGAACAATTAGCCAGATTCGGTTGGTACGAGACGGGTCATCTTTTTACTGGCTACGAAGCATGTTGGTCGCAGGAGTGTAAACATGTATGTGGTCAGACGGTGATCGATGGGTCAGTGAAAGCAGCCAGGCTACGGTCAGACGTCTCCCGGTCGGTGGAAAAAAAAACTGTTTATCTTATGGTTGGGTACAGCGCCGAGGTCAGTGAACAATTTTTCGACGTTGTCAAATATTGATTCACGAGCAGCGACTGCACGCGCGTCTGCGCTACACTCTAACGTCGTACACCCACCAATTACGTTATGATCAAATATTGAATGGGTTTGTTGGATGGTTAAACACGAATGGATAAGAAAGAGGAAGTTGTCGGGGAACCGAGATGAATTATTTCGTGCAATGGTAATCCTCGCATTGCGTTACCGTACTTCTCGAAATTACTATTCCCTGACCAAATTTTAATACAATATCTACGTTTCTAAAATTCGACGATAAAAATTCATAAATATCTCAGTGTTAAACTTCGTGTACCAATTCCGAATATATGAAACTCGATCGACCGAAAAGGACTTGAAATTCTTTACGAAATTTATCCTGAACGGAAACTCGAAAGTTTACAATTTTCTTAGTGGTAAATAACAAAATTAAAAATGATCATTTTCGAATTTACTACGTAAATATATAATTGTCTTAGACAACAATCAAATATGAAAGGATTGTACGTAGTACCTGTTCGATTAAAAGTGAAAAGAGTGCATACATGACCAGACGCTATATTCTAAGAATTGAAGGTCACTTCTAAGTTGACAAGAATGCAATCTCGCGAATAACAAAAATGTGAACTGTGTCGAATAACGTGCTAGGTTGCTCGATAAGTTTCATCGAACGACAAATCTTCTCGAACAACCTATTATACTTACACCCAGTCTTCACGGAGGCTGACCAATACGTCTGACCTAGCACGAGACGAAACTACTCGAAAGATTGATCTCTCGTTCCGACAACAATGCCACCGAATTGTGTTCTCCCTTTCAGCGTCACGACGCTTTACGAGGACGAAAGGGTACAGTAATCGGCTGTCATCGATGCACGGAAGACGCGACCGATGACAGCTCCAGCGAACAAGTGGCAGATTAATTTCGATCGACAGTTCGATTGCTCCGGCTCGGATTAAACGCGCGCGGAAAGACCAGCTGGGCATTTTTCACGGTCAACCGATTAAATGGAACCGTTCTGCGGTACGGTCGAGTACTCGTCACCCCTGGAATTTCAATTTTCACCCTTGCCCTTCTGTCATCGCGAAATAAAACATCCACGAAAACACCCTTGTGTCACGATCCTGGAAGTATACAATTCGATTGAATCGTGCCAATTTCTCTCGTAGTAAACGAACGTACTGTGCACAATTCGAGAGATGTCTCTTGAGGGGCTACAGGGGCCCCGAATGCATTATTTCGCCCGGTGTCGGTACATTTTATGTATTATGTAGGAAATTTGTGACGCCTATACTACGCTATAGTCAAAAATAGGGAAATAAGCATTGAGATGATTAGTCGTTGACAAATTTGTTTTCTAAATAGATATTTAAAATGTAACTAAATCCGAAATATACTGTATTGCGATACGATACGGACTTCGTGTAAGTTAGAATAAAGTGATGGAAAGTCTGTTTATAAAATTCGTGAAAATGATCTCTACGAAAAGGAACTAGAAAGTAAGGATAAAAGTTATTGCAAAACTCTCGATTCGATTGCCACTTTGATCAATCGGACCGGTATTTCTTCCGAGAAACTTCTCGTCAGCCGTGCGCGGTATATCGGGAACTTCGTACAACAAAGACGTTAAATAAAATAAACATTCGAAGGGATCCTCGGATATTACCCCCTCCTGGGCGCCTCTTCCACTCCCGAGTCCATAATTCATCTACGCAGCTTCGATAAGCCACGCGAAAGGGGGGATCGATTGCCTTATCGAGCCTCGACAGGGTCTCTCGATTCGTAAAAAAAAAGAATTAATGCGGTGAGAAGGTCACGCGGACACTCGGGGGTAGCATTTTTCATCGCGGCCGAGATATCAGCTCCTTTCGAAAAACCGAAGAAACCGACGCGAAATCCGGATCGGATTTCCTAGATTTCGTGCGTCCGGGATCAGCCAACGTGGAAGCCTCTCCATCGTGGATTTCGACCGGGCAACATTAGCCTCCTTTGCCACGAGAGGACCAACGGACGATGGGGTGGAACAGGGGGAGGGGGTGGCGAGAACGGAGAAAAAGTTCGAGAAAAGTGAAAAGGGGAGAGAATACGAAGGAAAGATAATATTCTCGGCTGAGCAATAACCCTATCGCGTCGTATCCATTCCCAGGAGCAGTTTAGGGGGTGGTGGCTACTTGGACACCTGGCCAGGGGTGGTAAGTTGGTCGTTATTGTTCCGCGAATTGGATTCACAGGGCTTACACGAGGCTCTCTCGAAAATCTGTCGGCCATACGGGTTCGCGTGGTCGTGGTCCTCGTGTCGAGGGGTGGATTTCCCAGAGGTACAGCCCCGTCAACCCCGAAGCTTTTCTGGAAACTTCCGAGCGACGTTCCGCGGCCGTGTTCGAACCTACGTTTTCTCACGTGGACGTTTCTTTGTCCCCATCTCAGCCACGAATTAAATTGTTCGCGAGATTTGCTGGAGGAAATTGGGAAGAATCGCTGGTGGAACTCCTTATGCAGTCGATTCGCACGAGCGAGTGAACGAGCGAGCGAGCGAGCGAGCGTGGCGAACAAGTAATTTCGATGGAAACGAGCTGGTGTGTTATCGCTGGGCGCGAGAAACCGAGGGGAAATATTTAAGCTCGCTTAATTTGCGGTCGTGGAACGCTTGTCGTTTTATCTTCCAGTGTTCGCGGTGAAGCGGTTCCGACCCTAAATTCATTTGGCGTTGTTGATTCCCTCGCTGGATTTTCGGGGGAAATGGGGAATTATGCGTTCCGGTTTCTTCGCGCGAAAAGCTTGAAAAGCTGGAACGGAACAGTAGACCAGATGCTCCTCGTAGATTCGTTGCCGAGAATTCTACGTACACCTTTTTCCTTTTTTTCTTCTTTTCTAGAAAACGGTTAGAAAGAATTCCGAGAATTTTTAATCTTTTAATCTCGAATTTTCGACGAATTTCTAATTTTAAATATGAATTTTTGAACAAATGATAAACCTAATAATACGACTTGAAAATTATCGGTGACTGTATTTAATATTCAGATATTAAGTAAAGTAAACTATTTCTAACTTTAGTTTCTTTAAACTTGGGACTTTTTTCTCTTTCTCTGATCTTGTCTACTTTTAGACAGACATTTCTATATATAAGGAAAGAGAGACAAATACATTATTCCCTTTCCTTTTACCTGAAGCTTGGTGAAAGGAAAGATTCCCATGTGGTATCTCACAAACTTTGACAAAATTTAAGAAACTAGTAGCATCAAAATTAAATAGAATTTGTCTGTCGATTTGTTCATTCTTGCATCGGAATAACCTGCTTTGCAAACACACTCGCACCTTCAAAAACAATACTACACGCAACCTCTCAAAAATCAATACTCCGGCGCGGTTCTCCAAAACCTGTAAAATTTTCGTTTCCGGGGGACCAGCCTCGGCGACATTTTCAATTTGTCTTTCATTGTTTATACATCCAATTTGGCCAGGGTCCAGAGGTCCGCGATCGGAAATATTTCATCCCCGAATTCGAGTTTTCGCGGTAAAATCAACCCCTCGGTTGATCGATGCGATAGCTTCGCTTGTCTTTCCTCGATCGAGCGATTTCTCTGCAGCGCGACGCGTGAAAAAATTGCAGCCGCGTGCATATTTCGCAACGAGATAAGGAGAAGGCGAAGTTGCGTCTCCGATGGAAAACATTGTGAAAGACACTTTCCACCTCTGTGAAATGACGCGGGATAAAGTGTACTTTGGGATAGACGGACGTCAGTTCTTCCGTGGGTCGTTCGGTTCCCGGTTATGGCCGCTGGACGCCGTAGTTTCTGCAACAGATGCGTCCAACTGCAGCGTCCAGCTCTCCGTCGAGGTCCCTGGCGACACCCAAGATTCCGCATCCAGAAACCGGATCAACGTCCACGAGGATTCGAGAAGAGAGAAAGGATCCTTGGAGGATTTCTCGATGCGCGCGTAACATTAATTTTATACTCGAAACACCGTGAGAAATAACTTTCTTAATTTCTTTCCTCGATGAACTTTAAAAATTTGATCGTTTGATCGTTTCTATTGGGTATTCCACAGGGTGTTGCTTTGTTGGATGAATTTTAAACATTAATAATTCGTATGGGTATTCCATAGGATAGTTGAACGATGGTAGTTTCTTATTGGTACCAAGAGCAACTTCTGGTGTTTCGTTACATCTGAGATCGGTAGCGCGAAGACTTTCTCGAGAAATGATTAAACAGTTTCTCAACTAAAGGGTTGTAATTATAAAGTTTGTAAGTTGTGAATAAATTATACTCCCTACCAGTTATTCGAGATATTTTGTAACACTACCTCTATACGTGAAATTTAGAAGAATTTTAATAGTTGGGATCTCTTGAAATTCCATCGGTCGTGAAAATTATCTGTAGTTTTCCTATTCGTTAGAATTTTAATATTTTTCGTCGCGGTTACAACGGGGAGAATATTTTCTACCCAACAGTGTGAATAAAGTGAATGTTGCTCTAAAAAAAACAAAAGAGTATTTCAACAAACGAGAGAGATGCAAAAATTTATTGCGTTCTTACGGTTCTGTAAATATTCGACAGCGATAAAGAGAGAAGCAAGGTTGACGAGCAACGAGGGTGCAACACAATTGACACCGGATGCATTTGAACGCACCTTATTAATCTCGAGTGCTTCTCCGACGATTCGTCGCGCGGTTAATTGCGCCGAGCTCGATTGTTCAATGGCAATTAATAGTCACGATTGTATTTTTCCCTCGGTTCTCTCGTTTGAACGTTTCCCTCTCCTTCACGCACAACGCACAAGCGTCATTGCACTCGCGAATAATCACCTCCAACCCTTCCCTCTCGTTCGATTCGCATTTCGTTTTAATCAATTAAATCACCTTTAACGAACGGTTCGTTAAAAGTGCTCTCGCCTCGTTTTTTCGAATCGATGAGAATCGCGATCACGATTCTGTTACAACATCTTGCTTTTTCTTCCATTCGACTCCGCGCCATTGTTTCTTCGCGAAACACAATGGAAACGACTGACGTTCGCGATTACCAGCCGATCGTGACTTCTGCGAATCGTTCAACGATGCAACAGGACAGGACTCGAGGAACGAACACCGTCTTTCAATTTCCAGCTGCATTGCGGATAGAGAGGGATTTACCGACAGCTTCTGTTTATTTAGATCCTACTCGAAGGATTCACCGACGATCTCTTAAAGATCTGTGGCATGGAAATGGACCCTTCAAAGGGGGGGACATTGCTCGGAGTTGGTCTTGCTACGAGAACCGAGGACTTCTTCGAAGCTATGCATACGGTTCTCACTTTTCGGAACGATTCTCTCCGACACTCTTCTTTAACCATTTTTTTTCTGCAAACGTACTCGTTCTATTAAAACTGTGACGAAAAGAGATTCTCTAAATAGGATTTTCACGTTCTAGAATAATTTGTTTGACACATCTCTTTAACAATTTTTCTTTTTCGAAACAGTATTCGTTCTATTCAAAGTGTCGTTAGGAAAAAGTCCTATACATAGTGTTGTCACATGTCTCGAGCATCTGCTTGACAATTTTTTTCCTGAAAAATTAATCGTTCCATCGATCTACAAAAATTTACACATTTTCTCCAACGTTCGAACAATATTGTAAAACAATCAACCGAATAGTTTTTGCATTATAAATCCTCGAAGGTACTCCTCGAGATAAGACACATCGGGTTACTCTTCGGTGCGTCCGCGCACGAACAGCTTTAAAGTTTCAAATTCAATTTATGGACAAACAGGGTTAGCGAAATATTGGGGAGCTTAAACGAGCAGAGCCGTTTTGAAATTTTTCGTATCGAATGCTCCCTTTTTTCGAAAGGGATTATCGCACAACTGACCTGTAACTCTTTTAGCACGCGTTTCACCCTTAAAAAAAAAAAAAAAAAATAACGGAAACCCTCTAACGGTCCTTTGATCCACGGTTCAGTGGGCATCGAGTTAATGCAAGAACATTGGATCGTTGTTATTGTGCTCTCCTCGTTGCGTGCCAATACGACTCTGAATCTCGGAGCGCGTCTGCCGACTGAGCTTTCTGTGCGTTGGTGCAGTTTCTTTGTTGAAAAAGAAAAAAGAGAAAAGAAAAGAAAAAAAAAAGAAGAGAAGTAGGTAACGTAAAGTGGGTCACATGGGATGGTATTTATCGCATGACAAGCGACTACTGTGTAACTTCTCTAATTTGCAGTGCGCAATTAGCTGCAAACATAAACTGAGTCGAATCTCGACTAACGAGAACGAAGCCTTTAGAATCATGGCGAGGATCATCAGGATTTCGCGAACCGTACCAGGAACTCGATTCCAATTTAAAGAGTGCCCGGAAGGAGTTCGAGGACACTCGGATACTCGCAACCGGTCGCATGAATCATCATCGCTTATTATAATCCCCCCAGATGAAGCTAAAACGAACAAACGATGAAAAAAAAATGAAAAAAAAATGGGAAAAAAATGAAAAACAGGGGATAGAACAAACAAACGAAGAACGAAGGAGGCTCCCGGTGCTCGTCCCCTTCTCCACTTTAATTCATTACTCTCGTTAAGCAAGATAAGTGACCCTTCAGTAGCGTTTAAACTTTAAACAACGCTGGCTCCCTGCCGGCACGCAACCTAATGCCGTGACCTAACGGAGGCGGACGAGGGAACTGCTGGATGACGAGAAGAAACGCGAAAAATAAAGGGGAATTCATTAAAACCGGATAAAGATTTAAGAACGCGCATATGCTCTCGCGAGCTTAACCCGGATTTAAATATATGTGGCATTGGGTCAACGACTTTTGAGTACGCATTCGTTACTCCGTGGTACTTTGTTTAAAATACGAGTTAATATTTTTCGGCGGCGGGGCCCGTAGGGTTAACTCGTAACCGTTACCTTTTGCAATAAATACCCGAAACGCGAATTAATGTTAGGAGAAAGGGATGTAGGGTCAATTTTTGGCAATTGTATTCCGGAATAGATGTTTAAAGTATAAGGTAACATTGAGAGATTGCAGAGTGTTAATTTTTGACAATTGTGTTCTGAAATTGATGTCTAAAGTATAAGTTAACATTAAGAGAGTGCGTGGTGTTGATTCTTAAGAATTGTGACATGAAATGAATATTTGAAATACGAAGTATGGTTGGAAGGATGTGTAACGTGAATTATTAACGAATTTATTTTCTACCAGACGTTTAAAATGTAACAAGATTTCAAATGTAAAATATTGTAACGCGACCGAGATTTTACGTAGGTTAGAATAAACGAATGTAAAAGGTTGTTTGGGAAATTTATATAAAGAGAAACGAAAAACTAACGGTAAAAGTTATTTTAAGACTTTCGATTCGATTCCCGGGACTTATTAACTCCTCTTTGCTTCTCTAGCAAGAGATACCTAAATGAAAATATCCTCTCGATCTTCCGTCTCATCGAACATTCATAATTTAAGGCTGTACTATTGCTCGATAAGTTCATTTACTCTTGAATTCCCTAGAGACATCCTTGATACACATTTCCGTACTTTAAATCTATGTCCGACATCGCCTTTGATTTATTCTCCTTTGACCCGCTTCTAATTAAACTCAGCAAGTTGCCTCTAGCCTCTATGGAGGAAAACTTGACTATAATCTACATTTCTGTCTACAGTCCATGTTCAAAATTTTTCAAACCGTGAAAAATATAATTTAAAAATTAAGATTAATCATACCCTGTTACAATATTCACGGACAAAGTTACAAATCTTCCGCGAAGAACACCATAAAAAGCGTCACATTGCAAACATTGTATTATCGACAAATATAAATCGCCATCTCGCAAATAAAAAAACCGTATTATTCTCAAAACAATTTTCACCCTTTCTTCAGAAAAACACACCTCGTCCTGGTATTCGCGAACAAAGGTACAAGTGTATCTCAAAAAACAATATAAAACGTATCACCGCTGAAAAAGTCCTATGTAAATACACGTGACCTTCCAACGAAAAAGATTCAAATTTGTCCCAAAACAATTTTCATTTTTTTTTGTTTTTCCAAAGAATTCGATTCACGGACCAATTGGAGCCGCATTCCTTTCGACTTCTCGTCGATCGCGCACAGTGGATAGAACGCGCGCGTTACATCCTCGCCAGCCATCGGTGGATTATTAATAACCCCCCTGGCGGGCTGTTGTTCCTCCACGTCTTCGTTGTAAATAATGAACGTTCGGGGGTGAAGGAGGGGTACTCGGTTGAACCGCGCGACGAAACTCGCGCGAGCACCCCGGTCGAACAAGCGGGGTCCCGGTTAAGAATGAACGCGGCACGCCGGATAGGTTCCGCGGAGGCGAATGTGGCTTAATTAATCACCCGATTTATTACATTTTCCCATTATTTTTCCCCGGCGGCCCGTGGGCTTTTGTGCGAAACAAAGCGACGGCACGGGCTTTGTCCGCGTCTCTCTGGCCACCTCCGTTCCCGGGAAAAAGAACCGAAAGAACCGCCGCGTCGTGGTTCGAGTTAATTAGATGCTAGCTACAGGACACCGGTGATTTTTCTTGGTTTAAATTAAACGCGGAGCCGCCGCCGCGTGCGCGACCTCCAGCTACCCCGTTCCGTTCCATTTCGAGCCGTTTAATTAATGCGTCGACGAGCCGACTTGTTCGCCGACTCTTCGCCCCCTGTCTCTGCCCGTTGTCAGAGGGGAGCTTCGAAAAAGACGAGGGGCCGCGAAACGGCTCGCGATTTCATACCCGTGCACCTCGCCAACCTTGTTTCTTGCCGCAGCGATTCAGCGTTGGGTATACCAAGTTCTCGTGCTTGGGTGTCGGTGTACGAGTGGTCATGGAAATTATCCTGGATCTCGTATAAAAATTCGAGAACTTTGGAAACGATTGTCAACGTACTCTTATTGAGAAAGTCTTGAACTTTCGACACGGTTCGTAACGATGAAAATTATTTTGGGTTTGGAATACAGGTTTCAGAAGAGTAGAGTTGTCTGTCGATGGTTTGCCAAATTTTTGGACTTGCATCGACGCAATTTGTAACGATGTGAATTGTTCTAGGTTTGGAATACGAATTTTAGAAGCGTTGAAATTTATTCTCAGTGTTCTCCAATGGAGGAATTTTTGAACTACCAACAGAGTTCGCAATGTTGATAATTATTTTAGATTTGGAATAAAAATTCCTAATGCGTGGCAATCCTTGGGGTTCATTCACAGAGAGAGACTTTGTCTGTCGCTAGTTTTCCAAATTTGTCGATTTCTATCGGTATTGATAACGGTGAAAATTATTTCAAGTTCGAAATAGAAATTCCAAAAGCGTTCTCCTCGATACTTCTCCAAGTACTCGAATTTGATACAAATATTGATTCATTTGTACACCATTGGTAACATTGAAAATCGTCTTGAATCTAGAACGAAAATTCCATTTAGAAATGAGTTGTTATCAACCCCCTGAAGTGTATTTGTTAGAAAATCTGGACAACTTTTAGCACTAATAGCACCAGATAACCGTATCGTAAATTTAAGTTTGTACGATCTTATTTCACCTGTTACGTTGATACAGATTGCTCCTTCCTTTTACTCGTTGCTTCGAGCGCAGCGAATTATCCTCTCAAATTGGTAACAACCGATAACAATTCGACAACCGGAAGAAATTATTTTATGGAACGTTAGCAACCGCGCTCCCTGGAGCAAAGAACTCGATTTCCCTGTTGCAATCGCTGCCTCGCGTTGAATTAGTTGTTTTCATTACATCCACGTGGATCGGGATAAGTCTTGCGCGTCGATCGCGGCGAGGTACAATTAGCATTTACCTGAATTATAGCGCGGCCGCGTACATTGCAAACCAGCCGCGATTTATCGATCCGGTTGCACGGATATATGTACATCGTTCGCTGGAAATTTCATTTCGCGCCTGGTTTTTACCCGAAATTTATCCGCTACCCTCATTTACATCGTTTCCGATCGATTTTGCAAAAATTGTATCGGAATCGCGAGAACGAGTATTTCGCCAAGATTTGAACAACACACGAGAGTAAACGAAAAGTAGAAATAGGTATTTAACACTTTGCAAGTGCGTTCCAGAAGTCTGCTTGAACGCGAGAGGAAAAACGAGAGAACGAACGAGATTAGTAACCTGGCTGGAAAATTTGCAAATTTCAGAAAAATTGTCGATTCGAGTCTTAAGTACTTGCTCCGTTTTACGAGAAAAATATACCGATTGTTCGTCTCTGATTTTAAACAGATTTTGCAAGATGTTAGGGTACAGGTTTCTAATAATGTGTGTAAAATGTTAGGCGTGATTGTTTGGTAGTTTTGAAGAAATAAATAAAGGAAGTCAGGTACTATGGGGAGCTGGAAAGCTGTCAAGTGGAAGTAGTCGCGGCTCGTGTTGGGTCAGACGGTTTAGTCAGCCTTCAAAGGTCGATTATTGGACAAAAATCGCTCGAGATGTCCAAGTTTCCCTTACACGCGATGCTACGCTCCCTTTTATTCAGGTGACATCTTTCCAACTCTCTGTAATACTTTTTTATGCGGTGTAAGTATACGTTGCGAAAGTTATAGTGGCGAAGTCGATCGCGTGACACGCAAATCGCATTAACTGGAACCGATTCTCGTTAAGCAAAGTTTTTTTTCCCCAACTTTATAACGACATCGTGCAAGACGCAGTGTGACAATTACCCGGTTGTTCGAGCCCGTTTCGATCAGTCGACAGATCAAGTGTAAACCAATTTCACAGTAGGTGAATCGGGCGCTATAATTACTATACAGATTACCCCGAAATGGTGTATATATTATCGCACTTGGAAAGTCAATCGCAGTAAAACTTCCAAAAGTACTGTGCACAACTAAAAAGTCAATCTCTCGTAAAAATGAAAGTCGAATTCGAACCAGATCGATTGCTTCGTCGATGAAAAATCGTCCTCCAACGTTACAAATGTAAAACGTACGAAGATCGAGAAGCGAAATGAAAACGACGCGACGTTTCGAGCGTCCGCGTCGCCGAAATCAAAATCTCGCGATTCTTCGGAGCGATCGATCGCGAATACCTAATTCTCGATGGAAATTTGTAACGCTCTCTATCGTAGAACGAACGTGAAAATAAATTTGTTAAAGTTCCGTCGACGGGCTGCGCGTGTAAGGCTCTTCTTCGTAGGTTTCGATTCACCGGGCGATCGTTCGAATCCCTCGCGTAATCGGTGACCATTGTGAAATCGTAGCGTCGCGTAGGATCGATAATCGATAACGTAGGGGCCATCGATCGCTAGCTACGAGGGTTGCAGAAACGTTCAACGAGGGCTTTCTACGCCCTGCTGGGAGTCGTTCCCTCGACGTCGCCCTTCTCACCCTCGGTACGTGACTCCGCGTTTCTCGTCTCGTGAGCAGCTTCTCTCGAAGGAAACCAAGCTCCATGGGAGGTGCAGACACGCGAACGTGCCTATATTTCGCCTAATGAGGCAGAAAGATTGCCCGTCTAGTGGCCACTCGCTTATTACGCGATGCAAAACTAGGTGCATTCTGTTTCGTACGCTCGGATGCACGAATCAGAAGCCAGCTCGTTGCTCTCGCCGTCTTTTTCCTTCTCACCGGATTCTTACCTTCGTTCCGACATCAACGACCGTGTATTCTCTCAGCGAACTCGCTTCCACCTTTGGAATCGATACCTTCGACCATTGAATTCGCTCTCTGCGTAATCAGTTTTCACTCGGAGGACGTCTAAATTTGTAGCATTCATAGAACGCCTAACGATGTTTCGAGACGAAATGAAATTAATCGTGGATTTTTCCGTTTCTTTTTTCTTTCTTTCTTTTTTTCTTTTTCTTTTTTTTTTTGTTCAAAAATTGGAAGCCCATTTCGCGAAGAACGACGAATCTAATTATGGTTTATTCCATGCCGCACAAACGAAACCTGATTCCTTGGAAAATATTATTACCGGTAAATAAGAACGAACTTAGTACTTGTTTGATTGCCTACTATTCCATCCAACGAGATCCTCGAGTTCGACGATAAGGAGCTTGAAACAGGTTTACGCGGAGATGTAAATCAGTGGAAGCGTTATTCTCCGCGGTAATTTTCCCTGTCTGCGTCGCTGCATTAACCGAATGTTCCAGATGCACTTCATCGATCGTTAGCATCCTGGTAAATATTCTGGATCAAGTTCTCGCGGCACTTGTTCGCGGAAAGATGTTTCGTGTAAACTCGTGTGACGCACTTGCTCGGCACTCGCGACGAGGATCTCGCACCGAGAGCGAGATGGAAATTTAGAAACTCGAATACCTGCTTGCTTTTCTTCTCGAGGTGTTGAAATATCGTTCGAGTGAAAAATACGTTTCGTGAGTGTCGATTACCGTGGACACGTTATTTATCGTACGAAAGAAATATAGCTATTTGCTATGCACGGTCCTTCTATTACCAAAGAGTACTCGTACTCCAAAAAGAAATACAACCCATTGCTGTAGCGTTAGTTTGTCACATCAACATTTAATTTGAGTGTTACCTGGTCGACGTATAGATAAGCAAGAAATATATAACAATTATCTACAGTTCTCCATCGTCAAAGAATATTCACCCATTCGGTCAAATTTATCCCCAATGAGAAGAAAAAAAATTGCAAGCTGAGTACCCTCAGAAGAAAGATACTCAATTGCAGCAACGTTTGGTCATTCCATCGATCTCCAAAAGTTCGCATTAACCTCCGCTCTTGGAACCGAATCGAAAGTAATCGATTCCACTCTTCAAATATCATCGTGACCTTCGAGAGTTCTGGTCTCAGAACACGACCGAAACTAACCGAGTCGATCGTACTGTATTATACTCTACGAACGTTTCGTTTCGGTAGTATTGAAAAACACTCGAAATAAAAGATAAAATGCTTCCCGATTCGTGCACTCGGATGTTTCGTTAAACTCTGAAAGCTTCGACCTTAAAATCGAATCGTAGGTAACGATTCGGTCCACCACTTTCGCATCCGGCATGGAAATCGATCCCGGTGGTCTTGTCTTTAATTTAATCGCGAACGAATATCAGATATCGCGGAGGGTTCACCGGTGTACCCAGGGGCGTTTCTGTCGACCGTTATCTGGGTCGAGCCGCGATTAGATTCGAGAATCGGGATGTCCACGGGACGCGTTATCGAATAGTGGTGCGGTCGAATGTTCGCGGCTCGGATATTCGCGTTTCGAGTCGCGATAGCGCGACGTTTGCACCAGTTTCTCTGCGCGATGACCATCCGGAATCTTTTAATATAAACCGAGCTACCACCTGGGAGAGAGACGTACGTGTGTCTCGGTAGTCAAGCACGGTCGGACTGTCGTTTCGGTTGGAAAATGAGAGAAAGATTTGTCTCGGGACCGAGAACCTCTTTGCAGGGCACCGGTGATCACCAAGTGCCATTTCTGCCAAGGATATTGCTTCGTCGGATCGGTTCTTGATCCGCTGGAATCGTCGATATTGCTCCGCGAGTCGCTCCCGATACATATGACCGGTTATAGTCGACTGCTAGAGGGATATAAATTAGAGATTACGAAAATTTATTCAGAGTGTATAAATCGTGCGCAACGCGGTTGCCTGTGACCTGGGGTATAGTAATGATTTGGAAGTAACGAACAGATAACCGAGAAAATTTTGATCTTTTCAGTTTAAGGACAACAGATCTCTCTGGAAATCTTTTTAATACAAATTGGGTGTTACACGGTTGCTTATGACATCGAGTATAGTAATAATTTGGGAGTAATGAATAAGTGTAATGGAGGAGACTTTTTTTCAGTTTAGATTCAACAAACCTCTCCAGAAATTGTTATATTCGGTGTATATAAATTGCGTTGCCTATGATTCCAAGTACGATAATTTCAGAATAATGGATAAGTGTACCAGAGAGAATTTTTTTTTTTCATATAGCTTCAGAAAACGTTAGTTTTAGATGGTTGGAAAATATTGTACGTTCCTTTGGTCACGAAACTAAGGGAATATTATTTCGATTCAGCGCTTCGTCTCCAACGTTAGCGATACATAATTCCAAGTCCTTTGACAGGTTATACCGTTGGAATGTAAATCGTAGCGATGGAATCTCAGCTCCAATTTCTAAAATATTCTCCACCGTGGTCGTGAAGTTTCGCTTCTTCCCTCCAGCGCCAAGAGAATATTACTTCGACACAGTGCTTCGTTTCGAACGTCAACGACAATTCCAAATATTCGACAGATTACACCATCGGAATGTAATCCGCGGGGTCCCGACTCCAACTTCCAAAGTATTACCCACAGCGGTCGCGAAGTTTTGTATCTTCCTTTAAGCGCACAGCGCCAGATATTATTGATCAAACTGGTACCACATCGAATCGATATAACCCCTTCGTGACAACCTCCAGTTTCACTGATAAGCAACGTCTACAGAGCCCCAACGCGGAGCGAAGAAACCTCGTTTGTTCTTCTTACGAACGAAAATATCAAAAAAAAAAAGAAAAATATGGAGAGCCTCGATAAAAGTTCGACCACAATTTCCCCATCGAGGAGCATACTCTCGGCACCGTACAAAGGATATCGTGCGTGTAAAATCGCGGCCGAACGAACACCAGGCGTGGAACGTTTTTGTCCGCTCGGTGGTCGTTCTTGTATTCGTTTCTCGTGAAATAAATAAAGGGAAACGTCGCAAGAGAACCGTGCCGGAACGATAAGACCGACGGAAAGTGAATTGGTGCCGGAAGACCTTCTGCATAAAGCGTCTGCCACTTTGCATATCTCCCCCACCCCTTCGCGGTGTGTTTGCGTCCTGATTTTAGGCGAGAGATTCGCGAAACGGGCCTTCATCCGCATCGTTTCCTCCCGAAACCCTCCCCCTCTATTTCTTTATTTCTACCCTCCGGTTTTCTATCTTTATTTCTCCCTACCCAAGCCTCGCTGTCTCTCTCTCTCTCCGATCCCTTTTTGTACCTTTTTCTTTAAAATCCGAACAGGCCCGGCGCACGAAGACATCACACGGTAGCTCGAAGGCACCGTCGTTCTCCACGTCGTTTCATTTTCTTTATAGTGCACGTATTCGCGACGTTGTAATAGCACCAGGGGTGGCTGGTGTCTTCCGAAACCCCTTCCCGAAAAGCAGCCCCACTCTTTCGTTTCCCTCGAATTTATCCCGTGTTTAGGTACCCGCGACCACTCTCGAGCCGAGTATTGTCCGATGTGGGAGTCCGGGAGGTAATCACGGGGAAATATTAAACGTCCCCGTAGCGGTGATCCTCTTAGCGTTTCGTGTAAATGAAAATTTGCGAGCTCGGACTTTCGAAGCAGAAAATTAACGAGAGTACCGTGGACACTGTTCGGGATTGCAGTAAAGTTGGAAAATTGTACGTTAAGTTACACTGTGTCGTTAAGTACACTGTTCGCGATGCGAGAATTTCATTAATCGGGAGCAGAAGGTATATCAAATGATCGAAAGAGATATTCTTTCGGAGTGGAATGCTCGGATTTGACGACGAAAGTTGAAAAAAAATATTATTTCACCATTGGTAAGTACTTCGAACCACAGAAACGAATAACCGATAGAAAGTGTGTAAAATATACTGGAGAGAAACTCCCTGGATTCTCAGATCGTGGAACCAGAATTTTTTAGAAAACTTACCACACCATCGATCAGGATTCGACATCGCTGAAAGTAACTACTAATCAAAAGTAGATACAGCGAGTAGCAGAAGAAAATTCCTCTACACGGAGTTCTCGGATTTCAAAATTTAATATTCTCGGAATATTAAAACATTAAGAATATATTTTATAGATTTCTCTGAAACACTCAACGTGACGCGGACGCACGCCCCGGCAGCATCGTGGTCTCGGTACGGTGAGTCTCTAAATATTCGACGAATTTACACGATCGATAATTCAAAAATCACGGAATCGCTTCGACGATTATCCGTTTCGGTGATGGATTGCAGGATAATTAACAACTGCAATAACGTGGCGCGTCGAACAATGGCTCGCCTGCAAGTTGCGCGTACACGAACGACAGGGGGTAACCGATCTATATATTTTTCTTCCCGGTTGGAACGAACGAACGCGTACCCGTATGAAAGGAAATTTCGATGCATCGGGCCGCGGCGGTGGGGCACGCTCGACGAACAAAAGAATAAATTACGCGATCGAAGCTGCCTCGCGATATAATTTACCCGTGTCATCCGATACAGCGGAGTTAACGGTAACAACGCGTTTCTCACGGCAGACTGAGCTCTTTGAAATTTTCCACGATTCGCTCCCCCGCGTACCCCCGAGCCGCGAACATGTTACTGTCGCGAAGACAGGCTCTCGTAAAATGAAAAAAAAAAAAAGAAAAAAAACTCGAGTAGAATGTTTCAACGAACGAACGAACCGGCTCCGGGCGTTTCAACTGTTCCGGAATCTCTCGAAAAGTGGAATGTTTCGATAGTTTATCACCGATCGGGTGATTCGGTTCCGAACCGTAACTGAGAACTTCCGAGGTAAATCATATTGTGACGGTATCTCGGTTCTCCAATTAATTCGAGTAAATATTGCCCCGTGGTATCGGCAATTAATGCATCAAACGCGACACGACGGGGTAGAATTATGTTCTGTAAATTTCTTCGCGGCGGAGGATCGATGAATCTTAGGGGGAAGATTTATGGGTGATCGAGAGGTGTATCTAAGACGATGATTTTAATAATATACTTTTCAGTGATGAGGGCACTGTTGGGAAATAACTCGATACGTCGAGTGATTCTATTGGCTCGAATGAAAGAATTTTTATGGGGGATGTGTGGCGTAATGTATTGTTCTTCTTTGTAAATATGTAGGTATATGTATCTTCTGAGATATTAGATTTTCACTGGTTCGTATATTAATAATTTTGTATGCAGAGTGACGAGAAAAATCGATTCGTGTCGAGAAAAGTGTCCAGTTATATTGCGGTTAGAGTAACGATAAAAATTGTATCGTCGAAAGATAATCCCCTTTGCAAGATTCAACTTTTTCCTCTATCAATTTTTTGTGTCTTCGATTAAAAAAGTGCCACAACTCGCCCCAGTTTCTGGAATCACCCTGTGTATCAGCAGCTAGCCGAAAAAAGTTCGCGAGGTGTTATGTATTAAAAAAAAATAAATAAATAAATAAATGGAGAAAAAAAAAGAGTGCACGTGTTTTATTCACCGAAATAGACACCTTCGTAATCTATGACCGTTTTCCAACGCTAGTTCGTTAATCCTGCTCGTATAATATTCTACTCGTTTAAAAGTAAAAAATTTAACCACCTCCGCTCGAAACTCTGTTTTATTCGGGAACTGTCTACTTTTCGCGTGATTGTCCAGCGTTAAAAAGTCAAAGTAAAGCAAATATTTTAAACCATTTCTCTACCAGTATATATCTTACCCGATGCTTTTACGACTTTCGAATGGAGCTTAAATTTATCTACCAAATATATCCCGATTATACCGGAAAAAAGTCTCGAACCATTTTAGATCTCTATTTGCAATCCAATAAAACAATTTTCTCTGCAATTTTCATATTTTTTATACCTAAAAGAAATTATCTCGTTTCTCCTCGTAACAGTCCATTGAAACAATGTTTCCTCTAACTTCAACCTCCAGACTGTATAAAAATTCTTCAAGTCCCTATCAAAATCTATCAAAAAAATTTCCTCCGATTTCCATCTTCCCCAAGAAAATATTAAAACACATGAACTCCTACCACGGTTTCCTGAAGCAACATTCTCACCGATTTCAGTTTCCACACGGTTGAAAAATCATTTAAATTCCCGTTGAAGCCTACCGAAACAATATTCTCCGCGATCTCTATCAAAAAATGATCAACACTCCACCAAACCCCCATAAAACAATTTTCTCCGATTTCCAACCACCCCGGTAGAATAAAAATCTCGTAAGTCGCGACTACACTTTCTTAAAGCAACGTTCTCTCCGATTTCTCTTCCCTCCGTGGATAAAAAAAAGAAAAAAAGGGAAAAAAATTGCCACATTGCGTCCTTTTCCAGCATACGGCGCCAGACCTAATTCCCAGCGACGCGTCTCGCGGCCGAAAATTTTCCCAAATCGACATCGCGGCGCCGAACGTCGTCCCTCCTTCGTCGACAAGAAAATCCACCGTTCCTCCGCGCCCCTCGGTCTCTTCGTCCCGTTTCCGTCCACCGATTCGCCGCGTACGTGGATTTTTCTCGCATCGCAACGCGTTCGGTCCGCCCCGTTCCGGAAGAGCAGCCGCGGCGCTCGAACTCGCCGCAAGAAGCGTCGAAAGAAACACGCCGATGGGTAAAGAGGGGTGCGGGGGGTGAAACGGGCGGCACGCAATTACACGTACATCAGTTGCAGATCTCTGAAACGGAACGCCCCCCTCTTTCCAACCCCCTCCGCCCTGTCTCACAGAGTGGGAGCATCTTGTTTCCGCTCTCATTCGAGTGGCTAATTAAATCCGCGATATTGTGCCGAGCGTAAAATTACCGCGAACGTCTAGAGAATGAATAAGACGCGGTCTGAATGCTACCGGAGTTCGTCTCTGAAAACATTTTCCTGCCGGACCAGCCTCGGTGTTCCGGATGGAGAACGAATACAGTTCTCTCCGTTGATTGCACCGGCATAATTAAAAGCGCGGAACGCGAAGAATTTAGTACGGTAGCAGGTATTGTTGGGTAGGTCTGGTTTCTTCCGACGTTTCTCTGAATATTCGATTCGAAGACGGGGACGACGTAATCGGTACGAAAAGAGTTCATCGACATTGCCCGAGTCGCTATATCGGGGATTGTTTTAAACATGGAATCTAGTTTCGAGGGACGCTTCGAATCGATGTAAAATAATTTGGACTACGAGTGGTTTTTCTGTATGTTTAACAGCGACATCAGCAGAGTCGCTATATTGGGGATTGTTTGAAAGATGGAATCTAGTTTGGAGGGACACTTCGAATCGATGTAAAATCATTCGAGAGATTTTTCTGCAAGTTTAACAACGACATTGGCGGAGTCACTATGTTGGAGATTATTTTAAAGATGGAATTTAGAAAATGATTTGGACTACAAGAGGTTCTTCTGTTGTATTAACAGCGACATTAGCAGAGTCACTATATCGGGCATTGTTTGAAGGATGGAATTTACATTCGAGAGACACTTCGAATCGATGTAAAATGATTTGGGTTTCGAGAGTTTTTTCTGAAAGTTTAACAGTGAAACGTATCGTAGAGAGCGAGAGAGACGAGTGTTGGGTGTAAAGAATGTAGTAGCATATGTGAAGAGAATGTGGACACAGTGTCGAGTAATCTTTGCGTAGTCGGAAGGTTCGCGTAGGCTGACTGGAACGTCTGACCTAGTACGGACAGTATCCCCTTAAAGAATTTTTGTTCTTTACGATACATTTGGTACGGAATGTTTGTTTTAAAAATAAATGTAAAATAATTCGTATATACTCAATGAGTACATATAAATCAATGCTTCTCAACCTTTTTATTATGAATTTTATTACGAAAAATAAAAATATTTAATATTGCCACAGTCGTAATATACTGTCGCGTATCTTTCTGTTTACCACGAAAGAAATAATTGTATCGAATATAATAGGATCAAATATAGTTTAAAAAAGATTCTATGGAATATATAAAAATAAAATACATAAGTAGAGGCACGAGGGTGATTCAACGAAACTCGAAGACTATTTTCGATTAGTGACACTGGAACTATTAGCGTCCGAGTCGATCCAAAGGAAAGATTGTACAAGAAATATTTGCGTCGAAGAAAAATTGTCCGGTTTATAACGCCACGCGATTGATTCCATCACGTACCAGGCGCTAATGCGACTTACTCGCCGTCAGAGACAAGCTATTATTGATTCAAACCCGACATAACAACGCTATCGGTAACAATGATGATATGTAACGGATATACCTCTGTAAATACGCGGCCGTTCGCTCGATCGTATCCCTTGCTGATTCGAATAACTCGACCATAAAATTTACATTGATCTCGTTTCGCGTTACTTGGACGTCCGGTTACCGATACCGGTTGATTAATAGTCCTATTGATAACGTTAACTTGTAATTCCGTATTTGCACGCGCGGCAGTGTCACCCACACACCGTGTCTAAAATCGTTGGTTTCGAATTTTGTCCCGTGGATTACGATATTACGAAACTATTCGGTTATGAAATATAGGTCAGTCGCGAGCCTCGCGTATCGCCGATATTATGTCTCCCTGGAAGCCATATGACTTTTACCGCGAACGTTTTCCTGCTTGCTGCTTAAAATAAGTACGAGCAGCGCAGACTGCTAGACCCCGTTAAAAGAATGAAAAAAAAAAAAAAAAGAAACTGCGAGTCTCGGCAAAGTGCAAATATCGTGGAATGTTACGTCTAGCGTAATAGCTGATTCGGTACGTTGTTAAGAACGAAAAATACGGTGACATTTGAACATCTCTGCGAATTTCAAACTTCCCCGGTGTGTCGACTTTATTCTGTCAAGCTACAGAAAACTTTCAGATCCCTTTTTGCGGATGCTTTCGGACCAAAAAATCGGGAAGATTTTTACCCCGTCTTTCGAACCGTCTGGTCGGTCAAATTAAAAATAAATCTATTCGAAAACGTTCAATTTCCAAACGTATTTTTATCCACACAATTGCCTCTTCGCGAAGAAAATTTAGGAGCCTCCGCAGCTTAATTTCCAAACGGATCTTTATCTACGCAATTGTCTTTTTTCTCGAATCAAACATACGAGCCCCAACAGTACCGTATACAAACGTATATCTTTATCTACATAATCACCTTTTATCTCGAACAAAATTAAGAAGCCACCACAGTTTCGTTTCCAAACACGTATCATTATCAACGAAATTACATTTCCCTGGAATAAAATCAACTACCCTGTGCGGCTAAATTTCCGTACAACAGGATCTTGTACGGTTTGTCTCGATAATTCTCAGACACCCCGTAACATTCAATTAACCGAATACGGTATGATCGCCGGATCATCGACCACCGTCAGAAACCACAAGTCACTCGAGCGGTCAAAGCGTCACCATCGACGCGTAACTCACGCTCGAGGTCCGGGCCGCGACGACGGTGACCCCGCGCCGAGACAGTCGTCCAATTTAAACGTCACCGAGAAAAAATATTACGGCAATTTCGAGGAACGCTCGAGAAACTCACGGAAGAATTCCCATTCAACCGGCTACGTTTCTCCGTTCGGTCCGATATTCGGTATGCGTAAGATATTCGCGTATAATCCGACACGGGGATGATGGCCAGGGCGCGGCTGGCCAGTCTCGGACATGGATTATTTATATTCGCCCGGAAACGTCGCTCGTTCGAATTGGCTCTCCGTTTTGCCCTGGTAATATCGCGGTCAAACATTAACACCGGTTGAAACAGCGTCGCGCCACTGCCGGGATTTACATGTTAAGCATTTAAATCGCTCACCCCTTCGCTTGGCCTAACCCTATCACACCGTTTCACCGAGCTCCTCTCGCGTTCCCTGATACGCTCTTGATACGTTTTCGCGAAATTTACTCGCGACGTCCAAGCTACGTGGAAAACTGTTGTACGAAATAAAGGTGAACGAAGCTTCAGGTTAGAAGTTTCATTCGTACATTGAATGAAATAACGGTGTACAAATTATAATTGTACCTCGTTCGACACTGGTTACGCGGATCTCTCTTTACTCGACTCGACTCGCTTCGACTAATCTCCAACCGATTGTGCCTCGATCGCGCTTTTCTCCTACCCTATATTCTCACGCGCATTCATTCTTCAACGTCCTAATTCTTGATCTTTCTCACTCGATGCATTCGGTCGTGTTCGTTGAAAATTCCTGGCGCAATTTCAATCGCTCGTCTTTTACGTTTCAGTTCAGACATTCCGTCGTTTCGTTTACACCTTCCTCTTTGGAAACGCTTCACTCGTCGAACACTTTACAATTTGCAAAACCACGCGCATTACCGCAATAACGTACGTCCCACCGAGGATGTAAATCACGCGAGGAGCGTTACGCGATTTATTACACGGAGAAAAAGAAATGTGCAATTCTAGATGCATCGTGTGATTAAATTAGAGACCGATATTACTGGATATCGATAACACTCGTGCAATTCAGCAATGTAAGGTATCGTAGAATATCGAAATTTCGGGTAACTGTGACTGGTATCAATATCCGTGTTTTTGTAACGATTATTGACTATGGATATTGTACCACGCGAGGGAAATATTGTAACGAATATAGTCGGTACGAAATTTTGAATTGGGGAAAATATAAAAGTATACGGTTCTCAATATTATCGTATAGTGTTATGTTCTTCGAAGACTTTGGTGGATGTATAAACTCGAAACTCTGAAGGAAACGTCAAGTGTCGATCCTTTCGCGAAGTATCGACAATTCTGTAAACGTATCGAATGTATATCGACACTTTTGCTGAAAGTATCGAATGTGTATCGACGCTTTTGTAAAAGTATCAAATATGTATCGATACTTTGTAAAAGTATCAAATATGTATCGATACTTTTGTAAAAGTATCAAATATGTATCGAGGCTTTTAAAAAAAGCATCAACCGTGTACTAACCCTCTCATGAAAGTATCGAACGTGTATCGATACTTTTACAAAAGTATCAAAGGGATTTAAATTCGTGTTTGCTACGGTTCGATACCAGGTGTTATTATTTACTGGCCAACATCGGTTGAATCGTTACCACCGTTAAACGTAACTTTCAAGTCACAAGTATAACTATCCGAAGCCACAATTCGGGGTTTCCGAGTAAAAGCCGCAAGTGTCCAAATAGAAATTACAAAAGGGGGCTGTAAATCAACCGCACGAAGAACATATTTCTCCCCAGGGCAGGGGATGGTAACTTCTTTGTGCCATGGAATCCTTTGAGAGCTACACAGAACCTACGGACCCTTTCACGAAGGTACGTATTTAAATTCGTAAAATAGAATATATAGAGATAGACTGTACTATGAATGAACAGAAAAAATGGTACTTTTACCATCCAAAGGTATTCCAGGTTCGCCTTTTTAGGGCGTAACAATTTCGGTCAGTCGAAACGTACCGAAATTAACGTTTCTCGAGTCTAGAAGGTACGAACTGTTTATGATATCGATCGACGACTCGATTAATTTTCAATTAGAGATCAACCAAGGCAACATGGAAGTCTCTTTCAATTTCAGTTGGCGAATTCCAGATTGATACCCCCTACTCCGGGATTAATCAGCGTCCGATGGAAATTAATTACTATTATTCTCACATATTGCACACCTTAGATTTTCCATTATACCCCCGTATACACAGGGTGTCCGTTTAGTCTCAACGATGGAATATTTCACGAGCAATTGACGATACAAAAATAACTATTCTTGCAAATATTATTTGATATAAATACAAGTGGAAGAATTATTTACACCGTGTACACATAAAGTGTCTATCTCGTCTCGACCCGATGGAATATCTTATTAAACAACCAATGGTACGAAAGAATGTCCCCAAGAATATTACCCGATACGAAGAAGCTTGAAAAAATAATTTACGTCCTACAATTTTTTACACCCTCAGTACCGAATAATTTTTTAAACGTAATACAAATATCCCGTAGAGTTTATCTCCGAGCGTCGGTCGTATCTTTCCAGTCGCGTGTAGAATAAATTGTCACCCATTTTCAAAGTTCCAAAAAAAAAAAATGAAAACGTCCATCGCGCGTTGACCAGTTTAAAAGCCGTTCAAATTCAGAGTCGGTCGAATTAAGCATCTCTCTCGCGCGCTCTTCAAAACATCCCCTCCGACCATCCCTCCGCGCCACCCCCAACGTTGACTAGCACTTCCAAGCCGGCCCAGTTTCCACGTGTTATTAATAATATTATTATCAGTCCGCCGTGGCATCAGGCTCGTTTAAATTATTCCAGCCCTCAGCCTTTGTCCGGCCGCGAGGTCTGCATTAGGTTGGAATCCCTGGCCAGAGCCGTGGAGCATAATTATATTGACTTTGTACCATTGTACGCTCGGGCTTCACTGTTCCCGTGCATGCGTGCATCCAGATAGCACGCGTAGCGGATTTCCGCGACCGCGAGGTTATATATCACGGGCTGTAACTTGACGAGATACCCGATCCATCTCGAATAAAGAGGATATTGCCTGCTCGATGGAGCGGGAACCCTCTTCCGTCCTTGATGCCGCATTTCTCGACAGCTGCGCGCGAAAGATCGCCCTTAGACCCCTTGCTCCGCGATTTAAATTCCGATGTTGTCGTAATCAACAGCAAGGTCAGGCGCGACCCTCGTTCGAGAAACTTCCCCATACTGGCTCCAAGAGGCATATCCTCGTATTCTTTGTTTCGATTGGGCCTTTATTGTAGGAAGATTGTACAGAAATATGCAATATTAAGATAAGAGAGAGTTGAAAAGAATGTGTATGATCGGAAACAAATGCACGGATAGAAAAGTGAGATCTAAGTTGGAAAAGAGTACACGATGACGCGAAGAAGTAACCTGAGCGAAAATTGTGTTTCTAGTAAAGAATATTAATGAGCTCGATGAAATTCGAAAGTATGAGAAGACGTTAGGAAAACATTTTTTTCCACGACATTGCGACGTAATCATTTTTCGTGTCGTTAAGAACAAAGGAGATGCATAGGTGGTTTTCTTCGAGACAGTTTGTGGAATGGGAAAGAGTGAGGGGAAAGAAGAGAATGTCTGTGTGTAAGGAATAAAAATTGCGTTAATAACGGACGACAGGTACTTTTTAACCTTGGTATTTAAAAGTAGAAGAAATCGTTTCAGAGCAGGGTTGAATCATTTGCGAATTTTCACGTGAAAACGTATCTAAGAACTATCGTATTTTTCGCACGCGTACTGTGAATAATCGTGAAACGTTACAGTAAGTTTATACCGTTCTGAAAGTACCATAGTGTTCCTTCGTTTCTTCGTTTCTTCGTTTGGAATCGGACCGGTGTCAGCACGCCCCGTTCCTCTGTCTCCCTCCACCGGTGACAGGAGTTACATGGCACGGAGAATCGATCTTAGTGTTCCGTTTAGTAGCCGTAGATGCAACGAGATTCCGATGAATCTCCGTAGAATTGCAAGCTTGCGAGTGCACGCCTTCCATCAACGCGCGTTTTATTGCCACGCGTGGATTTTATGCGCCGAAACGTTGAGGTCGTGAAACGAAAATTAAAGGCAAATCACCGATACGTTCGGACAGATTCGTATTAATTTCCATTCGGTTGAATTTTGAATTTCAATTCGATTTCTGACTCGAATTGCACGCGACGTTACGACACTGTCGATAAATTCGTTGCATTGGGAACTGTGTATCTCTTCTTAGGAAGGGGTTGAACCTCTTCGATTTTAACGTGCTTTTTTACGATAACAGAGAACAGGTTGCTGCTGCAGTATATACAACATTAAGTGTATACACTTGGTAAGTGTAAAAACATAAATGGAAAACTAGTGCAGACTATTCCGAGCGAAAGAATTTGTCCGTAGCTTTACGGATAGCATTGTTTAATACCGTACAACGGTGTGTTATTATTCGTACTGAACACGGGTATCAGTGAACATGTAAAGTGTTCCGGAATAATCGCCCGATTTTACATTCCCACCACAGCGATCCCGGTGATAAGTTAATACACCCAACGTGTAATCAAACGTACGTTGAACTTCGATTATTCGTATCTCTAAAATTATCGCGTATCTACATCTAATATTCCACCCGTTCCAACGGGGACCAGTACTCTATCATCCTGCAAAAGCGCGTTAAAATCGGAGAGGGACAGCTCGGGCCCTCCCCTTGTGCATTAGCCCGCAATCTTCCCAAACGCTGTCTAATAATTCCTTGACACGTTATCCCGATATTACAAAATTTGCTCCGTCACGAATGCTGTTCCCGCGCATCGAAATTTGTCCAAGAATTCAAAAATAAAATCCAATATTCGGTACTTCCCGCCGATATCCCAGCGAACTAAACACTTCGAAATATTGGTATTGACGCGAGCAATTTCACCACGCTCGTGCATTCTTTGGCGAACGTTCGCGTACATTAAACCCACCCCGAATAGTATTAGCAATTTCCCGACGCCACGGCGTTCACCTTCGACGATATTCAAAATCTCTCGATCCCTATTAATAAAATCAGATATTTCTATACGAGCGTGTTCCGCTACGGAAATTACATAGAGAAAAAATTGCTTTCCATAAAAATTCCGCCCTCCCCCGTTCGCTCGTTCGCTCGTTCGCGTTGAACTCGACCGCCGGTACCACGAACGCCCCCTAACACCACCGATTTATATTTATTACCCGGGCGCGATAAAGGCCGACGTAGGATCTATAAACACTTAATACCCGTCGAAATTGCCGCTTTAATGGCCGACGTTCGGCACCGTTAATCGTCAGCCAGACCGCGCTCTATTATTTTCTGATCGATATACCATCCCCCTTCCTGCATCGGGGGAGGTTGGGGAGGAGGGTGGTGGTGGCGATGAGGCCGACGCACGCTGAATTAACGTGCAAAAGAATCGCACGGGGGCCACCCCTAATGACCGTCTTGATGATAATATTCGAAACGACTTCCCCTACGTAAGCGACGAAAGGAAAGCACCCCTTTGAGGGGGTTTAATCTCGCGTGGAAAACACTCACGCACGGCCCGCTGTCGCCCCGTGCACTCGTGCACACTCGTGCACACTCGTGCACACTTCTATACACGCTCGTACGTATCCATTCGAACTCGTACGCATTCGTAGACGCACACGTACGCTCTCGGACGTACGCATGGAAACTCGTTCACACTCGTACGCATCCGTACACAGTGGTACACATCCGTGTTCAGTCGCGCGCGTTCGTACACGCTCGTACACACCCGTACGCGTCTACGGATATTCGCACACAAGCGTGAACATTCATACGCGCACCCAGATAGACGCGTACGAACACAAAACGGACGTGTGCGTGGTGTATTACAACCCCTGGGCTGCGAGCTAGGTATCTACACTTTGTCGATAGGATGTGCAACGCGCGGAACGTTACGAGCAGTTGCCCCAATTTATCCCACTTTTTTGTGCCGAGAGCTTTTCAGCCTTTTTCCCATCCCTCCCTTTTCCAACCTTCTCTCCCTTGACTGTTCCGTGGCCGCTGCCTTTTTGCTCCCTCTCAGCCGACACTTTTAAGTGCACGTACAGTTTAGTGCACTCTGACCGCGGCGAAGCCAGGCAACACCGATGCAGGAGACATTTTTATTGCCACGGCTTTAGCGAGTGTGTAGTCGATAAATGTTTCGTACTGTGTGACTAATGTCGCTGGGCTCTTTCTCTCTCTCTCTCTCCCTCTTTCTCTCTATCGTGTGCACGTGTGTACGTACGCAGAGACACGACATCGAACGAAAACTCGCGGAGTTTCCATACGTCCGCCATCTGGTTCGTGGCTTCTGGATTAATAAAATATTAACGAGCGATTCGTCTTCACCCTCACCCACTCGGTTAATGATTCCGTTGTCGTTGGGAAACGCGAGATCCGTGGAAACCGATACGCCCCAGCTGCTTTTTCCTACGGTTTCTCGATACACTATCCCCATCCCCCGACTTCTACCCCCGCGAAGGACACATTTCGCCCGATGGAAAATATTTCCGTTTCGTTTCACCGCCAACGAAACGTTATTTTACCTGTTGACTTCGGTGTCACTTAAAAAGAGTACACGATGCCGTTCGAAAATACAAAGTGTCCCGCGAAATGTACAGCCGGGGCGCGGGGCGAAGCGGGGGGAGCGATACTTGACGAAAAAGTACCGTGTCGAAAATTTGAAAATAAAATTCGAACCGAGTGGCCTCGTTTTTTTGAAGTATCAATTTAAAAATAACCGTATTAAATTCCATCCGTGCCGTCCGAATAAAATACCGAAGAAGCGCTGCGGAATGCAATTGCTTTTTGAAGTACGACGCGTGTGTGTGTGTGTGTGTGTGTGTGAGTTTTTTTTCGTTTTTTCTTTTTAACCCGAGGACCGGGGGATATTTTTTAAATTCAAATTCAGCATTGTTGGAGTTTGAAAACGAATGGGTGTCGGAAAGTGGAAGTGGATCCCTGGTTTTTCTCGGATGGTATTTTTCAAATTCAAATTCGCCATTGTTAGGATCTGAAAAAGAACGAGCGTCGGAAAGTAGAAGTAGATCCGTGGTTCACCCTCCGGTGATATATTTTAATTTCAAATTTGACGTAGTTGGATCCTGAACGGGGTACGGGTCGCGGAAAGTAGAAGTGGATTCGTGATTTACCTCGGGTGATATTTTTTTAATTTGGATTCGACACGGTACGGTCCTGAAGAGGAATGTCTCTCGGAGGGTAGAAGTATATACGTACTTCCCTTCGTGTGATATTTTCTTACTCTTTAAATTTCGTTGAATCGAGCCCCGAAAATGTTTCTCTAAGTTTAAATTCCACGCGATAAAAATTCCGAAAAATAGAAATACATATGTATTCCTCCCCCAGAAACGTCCGACATCCTTTACATTAAATTCGACCCAGTATCTAAAAATACTTCTCAAGTTGAAATTCGACACGGAAATCTTGGAAACTGAACAAAAATAAATCTATATTTCCCCAGAAACGTTTCAAATTCTCCAACTACAAATTCGACGCGGTTGAACCGCCCGAAAGAATAAATCCCGGAAGATAAACTGCACCGCAACGGTTCGATGATCTTTCGAAACGCGAAATATTTTCCCAGACAGGCCTGTAGCGAAGGTTCGTGCCTTCACGATCAATTTCCACGAAGAGTATGGCACGAAACGAACGACAGAGGTTCCCGAGCCGTCGAGGGCTCTAACGATCGAACGAGACCCCCTGCTTTCACGCTCGAAGCGCAAAACGTCGCGCGTTCCTGTTCCGAGCAGAGGGTGTGTGCCTCGATCAGAAGGAATCCTGGTCCTTTGTAGACGCGAATCGACGAGACCCGACTTTGCTTCCGCTGGTGACGATGTCGGACAAAAAACAGGGGACTTTGTAGCCCCCGTCGTTGCTAATCAATGGGGATGGCCTTTGGCAACTTCAACCAGAGACACGCCCGATCGCGTGTACCCTTCCACCACCGGCCCCTCTCGGCCCTCTCGGTGCTATTTTGTCTTTTTAAACGCTCACCGGTTCCGCGCGTGTCTTCGTTTTTGTCGGAACGAATGCAACAACGATCTTAAGGGTGCCAGATGTCGATGTCAGTTTTAAGAACTGTTTCCGTATCGGCGCGGAAGGATCGTCCGCCACGCGGTCAACGGTTTGCCCGTTTTCATTTTGGTTTTTCTTTTTAGTCGAGTTCCAAGTCCAGTCAGAAAGACCACACGACACTGTCGTCGTTCGCATCAAGAAGACATATCACTGTATACGCATTTCTTCGAACTTTATATTCTTATATATACAATAACTGTACTACTAGATACGCGAGATCCCTGCATGTTATAATAAACTAGATATCATAATCTGAACTTTACAACAGTTTTCAAACGTCTCGAACGCTTGTTTCTCCTCGCGAGAGGAACACGCGCGTTCCTCGTGTACGTTCGATCGGTCCACGATCAAACTCCTACCACGTGGATACGTTATCTCGACTTTGTTTTTTCCTTTATCAGATTCCCAGCGAACGAAAGATACATCGTCCCGGTCCCCTTCTATTCCGTTAACGAGATTTACTTCTTCCTCGACCCCTACCTTTTACCAATGATTTTCTATCGGTGGATACGGATAGGGGGTGGCCCGGAAAATATTGCGCGTTCCACGATAATTTATTCCTCGGGGTGATTTGTGCAGATGTTTGTTCGTCGAGAGAAAAAATCACCGGTCGTTACCGAAGCGTGTTCTCGATAAGCTCGTGTCTCGCGATTATCATACTTGGATCGTTCTCGGATACAAATACAACGAGAGTCTCGAAGAAAGCTCTCGTTCGAATAACTCGTAGATTATCGTACGAGAAAATGTTTGAAAAGAAAAAGGCCTCTCGTCTTACGATAGTAGATATCTGGAGCACCCTGTATTCAGAAACGCACATTTTGATCTTTGGAATACATACATACACTCGAGTTTTCTCCCATCCAAGAAGATAAGACATCAAAAAGGGTCGTCTCAAGGTTAACTCACGAAACAATAACTCACAAACAGTGACGTTATCACCATCCAACGTTAACTTCCACACTTGCAATAGAAATCTCGGCAAATCTCTCCTCGACGTCATTATCGTTCAATAATAATTTCTGTATCCACGATAGAAGTTACGGTCAAATACTCCGAAAGGTTCAATTTCCCAATTGAACGGTAGGATTTCTCTGCTCTTCGAGCGGCTCTCCGCGAGCCGGTGGTTTCGGATTGTTTGAAACGATACCGAAAACTTTTGGTTTCGCGCACGAAGGGATTTCGGGCGGTTTTTCCAAGGGGGCGGGTGAGGGGGCGGTAGCCGCGAGATCAGGCCGCAAGCAGCCTCCGTCCGATTGTTGAGGGAAAAAGTGACCGTTTAATCGCGCGCGAGTGCTCTGACGAATCGGCGGTCGCGTCTACGCACACAGGAGAACAAAGGCGCGGTCGCGAGAGGGTGAGAAACGAGCTGGTATTCGCGGCGTTGAGGTTTTGGATACACAGCCGTTTATGCGCGGGAACGATCGGCTCGGCTAGTGTTCGCGGTAATTCGCCCTCCACGGCTTTTGATTCTCGGTCGGGCGTCATCGATTTGCATTGCCGGCCGCAATGGCGATTCGCGAGCTCGTGAAAGGTAAAACTCGATTGCGGCCGGGCAGTAAGATCGGTTTGCTGGAACCCATGGGGCAGCTGATTCTCTGGCAAAGCATCGCTGATGAGATGATGATAGGATTCATTCGGCGATGTATTGTCCGTTTAACATCGTCCAATTGGAGTAACGATCGATCTAGAACGCGATAATCGGCTTTAGGTAGTTTTAGTCGCGCGCGGATGGAAGTGCGCGCGTTTCCGAAGGAGCTCGGGAATTCGCGATTTTCGTGCACCGGTGTTTCGTAACGGAACAACAGTCCCTAATGGAATTGAAATTCATCGGAGCGCACTTGTGATTTTTCCGACGCGAGTTAACGCTCGTGTTAATAAAGTGCAGGGTCGTTTTCTTTTTTTTTTCAGGGCGAATAAAGGAAATTTCCACGGTAATAATTTGCTCGATTCTTCTCGTCCGGGATATTACTTGGATTTCGGTGCTTTCCACGGGTTCCGGGAAACTGATCCTCGAACAAGGCGCAAGGTAATTCTTTTGTAATATTTTTAGCGCGTATAAAGAACGTTTACTCGGGTATAATTTACTTAATTTTTTCTTGTCTCGAGTATTACCGGATTTTTGGGTTCTCCTGTGGATTCCAGGAAATCGACACTTGAATAAGGTGCGAGGCAATTGTTTTTCATATTTTGTACCGTGAACAAAGAATATGTACTCGCTAACGGTTTACTGGATTTTTCTACCATGGAATGTTACCAAATATCGACGTGCTGTTTCAAGTGTTGGGTGAGTTATTTATTCGGTAACTTTAAATTAGTCTAGATATAGGAAAATGTGCACTATGTAATCCAAACGCGTGTTCTCGCATTGTGTAAATAAAACATCGCGAAATTAGTGCAATTCGTGCACCACTGTTGGTATCATACATCCTCAGGTTTCCGACGAAATTGAAGGTTTGCGAAATTATCAAGTGAACCGTAAATCGAAGACATCGCCTTTGTCTTTCATCGAAGCGCAATTAACCGGAGGTTTCGAATCTTTTGATAATTGTCTCGGGAGTCTTGAAAGTCAATATACAGCAGGTGAGAGATTGAAGATAATTGATCAGTCATCCAAGCACCCTAACTTCTGATGAAGTAACTTCAGAATGGCAGTATCTCGTGCAAGCAATCTGAAACTTCCTAAGAGACCAGCGGGCAAATTTGGTCGAAGGTAATCTTTAATAGCATAGTTGAGGGACAGTGCAAGAATCAATGATACCCGAGACCGAGTCATCGAGGCGACAGGCTGCAATAAAATTCCAAACATCCCCGTACACTCCTCGAAGCTCCACGAGTTTAAGAACTTTATTACTTTCGAGCATGCGCGATGTCTAGGTGCTCTCGAACTTTGTTAATCTTCGAATCATCGCATTGTATCGTGTTAACGCGCGAACTCGCAAACTCCGGCGAGGATCGCACCTAATAAATCCCTGGAAACTATCGACCTTCGATAAACAAAAGAAAACCCTCAAACGATCATTACGATACATCCAATGTATCGATAATTTCACGGTCAGATTAAATACAAAATTTTAAAAACTACCATCTCCCGAACGCTGTTATTTCTCCAATTTCTACGATAGAATATTAATAAATCCCACTGTACACCGTACGACGAAATTCGAGTCAGGAAACGATAAAATAGCTCGAGTTTTCGAAATACTTTCCAATTTGAAAAAAACAATTCCACTTCGAGAACCAAACCCCATTTTCTCTCACGTGTAACGAACGCGTGGAAAATTTCTCTTCGTAACTCATCACTCGCTCCGTTCTTATTAAAACGTTCATTTCGAATTTTCTTAAAAAAAATACACACCCCTCGTTTCGTCGGAGACCTTCAACGAATCGGATCTCTTTCATTCGTTGGAAATACTGGACGAAAGTTCGCATAAGATAGGATCCAATCGGAGAACCGTTCGTCAAACTCCTCGAAAGAGTGACGTCTTTGGTCCCGCGATGGCCGGCGGCGAAAGCGGTGAGGGACGTTCGGGCCATTTTTAAGCGAGCCACGTTTGCCCCGTTCTTTACGATCGAAGTTACCATCGCGTTTCGGGGGCTGTAAACGTCCCCGGGGCCGGGAAAAAGTGCGACGTTACTTTAATTTCGAGCAGCGGGATAAGTTCGGGGTCGTTACAACGGCCCTGGTTCCCCGCTTCCGCCGCGGCTACCGGAAGCGGTGCGCGCGGCCCTTTAATCTCGCGACTTACTGCCGCGGGTTTATTATCGGGGTGAAAGTCCGAGTTAACCCACATCCCGTCTTCCGTGAAAAACTTTCGGCACCCTTTGTTCGTAAACGTCGCCAACTTTTAACCGCGAGCCACCTCTCGCACCCCGGGCGCATGCGTCAGGTATAATTTCGGCCAACGACGGACAAACCGGAGGACCTCGCGGTGGAATTAAATTTCCTCGCGAGAACGAAACTACGATTCAGATTCCAACCTACCGAGCTCGCTGCAACCCGAATCCCGCGTTCTTCGTGGAAATTGGGAGATTTTAGTTTTAAAGGAACGTGGATCCCGACTAACGTACCTGGGGAGATAAGACGAATCTCGTGTGTAAGGAGCGGGGGGAGAAATTACGAGTGAAGTGGAAGAAGTAACGTATATCTAAATAATATATTTAATTGTAGTACGATAGGAACAGTAGGAGTATAAGTAACGTAACAGAATACGTTACTTTTTGTTTGATATTAAGGGAACAGAACTTGGTTCTTTTCTTCTTCTATTTGGCACAGACTTCAAGTGGTAGACGCAATGTTAATTAATATTGTAATTCTTATACGTGTAATTAGGTTCTATTCTCGCTTCTCGACGAACAGAAAATCCAGATACGTTGTAGCAAAATATCTATAATAAAATTGGAGTTTTAATAAGAATGGAGCTTCTACTCGAGTAACTAGAAGTTGGATTCTTTTTCGAAATAGTGTTTTATCGTCGATGTAGCGTAGACTCTGTTCTACAGGTATTGTCGAGGAATATTTCAATGTTCACACGCAACTCGATCATCGATCGACAACTCGCGATTGTCGTTCCTCTGCCGCTTATTCCACAGTTCGGGGACCGGAGCGCAGGGACCGAAAGGAAACAAAACGATTTTCATCGAGTATGTAAACCGAAGTCTATAGAGCATTCAACGTGTTGACGAGCCAACCTCCGAGTTATCGCGTTATGCATGCACGGAATGCCCTCTTTCGTCGAGTATGCCAGTGAATTCCTTTATTTAAGGCGCACCTCTGAGCCAAAAGTGCCGCGCGTGCCAGCTTTGGAACAGTGTACAACAAAGAGGAGTTTTTCAACTGCAGGTTGCCAAGCAACCGCCCTATTTCCTTATTCGGCTCAACATAATTTCCCCCGTGAAACACCCTCCGAAACCTGGACTCACCTGTGCGGACCGAAGCCGACGGATCCTTTTGAATTGGAAAATCTTCGTCTTTCGAGGATTCGACGTCGTTCTCCGAATTTAAATCGGTTTCGGTATGGATCCTGAATACTACCTTACGATGCACTCGACCTTCTCGTAAGAAAAAAATTCTAAGGATCCTGTAGCACACTTTTCGCACAAGATTGCTCAACAAGCTCGAAAAACACCGGCGCAGAGTTTCCATTCGTTCAGGTTTCGCGTTCGATACGATTTCGATGGAACACGGAACGATCTAACCGTGTTATGAGAAGGTCCAGCGTAGTTCGTAAAGACTCCCTCTTTTGAAACACGAGAGCTCGACTCGTGTCGGGGACAACATTAGCATTCGTGGACGCACCCCAAACAATCGACTCGTCACGCCTGCCACAGAGGGATCCACTCCCCCCAACGCTCCAAGAATTATCCTACCCTCGTCCTCTCTGTCTGCGATTCAAATCGCGATTGTATACGTAACAAGGAACTTAATATTCCTCCATAATACGCACATTTCCCTTGCAATCGTACCCCGAGAACAGTGTTTCGATACAACAAGGTGCAAAAATTACGACAGTTTCGTAACACGGTTTCCACCCAGTACGATTCGATGAATTCGAACAACCTTCGTACAACACGAATGTTTCCATCGCGCTGTCCAGATCTCGTTCAACCCATTTGCATCATTAACGTGTACGCACGACTGTCCTGGTATTGTCACCACGCTCGAAATAGCCGAGAACGGGATAACACGGCTCGATCGAGTTTTTCTAAATTTTCCATTCAATTTTCAATTAATTCGCTAATTTCTCGTCGAAGTATACTAATCGCAGCGATCGTATTTTCCATCGAAACGCGAGAACGAAAAGAACACGCGCAAACCTCTTCTTTGTATTCATTCTTCGAACAGTCAGTGAGACATCAATACTTTTGGAAATATTCCCAAACTTTACGATACTTTCGGGAACATTTCCAAAGTTCGCAATACTTTCGAAAATATTCCCAAACTAGACGATACTTTCGGGAATACTTCCAAAGTTCGCAATACTTTCGTAACTATTCCCAAAGTCTCCCAATACTTTAGCAAACATTCCCAATTCGCGATACCTTCAGAAATATTCCCATTTCTCCCTTCAGAAAGGGAGGAAACGTTTAAGAGGTCACATTTTTCGTTCCCCGGTACGATGCAAATGGCCGAGCGCGCTCGTCGATAAGGGTTCGCGACTTTGCAAACAGAAAGCCCGAGTGTACTTAATAAAGAAACTTCGTGTCTCGTAATTCCTCGCGAGGAACATCAACATTCGCGAAAGGCAAACCGAACGAACACAGTCGTCTCGTGTTGCCCACTCCGTGGATAGAGAGATCCAACCCGTGACATAACCTCCCCAGAATTATCCTCCAGCAACCGCCTCTGTCAGTGATTCAGCCCGCGATTGTATCCGTAATGAGGAACTTAATATTCTCTATCAAAGTACCCGAGGGAAATGAGCGCACCGCGGCTTTGCGAGCGAAGGAGTACGGGAAAAAAAAGCTCCAGGCTAGGGGATGGTGGGCGGGTGGGCGGGTGGTAGGTGGGGGTGATGTGGGAGGGGACACGGTGCAACGGGTGGATCACGCGAGATTGCAATTTAATCAATCCGTGGCCGAGGTTGTGTGCACCGGGCGACAACGGCCACTGTTCGATCGAACGTTCGTTCCGCGAGGCGGGCGGGCGCAAAGTGTCAAAGAAGGTTGGGCCGCGCATCGTCGATTAGCGTGCTCGGTTTATCGACCATCTATCCGATCGATACCACGGGGAGCTATATTCAGCGAACGTGTTCTCGCCCTCCACAGTTACAGCCTCGATGGATTTCTAGCCGAGCAAAGACAAACGCGTGCGAGAGTCTCGTTAGGTACGAGGCTCGGGACTCGTTGCTAAGCTGTCGCGTTTGACGCGTTTGACGCGTTGAAATCTCCGTAAGTCGAACCAGCCCCGAACGGAGCCTCGATTGTCTTTGAGGAGCTACGCTCCCACACCTGTCCGTGCGTTTCATTCGTACGTGTGAGCAAACACGACCCACCCGCACGCACGGGCTGGTTCGTTTCGAGACGAACAGACGTTTCGAGGAAGCAGTTTCCGGTTCTCTCGACTCTTATTTCGCGAACGTTGATCCTTTCGCTCCGTGTGTAGCTGTTTGGAGAGGTTCGAGCGAATCCTTGCATGCGGAGAGTGGGAAATATCCTTGGAATACGTATCGTTTCGAAACAATCAATTTCAATCTACAGCTAAGGGATGCGTCGGTTTCGAACCCGATTCTCTCGGAAACGATTCCACGTTCTCGATTCATTTTTCCACGCAGAATCACCTACACCTCTCTTTCTCACCTTCAACTACTACTCGACACCGTGTATTTATCGCTCTCGGTGTACTCGAGTTCGGTCGCCTCGTCCCGGCAAAGGTTCACGCTTCTACGGGCAGAAGCAACGAAAAGGTCACGGGTGAAACATTTTCGATGCGCTAAAAATAAAGTTTCGGGGAACCGTGAACGCCCGTAGAGGTCGTTCGTCGACTTGGACTCGAAAGCGATTGTTTGGAAAGTCTCACGGTCGGTTACGTGACCGCGGTGGACTCGTGATTCGTCTCGCGTGTATTTCAACGTAGAATTCCACAGCTCCCCTCTTCCTCTCCCGTTATGGTGGTACACGGTTCCGGAGCCAAGTCGAGGCTTCGTCTCGGTTGAAAAAAAGTACCCCGTCGTTCTTTCAAAGATGCTCAATGCTCGCTCGTTACCGTTTCCCTGGCTTTCATTTCGTCGACGGATCGACGGGCAACGATCCCAACAATGAGATCCCTGGTCGAGGATCGCGGAAATAGGCGTCGACCGACCGAAACTGAGACGAGGGTTAAATTCAAAGTGGGTCGACGTTGCGCGTCGCCCGGAGGGGAATTCATTGCCCCGGGAGATAGCCGAAGGAGCTCCTCCGGCCGCTCCTGATTCCTTCGTGCATAATGTACATGCATGAAAGATAACGTCGAACGGCCGTAAATTGCGCGGCCATTACGTATTCAAGCCGCGGGAGTAGACGCGTCACGCCGGCCAAGTTTCCACGCGGCGCGTAAGAAAGTAATCGCGGCCGTCCTCGTTTCCCGCCTAATCCATTTTAAGGGACTCCCGTCG
Organism: Ptiloglossa arizonensis; assembly: GCF_051014685.1. Taxonomy (NCBI): domain Eukaryota; kingdom Metazoa; phylum Arthropoda; class Insecta; order Hymenoptera; family Colletidae; genus Ptiloglossa; species Ptiloglossa arizonensis. The sequence goes on from NC_135054.1 coordinate 18,334,001, forward strand.
GGCTCATTTGCAAGTCTCCTTTCCACGGAGAACGACACCGGAGAGTTCCGCGAGTTCCCGACGCAACATCCTCGGTCAACGATTCCCCGACGTATTCCGAATCGGGATCAATATGTACTGTCGCTCGCTCGAAGAAACGCTCCTAAGAGTCGCGGTTGCTCACAGGCCGATGAACTTTGCTTCGTTCGCGACTGCTCGATCCGTGTGCGTCAAAGTGGCGCAACGTTTGCGGATTACCTCGGACTTTGTTCGTTACGGTAGAATTTTTAATTCATCAACGTTATCCCGTGGTTTGATTCGACGAGAGGAACGTGTCACCGTAGGCTAATATTCGGAATGGGGATTACCGTTTGCGTGTACTTGGAATTTTATTTACGGCTTGTTGGAACACTGGATCTACTCGATAAAAGACACTCGTTTGGAGGACTCGTGGAATAGAATTATTATTTGTATTTCTTTCGAAATACCGTATCGCTTTTTTCGAGGTTTTGGTAACGGAATTGCTTTCCATAGACTTGCTCGATAAAGGAACACTGTTTATAAAGGACCTTGTACATTGGGATTAAATCGTTATTTCTGTTCGTTTCGAACATTCTTATCGGTTTAGCGGGGAGTTTGCTGTTCGAATATTTTTCTATAGACCTTCTTGGTAGAGGAAAATTATTTTTAGACTCTGTACAACGATATGGAATTATTTGTATTTGTTTCAAAGTGCCCCTGAACTTTGGCGAGGGTACCGTTTGAATACTTTCCCATAGAGTCCCTCGATAAAGCAACACTGTATTCCTCGATAAGGCAATACTATTGGCAGATCCCGTGGAATGGAAACGAATAATTATTTACGCGTCTTTCGAACTTCCGTATCGCTTTATCGATCGTTCGCTATTCGAACACTTTCCCGCGAGTCCCCTCGACAAAGGAAAACTGTCGGTAGACCCCGTGGAAAAGAAGTAAATTATTATTTATGCCTCTTTTCGAACTTCCTTATCACTTTATTGGGGGGTTCGCTATTCCACCTTCTCACGGGCAGCCCCGATGAAGGGAAACTATCGGCGGTCTCCATAGAATGGAATTAAATTATTATTCATGGCTGTTTCAAACTTTCTTATCGCTTTATCGAGGTGTTAATTTTTTGTCCGGGCATCTTTCTTGGGAATATTCCACGACGATGAAAACTCGGGCACTTTACCGCCGCGAAGTGTCACGCGAACGCGCATCGATTCAATTCCTTAAAACGGACCGTGGAGTCTTCAAATTCCTTCGTTTGCATTGATTAACAACCAGCGTCATTAGCGTCGTGGAAACGGTACGGATTATAAGTCCTCCTTCGCGTTTCCGTTCTGCGAATCGTCCTGGACGCGTGCAAGAAAGAGGAAATCGTTAGGCAGGAGGGTCGTTAGCGTGAGTTTTTCCACCGTGGGGGTGAGAGGGGTGCGCCACCCCCGGTGCTTCGTGGTTGCCGCTGTTTCCTAGGCAAATCTCATCCCCTCCCTTTTTCGGTAAGCCAAAACGGACGAGACGACTTAAATGGGTGAGAAAAATCGAGGGGAACGATTCGTCGAGCTTCGTTTCTTATTACAAATGGCGCACTGCCCGTGTAAAAGTGACATTTGGGTTGGAAAATGGCGAGAGATAAAAATTGAATACTCCGGGGCGGCGAGAAGTGAAAAATTCTTCTTCTTGAATTAATTTCGCGGAATTACGTCGACGGAGGGACCCGGGTCGATGGAGGAACAATTGCGAAAGATTAAAATATTCTATCTTTGCGCGAAACGATTCCGGTTGCAGTCCCTAGCGAATCGTTTCTCTGTAAATCCTTTCTTTCGAGACCGAAGGAGACTGTGAACAGTGACGAAAAATGAAGTATCACGCTTTGCGTAAAAAAGAGGAACTTCCGTTATTATTACCGGACGCTTTCACTGCGTGTGTTACTACGCGAGAAAATGGATCGAAAGTACAGAGTAACAGTTTTTCGTTCGAGTTCCAGTTTACGAGAAAAATAAGGTTCGAGACTCAACCAGCGCGAATTTAGCGTGTCTGATCATTACCCGCTGTTTCTACTTATCCTTAGGAATCGACGATGATACGGTATTGACCGTTTCGATTAGTTTTATTCGTTTGAGAAACGATAAAGTAAAAGAGGAATAGATACCACTGCAGTGAATATTTAAAGGTTAGAAACACCGACACAAGTGGAAATAACCAGTATCGTGCAGACACTTTGCCCAAATGGTGCGCAAAGCTTTAATGATCGATCTCGAGAACGAAGTTTCGCGTAAAGAAATTTTACTTCCAATTTTTCGTTCACTTTCTCGCGTAGAGCTACGTCATCTCGGACATCCTGTCCAAATATAATTCACCCAGCCAGAATTCGAGGCACGGTTGAGAAACGCTGTTGTAAAAAGTAAACCACAATATAAAATCTAACCCCGATTGAATGTAGTCCGCGACAAAGGGAAGAACATCGTCCGTGTCCTTATTCTTCTCTGAACGGTTTCAGAATCCGGCGGCACACAGAAATCCATTTTAAACCAATTTCTATTCGAAACTCATGAAAGACTATATCGTCCGAGATCCGAAGTCTCTGTGCGCACACATGTAAAAGTAAAAGTAAACGTCGCTGCGCGTAAGTCCGTTCCAGAATGGGGACGACGTGCTTCGCGTACCAACCGGGAATGAAAAATGCTTTTAACAGAGCCTTCTTTCATCTCCGGTGATCGTGGCCCTCATAAAAATTCCAGTAACAGACGAAACTTAGCGCGCCGGAACGCGAAACGATTATTCGACGGTGTTAAAATTGTTTTCATCTTCTCTCGTCCAACCGCTTCATTTTACATACGAATCTCGTCCCCTTCCCCCTACCCACTGCCGGCGTCCCCCCAACCCTTGGTGCTTGAATTTTTCAAACCACGCTCGCGAGATACCGGTCGTAAACGGGCCAGAGAAGAGGCTACTCCCGTTAACGTTTGGGCCGGAACGGTATTTAGACATTAAGTATGTAATAATTAGGGAAGTTTTATTGGCCCCTTCGCGCGGAGGCGCGCAAAGATACTTTAATGGCTGTTTAATGAACTCATTAATGCGGTCCAAGCACCGAACTTGCGGCCCGGGGCACTGAATTCGCCTAAGGGGGAAATAATTTACTGGCTATGTGTTGCGTTGGAAAATTGCCCCGAGCGTTCGAAAATTTCTCTCTTACGATAACAGCCGGGAATTTTACGCTCGAAGCTCCGAAGTTAATTTATCAATTTTTCAACCGTAACATCGCGCTGCGTTCAATTTTCCTTCGAAGAGTACCGGAGCTTGCCACTTCGCAAGCATAGTTCTCGCGAGAACTTTACCTCCGAGCTTTCGCGAACGGCTGAGAAACTACCAACGATTGAAAAAGTCACGCGGTTGGGAAGAATTTTGTTTCCGTGACACGGAACTGAAAATAAAAAAGAAAAACAAATTATCGCGATACCGGAAACGTTCCGCGAAAAACGGAACGCTACCGGGGAAATAAAAACTCGTCCGGGACGCGCCGCGACGTCCAACCGGAAGAGAGCCCGACAACTGTTCCCGGCCAGCCGATGAAACCTTTTACAGGATACTTTCCCGCGCGATCTGGTGTAAAGTTTATTTGATAAACGAATCGGAAGGCGAGCGCGCAACCGACCGGGCGTATCCGACGCGAGCGTCAAACTTGGTAATTATGAAAGTTTCCGGCATGGAATTCTTGGCGAGGAAGCTTGAATCTTGAATTACTTCCGAGATGGACGATGTTATCTCTCGCCCTTCGTTGTTCGAACCTCGACTATTTACTGGCCTACCATCGGACTGGTAGATAGAATCTTTGACTGGAAAAAATAAGCGATCTGTCTACGGTAGAATTCTTTGTTGACGAATTTTACAGACGCTCGAAGGAAATGGAATATTATTAGAGTGAATGGGGGTCGTTGGTATCCGGAGGTAGACTTTCCAGTCGAGTAAAGGTCGATTTGTATAAAATTGTATTTCCACAATTACAACTTGACAATCGTGCTGTGGGGATCATCGATGACCACGATGGAAAGATCAGGATGTACCATAATTCGAGAGAAGGTCGATGTTTACAAACTTGCACGTTTTGTAATGGTTGCGACATTTCAGATTTCTCCAAGACCACCAACGATAGCCGTAAATATAATTTCGTACCAGAGAATTTCATACTTAACAAACGGCAAACGTTTTGCATCTCGGTACGTAGAATCCAACGATTGAAAACACTTCAGAAAATAGAATAATCTTGTGGAACATTGATAGGGTTACTTTGGCCGCGAAATTCGAGTATTTTAAGGTCGAATTAAAATCCACTTCTATCGATAAGGATTTTAATATATCTCCCGGAGTTCCTAAATTGACTTAATTTTCGTGAAAATGGAACGTGCAATATGAGCTCCATTTCATAACTGATGATTGACCGAAGACGCTCCACGCCGAGCGTCCCGATTCCACCAAGATATGGCAAATTTCCGGGAACATCGCGCTGTTAAGAAGATTACGGCGCTTGATGACTTAACTGCGCCTCGTAACTTAACGATACCGCTGATTAAATACCAGACCATGTTATCCGAACTATGTTGAAAACCTCGTTAAACCGGCTGGGCGAATCCTGAAAGTTCCGTGGAGTGCGAGTGCCCGCGGCCAAAACTTTCGAGATTACTCGAACATGTCAATTTTTCGTTCGCACATTTTACAACTCCCCCCTCTACTCTCTTCCTGTCGAGAACAACCGCGAAAATTGAATTTACAATAATACAAATTTACCCTCTCGTCTTCGATTTCTTCGTAATGGGAAAGTTACGAATTTAAATTATTTTCGATACAAGTTTTTGAAAATGTGTGAAATACCACGATATCGACTATGTATGTTTCTTTCGCGGATTATTTTAAATAAATACTCGATACGCTATTTCTAATCGTCAGACTACGAATTTTATTGCATTTATGGTGCAGAGGAATAAGAAAATGATTCTCTGAACGTACAGATATTCCAGAAATACGCACTTACACGAAATGAATTATTATTGTTATATTAATAGTAATAGTATTTCATAGTCAGTATTATATATGTGTTTTTTATATGTTTTCTATATTAGCGTACACCACAAATGTATAAAATCCATGATTTAGGAAACATATTCGGTGGAATATTTTAATACGTTGATATTTTCACTTTCATAGTGAACAAAATTTTCGTTACTGTCTCGTAATAATTGCAACGGAACAAATAGTGTTTATACAAAAAAAAAAGACAATGTTCCATGCGGTTAGGTGCGAGTACCGAGCGATTAAATATTTCGGCGTGCGAATCGCGCGTTTCTACCAGCGAAACGGATTACGGTCTTGCGAATCGCCCGACAACGAAACCTCAAAAGGGACGTTAATTAAAAAAACGCCAAGGACCAACCTCGACAACCTTTTAGAGCCGTTTCACCGCTGAATTTAATAAAGTTTCGCCAGTGGCATCAAGATCCTGCCGACCGGACGTCCTTCGCCGGTTCTTCCGGCTCCGAAACTTTCGCGGGACGGTTCTATCTTTTGTAAACTTTGATCTCAATCTCGTTGATGGCACTCCTCCTTGAGAAAGTAATAAAAAAAGAAATTTGTCGGTTACCGCAGAATTTAATCCAAAAACATCGTACGTCCGACGTTGATCCTCGACTTGCATTCGTCGCAATTCGAGAGAATTCGCAACCGGATACAAATGCTTCGCGAGGAATTGAACCCGTGCGGTTCTTCCGAACTAAATCGTTATTTTATTCAACGACGTGCTTCGTTTTCGAATCTTCAACGAACCCGACCTGACAACACCAGGGAAACAGGTCGACGCGCGCATACTTCGAACAATAACATTACCTGCGTATATTTGATCGTTTCCGTCAGTTCGTAGAGTGTAGGTTGATAGTTTGAAAATATAAACCGGTGCAACGAAGACCGATCGTTTAGAGACACTATCGATACAACGAGACAACCATAACAAAGTTCAAAGCCTAAGAATTGGATATTAAAATACACTAAAATTGTAACGCAACAAGTAAGAAATTGAATCTTGGTAACAAAATTAGTAAAGTAGCGATCAAAAATGATGCAAACTTTCTTTCGTTAATATTTTATCCAAGAAACTAATCGTAGATAAATTCGATCGAAACTCGAATCCTTGGCTATCGCAGGCGTGCAACGTTTCGAATAATATTTTTTCGTGCGAACAGAGAAGGAATAAAAAATAAAATCCAACTACCAGTTTCACCCAGGAGAGTTCAAAGAGTAATCGATACCTTCGAATGTAATATTCCTTGAACTATTCTAGGGTCGATCGTTGTCTTTTTGTTCGCCCACTGTCCCTCGATGCGACGAGCAACTCATATTCGAGAAGGCTGGCACAACGTCACTCGTGTTCAATCGTGACTAAATCCAGCTGGACCAATCGTGGAGGATGCGAGGCGCGTTCCAGCGAATCGTTAAGCCCGAGGCGTGGAGCGCGCGTGAATTTCGTCGTTTGACGAGCGTTTAACGTTGATCGATCGATCGAACGTTCGATGCGTGGTCGCAAATCGGCGTTATCCTATCGACGGCACGCGGTCGAATTATCCGCCGATTCCACGAGGTACATCACGAATGGTTTATTGCTACTGCAGGGTCCGTGTACTGCAGCCATCCTGCAAGGAGATGGGTCTCGTGTAATTCATTCTACTCGGACGTCGCACGCGTTCACGCGTGCCTGACATACCGTGGACTATTCTACTGATTGAGAACACTGCTGTCGAGTGTTGGGCTGCTTTGGTCCGCAGGTACGTCAGTGTTCGGTATACCCTGGTACGTGGCTCGTAGATTTCGAGGATACGTTTCTAGGAACGTACGCCGAGTCTTATCGAAATATTCCATCAACAATTCGAATGACAAATGTCGAGCGCAACGGTTCGCCAAGGAAACATTCTCGAACGTGTTAACGTTACTTTTCGATCACGTTTTTAAATTCCCTTCGGAGAATTGTAAATCGTTACAAGACCTTAATACTTTCCAGTAAATGCTTTAACTGGAAGTTTTGTAACTCTGTTAACGGGGAGGTTGTTAACGTGAAATTTGTAAACGAAACTCGTCCCCCTAGGATCGCGAAAAGTTACTCGAACGTTGAACGAGTATTGTTTTCAAATATTTTCTATCATTTTTTTTGGGCTTGATTTTGTTAAAAGATAGTTCGTTAAACGTTATTTTCGCTCGATGAGGCGACTTGAGAGAAATTTTACGAGTTGTATTCGATCGATGTTCGAAAGAGACCGAAAGAATCTGCAGAGGTGTGCGCGAAGTTACGTATAGAGCCTTTCATTGTGTCGCTGGCTCGGGACCGGACCGTGACACAATGAAAGGGAAGGATACGAAATTTGTTCGCTCTTATCTCTCCTCGTACCTAGACTCGCTCGTGCTGTGTTTGTATTGGGGAAGAGGGTGCGAAGCAATAAGAGAGACAGAGAAACAATCGAAGCTAGCACCGTGAAAGCGTGTGAGACACGAATAGAACAAGTAATGGACAGTCGAGTGAGAAACCGTTACACGTACACCTTTCGACTATTATCTGCGACTAAAATAACAATATTACGTCACGACTTTTCCCATAAAAATTTACAGAACAACGCTCACCTTTCGATCCCTACTAAAATATTTCAAAATTTTACTTTCTCTGCTTCGACATCTTAAAAGGAAACTTTCTGATCCCTCGTAAAAAATATAAAAATTGTACTCTCTCTCTTGGATGTCTCCTTAATAACACTCAATAACTATTATAACTAAACTAACAATATCTCTTGGTCTCTCCTAAGAAATATAAAAAGTTTACCTATCCTGTTTCGACAGCTCCCGTTAAAAACACCCTCGTGTCTTGTTTCCAGGAACAACAATGCTAATCGTACAACGAAACGAGGAAAATTACTCGTTCCTGGAGGTCTTAATTTCTCGAGAAGACCAAGAAACGAATTTACAAAGAACGTCAAGGTATCGGTTGGAATCGAAGGTATCGATATCCTTTGAAACACCGAGTTCGTTTCGTTGGTAACGTAACCGGGGTTAGGTATTCGTGTCAATTGTTTCGAGTTCGCCGTTTTCACGGAATAACAACGGGATAATATCGTGGGAGTGGTCGGTGCGCGACTACCACTCGATGCTTCACCCTCGTTATTTTTATGCGACGATGCTTTGCGAAACGTTCCTCCCCCTTTACGGTGTACGGCCACGCTCCATAAAAAGGCCACACGGAACCGATCACCCATTCATTTTTCGAGCGTGTTCGCGTACGGCGGCTGGCCGACAAAGTGATATCGATTAGAACACGGTCCGTCGGTCCCTATCAGCTGTGGGGTCGGTTTTATCAATAAACAGGTCGGCGTACTTCCTTCGAGGTCGAAAAAGAGCAATCTCGACGCGTAACCGAGCGAGGAATCAACTTCCAGATACGTTCAGGGTGGCCCCCGACTTCCTGTTCGTTCCTAGTTATTTATAATCCTTGGTACGATAAAAATTACCAACTGGGCGCGAAACGACGATCACCGCTCGCTCGTGAATCGATACACGGGGCTAATTTCGCGTAATCGTCCCGTTCAATCGCGTAACCGGAATTATTTATTTTCAACGATCGGGGCGCAGAAACGACAACGAGATGAATCGAGCTCTTTTGAACGTCAAAGTTACGCTGGAATTGCGTTTCAATTCGTGCAGAACGATACCGGTTCGGTAAGTTGAAATTAGCCCGTGTTGTTTGCACTGGATCCGGCTACGAAGTACAGGGGGGACGTGTAAATAAATAAAGTTGTCCCTCGCTGTGTTTAATGTCTCTCTGAACGTGTTTCTATTTATGGAAGTTTCATCGGTTTGTAATCGTTCGCGGGCCAGTTCAATATTCGTTATCGAGTTTCCGGCTCTTTATGGGAGTGACGTCCACGGAAAGGATTATTCCGAGGGGGGTTGGGAGGGCTCGTGATACTGTTCAGAGGTCGTTTCTTTTCAATATGACGTTCAAAGTATAGCGCGAAAGGAAATTCAACGTGCACGATCGGATCAGGTTTGTCTCCAATTTCGACTACTTCAGCGTGCAAATTTTCTGTGCGTTTTATCACTGAACTCGATAAGGGTAAAGATAGAAATCGTCTGAAATAATTTTTGGAATAAAATAAAAAATCTGTGCAGTCTTCGTATATTGAAATTTTATCGAAATAGACTCGTAGAATGTGTCGTTTGATACTGTGATCGAGTCTGTCTTGGATAATTGTAAACAGACTGTACAATTATGAGAATGAATCATAATAAACTTTAAATGACACAAATGTTCGAATCAAGGTGAAATAGTTGGATCATCGTGGTGGTTCTAATTTGTCTCTATTAATGGAATCCATGTCGAAACAAAAATATTGTAATAACTAATGTAACAATGAAAAAGCTACAGAGTCTTTTAAGGAACCTCCTTGGTAAAGAACGTCACAGGGTTAAATTAAGTACAAGAAAACCTCGAAAGGATCGAAACTTTTAAAGGATACTGTACAATTCTTCTTGTCTGGTGCAAACTACTTGCATGTGTTGTGGTACGAGCAATACAGGCAAGAAATACGTCTTTGCAAGACCGGTTAAAGGATTCGTGGACAGAAAACGGTCGAAGCAAATATACTTTCCGTTCAGCCTTTATCTTGGGTGTCAGGAAATAAATAACGCGATATCAGGGAACACGTGAATCGAAGAATACATGTATTCGTGAAATATATTACGGTTCGCTGGAATAAAGGTTCAGAATTGGACGGGTTATGCGCCATTGGGCAAACAAAATAGATGTGCCTCTTCCATCCAGCCATTCGGTATATATTATAACTCGTAACAGTGTGCGGTGTACGAAGAAATTCAACGCGTGTGCGACTACGTGTTTCTACGAGGAAGCTTGAATTATTTGTTACGGATAATTACACCTGAATAAATTATACACGAGCGTAGCTTCAAAATTAACAATTTCGTGTAACCGAACGACTGGTATTAATTAAAATGTTTGAGAAACAGAGAACTCAGCTTCGTCGTTCGATTCAATATTCCGAAAGCTCTTCAGCATGTACAAGTCGATCGTTCTTTAAATGTATTATGTATGTAAATATTTATCGTCTGGGATTGTTTACACTTGGATGTTCATCCTTGACAGCCACGTTGTAAAAATAGATATAAAAATAGATATTAATTAAAATGTTTCGATATTTTGGAAACTCTTTTTCAAATACTATGGAATTAAATATATATTGTCAGGAATATTTTCTCACTATTGGGAGTTGCGTTACAAGAACGCGAACGTAGGAGTTGAAAGTTTATTCGTCCAATTTCTTCGAAAATTCTTGTTTGTACGGAGGCTATTGAATTATTTAGGTGTTTCGGCTTATACAAAGAGAGGAGAACTTTTTCCGTTGGAATAGTAAATATTGCGAAGTGAATACAACCCGATCTAGTTATTGTGAAGCGAATGTCAGCCGGGCAAACGTTTGAAGAAATGGCCTTTGTAAGGGCAAGTACAAAAGCAAGTCGAACATTTAAAGGTAAATTCCTTGCATGCTGAAGTGAACACTTGGTGCAGCACAACAGTGTTTATCAGGTAAATATTGCTATGGGTGCACGTTGCACAATGAATATAGCGAGGCAATCAAATATTGCACGACGAAAGTAAATATTTTCCCGATGACAAGAGTTAATACACTGTTGCGTATTATTATAATATTAACGTTACGTAAATATTCCATGGCGATTCGTTAACCATTATCGCAAAGAGTCGGGACCGATGTAAACCACCCAACGAAGAACGATATACGAAATATTAATCTATCGTTAATCGAGGGTCGAATAAAGGCTGTATCAATGGTCCATTAAGCAACGATAACCCACATGGAACAGAAAAAACTGCTCCATTCTCGACGATAAATCTAACATGTTCGTGAACAAATCGTTCTTTTTTATTACCTTCGGTTCCGTATCTAAAACAAGTCCTCCATAGATTTATTTGGTTTCATTTTCGCGATGAAAAAGCTATCTATATTTAATGTATCGGTTCTTTTAGTAAATAAGTAATTCGAAATAATACCAGAACCAAACGACTGCAATCCCATTTCTGCTAACGAGAAGTGAATGGAAAATATCAGCCTTTAATTATTGCTCTACACAATTCATGCAAACTGTGGAAAGACTCACTTCCTATTGAACGGTTAAATTTATATTTTTTTTATTGCGAAATATTTAATTCCATACCAATCTCTCTTCTGTTCAACAATGAAATTTTTACATTTTCATTGAAAAATATTTCATTCCGTGGCAAACTCCTTCTCTCCTATTGAACGGTGAAATTTCTACGTATTCATTGTAAAGTATTTAACTCTATACGTCGGACTTTAATTTTCATGCAACGAATAACGAGCAAATGGATCTTTCGTTCGTTATTCGAGAAATTTTACTCGCCGTTCTTCGAGTTTTGCTCCGATTTCGATATCTGGATACCCTTTACAAAAAAAAAAAAAAAACAAAAAAGAACTTCAAATACTCCCAAACTAATCCATCGTGAGAGTAATCCGAATCCGCCGAAGTGGGACCTGAAACCGTGGTCGTGGGTTTCTCGTGCCGGAGTATTTTGTCTAATTAGATTGCAAAGGTCGCGAACAGATCATCTGTCCCTGAATTTAACGTTTCAATATTCCAAATGGCGGTTGCCTGGACCCGAGTTCCTGACGTTGCGCTCAACAAGATATATCGGTTCTCCCAAGAGGAGAAACGTCACTGGGAAACGGTCCTGCGGTTTCAAATCGCGAAAAAGGCCCGCGCATTTGCGAACAGTCGGATGCATACACGCGAATCGTTTCACGGTTGAACGAGCATCGGCGAAAAGAGCGTATCGATCAGGGCCGACCGATAATAGACACGGGTATGCGGGTCAAATTTTCCATTCGGCTAATTATCTGGGTGACGACGACCATCTGGTTCATGGCGGAGGCACGAAGACAATCACGTAACTCGCGATCGTACACACGGGGTCACGAAGTGGAGAAAAACCTTCAAATCGTGCCTCGTTGTTCGACGTGTGACAATGGCCTGGCGTGATTCTTGGTAGTAGCTTGGATACACTCGAGGAAAAGTTTTAGACAGAGATGTGTAGATAGTACGGTTGGACTAGTTGCAATTAATTGAGCATAGATTAGATTCGATAGGTATGAGTACGCAAGGTTTAAGTTAGAGCCGAGTGAGGTAGGAACGAAGATCTTGAAGTTAAAAATTCTATTCTTTGCGTAACTAAGCTGGGTGTTTGTAATTTTTAAATTGTTAATCTTTAATAGGTATCTTTGGGTCATCGTTGTTTCTTTTCATTTCGAATTGGATGTAGTGAGTTGAGAATAAATTAAAGGTCAAGGTCAGGACGAAGTCCTTGAAGTTGAACATTCCGTTTTTTGTCAAATAAAATTGACAATTTCTAACACGTATGTTACTCTTAGATTCGAATAAGTCTATTCACATTTGTGTAAATAATTCGACGACTTTTCACTTGTATAGCTTCGCAACTCGAGAAGATACAGGAATCTCTCGAACGTTCTATAGTTTTTACAGTATCTTTCAAGTTCTTTAGAATAGAGTCTCCCTCGTTGTCTAGAGACGCATGTAACTCTCTAATTGCATCGATCAGTGTAACCCTTAGAGACACGTGTGCGCGCGTGCTTATCAGAAGTGGTAACAGGATGCATTCAAGAGACAGGTCAGTCGAGAATGACCGCACGAGACAGAACTCGACGACAGAGATGTTCGAACCGATTCTATAGCGATATTTGAACCGGGTAGCTTGAACGACAGCGAAAACTATGGGACGCGTATTTAATTTTTCAGTCAGGAGAGCTTCGAGCGAAACAATTTTCCGAAATTTCACGATTTTCGAGCGTTACTCTTCAAATTATTTTACATTTTCGATAATAGGCGAAACACTACACGTTCGACGAACGTATCGTTTTTCCAGCTCCCTCGACCGGAGGTTCGAACAGACCCGTACTAACTCGTTTCAGAAATTCGTAGAGCGATCGAACAACGCGCAGGTAAAATCGGAGGGTGGAAAACACTTGTGAAAAACAAAGCAGTCTGGAATATTGATTTAAATTCGTAGCATCGAATCACAATCAGGCCGGGTACGAATCTAGTTCGATCGTTTAAAGGTGAAAGAACAAACCGTGCAGACCGTCGGTCAAAAAACGCGGGAAACACGGAATAGGGTGGGCCGGTCGACAAAGGGGGTTAATTTTAGAGCTGCGCGTGAACCGTGTCGCGTGCACAATTCGTCGCGGCGCGAATTTTGTTTCGTCCCCGAGTGGGTCCAGAATTTTTTTCAACCCGTCGAGCGAGCAACACGCTCCGCCACCTCTTCCCACCCCTTAACGAGAACGAGCGGAGGATCGAGACGGGGGTGAGGGCAACAAGAGTAAGTCCCGGTGTACACGATACGCGTTTGCAAATGGAGCGAACAACACCGCCGGGGAATATTATTGAAAACATCTTCCGGCCCAGATAGCCGATGTGCACACGCATCGGTTGTTATCGTTGCGCACCTGGTACCCCGGGAGGGGGTCCCTGGAAACTTTTCGATTTTTTAAAAGCCAGGAAACTCCCGACGCCCCGAGACACGCGCGTGCAAGTCTCGGACCAGCTTCGAACTCGTCCACCCACGAACAGGTGAACGAAACTCGAGAAGGGCTCGAACGACCGGAGGAGTGAAAAAGTTTCAACGTTTGTCTACGCCGATTTCGGTGAAACTTTCCAGGTTGGAACCCACCCTCGAAACTTTCCAACGCGCAGCTACGATGCTATCTTTCCAACTATTAGAAATTTCGGTGATGGAACTTTGTATTTACCGCAGACGCGGGCAACGTAATTCAATCCGGGGGATGTTTCGGATGGAACAGTTTCGGGCGGAACAAGGCTGGGATACGTGTTCCACCGTGAGTTTTATTTATTTCAGGAATTAGTCATCAGTTTGGGTAAACTTACCAATGTTGCGACAACGTTTCATCGTGGCTCGATGACTTTACGAATGGTAGTCGACGAAAGTGAAAAATGTTACGGGAGATCGTCACGCGCGCATAACCGCGAACGCGTCACGAGAGAATTTATCGGTGAGAATATTTTGAAAAATCGTCAACACTTTTGATATAAAAATAAGTCTATGGACAACGACCGCTGATTTATCGTCGGATTTGAAAAACGAGAGTCGTCGTAAATTTCCATAAATCCTGCTTGATTACGAATATTAATTTTTTACGACTTTGATGGATACGAGCATCTGAAATTTTAATTAAAAATTTTGTATTCTCGCGAGGGGTCGCAATCGCGCGAAACGTTGAACTAATAAACGTACGCCGTTGTTTGGATTGTGAAAAAAATATATTCCATTCGAGGTCTGTTTATCTATTTTTAAACGATGGATTCAAATTTCACGTTCCACGATGCGATATGGTACGGGAATGGAATACAAAATTATTATCGGCCAAACAAAATGAAAGATGCAAGAACAAATGCACCGATGCAATTTCTTGCATCATTGATGCAACGTTCGGGTTGAGCTCTACCCTCTAGTTTCCACCACGAAAAGGGGAACTCGGAATAATTCTACCATTATACCTCTCATCTTCTCGAATCATTGAATACGAAGTACGAAGGACCCTTGACTCCAACTTGCAGCAGTTCCAAGGAAGTTTACTCCAATGTCACTTTTGCCGTTGAAGTTAAACACAATTCCAATTCCTCCGGCACAAGTGTACACAGGTCGATAAACCTCTAAATTATTAGCTAGTACTTAACCCTAATTAGATCCCACGTGTAAAGCTAGGCGCTGTAACGCTCGTGATCGGGCCAACCGTACCTAATTAATCCGAAAATCACCAATTAAAAATATCCATTCTTTACTACCCATAATTACATATGTAAACATTGGTTAATTTCTGAGAAGTACACACCCATGAACATTAATCTCTAATTTCAATCCCACCCAGAATCATTGCTACCAGTAATCCTAAATTTCAACGAATAATCTCAGTCGCTCTACACGAGATAGATACATCGATAAGACGCATACGAATTAATTAAAACATTCGTAAAGTTTCGTCAAACTTCCCCGAACTGTTCTCCTTGAATCCCATCGAGGATCATTCCTATCAACGATCTTCAATTTCAATCTGGTATCGTTCTGGATGCAACAATTTCAAAATTAAATCTCCGTAACAGAGTTCGCGTGCATCGAGTTACCGTAACAACGGGGTTCGAGGTGGTCGGATATAACATCGATGCTCAAAGGAGGCAGTGGCACGCAACCCTCCGTCGAATTTCATTACCGTTTCCTAGCAGCGGGACGTTTGTTTCCCGTTGTTGACGTCTCTATCCCGGAAGACGTCGCGAACGGATCGATATCGATGAGCGGCGTTGAACGTATCGCGTTTCTCGAATCACAGAGACACACTCGTCGACTTTCACGATGTCGTTGACCACGACGAGGAAAATCGCGAAACGTGCTGTCGATTCGCGAGCAGAAACTAGACGAGACGCGAAACGAGTTCGCTGGTTGATTCGCGGTTAAATTCCAGGCGATTCGCGCGACAAGGTTCTCGTAGCTTTCCGCTCGATCGTGGAGCAACGGCCTACCTCTGTAAATATTCAAACGAGTCGAAACTCGAACGTACGGTGCTCGTGGAAACCTTTCTCGCGCGGATGTGTTTCTTTGCGCGGCTCAAAGCGATGAAGAGAGCCGGAGAATCGAAACGAACGGAGCGCGAATAAAATAGAGCACGAAAGACGAAGCGCTGACAATCGTACGTGTCTGATTTATTGGATCACAGCTGGAGATTCATCGTCGGTTATCGATGTTGGATATCGCGCGATAGATTCTTAAACGATGTGTATTCACGTACGAGATTCTCTCTGTATCCTTCCTCGCGAATCACTGAACACTCGGTAATTTAATGCCAAACTCGAGTTCATTGTTTCGATTGTCCGTGGTATGTGTATATTTACAATGTGCACAGAGTGCGGTAAGCTGGATTGGAAGAAGAGTCTACTCTAGATCAGTTGTACTACTCGCTGTGAGTTCGAATATTCGTTGTAAGTTCTCTATGAGTTCTATGCGAGTTTTATTGCTCGTTATAAGTCTCGTGTACGTTCTAGCGTCCGTTGTGAGTTCTGTATGAATTTTACGCGAGTTCTACTGTACGTTACGAGTTCTATGCGAGTTCTGTACGAGTTCCACCGGTCGTTGGGAATTCACTTTGAGAAATAACAATGTTTCGAAGAAGAACTTCACTCTTCGTCCACAAATTATATTCACTTTCTTTTTTCTACACGTAGAAAATATATTCCAGTAACATCTCCGTTACATCCTGCATACATTTCCATTAGTTTTCCATACTCCTGCGAGCAATTTTCGATGGAATATCATCGAGAATATCGACTTCGCGTAAATGCAAAAGAAAGGATACAGATTCTTTTCGAGCGTCGAATCCGAATGGCCCGCTTAACGCGGGAAACGAGATATAAAATTACGCCGATTATGAAGAATAGAACGGAAGGTACTAACGAAGTTTCGGAACTACGAGCCCGTTTTTAAACTTCGTTCGATAAAGATTGAGAAATTTAGGGAATCATCGTTCCTCTCGGAGCGAGTATAATTTTCCTTCTTTCGGCGTACGCTCCGAAAATCGATAATGGGTGGTCGCAATATTTTGCGAGTAACGTGCTCCTCCAGCCGGAAGTTTACGAAAGTCGGGTGGACTCGATCGTGTTTCGTGCTTTTATTAAATGAGCGCATCGAATCTCGTTGGGTCCTCTCCGCGTAAAAATCCAACGTCTGACCCAACGTGTCCTTCTACCACTCGCGTGGATCTCTACCGGCTGGTAAACGAGGGCAGGATTTTTTCTTTCCCGGGCAGTGACGTTATCGTTTCACTGTGTCTATTGTGAACGCGATGAATATCAGTGCGTTGCTGTCTGTACGGTTGAGTGTGAATGACAAGTGTTTGAAGCAGAACGGACTAGAGAGACCGAGCGAATGTATAAACTGGGCTATCGATTGCGGGGCAAGATTGACGAAGAGTGATTGGATTCTAAGAATATGCGTGGATTTCTAGATGAATTGCCACGCACAGAATGAGCGCGTGCATGCATTGGACGCTTCAAAGCGCATTGCGACGGAGAATTAATTAAATTTCGTCGAGATAGTTGGGAATTTTATAAAAAGTTCACAAATTATGGTACAGTCCGGTTCAGATCGATTCCAATACACGTTCTATTGTTTCGAAGTATCTATTTACAGACATTTTAATTATTTCTTATTCGTTACTTATTTCCAATTATTCCACTTTAACGCATCGATTCATCCGAAGCCTCGACTGGTTCATTTTTCATTCGGGGTTTTCTTCCAAATATTGCTAAAAAATTCTCCCACGCTGGCAAACTAAATTGTAAATACTTCGTAAAGAACCAAGCAGCCATTTTTTGGTACCTGTTATGACTCCTCGAGAGTTTCCACCCTTTGCACTCGAGGAACACTTCCACATTTCCTTCCACCGATTCGATGATAATTACTCAAGTAATTACATCGATAAAGCAACGCAGTTACAATATCTGTAACTCATATATAAAGCATTAAATTACCCAAAGAAGGAAAATTATACTCGCTCCGAGAGGAACGATGGTTCCCTAAATTTCTGAATCTTTATCAAACGAAGTTTAACTTTCAACATTTTGGTATTCAATGATACCAAAAATTTATTATTCGTAGAATCGACGGAATTTATAAAATTTTACCAAACCCGGGTTACTATCGTCGCGTACTGCTGGCACGTCGAGTGCAAAAGGTTAACAATATTTTACCGATCTGTCCGAAACTGTGAGCACCGTAACTGTGACACTGGTGTACCATCGATGGTTCGAGAAGTAGGAAAAGTTGCGGTATCGGCGATACGGGCTCCGAAGCCTCGTGAAATATCGAAACGAGTCGGTGTGCTCGGAGTGGCGGGACGAAATCGAAACTCGCCACGGAGAAAGAGCCGCGGACACTTATCCTCCTCGGGAAATTGATTGTCAGCGGAGTTATTTAGAAATTCTCTTCTTCCGTGTGCCAGCGATCGACGATGGTTGGATGCAGCTGTCAGTATCGTTCGATGGCAATACTTCTGCGCGGTACGTATTGCGTATGCACCAACGACGACGCGCCCGTTGACCCAGATTCGACCGCGATGGATTTTGACTTTTTAGAGCCGCGTGATCACGACCGCCGGATTGCCTGCGCGATACGCTCCACCGTGGTAAAATGAAGACACCTACGGGGTGTCCCGTTTCGATTTTTCGACCCACCGGGGAACTCGAAATTCCACTGGTCCACGGGAGGGAAACATTGAAACGAGCGTTTTCTTCGTCTCCTGTTCCATTCTGGTCGGTGACTAATGGTTTTAACATTATTACAATTTTTCGTCGCATTTTTACGACACTGACAAATTTACACGTTTGAAATTTTATTAATCACGAATATTTTACACGATTTAGAGCAAGATATTTTTTATTTGAAATTGTAGAGATATGTAACCCATATGTGGTGATTTAATGATAGAAGGTTTTCTTATTTTTATCGTGTCTTTAAAACGAACTCTACGAAGTCTTCCATCCCCCGATAAATTGCACGTCTTAAATCCTATCAGTTACAAATGGTAATTTTTTACCATTTAGACGTTGCTTCGATTGGCCCAAAGAACCATCTGAAATGTTTGAAATGTAAAGATTCTCGATTTAAAAATATTACACGACGAACCAAGTCGAGAACATCGAGACACGGTATTGACAATGATATTTTAACAACGTAACCGACAATTTTCTGTTTCTCGTCGAAGGAAATCTTACACGTTGCTTCGATTGACCCAGAGAACCACTTGAAATATTTCAAACGTAAAGATTATCGATTTCAAACCGAGAATATCGAGACACGGTATTAACAATCGAAGAAGGGTCGGAACCCGCCGTAAATTACACGTCGTCCGTTAAAAGCAGCAGCAGCAGCAATTTAATTTTCCAAGGGAGAAGAAACCCCTTCGCGCTAAAAGATCAAGCTCCCTGCTAGGTTTTTCCCGGGTCCCTCGCATCGTTTCCCGCTCGGCAAGCTCCGTGGAAGGTCGTTACCAGCGGTAATTGTCTCGCGTCAACGATCGATCGATCATCACCGAGGAAATAACGAATCGAGCGTAGAAACACGAGTTCTTTGTTCACGTTGGCTGGCGACGGGCAAGGCTTATTAACTCCCCGTAAAGCCGTGCGCGCGAAGGAACAATTTTTGCAAAACCTGGTCTCCTCGTGGTTGGTCGACGAACAACGGGCCAGACGGATCGATAAACGGCCGAGCAGTCCCCCCTCGTGTACACGAACCTTTCGTTCGTTCGCGATCGGGAAATGCTCGATGAAAATGCACCGCCCGGCCAACCGTGAAATTTTTTAATCGCCCACGCTTATTTATGGCCCGATCTTCTAACGAGAATATACGCTGACTCCCGTCGATTACGTTGCCAGTGCCCGTTCCGTTATTCCACGTTACACGGATAATTCCCGATGTCGCGCCTCGGGCCGAAAACAATTTCCCGGTGAAATTTTTCCTCGAGGAAGGAACTTACTCGTGGAACTTCGCGCCACGAGTTCGCGAAACTGTGCGGACCTCGATAAAGGAATTTTTGATCGGTCGAGTATTTGAACAGGTGTGGCGACTCGTAAACTCCGAGAAGGAGGCCAGCTACGGTTTTGTGTACTCTCTCGGAATTTGTAACGCCTCGAGGGCGAGACTTAGGGATCGGGGAAACCTTTGGAATTGTCGTAGTTGCAGTAGGTTGCTTGCCAAAGGAAAATCTACACTCCCAAGCCCCTTTTTTCAACGAATTTTGACCGAGAGGGAAAATTACATAAAATTGTAGAAGTCGAGATGAATTTGTATCGGAAGAACTATCGTTCGATAGTTGACGATTGTGCAAGATTCTGAACCTTGAGTTTTGATAAATTAGAAAAATTCAATTACGTTGATCCCTTTGGCAAGAGTAGGGATAATAAATACATCCATCTTCGATGATTTGCAAAGCACCGAATTGTCACTCTAACAATTCAATAACGAACACGATGATAATTGAAACTCTGTTCGTAAACTTTGCATTGCATCGATTTTGATAAAAAGAACTAGTAGCTTCTGATCGTTACAAGGTGTATCACAAAGTGTCGTACGATGTTAGAACTCGTTAACCGAAACGACGCCGAACGATCGGTAACGTCGGGAAAATGGCACTCGAAGCTCTCGAGGTGAGCTCCAACAGGCTCATCCGTTTAATATCGTCGTCTGCGAATCGTTTCTCGGTAAAAATCATATCCAGAGTGCGGGAGAAAAGGGCAACGGGCAAAACGTAAGCTCCAATCGGAGGAGATAGGTCCGAAAAGTTTGCCCGGGAGCTCGGCGAATTAGTACGAAACTTGTTCGGTCCTAAAAGTCATTTCGAATATTGGATTTTATCCTTCGCCGCGACGTCGCCGGGAAGAACTTCCTCGAAGTAATATTCGATCGAATTACCGTCCACGGTCGTCACGATGCATTGGAATTAGGTGGTGAGCCGGCCTCTGAGAAACTAACCCGCCCGTCTGGGGATTTATTCGATTTCCCGTACGAATCGATCCTCTCGTTTGATATTCTCCCGCGGTGCCTTTTTTCCGCCTCTTACTCGACGATTCTCTCGCCCGGCCAATTCCGCGAGCATTCCCTGCACTTCGCTCGTTAATTTCTGCCATTCTCTGCACTCGAGCGAAAGCTCAGCCCCGTGAACACCGCTGATCCCGAGAACCGGAGAGAAATCGAGCTCGCGGAACGATCGAACTGCTCGAAACGCTACTCGAGCTCCGCGAATATCGCCGGGGGATCTTCGACGATCGAAAGAAATTATTTGCAAACACGGCGGATATCGCGATACAGGTGCGAGGAAGCAAATTTTCGGGACGGAGTGTACGCGAGACGGTTGGTCGAAGAAGAACGAAATTCGTGCGAAACTTAAGGTATAGAATTTGTAGGTAACTCTGAGGGAATGGTAGAATTCGAAAGTTACTTGGTGAAAATTGTAGAGCAATTACAAAACTCGTGGAGAACGTATAGCGGATAATAGAAGTCAAAGGGAGCTTATAGCGAATAGTAGAACTTACAGAGGTCTTCTACTGAACAATAAAACTCACAGAAGACTTATAGCGAGTAGTGGAACTCGCGAAAACTTAAAACAATCAGAAGAACTTATAGAGAATTTATGGAGTACAGTAGAACCCACAGAAAACTCATAGAGAACTTACAGCCAAGAATGGGACTCGCACGGAACTTACAACGAACAGTAGGACTAATGAAAAACTCACAATGAACAGTCGTAGGGAACTCAGACGGGACTCATAGACGATTCAGCGTTGCAAAGTAGAACTCAAGCAACGAAGAACTATTTTACAATTCATTCCGGGAGCTCCCGAATATTTACTCACGGGATTACCCGTGCCAGACCTAACCGGCTCGTTTTTATACCACGATCGCAGACGCAAATATAACTCGGACTCGTTTCCATCGGAGGAAACGCTTTTGTCTTGATTTTCACCGTGTCCTCGATCGACGAACCGCGTGCTCGCTACGCGACGATTCGGGTATTTCTGTTTTCGCATCTTTCATCTCAGATTTCCGTAGCTACGTCCCCCGTTTCGTCTCTGCGTTCGATCCTCGACAGACCGAGTCTGCCGACAAAACGACCGATGCTCCAAAAAGATAACGCGCGCTAAACAGTCGTTCGACGTTACCTCTTTCTCGTGCACAGCGAAACAAGAAAGATTCGCGCAAGCACCGAGCTTTAATCGCGTTAGGTTCGCTTCGAAGAGACGCGCGAACCCCTCCACCGTCTTTTCGTCGAGAATTCTTCCACGGAGGTCCATTACCGGAATTAATTTCGACGAATGGCACTCGTTCCCTGTGGTTTCGACTCGACGGGAGCTCGACTCGAATCTCCGATTCCTATTAATAGGAAATTCCTAAGACTCACAGGCGTAACGTTTCACAAAGACGAAGACAGTTGCCAGCTCGGGGAGGAAGCGGCCGGGAAGCCCTAATTGCGGATAATTGGATTTTACCCGGTCACGTTTCGTCAGACATCGCGTCAGCAGGCTGCTTCGATGGCGCCTGGTCTTGCATCCATGGCGTCTTATTGACATCCAAACAGGAACCACGGTGCGGCGCATGCCCAATTACAACACGGAAACTTTCTTCCCGGCCGGTGATTACAAACCGAGCGATCAACGATACCGTGCCTTGTTACGCAGCCTGCGCTTTATGAACAACATTGAATTTCTATCGACCCCTTGAGCGCGAAATTGTACTCCGTGATTGGTAGATAAACGGTTAAATGGCCCTTGCGTAATTGGTCTACCAACAGCAGCTCCGAAACGACAGTTAGTGTTTACGTGTGAAGGTACGAAGGTACTGGATCGTTTAATAATTATTGTCGTTCATTGTGAGAAAAATACTATGAAACTTCAACTTTGAACAATTGTAAGTACACCAATGATTTACACGAGGCTTCACACGTGTTTATCAAACGGTAGTACCATCTTTAGAGAAATAAAACGACGAACCTGATAGCTCCGTTTCTTATCCAACGACGAAGCTTATCGAGTAACTTATCAGTACTTGGAAAAATATTTTAGTCTTGTTTTTTTATCCGTGGAATGTAGAGTCGGTCGAACGCATTTGTATTTTTGTATTTTTGATGGGATTAAAATGATTTTTTAACGATAGAATTAGAGATGTGCAGAAATTTGACTTTTTCGTTTAGGTGAGTGGTGGGTAACTCGAGATCATCGTGAAACGGAGAGAAGGTGGTAGAGACAAGTCCGTAGGAGTACGAGGGTCAAAATATGTAACAACCTGGACGATCGAGACATCATTAAGGGGGTGAAACAACCCTCCAAAGTTTCACTGCTCGATCTTGAGTTACCACGGCTAAGAAAAAAACCCATCTTCGTACTCTACCGTAATTGGCCCTTATTTCTAGCCGTTCCATAACTTGCAAAGATTTATCAAAATCGAGAGGAGGATACTTTGCGGGAGTTTCCTCGCTGTATACCGTGAAGAGCGGGAAAGAAATCACCTGGCAGAAATTGCGAATTATACGGTGCTACGTTCTCCTTAATCCAAGTGACGTGTTTCTGGCTCGTCGCGGTACACTTTGATACAGTACAAGCGTATACGAGCACAAGTTACAAAAGACGCGGCGAGAAAATAAAACTTACACCGTGTGACCTGTAAAACGACACGACTCGAGATCGATCCTCGCTAAACGAAGTTTCTTCTCGTAACCGTTACGTGGAAAATTCCTGCAAGCTGGTGTCAATTATCTGATCTAACGAGATAAAATAATCGATGAAAATTTCTTAAAAAATTCACGTCCCATAGAAAATACTATCGAAAACAGAGACCCTCTGCAATCTCCTCGGTCCAAGTGTCTCTTCAACCGGTCACGGTACATCTCCCGAGAAGTTCTCCCCTCGTTCGTCTGACGTTCGAACCCAACCATGGATCCAAGATCCAAACCCTAGGACCCTCAGCGAAACATCCGGTCCAAGTTCTCCGACAGGGTTACGTTAAGGTCGACGTTAAACCACCCTCGACTCCGCACCGTGCCTACTTTTCCCCAGAGCGCCGGAAATAACCAACGGAACTACTCGGGTCGCTAAACAGTACGTAGCTTGCTCAGGGTCCGCCCGGCAGGACGGCTTGTTACACCAACTTCCGGCATTATCTAAATTACATTATATTCCCCAGCGCAGAAATTACGACCAGTTCGCGCTGATATCACGGAGTTCCGGCATTAACCGAGCTTTCGATGGAATCGCTGGCCTCCGTCGAACGATAAAGACGTGGCCAATTTCGTACCAAGGGGGAGGAGGAGGGTGGAGACGACGTTCCGCCCCCAATCTGAAAGATCCTCCTCGCAACGAACGCGTCGCATTTCGAATATCAGTTACCCGGGGCGCAGCCATCGAGATAATGTCCCACGGTTAGCTTCCGGCGTTCGCAGGGATAATTAAAACGACTTTACAATCGCGCCGTAACGAACAACTACCCGTGGCCACCTTAATTAACACGCATTACGCGAACCTACGTTACCGAGATCCGATGGACTTCGTCGTTCCACGTTGAACGTGATCCCACCGAGGCGATAATTTCGACGTAACGTTTAATCGAGCTAAGAAATTAACGGCCACGGGTTACCGTACTCTTCGACGACAATGAACGTCAAGATCCGGAGTCGCTTACCTCTCGCCAGACGTCGAGAACTTCTCGGCAGATGGCACGCAACGAGTAAGTACCTACGATGTGCAAGAACTTCTACCGGGGACGGATTTTCATTGTTGTTTTTCAGAGATCCTCCGGACGGATGTTGGGTTTAGAAACGGTCTGGTTGAAAATTCTGACGTAATTGTATCGGTTGCATTTCTTTGTAAATACGAACGATGCGTGTTTCTCGTTCGGGTGTTGGAACAATGATGAATAGTTATCGTTAATTACTGTGTAGATCTGGGTTAGATCGGTGGATTGTCAAGTTCAGAGAAGTCTGGTTGAAAATCGAAGCCTACTTTCTCTCGTTGGAACTATGATTATAGGTCCGTGTTAGGTGAGTAGAATGTTGTTCACTCGAATGTGAATTCTACTTTGCCTTTTATAGACTCGCGAAGCGTGTAAATAAAAGATGGTATGAAAATTGTACCCTTTGAAAAACGTGGTCTGACCAGGACCGGACTTTTCCACTTGAGGAGTACACATGTAACGAAACGTACGGTTTCTTCCATTCGAGGGGTCGGTGTTCACAGAGAGATGAAACGTTCGGATAACGGAGGATCCAGTAACGTAAACGGGTTAACGCTGGAGCCTGGAAACGCTCCTCGAAGGACGTTACTTGATTCAAACTGGGAGTTTTATCCACGGAAGAGACAGATACGCGAGATCGAATGGGTGACTCGGCCGAAAGAAACGAACAGCGAGGAGATGGCTGAGGGTGCTGGGGGACACGAACGAGGAAGGTGGAAAAAGAGCTCGGATGAAAGATGGGCGAGAAGAGCCGGCAGCAAGAACGAGGGTAAGAGTAACGCTAAGGCAATATCACAGTCGACTAGCGCGGGCCCTAGCCGGCATACTAAGCGGGCCGGAGTGATTTTTAAAACAGAGGACGAGACGCCCGCGGGAATCTTAAATAACCGTCGCGACCGAGTAAAGGAAGCCCCCGGCTACGGGGCTGGCTACGGGAGGGGGTCGTTTCGAAGGTATAGAAGTCGCGACGCCGTCTAGAAATATTCGAGCGTACGGACCGCGATCCGGTGAGTGACAGCACGGGAAATTGGGAAATTGAACCCGAATCCTCGAACGAATTACACCGTGACGAGATACTGGATCCTCTTCTGCGTCGCTGGACCTCGATTCTGATGTACTCGAACCACGACTCGAATCGCGTTACCGAGGAATAACATTTCACCCTTCGGCGAGTCTTCTATTATTCGAAGCGTTCGAGGATAATTGGAAGGTAAACACGAGTGTGGAGAAATTTTCAGAGACGGGAAAAATGTAGATAATTGTTTGGAAGTGGACGAAAAATGGGAAATAATTGTTTTGTTCGTGGAGTCAGTTTTTTCTGAAGGGATTGTATCTAGAGATACGTCGAGTATGGGTAATTGAAAGTCGAGAGACGATTTTATGCGAATGGATTTAGCTTGGATAGTTTTGGAGTTAAGTATTATACCGAAAATAGACGAACGGTATAATTCGTTTAAATCGAACGTTTCCAAATGGAAGGGAGTACGAACGCGGAGCAATTTTCGGAGGCAACGAAAACTGTAGATAATTGTTTAGAAGTGGATGAAAAATGAGAAATAATTGTCTCGTTTGTGGATTAATGTTTTCGAAAAAAATTGAGTTTGTCGGCTCGTGGAAAACGTTGGAAGCGTCGAAGCTGAGGTGAAATTTGATACGAATAAATGTTGCTCCATAGTTTCCGGGTAAAGTATTGAGCGAAAATAGACGGATAATGAAATTAATTTGAAACGAGTTATTCGACTCGCGCTGGTACGAAATTTACATACGTAGGTTTTTCGAACGAGTCTTTAAAAGGTACGGGACAGTTATACCGACGGAAAAACCGCTTGCATTTTAAAATCGATACAGAAATAATTTAAACGCGGTGGCGGAAGTCGAAGAATCCCCCGAACAAAATTTTTATCCTGCAAGCCACGACGTAAAAAATTCACGGAAAATTCGTGCACGACTACGATACACGAACGGTGGAGAACCGACAGGTTTCGAAAAACGACGCGTCCGAAAATACAAAAAATTCCAGTTCCGCGAAAGTTAGAACATAATTTAATGGCCCCCGAAAATTGAAAAGTTACCATTTCCGTGTCGTCGAGGGAAAATATTTTGAAAATGCGTCGAGTCCAGTCCGCGCCACCGTAGTTCGCGTAAATAGACTTGTTAACGCAGAAACAAAATTTCCGTAGACCGTGCACGCGCGCGCGCGCATCCTTTTTCAAATCGTGCTTACTTAGCGCGCGCGGAAAAATACAGTTTTTTCGGAATTTATATCGCGCAACAGTTGGTCCATCGATACTCGAAACGATAGCAATCACCGAAGTTTTAAATAATACGTTCGTTTTCACGAAAGACTGCAATATTTCTCGCTTCGCACTTCCCTCGTTGGTTCGATAACTAACAATCCTCGGAAAATTGCGTTCCTCTCGTCGATGCGGGCTTTCCAAACTCGTTTCGAGCTTTCCAATTCCCTTCGAACCGTCTCTGCAGAATTTTTCTATCCGAAAACGGTACAGAACCAGAGACAAATTTTTGGCACCAAGTTCGTTCGATGCTCGATGCTCCCACACCCTCCTCGCATCCACCTCTCACCCTTTTGTCACCTATCGCTACGGAGTTTTGAATTTTCATACGGTCCCGGGGACTCATTGTTTCGTTCTGATGAAGTTTCGCAACGACGATGTCCCGGAAATTGAAAAGTTCGATTCGAATTTTCCGAGGATCTGCGGCAAAATCGCTTCTCTCCAGTGCGCGGGTTCGTCGGTCCCTGATCAATCCTCCCTTTCCACGGACAGATGGAAGGTATTGGTTCGTTTTATACTGTCGTCGCCGCGTCAAGTTTAATTGAATGCTTTCCCGCGTAAACAGGTCGCTGGGAA
This sequence comes from Ptiloglossa arizonensis, assembly GCF_051014685.1. NCBI lineage: Eukaryota > Metazoa > Arthropoda > Insecta > Hymenoptera > Colletidae > Ptiloglossa > Ptiloglossa arizonensis. Next base: position 18,361,313 of record NC_135054.1, read on the forward strand.
ATATCTCGGGATACGAAAGGAAATATTTTCTGCATTTCTGACGCGACTGTAACCGTTACCGTGCTGGTTACGACGCGAAACGAAATTCCGGAGCGTCGTTCCCCCGAATTTCCTCGCCCACGAGGACCTTTAATCCGTTATTTATTATGCACAACCGCGGGCAAAAAATTTCCAAATAACTCCTGAATTTTCTATACCCTATTCGAGTAGAATACGTAGAATCGAGCGAAAAGTCCGATCCTTGATTTTATCGAGGTCATAGAATACATGCATCTATGCATCGTGCATTATTGTGCACTATGACTGTGAAAAGTGTCGAAACAAAATTCTACCCAGCCTTTGATCTTCCGGTCGTGTAGAATACGTGGGATTAATAAACAAGTCTGACTCTCGACTTTATTAAAAGTTCGCAAAAAAAATTTGCATCAGATTCTGTGAAACAAATCTGCACCGATCTCGATGCATATATGCATGCACTTTCCATTATTTATCGTGCACAATGACTGTCAAAATTCACAAATAATTCGACTACCGATCTTTATATCTTCGTGTCGAGTAGAATTAATATAAAATTCTGACACTCGATTCTATCGAAGTCGAAACAAATTTTTATCGAAATTTAAAATAAAAAGAAAAACCTACACCGATCTCGACGCATGGATTTATCCTCTAGAGTCGTGATTATTGCTTTGTTTTACATTCTGCGCGTAACTTTCCAAGCAGACTCTAATCGAAATGTCGACTTTCGCTTGTTCAGGCTGGAAAACTTCGTTCAGCCGGTTTCATCGATATCATCGATTAGCCGTGAGCTTTTATTTCGCGGGACACACTCCACCAGCTTCCTGGAAAATTATCGGGAAACGTCATAACTGCGGATAAGTGACATAATTAAAGGCACGCGATACCCGTGGCCGGGGGAAACTTTCGAAACCAGTGACTCAACGATCCCCTGTAATAATTAAAAAACTTTGCGGCATATTGCGCCCGGTGTCTTGTTATTAACCGATAAGCCAACCATCCGAACGCTCGGCAGGGTTTCCGCAATGTTATACAGAGTGGTAAAAAGATACAGTCTAAGACTTTGCGAGCTTGTGATACTCATCGAGAGACACGAAAAATATCTAATCAACGTAGGCCCTACGATCGATCCTCTCGATGTAAAATTAATATTCGAACACCGAGGTGTAACGCAGATCGATCGATAATATAACGTAATGCAAAGATGTGAAATGTGCATTCAAGTCGAATGCATCTATGACAAGAAATGTTTGTACGTTGTTACCGTTGATATCGGTGATCTCGCGTTGATAATCTTGAATTAATTTACTTTTAAGAAAGAAATTTCTGCAAATGAGAAAAGTTAATTTTACATCGAAAGGATCGATCGTAGAATCTACATTGAATAAAGATTTTTTGTTCCTTTCGACGAGCACTACAAACCCTTGAAGTTTTGGATTCTCTTCGGACATATTTGCACGTTTTCCGTCTTTTATTTTCAGTCTGTAGCTACGAAGATAGGAAAACGTGTGAATATATTCCAATAACCAATTGGCAGCCATAGAGTGTCGCGTCTGAAAAGGCTTTCAGCTCGAAAGAATACTTCTATTAATTAGCGCAGTCCGCTCGGTTGCATTGCTGTCGCGAGAAGAGCTTGTTACGCGTGTCGCCCAATTATCGACAAATCTAAGCCGGTCGTGTATCGATCGATAACGTGTAATAAATAAAAAATCTCACCGAATGGAAAATTTCGTATCTCGTAATTAATACCGACACTGTTGCGCCGTTGAAATTTATAAACGATCGATCTTATAGATACTTGAATATTGTCGAGTCACCGATATCTAAGATCGGCCGACCGTAAATGTTTAAAAATTGTTCAAGAGCCCGAAACACGTGTGTTCTTTTTCTATAAAAAAAAAAAAAATCAATATCGTCTTACAGGATTAATTACGCGTGTTCGTCGAAGCGTACCAGCCACATTTAGATGAAAATTCTTGGGTAAAAATAAAAAGATGCTCCAATTTCGAAAGATTATTATAGCAAGCGATAAACTCGAACGTAAACTTGTTCCATTCAAAGCACACGAGCTATTCTTTGCGTCGCCAATAGCATCACCGGTGTCCTTTGACTTTTCCGAGTATTTCTACCTACAGACTGCCTACGATTTCTACAGAAAGGGCTTTCGATATCTCATGGTATGCTGTTCTTTCCTCTCGGTGTAAAGTTCACAGGTTGCGTATGGAAAGTTCTGCCGGGTCTTCGGTGACCCATGATACCTTACGCGCGAGAGACATTTACACCGAATAAAACAAATACTTCGAAAACAAAGTTTGCAATTTGCTTCCAACTCCCCGATGAATCTTCCCCCCATCTAATTCGTACTAAGAAACTGAACGAATTGAATTCTTGACAAAATTCGCCCGACAGTACCACACTCCATCCGACGCGATTATTATCACTCACCAATGTATTACCGCGCGTTAATGATATCCAAATTACCGAGAACACGGTGTACCACTGCCTCGGGAACGGAGATATCGATTTCCTTGGAACCCCCTGGTGAATCTTTCCCCTGGTGCTTGCTCGGTGACGTAATAGCGCTCGTCCAATTATTCGCGCGTAGGCGACTCGTTCGCGAATCTCCTCGCGCGTAGATCTGAATTTCAACGAGGAATCGCGTCCGGTGTCCGCGTGGCGTCAGACAAAACGGAAACGGTTTTTAGGCGATGTCGACTACCCCCTCCCTCTCTCTCTCTCTTTCTCTCACCCCTCTCGACTTTCGAGCTTCGAGCACGTAACGACCTGGATGGATCGCGCGCGTTCGAGCCGACTGTTCCATTGGCTCGGCGCGTCACGCGTCAGGAATTGCAAATTAGATCCGAGCGATTTACCCTCGAGCGACTGCTGAGATACAGAATCCTTGGGTACGAAACGGAGAGGGGGTCGGTTGCTCGAGTATCGCGCGTCCTTCGAAGGGGGTGCCTGTATCCGCGTCAGATTCCACGGATTCCTGGACGATCGTCGCCACCGGGCTACGGGGAACAACCGTTTCCGCCAGCTGAACCGGAAATTTTACTTATTCCGTTCGTGGAATGGTTTCGTCGCTCCACGAAAAAGATTAGGGGAGAACCCCGGAGGAAAGAGACACCGAGTCGCCCGGACAACGGGCCACGTGGAACTTGCGAATTTTAATTTCTTTCGAGAGAGGGCTCCCGAGCATCGGTGTCTGGAAGAGGGTGATCCCGTTCACCCTTAATTGCCAATTGTACGGAAACTTTACGTGCTCCAACCGCCCCTGTCACACCCCCTCGACACCCACCGGGGCGTGGTCCGTCCGATTTTCATTCGATCTCTGTGATCGTGGATTCAATGTTCTCGTCGAATCGGTGAATCGCGAATATTACGATTGTTACTTGTACGCGAGCTATCCATCGAAACTTCGGGAACACTTGACCGAAATTACTCGCTGAAAATAGCTACGACCTTACGATCCTTGCGAGCTCGTTTTTAAGGTCCGACCCTCGATTTTCGAGGCCCCGAATCGAATTCCTTTCGATAGGGGGATCGTTACTCGTGCGCGCATCGCTGATCGAAAGTTTGAGGACAGGAAGTATTGCGAATTGGTGAAAAATAATGATACGATCGTTTTCACGGGGTTATTTCGAAGGTCGAAGCTTCTACTCTTGCATCCACTGGTTGAATTCTTTTTAGAAATTTTTTTACACCGGAGAGCAATAGCTTGCTTCTCTAATAGAGAATGAGACATTTTTTAACGAAAAAGGGAGAAAGTTCAAACCACTCCCAATTGTTTGAACAATTTTTTACAGGGATGAGATCACCGTGGATTTGAAGATCAAGTCTTTCTCTTTACTTTGACTATTTAAAAGTTAGTGCAGGTGTTTCTTTCGCCGTGTTATTCTACTTTGAATGAGAAACACCCTGTAGTCAGTGAAACACAGTTTGGTATCCATTGAGGAACCTGTAGGACACAAATAAACAATTTTCAACTTAAAAGAAAATTATAAACATTGACTGCAATTACCATTTTAAATCTTCGATCAACATTCGTGCTTCGCATAATTACCCTATCGGTTACAATATTACATCCATCGTTGTGTCAAGGTTACAATAACGAGATTTCAGCTAAACATTTTAATGCTTTCGAGCAAATCTTTCGTCCCCTTGGTAGATAACAAACTCGATCCATCGACTTGGAAAAATATCATCGAATCGATGAAATAATTTCCGCGGGAAATTGAACCTACCGCGAACACGATCATCGAAAGACCTCGAAAACCAACAACCGTTATTAAACTAATTTCCTTTTTGTCTCGATTGAAACCGTTCCGTAAAGTTTGTCCACCGGACTCGGTATTCTACTACAATTGTCTCCGGACTGGTTGGCTGCTTTGCGAACAAACTTTCGCGAGTATTGTTTCGACGCAAAACCACGAAAACCGAGTGAAACCATCGCGACCTTTAATCTCGGAATGGATGAACGGCAATGGTCGTTGTTTATTTGCGATCGGTCAGCCGAATCGTTGGAAAAGTGAGAAAGCTTGGACCAAATGGCTCTCAAATTGCAGCCATTACCCCGATTGCAGTAGCTACGATGTTCCGGGAAGAATCAGCAACCGGATAGAGGGATAAGAAGCATCGGTTAACCCCACTCCGAATTCGAACTTGGTGAAAATCAATTTATCAAGTATTTCGAACGTCGTGAAGCACGAGAACGAAGATACATCGGTCACCGCTACTAATGTTAACCCCTCGCGTTCCTCTCGCGAGCTGGTAGACACCGAAAGATCGCTTCTTCCATTTTCATTACGAATCTCGCGGCTAATTGCCCCGAAGGCGATCACGAGTTCTCGTTAACCCTTTTTTTTCCACCCTCGTTCACCCCCGCACGGTGGACGCGAACGCAAATAACGGAGAGATATACAGCGAGCATTAGAAACGTTGCTTGTTACATTAAAGAGGATTTACCGCCACTGTCGCCGAACTTCCAACGGTAAGAACAGTATAATCTTCCACGGTGGGAAAAAAAGTCGGTTTACGTTCCACGACCGGTATTAACTCCGTGAACGAATCGTTCGTAAAGGCGGAACCTTGCCCGATGTCGTGGAAACGAAGAAATTCGACCAAGACTCGATCCAGACCAGACGCAGACCGGACCAGCCACGAGCTGAACGATGAAACGGTACTTTTTGGTTCTTTTTCCTTCGTCCGGAGAAACTTCCGTCGTTTCCATGTTTATCGATCGCTGCGCCAACTACAAACGAGTTTGTTGTGCAACTCGAGTAGGAGAAGATTGATCGAATGGCTGACCTACGCACTGTCGATTCAATTGCTCGGCCGGCCTTGCCGCGATAAATCATCGCCCCGCGACATGCACGGGCCGCGCTCCTCTGAACCTTGCCTCCTTATCTGTACAAAATCGTCTGGAATAAATCAGGCTTTACCCCCGCGATCGCGAAGGGTTCGTTAAACCCCCTACATCGGAATTATCGCGACCGGACGTGGCGTTCAGTTTTGAAAGATGGACGCTGTGTTTTTTTTTGTAACGTTTCGAGGGAATCTTTGAATAACGGACGTTGTCGAGAATATGTTGGTACTTTGAGTTGAAACTGGAGGAAATGGAGGATATAATTTGTTCTTGAGTCTAGAATTCAGGGAGATTAGGAATAATAAGTTGTTTAGTTTAGTGTACGAGGCAATCGTAAGTTTATTTTATTTTCTATTTTTAATGCAGGAAAAATGAGGAGATTATCTACACGATTTATTGTAAGATCGAAAGAAACAAGTAACTTTTACGTTCGTCTATTCGATAAATTGTTACTGAATTATTACTTCTAACACTAGGACAATCAACGATGTATGTATTCCTGTTTGTACCGACCCATGTATCTTCGAAATTAGAGAGGCGAAAGAGCCAATTAATTAACGAATACAATTAATTCTCTATTTCGATCATTTTCACCGAATATCTCGGTAGCAGAGGCACGGTTAATAATCGCACGATTTTCGAAACAGGTGAAATTAACATTCGTCGGTAGTTTTAATTTCAATTATCGATCGGTACGTTTTCGTATGAAATTACGTGCATTGTTTATCATTGTTATTCGTAATAGAATCGAAATCCACGCGAAACGTGTACCGTGGTTCCAATTGCACGAAAAAAAGAATTAGAGAACATTCTTCTTGATTAAAAAATTCTGTCGCTACACGTTGGCGGTAAAAACCGTCAACAAAGAAGCTTTGTCAGAGATACTTGACCAAATTTGGCATCGGAGCCCGCGCGGTCGTTGGCGAATTTTTCCACCCTGTTTTTTTTTTCTTTTTTTTTAACGAACCCATGAATTTTCAGTTCGGCGCATTCGCGCTAATGCGTCGACGGGGCGGAAAGAAAAGGACGAGACGCGGGGGGTGGTTGAAAGCAAGGGAGGGGGAGCAATGCCGTCACGGCGGACACTCGCTGAATTTCACGTTTTTAATGTCATCCTAATAGCGTCGAAATTTATTGCACCGCGGCGCCGACTAACGACAACCCCGGGGGCGGCACTCGTGCCCGCAACCCCTACGGCTGGGATTTTTCGGCTAAACGGGGTGTTCGTCGCGGGTTACCGTATGCTAACTTTCCGCCCTTATTAAATAAAACGCACCACGGTGAAAAAAAGGACGGTCGCGCGCGAGCGTATCGCGGACAATCGTTTTAAAAACGTAATGGAGGAACACAAGAGGGCCAAGGAAAATTGACCCCGACGTTACGAAAATTTCGTCGAAAGAAAGCAAGAAACACGGTATACGGAAATGTTTCGCACTCGTTACACTCGTTAACGTTGAAACGTTCGTTCCGTTCGTCGAGATAATCGGGTTCGTTGAAATTACTCGATCGCGCGTTTAAATATTTACGAATATTTACGCGGTGTCCCCTCCCTTCCCCCCTTCACAGTGGTGTTTTTGAACGTCGACGAATTAATCGTTGACCGATGTAACGAAATCTTCTCGGGATGGAACGCGACACGAGCCGCTTTACGATTCGGTTGTTCGTTAACTAAATATCGTTAATCAGAAGCACCGAAATCGAATCCGCGACGAACGAAACGCTATTCCGTCGAGTAAAAAGAAATGACGTATACGTTTCAACCGAACGAACGAACGAGTGATAAAACGGTGAGTTTCGGCGAGGAGAAATTTGAAAATAGTCGCGAGTCGAGTAATTCCCGCGTTGGATCGCTGATCGGGAACGTTGTTGCTCGGAAACGAGGGAAATATTCGTAATGTCGCGCACGTTTTCGGACGGTCGGTAATGCAGCCGAATGGTAATCCAACGGACGTTTCGCCAATATAGAAATAGAAAAACTCTTGCCGATATTACTTGCGCGAGCTGGCGATACCAACAAATACGAATCAGGGAAATACCTCGGAATAGGTAGCATTGTTGCACGACCGGGAAGCCAATGGCATCGCGAAAGCATTAGCCGCACAAATTCGATGTATTTGTAAGGAATTCCCGATGGGAATATTTTGAGAACCAGTGACGCAAACGTGTGGACTCTGATGTACAAAAATAGTTATCCAGAATGAACAGAATCACTTTTGGAAGGAAGTTATAGCGAAAAGAACGTAAACTCTTATTCGGTGTTTCAAGAGCGAGTGGAATAGGTGGACATCGGTCAGACACAACGAAGGTACCAAAATATCGCGTCTGAATCGGTGTCGTTCGTTGATCCAATCGACTGAGAAAAAGAAACGAGGGACAACCAAAGATGTCGAATATTGTCCAATCTGGACGCGACCATAGATTATCCCCCGTTTCTTTTTCGTCGTTTCGATCGGACGTTCGAATTTGTCGCTGTACGTTCATCCTGAGCAAAGAAATATATTCTGCGTACGTTGACTCAATATATTTCCAATCTCTGCTGTACACACCTGTGATACTAAATTACGACTGTTTTTGTCAACACGTGAAGTCGTTATTCTGTGTTTCACGAGCAAGTGGTATCGGAAGTCGTTGACCAGACGTACCAAAGGTGCCAAAGAATCGTAAATACGACAGTCAGTGGTGCGAGCGTGTATCGATCGGGCAAGACCAACCCTGCCAATGTTCTTTTAAAAATCAGTAGTACCGGTAGACGCGTAGTCAGACGTAACGACATCCAAAGACAAAAAAAGTTATTCCCTGCGCGTCGACTCGATATATTTCCCATCGTGATCGTTCCTACGATACCGAATAACAATTTTAATTTCTCTACCGATACCTAGAATCGTTATTATACATTTCAGGAACAAGTGGTATCGGTAAGCGATAATCGGACAAAAACACTGCAAATTCGACAGTGGAATCCACCTGTATCGATCGTACGACGATTCTTGTCTCTTTACAAAATCTGTAGCAAACGTCGCCGCGTAGTCGGACGTAGTAACCTTCCCCGAAGAAAATAACCGAGAATAAACCACCCCGTGCGTCGCCTGGAATATATTCCCGGTTCCCGTAACACCGAATTACAATTTTAACTTCTCCATCGATTTCTGAAATATTCCCATAGTTCGTACGTATACGGAACATACAATATGCATGGCACGAGAAATTCGAAAAGGAAAAAAAAAGGAAAAAAGTATAGAGAAAAAAGAAGTCAGGGAGCGGCTCGTTCCCCGATGTTCCTCGAACGTGAAATAGGAAACGAAGCTTCCGCGCAAGCGGTGGCATAAAATGGTAAAATTCAGATTTCGCGGCAGCGTCCTTCCTTCTGACTTCTCTCTTTTTTAATTCCTAACCCCCTTACCATCCCGTTCGTTGCTACCCCGTCGTTCGAGCCAGCGTTCGCGACTTTTTGCACGGTCGGTACGCAAGCGACGTTTTCTATGCAGCCCGAAATCTCGTTTCTTAGCGGGGGCGTTACAGAAAGCTGCGGGATTTAAAATGTATGAGGCGCGCGACGGGACAGGGACGATATTTTATTCAGAAATCTGGGTAGACCGCGGCGTCGCGAGGCATTAGGATTCGATAATACGAGCGACAGGGCCGGGTTTTTACCGCGCGTAAAACCCTGCTCACGAGGCGAGCAACGGTTTCCCTAAAACGGTCCCGCGTTTATTACGGCGGCCGTTCGGAAAGCGCGGAGGGGGCGTTGGGGGCGGCACGAGGGACGGAGGGTCCATAATTTCAGCATCGGCCTTAACGAAATTCGGGGCTTAAGAACGAAATCCAATTTGGCCGTTTGAGCGTGAAGCGAGGCCGCGAACCACTCCGCCGCTAATGCGATTTACGGTATCGCGTGTAATTTATGGTAAAATAATCGGCACCAACCCGCGATTAAACAGAATAAGATCCTCCGCGGGCTAGACTGCGCCGTAATGAATTGATTGAACTTCGTTTGCCGAGAAATTTCATCCGTCCCTTCGATTTAAGCTTTCGGAGCCTTCGAAGCAACCGCTCGCGAAGAATCATTTCACCGAAATCTCTGCGACCCTGAACAGAGACTCCTCGGACAGATCGAGAGACGCGAGATTTCTCACCGATCGTACGTTTGTTCTTTGTTCTTCCAATCGGGGCCTACCGAGAACGAGGAAGAGAATCATTCCGCGTCCGTTCTCGGAAAATGTTTTTCACTTAATTTCAGATTCAGCCCGTGAAGCGCGAGCATGCGTGTATAAATCACTCTGTAGAATATTTCGAAGATCAAATGAACGTCGAGACTGCATCGGTTCTCGGAAACGTTTCTTACTTATTCTCGCATTCACAACCTTCAAGCGTGATCGTGCACGTATAAATCAACCTCTGGAATATTTCGAAGATCGAGGAAATCGCGAGTCCGCATCGGTTCTCGGGAAGGTTGTTTTACTTATTTTTAAATTCACCTACTAAAGTGTGGGCACGCGTGTACAAACCACCCTCTACGATATTTTAAAGACCGAGTATTTAAAAAAACAAAGAACATCGTAACACGAAGTTGACCAAGAAGAGATTGTTTTGCATTTCCAGTTCGAATCGCTCGGTTTCTCGGAACGTGTTCACGGTTCGTGCTCGTGACAGAACAATTCTCGCAAGTTTCGATTCGCTCTCCTTTGGTCGGTACGATGTACTCTAACCCTTCCCCGCTCCCCCTCGAGCCTTTCAATTTTTCGAGAAAATCCCCCGTTGGCTCGCTAACGCGCGCACCTAATAAAGAAATCTCGTTGGAAAGTCGCTCGATTATTCCCGCGGCTTGATCCCGGAATTACACGATTCTCGAATAAATTTCCACCGAATACGTAACGAGGATTCGCCCCGTGCCCTTTCTGCGCCGATAGAAGCCCCATGAATCTCTCCCGGCGCAAATTGCCGGTTATTATCAACCGACACAAGGATCCCCGTGCAACCGGAGCGAGCCTCGATGGTCGAGGGCGTCTCTGACCGAGCGAACTTTGCGAGAGATGGTCGAACGAAATCGTGTAATACGAGGATAAATCGCCGGGGGTTCGATCGATCGAGCCGGGTTACGGTTAATCGAAACACAGCTACCTTCGCGGGAATCATATCGGCCAATTCGCCGTGCAACCAGCTGGAACTTCCACCCGTAATCTCGCGAACGGAGTGTCGCGAACACAATCCTTCGTGCATTGTCTCGGTGTTGCGAGCCCTTGTGCGTCTACTTAAATTTGTGCGAGCGAATTAACCCATTGACGAACACCGGGTTCACTAATACCCTCTCTCGTGAACAGAGAGCTACGGACGCCTCGAGCTTAGCGCGACTCTCCCGTGATCGGTCACCGGAACGTCTACGAGCGGATTTAGGGGATGTTCGAGAGAAATTTTAGGATCTCGCGCGAAGAATATTAGCGTTTATTTTATATTTTTTGAGCGGGATTTAGATTACTATTGTGACAAAATTTACTGAATTTTTTATGCTAGGATAACTTAGCTAAACGCTGGACTACGGATGGACAGAAAGTTCGTAGGGAATAACGTTTATTGCGTGTATAGAGAAAATATATTGAAATATTGAAGAGTATGAAAAGCGAGGGAAAGTTTCATAGAGGTTTTTCGTTAGAAAAACTTCCCGAAGATCACTTTTGTGTTAACGTTTTACTCGAGTCTCCCTCTCTAAGTGTACCAGTACGCTCTCTCATGATTGCCCACTGACGCCTTAAATGTATCAACATGCTCCCTCCTAAATGAGAAGTCTACGGATAGTGTTCACAATTTCCAGAGCAAATCGAAGCGAAATATTCGCAATCTTCGGAGCAAGTCAAAGCGTAACGATAACGGTCGTCAATGTATCAAGAACAAAGGACTGATACGTAGTATACCGTATTCTTAATTAAGAGAAATTAAAGCAGACTATTTCAGAGGATCTGTACTCCGATCGAACGAGATTATTCAACATCGAGCACGATCGCCACGAGGCGACGAAATAGATCGAGTCAAGGTTAAACGCGTCTCGGTCCGAAACGAAGCAAGTATCCGAGTAGAAAATTATACCTTTCCTTGCGCTAATCAATTTTGCGGCTCGACACGGGGTACGGTCGTACTCTTGCGTGGAAGCGGCACGGTTCGCGATACTTTTCGCTCTCATTAAGCACCCAGAGTACCAGAAACGCGAGAACAATGGCCGTTGTATCGAGACGCAAACTCGGAGGAAAAATGTCGCGAACTCCCCTTTGGTAACGCGGTATCCCGTGCGAGAAGGACACCGGTGTTCGTACGCGGTTAGGTGTAACCTCGTGCATGAACATCGCGTTTTCCGGTCGTTGATCGGTCGATTTTGGCGTGTAGATGCGACTATCGCGGCTGGCTGCCGGATTCCGTGGCATGGCGACGTTGAAGGACGCGTTAAGACCCAACGGAATGCGACCGAACCTGGAACTGGGTTGACGCGATTGCGAGAGATTTGTGGCTGAGCGTCTGTAGGTGTTAAGTCGATGTACAAGCGAGTGCTATGACGTTCCTTGAAACGCACCGATAGCGCCCCTGCTCTGCCGGTTATCTCCTGATAATGTATGGTAAATGGTTTTGCCCAGTACGGAGTTCGTCCGACTAAAGGCTTATTCTACTTGCGCCAACTACTGTCTGCGTATAGCGCGCGGAAACTTTTACGTAAGTTTCGCCGAAGCGATACGACGACGTTCTCGCTTAAATCGTTGTAATTTATACGAGAAGGAATATATCTACCAGCACGAATCACGATCTATCGTAAACACCTCTTCGAGGTTCTTCGTTCCGCTGAAAAATTCTCTAAATGTGTATCGATGACCGAAGGTTCTGATTTTTGAAGATTACGTGGAGCTCTATTGTATACTTCGTTCCTCAAGAAGGAAAAATTTAAAATTATTACTAGTATTTTTGTTGTTATTATTATTTCTATTAATACTACGAAGAGTCTTCATCAGGCAAGAATTATCTGCAGAATAATTCCTCGAACGAATGATCGACACTCTTCGCGTATATACATTCTCTCGACAATTGACTAACCCAATTTTCAAAGATCGTGTCAGGCACTATTGTGCACCGTCACGCGTTTGTCAGTCCCACGTCTACCTAGACCACGATCCGTCCAAGGAAACGGTAAATTCCGGCAAAGTTTCTTCGCAGCGTTGAAAAGTCACACCGCGTTTAAACCCGTAGCGTTAAAATGCGAAACAACTTGACGCCGTCCTGCCGACGTCGCGGTTTCCATTGCAACTGGCGCTCGTATTATCGTCTGGCGTGACATTTCGGTCGGGCAGCTGTCACCAGCAGCGAAAATCGACCGTCCGAAGGTATCTCGGCGACCAAGTAAAAAAAAACCGATGCAACAGAGGAACAAAAAGGGGCGAGTGTCGGAAAAAGAGAGAGAGAGAGAGAGGGAGAAGCTGACCGCTCGTCGATCGCAAAAGAGCTCGCGAAAACGGAAAACGAAAGTGAAAACGCGACCATATTACGGATAACGTCCAGAAAAAAAAACCAACGAATCGTGATTTCCGTGGACATCGAACCGAACGATTGCTCAGCGAATCGAAATCGCGGCCACAAATGCGGTTTCTCCTGTTTCGAGACATTAGGTAACCGTTGGTGAGTTTTGCATCGGAATGTACGCTAAGTGAAGGAGTCGGGGATGAATCACAGGGAGCCTGGTCAAAGAGAAAGAATTTTCAACGGAGGAACTATTCGGCCGGATTAAAATACTTCGTAAAACTCATCCCGGCCGAGGCTCGGCTGGAAATTACCCAATACCGTGGCCTCTTTAATCGCGAGCCACTTCGAACGCAACATTCCTTCTAGGTTGAGAATGCAATTGTTAAACGATCACGGTAATACGATCGTCGAACGATAGGGGTGGAGATCCGATTCGAAATTGAACACCTCTCGAACCGAAAAGAACTTGTCGACGCTTGGGAATTTTTTCCGACGTTACTGGATCTCGAGTAACGGTTCTCGGTAGTTTCGTAAGAAGTATACACTTGGAGGAATATTTCTGCCAAGTTTCGCGAAAAACTGTCGACTTACATAGAAACTATACGCTTCGATGCAAAAGTATACACCGAAGGGGGTCCTCGCGTCGGACCAAACTGGTTCTTCGCTACTTAAAATTTCAAACGTTCGAATTTTGAATACCGAGGCTCGTTCGCGCGAACTCTCGCGCAAATGTTTACTCATTTTACACGTGTATCCGTCCTGTGAAAGCTCGTGGAAATCGGTGAGTGTCGGTAGCGTCTCCCCGTGTAAGTCGCGCCTATGATCGATCCGAATCGCTAGTTTCGAGAACGATAACTCTTCCTTGGTCGCGAATATCCGTCCCTGCGTGTATTTCTCGCGACGTACGCTGAAAGGGGGATGAAAACAGCCCGTATCGAGGCAACGAGACAGAGAGAAACAAAAGAACCCACGAAGAACAGAGGCAACGCGGGAAAATCGAGTGGATACATACGTTAAGCCAGATTACGTGTCCGACGGCCAGATTGCGGCCGTTGTGTCTGTTGGATTTATTAAGCAGCGTCATATATATCCTCCACCGTGGTACAGAACTGGATCCGCGTGCTGAGGAATCGCAATTTCCGATGGCGAAAGAGGACGATCGCTGCGAGACGCGTCCACGATCGCTTGGACACTCGGAGGATCGCGAAACGAAAACGAGTAAAAAATAGAAACGAGATACTCGCGTCGATCAAGCTTCAACCGGCGATTAAGTACGCGAAAGGAACATAATTCCTCGCGATAGCTTTCGTGGACGTGGCTCGCCGGTATCTGGACTCGTCGGGCGTAATTGGGATTCGATTGGGAGCGTAAATCACCCAACGACGGTTAGGCGTTACTGGCCACGATTTTCAAGTGGAAGAGTTCAAAGACGAACGAGAAAATTCGCGATGAAGATTCGAAGGCTCGTGTGTCCCGAGAGTTCCCGAAGACGGTGCACAACGTGCGTGGAATTTGTTTAATCAGCGCGTAACTCGTGCTGTCCGCGCGATGGAACTCGAAGCGATCGTACGAAGTAAAAGGGTCTGGGAGTGGGGCACTAATTGTTTCGCAACGAACCGTTTCGCGAATTACAACGCGTTCCCGACAATCGGAGAAAATGATGGAACTTCGTTAACGCGACGAACCGTAGGTAAATTGATGTTGATACTAATGGAACGGTTCACGGGGTCGGAGAAGAAGAACGATGGTGCAGATGTTAAGTAAATATGAAATTAAAAGTGTAGAGGAAACTTCCCTTCGTTAGAAAGTTCGTGGGGAGCGGAGTGCTGTTTAAAATTGCATCGATCGCTTTTACCTATATACAGATACACGGACAGTGGTATCGGCGCTTCGTGGTCAGACGCGCTCCCTACACGAGGAAATTTTCTATTACAAGGCTAATTCCATGGTTCGAAACAAAAAATTCCAATTCTATCCAACTTTGGAAACTTTGCCTCGTACGGACAAAAATTGTCCCTCAAAATTGATACTGATACAAATACTCTGCCACGATTACCCAACGCCAACCCCAAGAGGATTCTCTCCGATTATCCATTGTCAAAAATGCATCGAGCCAAAAGTGACTACGTTTTGTAAAGATAGTTGAAATCTAAGTTGATTATTAACGTTTCACGAAATCTGGCTGCTTTGGATAAACAGATTCGGATGTCACGGAGAGATCGATCTCGAGAACCGTTCTCGTCGAAATGGTTTCGTCGACCAATGATTTTCTGGAACCCTCCACGGACGAGGTGCGTGCACGTTGAACGCGTAACGCGAACTTGGTGCCGTAATCTCGCCATGGCTCGAGCTTCCGGACGCTAATCCCGGAACGACGTGGAAATATGAACTCGTAAAGCTATTGAGCAACCGGCCGGAAACGAGGAGCCGCGCGGGTGTACGCGGCAATGTACCGGGACACGGGACCACTAATGCCCGACCTGGAGATTTATCGTCGCACGCCGGTGGGATTGTTACGTAAGGTTAAGCTCAGGGTCGAGGCGTTAGGATTCGACCTCATCCGGTGATCCCCAATGGCGCTCCGCTCGCGTAAATCGACGTGAGCTACTGCGCCATGGATCCGGTACAAACGCGGCTCCCGTGAACTTCTCGAACCGACGTTCTCCACTTTTCCCGCGTTCGAGTTCAACCTCTTCCCCAGTGGTGACCTCCGCTCGCCACTTGGTGTAATTCGGCGGTCCAGAGACGATAATGTAACCCCTGTCTGACCACCAGGAAGCGCGAGTGGGTTCCGATGAAGAATCGTGTAAAACGAACGATCGAGGATTCCGAGAAACACAATTTTGAAAGAACGCTAAGAAATTTGAACAGTTGAAAATTTGGTACTCGGATTCCGTGGATTCTGGTCCAGAGGGATAAGATCTTCGATGAGTTGGATCGATGGGAAACAATTTATGTTTCGAAAGGCGAGGTATCGCTCGATTAATCGTGAGAAAGAAAGTTTAAAGGAAACACTAGCACGTTCAAGGAAGGGTGCTTGGATAGTGACACGGAAAGGGAATTTTCTCGGTGAATTGGATCGATGGAATACAATTTATGCGAATAGGATTCTACGAAAATGATATTTCCACGTTTGGAAGCATACGTACTTAACTCCTTCCGGCTCGAGAGACTCAAAGACGACAATAAGGTGTCCACCGACCGAACAGTGAAGATCTTTCTGTCACTGAGGAATTCCGCAAGACGAATAATCGTTCAGGGAACAGTCGCGATAAAGACAAATTTCGAAAGAAACCAATACCACCGTGCCGAAAAAGTGGCACTTTGATCCCAATCTGGAAAGATAAGTTTATCGATCGAGTGGATTAATGGAAGCAACTTCTGCGGAGAGGATTCTACGAAAGCGAGGTTCCCTCTTTTCCAGTGTTTGGGCTTAACCCACTCGAGAGGCGACTCTCACTCGCCACTTGGTTTCGCGCGGCATCTCGAATCGACGAGCGATGGACGACAATAACGCGAAGAATTGAAACGGGATAAAATAAAATTTTCGAAAAATATCTCCAACGCGTCGAACGAACAATCGATCACGATCTGGATAGACAAATTTACCGATAACTTAAAAATATCTTCCTCGAAGATTTTACGAGCTGTCTCAAATTACAAATGAATCGATAGTGGTAAAAACACTTCGAAACATTGAAATAAAATATTCCTGTCGGTTGATACGCATTACGATTTATTTTCACATCGATTCGAAAAAAGTTTCTCGTTTCCTTCGATTAAAAAATCCTTCGGGTGCAACCGACTAAGTTTACGGTCCTCTGGCTGGTAAACAATCGCGGCCTGGTTGCGTCGCGCGTTTAGACTACGGTTGGTTGGTTGGCTGATTCAGGAAACTGGAAGCCCAAGGCGTTGTTGGATGTACTGTAATTGTTCTGAGTTGGAATTTCGAGTGGAGCGAGACTTTGAGCGGGACTGGAGGAAATTGGAGACACAGTGTCGCGAAGATGAACTTGCGAATGGATTCATAGCCGAGTTACATTCGGTAAATGGTCCTTGGTTTAGAGATCTTCCAGAGTCTTTAGCTGCGACGATTCAACACTCCGACTATCGCGCTTGAATTTTTCCGTGAACCGCCACACCCTTCCTTCGTGATCAACCTTTACGACACGAGCGTAGACCGATTTACGACCTGGAATTTAACGCTTCCCGACACGTGTGCAGATCCTCGACGTCCGTAAAACATTCACCTGCTCGAGATTAAATTGTGCAACAGTACCGTAGCTGCGCGATGCACTTTTGTCGCGCGTACTTCACTCTACCCATTTCTCTGTTCGTTTCTATTCATCGCGTGTAGCTTATACCCACAAAATGTACAAGAAAGATATTTTTTGTATATATACGTTACCAGAAAAGATTCAAAACTATTTCAATAATTTTAACGTACGAAGTACTGTCTCGTGAGAAGTTAAGACTCGCAGAATCTCTCATCTTACTAAATTAAGTAGATCATTTTGCTTACGGTGTCCAATTGACACCGATTGGTAGACTTTGATAACCATTGGCAATAAATAACCAAATAACATTCCTAAGTCACGCATATATACAAAGTACAAAATACGTGTCTCTAGCACCACGCGAAAGCAACGAAAAATGTCCGTAGAAACACGTACCGTATCTGAACTTGTTTCCAAGTTGTATCTTACAAAGACGAGCCATTTCTCGACCCGAGACACGAGGGGAGCCCCCTAACTGCTGATCAACTTCCGATCGGAGTAACGGGACCCATGGAACATCGATCAGAAATTTATATCCTCGGACTCTTTTGCCCCGTAAACGCGATTCGACTGGAACGTCGAGCTCTTCTCCGCTCGATTTCGAGAGGAAAGTGGTCCAGCGCGAGTCGGTTGGTAGTCGAGGAGTTTCGGTAGGTTGGCTCGCAACAGCAAGCTACACGAACCGATGAATCCTGGCACGAGGATTACGCGTATGGGAGACGAGCCGAGGCGGAGCTCTCCGCGGAACACGTTCGGAGACTTATGCCCAATTAATTGTTGCTTCGGCGATTAAGGTACATCGAAAACGCGAACTGGCTTGACGATTCCGTCGATCAAACGTGAGACGGAGTAAAATCTGAGCGAGCCGAGCCCCGACAGACTTGGCCGACGTGCAACCAACCGCAGAGCCGCTCTTCCGTAAAGCCTGCATCAAACGAGCGTTCGACCGGGCGCGGCGGCTATCGATGAAACTGAACCTGTGTGCTCTCCTAATGTCGTTTACACATCCCCTACGTGTAAGTTTTTCAGGTCGCGGATGAACGGGGACGGAGGAAAAACCGAGCAGCTAATTACAGAGACTTCTCCGCACGGGCTATTAAATTTGAAGCAAAGCGCGAACACAGGCCTCGGGTAATTTTAGTGTGAATGCTGAGCCGGCGACGGAGTGTTGGATTCCCTGGGAAATTGACGACCCAAGCATCGCGTTTTCATGCCCCTATGATCATTTCGAGTACGCGAACACGACCAACCAACCAACCAACGATTTTGTGCTCGAACAATGGGCGAGGGTGCGAACGAAACTGACTTTCCAGAGAATATTTGCTTCCGTAGTTCGCATCGAATGCTAGGAATTTCTTAAATAATATTAATATACAAGAAATTGACGACTACGTGCTCCCGTGTCTCTATGGTTATTTCGAGCACGTGAATAGGATAGAGGAGCGACTTTGTGCTCGAACAATGGGCGAGGGTGCGAACGAGATTGACTTTCGAGAGAATATTTGCTTCCGTAGTTTCCATCGAATGCTAGGAATTTGTTAAATAATATTAATATACGAGAAATTGACGACCTACGTGCTTTCCTGTCTCTATGGTTATCTCTGGTACACGAGAATGTAAACGAGGACTGGCTTTCGGGCTTGCAGTTTGTTTATTGGTAATGATTATTTGTGTCACAATGAATGGTAGTTTTGAGTAAAGTTAGGGTTACTCGTCGAATTGCGTTCGATACTTGAAGTACTTGAGTACTTGAGTAGTTTGTGCACCATTCGAATAGTATTTTTGAACGAGTTGAATAGTGATACTCGAATATTAAAGTATTTTAAGTTTACTCGTACGATTGGAATACTTGCAAATGTTGGCGCAGAAAATTAATAAAAAAAATCTACTTTCAAGTATCGCACTGATAGGCTGGTATCAAATATTACCAGATTATTATCAGTCACCAGGATTGTTAGTACTTTAACGCTGAATACTGGTAACTCAATATGAAATATTAACCGTAGAGAGAATAAACTCCATTCGCTAAAGCGTCGACTAAAATTTCTCGCAAAACCATTGAATTATGCAAACAAGGAATATTTTAAAACCAGCTGCCGTAAATCACGCAATTCGTCCAACGTGAAAAATTATCCGTGCGCGATGATTTTCCCGAAAATGCGAGACACCGGTGCCGCGTAAAGGCCGCGCGAACGCGACGTCATTTTCCACAGAAATATTTGTTTGTAACCGTAGCCGTGTAAAATATTGCAAATAATAATACAAAGTTGCCGCGCGTACGGGGATAAAAACAAACCCGGAGAACGCGAAATACGGGAATGTAACAAACTGCGGTTCCCCTGGATGTTCAACTCGACTGTCCCGTTGCAAATGCTCGCCTAACGATATCACGGATGCAACATTTCGTTAACGACGCTACAAAGTTACCGCGAACCCTTTCGAAACCTTTCTCGAAAGCAGCTCTCGAATGCAACAACATTCCGGGGATTGAAATTCGATGGGAATAAAATTTTCGGGAAAACTCGAAACTCGTTCCGTCGAGTTCCGTACGTGAACGAACACGAGTCCGAAAATACCGAAACTGTTAAAAAATAAACGCGCCTCTTTGTATCGGGATTCTTTGAAAGGCAGCGACGATGAGGAAAGGGAATCAAAAATTTTCGGTGCACAGTTTCCTCCGGCCTGTCGGTACCTCTGTGCGTTTTCCATGTCGGTGTTCGGTGCCGAGCGGCGAAGTTTTCGAAAAGGTTCGAAAAAAAATCCTCCGTTGGTGAAAATTCGTGGACAGTGTCGGTCGAGTAATCGTCGACACGGAGTTTCCGGTTTTTGGGGACTCGGTTTCGCGTACCGACGTATTCCGTGCGTCCCGTTTATCGCGGTTCACCCACGCCCCGCGTTATGGTCGGCGCCGATCTCTCGCGGCGGAAACCTGACGATTTAAATTTAAACGAGGCCGCCGCCAGGAACGCGCAACGTCCGGCCGCTCCTCGTTTGCGGTAAGATTATTTGCCCCTCGTTTCACGGTTCATTATATGCGTTTTCGAGTCCAGAAAACCGAAAACCGACAGCCCGGTTCCCGGCAGCCTTCGGACGAATTTCCCTTTCAGTCCGGCAGCGTGGTAACGCGAATGAAAAACCGTGTTCCGAAACCATCCGTTCCGCGGTAATTCCCGCGCAAAAAATATTTTTCATCAGCGTTTTCGACTTACCGGTACCTTGGATATTTTTGATATCGCGGCTCGAGGAGTCTCGTGCGCGAAACTCGTACGAAAATCGAACGAGAAAATATTCTTTCTCGATGAAAATCTCCAAGAAATATTTTCGCTTCGAACAACTCGGACGGTTGAAATATAACACGGGGAGAAGAACGGATGATTTTTTTCGTCAAATTCTTCGATACTCTCGCGGATAAGAATATTTAAAAATTATTAAACGTCGTGTTATTCCGTTTTTTCGCATCTTGTTCGATCATCGGTTTCACGCTCGAACTACGATCTGTGCTGTAACAATATCGATTCCACGGTAACGCGTATCGGTTACCGAGTTATAAACATACGGTATGATGCAAGAGACTATTAATATTCCGCTACCCGGGCTCGGTTCTATCGACGCGAGCGATCTTTTCCCTAGTTGGACCACGCGTAGAAACGAATATCGGTAGGAATGCAGGATGAATCGGCAATTCGAGTGTTATTCGATCACGTACACGGTGGTATCATTTGCTCGTGCATAATACGCACGTGCATATGCACGCCCGAGTCGCTTACGACGCAGCGTGAACTCTAATTTAACTATTATAACACTTCCAGCGAAGACAGTGAAATCCCATCTCTGGCAAGGGACATGTACTTGCCGCGGGAGAACGAGGTTAACTGCGACAGAAGTCGATCTGTCGTGACGTTTCATGTAGAATGCTGATAAGGGAATTATCTAGACGATATTACCGGAGCACGGGCTATACGTTCACCCCGTAGTCTGATTCGAGCTTCCCGTGGAACCCTTCGAGTGTGAACGTAACATGTTTTTCACGGTGAATACGCCCCGTAGTTGGATAGAAACGTCTGTCGAAATCTCTTCGAATTGTACGTTCGAGATTGGGCGAACGATCTCTCGATACGTCTGTTTCGAAAACCTCGAGTATCGTTACAATTTGAATCCTTACCAAATCTCTCCCCCAAACGAGCGACCAGAGTCGCTTGGAAAATCTTCCTCGATTTGCTTTCACTGCACCACTCTCGATTCAATTCGAGAACGAAAAATTCAATTCCACACCGAAGAAAATTAACGGAGAAACACGGCGAGTGTCTCGACGAAAGTTGGAAATATTTTTTCTTCTTCCTTCCCTTGCAATATTACCTCATCGAGACAAAATGGACCACGAAATACCCCATCTTTTTGACACCCTTATTAACAATACATCCCGATACTTTTTATCAGAATAATTCAACGTACAATTCTATATTTTAATCTAATCAATTCTTTCCCAGTTACGTTCATTTCACGTTACACGCGCAACGTAATTCGTGGCACGAGACCGAATTTACCAACGATTGCATAATTTTCGCGAGTTGACGCGATACGAAGCAATCGAAGTTCGAAGACTCTCGAGCTGCGAAACTTTTTCCAAAGAGAGGGTGATCACCGATAGCCGCGTTCGCCGTATCGAACCCCGCCCTCGGTACGCCCCTTTCTCAGCTTCCTTCCGGTACACGTGCTCGGCTTTTAACGGGGCACGGTGTACGCTGACGCTTCGCCGTTTATTCGCCAATGGGATTAGCGCTAATTGAATACAGATCGGAGGATGCTATGTACATCGTTCGCTATTGCCGAACGCGCGGCACGTACAACGAAGTGAACTCGTCCAGGAGACGAAGCTCCCTCGAGTGTTCCGCGCGTTCTACACGCGAGATTAACGCCACTGCGTGGCCGAAGCGCGAATATTTTTGCATAATCTCCGGTCCACCACCTATTCCCCCGCTTAGACGCTCGAATATGCATGAGGGAATAACAGGGAAAATGAGTTTCCCTCTCTTCGCACGAGCCACTCTGACTTTACGATCCACGGTGTCGTTCCATTCGCGTCTCTCCGTCGAACAATGCTCGAAAAACGATCGAGATCGATATCGATCGGTAAAGAAAGATCTCCACGATACGCGTTCCTACGTGTACAGGGAATTCTGATAAAGCCAAACGCAGTATCCGTAGATAACCGCGAGTATTTTTGTTTTAATCCTCTCACGGTTTCGAGACTCAGAAGGGACCGTTGTGGACCTTGCGGTCGATTTAATATTGAACGACCGATTCAATTTCGGTAAGGATTCGCGGTTGGCCGTGTTTGCACTTTGGAAACGCCCCTCGAACGATTCGATGATTGATTCACGATAGATTTTACGGTTTCGAGAGGAATGGTATTTATTCCATTGAGGATGAGGAGGTGGAACGTTGCTCCGTCGACTGGTGAACTTTCTACGTCGACTGTAACGCAGGTGACGAATAATTTTCGGGACAGTTCGCACGTGCTTGGCTCTTCGATCCCTTTTCCTGCAGGAGGCGAGTAGGGTTAATTAAAGAAGGACCAATTCCAAGCACCGACCGCACCGTTGTCACGACTGACTCGCCGGGGTAGTGTTTTACGGGGTATTGTTCCGTGAGTCGAGAGGTACAACATCCAAAATGTAATTCACCATCGATCGATACCTTCGCGAATGTCTCGATCGTGCAATACGAAACGCGAATGGCTTCAGTCATTTGGCTGGTGTTTCCCTTTACAAGGTAGCAGACAATTTATTTAAATTTAAATCACGAAAATATAATAATTCTCGCTTTTGTGAAATTCGCCAGTGTCGAAATCGCAGTGAGAAAGTTCACTCCGAAGGTTAGGGGAGCGAGTTGCACGAGTAAGTAGAATAGGGACAGCGTCGGGTATCGTGGTCAGACACGCCACTGCGGAACAGTACAGAGGTTTCTCCGAACACGATTGGTCGTTTAGCTAATGCGTCTCTTCGCGAGGAACGAAACACCGAGAAAGTACGTTTGGCTAAGTTAATTATTAAATTAAAATGTTACTTCAACTATAAAAAATGTATAAAGATTGATTTCGACACCAAACTCTGTTGTTCACTGTTCACGGAAGGACTTTCGTTCAAAGTAGAGTAACGCGGTGAAAAATAATCCTGTACCAACTTTTCGGGTATCGTTGCAAAGAGGAGACTTTAATCTTCGAGCTGACGGTCATTTTATATAAGAAAAAAATTTTTCGAACAATTGAGAGCGATTTGAATGTTTACAATTTTTTTCGAGAAACCATCTTTCCTTTTTTAATCGCCGTCTAGTTTCGAAGGATTTTCAGGAGAATTCTATACAAGGACGCGAAAGTACAAAACTTGCGATTTAAAACGACTACAAGAAGACTATCGTACGACTATTTTCCACAAAGTTACAATAATTCAAAGATCGATAGCGTTCCGATAAAATGTTAAACTTTTCATCAGTAGTGTAAATCCAGATCGCAATGATACTAACATAAATTTCGCCATCGTTCTTAACCTCGTGACAAAATACGAATCCCCAGCCCACGTTCATAGTAACCGATAGATTTTATTTCACAAAAGCGGGAAGTAGCGTATAAAGGCCATAAATGACGATCGCTCCTGAAGGGGAATGCGGTGAACGAGTAAGTAGAATGTGGACACTGTCGAGTAACTCGATCAGACACGAGTCTCGCGAAGGCCGACTAAAACGTCCGAGCCGATACGACTCCCAATTCCTCCCCAGTACCGATGTCTATCTCTCTGCATACAATACAAGCTTATCCGCGAGATTAGGAGCCCATTTCCCTCGATTATCTTCCGGGTAGACCGATACATATATACATACGTCTAGTCGGCCGCGACAGCATTGTGGCCCGCCACGAACACCGATTTGCATTCTAAGAATCGCGTTGGTCGAGCCAGTCGATCCCAAGGGGTCGTAATTCGTCTTTCTTTCGTCGAGCGAAATTTGTTCGCGGGAACGTTACCGCGAACTTCGTGGCGAGTTCACAAAGAGCTGGCACAATCATCGCTCGAGGGGACCCGGTGGCTGGGTGGTGGTTACCACCGTCGGTGTGTGTCTCCCTCTCCTCTGAGACGAGGATGGACGTATTGTAGAAAAATGCACCCGGCCAACGGAGCTGGGCGAAAGCACGGTTCTACGTGTACGTGCTCGCGGGGCACGGGTCAGTTCCGCGCGGCGGATAGATCCTGGATTTACTGCTTTTGTCGCGGGAATCACCCCGTCCCCCACCCTCACCCCTGGTGAGGAGGGTATGCGACAAAGGACGGAAAAATTGCGCGATGACGCGACGACGCGACGCTTGAAAGAAATTCCTATCGCGTCGCCGAGATTTCTTTGCTCCGATCCCGAGCATTGTACGAAACCAGCTCGCGGGGGTTGATGCATTAGGTTCACCGACGATTGGCCAACGTGGAACAGGGAACGCTAACAGTACCGAAAGTGTGACCGGTGCTGCATTAACTAGAGAAAATTGTACGCGTTGTAGATGAAGGAGAAAGGTGGAATAGTTTCGTGTCGATTAACGACTGTTTAAAAACGATACGTTTCTCGATTTCGCGAAGACGTTACTCCCCGTAGGTTCAAAGCCGTACAACGCCGGGCTGAGCGCGTTTCTTAGAGCTCCCTCGCGAGTTGTGCACTCATAAAGCGCTAGGATCTGAAAAGGGTGCTCGCGAAGTCGGGAAATTGCTGTCTCATTAGTTGCCTGTAAGACATTGCCCTGTATAAAGAAAATTCTAATTTCTAAAGCATGAATAGCCACATCATCCGTTGCCCTCCGCGAATCCGCTCCCTCGCGACGCAACAAGTTGTTTCATTTTATTTCCGTAAATAAATGAGCTCCCGGTACTCGTCTCGCGTTACGCAATCGTCCGGGGCAAGGTGGTCTAATTTGGGCCACTTTCGGATTTCCTGTTTTTTTTTTCTTCCCTTTTTTCTTTTTTCTTTTTTTAACGTGCTTCGAACGAACCGGTGAAGGAATTTGGGAAAAAATGTTCACACGGGTAAACCTTCGACGTGTTCGTGCGAAAGAGTCGAACGAATTTTAGATTAAATTTCTCATTCTTTCGACAAAAACGGAGATTTTGCAAAGTTTGAGATATTATACTTTCGTTTGAAAATCTATTATTTCATTTGGACAATCTACTCTTACTAAAGATTGCTTGGATAAGATGTTCGTTAAGTTACCAATAACGTCCGTAAAATCTTAAGAAACTATATTTTAACCGCGCTAATTCCAAACGATCAAAATAAAAACGTGTCGAGTCTTCTAACGAACAATTGTTTCGGCAAATCGAGGGTCGAGATAAATCCCGAAACAGCGTTTCGCTCGATCATCGAACTCACAGCAGACGCAATCTTGTACTTTAAATATCAATGACCAGCGCGTTCGCGAGCAGACCATCAGGATCCATCGACGTCAGAGCACCACGGAAGATAGCATCGAGGACATTTCCGAGATGCTCTCGAAAATCACCAGGGTATCCTGAGACCGATGCTAATGCCCTGATACGACATCTGCGCCCTCGAGACGTCATGCGGATATGTCGAGTATCTCCTGGACATTACTGCATATATATACAACTGATATTTCGCAACTGGAGCGAGCGAAACAGGAACAAGAGAGAAAACGGTGCGACGCAGACGGAGAAGATGGGTCAGGGACGTGTTATTGCACGAGAGAACTCATCGATGTGACTCGGTGCGCCTGTTGGTGTCGATTCGTGTGCAGGTGAAGCGAAACAGCCACTAAAATGCATCAAAGTCGATACTTTTTTCGAGCGTTCGTTAAAGTAAATTTTCTTCGACAGTTCTTTCATCATTTACGTTCACCGTTTTTAAAGATTTTTAAATACGCGACGCGATAAAAATACTCGTCTTTAAATGAATCTATTATCTGTAAATCTGCTCACATCTATTCTCGTATGTTTCTAAAGTTTTCTGAATACGCGATACGATAAAAATACGTAGCTCCGGTTTTAAATATATCCACGATCTGGAAAACTGGTTCTTTTATTATTTATACCTGTTCTCGTACGTTTCCAGTGTTTTTTAAATACGCGTCGCGATAAAAATATACTGCCACGAGTTTAAATATCGTTGATCCGAAAATGTCGAAAGATACGACGCTTGGAAAATTGTTCTCCCGTGGTGATACCAGCCTCTACCAAGTAACGCTATACTCTGACATTTTTTACCATCGTTAAAAGAAAGTGTGACATTTAAGATGGTCAAGTGAAGCGGAACAGTCCTGTACGCGAGGTTAAAAATATTAATTAACACCGCGCCAACTGAGTTCATTAGTAGACACGAGAGGAAACGCTAATTTTCTATTCCCTCCTTGACACGAAAAAGAAAAATAATTTATTTATTCACCGCCACGGTATACGGGTTAAGGTTGCTCAAATTGGATCGCGTTCGACGGTTTCATAATTTATCTTCGAACGTACAAATTAAAAATATCTTCGTCAATTTGGACAAACTTCACTTCCGTACCCGACGATAAAGACTTCCTTCGAATTGAAATATATCCCAGCAACGTGAAAATTTCACGCGAAAATAATACAAATGTAAATCCATTCAAAAAACTACAATCCCTCGATAATGTTAGCTTTCTCCGATATTTACGAAAAGTGACTTCAAAAAGAATTTTTATCTCCGCAACTGTCAAACGCACGAGCCTCTATTTTCTATTTTGTGTGTTCCATGCGTGGAGAATTGTTCTTTTTCAAAACGGAAACGTTTGTTTTATTCCGGGAAATCAGTTCTGCGTTACAATGAATATTTCGAGTATTCTTATTTTACCTCTTCGAGGTCTCGAGAACGATTCGAAAAGAAAAAAGATACCGATTCCGTGTACAACTGATATAAGGAATAAGATTACTCGTATTCCGCGTGTGTGTGTGTGTGTTTTTCCCCTTCGATCGCGCATTTATAATTCACGGAAGTTTAAAAATTAGGACGAAAGCGGGTCGAAAGACGAACCCGTGCACCGAAGGGTCCCTCGGTTGCATTAGACGGGCGCAGGGTGCACGTAAACGCTCTCGTTTCGGTCTCCGTGTGCACAGAGGAGTCTATGCAACAGTCGTGTCTCGGTCTCTTCGCCGGCCGAAGAGGCAGTGTTATCGTCCACTTAAGGCAATTTACTTCTCGGATCACTTGCCAAAAGCGAAAGGAGACTGTTCGATCGATGCCGCCCGAGAGACCAATTCCGTCGACTCCGTATCAAAGGCATTCGAAATCGTTCCTGGTGATCTTTCGCGTCGACCTCGCGTACTCCACGTACCGGCTTTTACCGTTTAACTCCCACCCACCCCTCCACCGATCCCCCCCTACGTTCGATCCGGAAGCTACGTCGTGATTATTTGATACACCGAAGTTACTTTCGATTCGAGGCAACGGGATGTTCGATCTCGATGTAACGTCGCGCAAAGTGTCGATAAATTATGGATGCCCGGGGGTTGACAGCGTTCGTTCGAGGGTGTAATAAACCATTAATGCACGCATAAACGCACGAACGAGGAGACAGGAGCAGCGACAACCGCCGTTTACAGATTCGCGTACTTACACGGACTCCTTGGAACGAAATTCCACCGGGTCGCTCGATTCGATCTTAACGCCGGTCGCATTACCATAAGCGAAGAGTCTGGAGAACCGGTCGGTTGAATTCACCTTGTGGGACACTTGGAGCAAGATTGTTCGCGAACGATGGTAAAAATTGCTAACCGTGCCGGTGAGACCGTCGACGTTCATTTTATACAAGGATGCGTTGAATTTAATACCGCAAAAGCTTCGAATATCTCGATTCATCGATAGTACAGTGTCTACTAACTGTTCTACGATGATAATATTTACAAATTCCCTTCGTTCCGTGACCCGAAGTAGTAAACTGATATCAAATTGCATTGCACGTGCATTACCTGCGAATAAGATTACTGCAACACGAAGTGCACTATAACGCGTAAACAAGGCCGGATAGAAAATGTTCGCGCCAACTTTTTCCTAGCTCCAGTGTCCCTAATCTACTTCTACCGTATTCCCCGCGTACAACCGAACGCTACATTACTTGGGAATAAAATTACTGCGAAACAAAGTACACTAAAACTCGAAAACAAGGTCATACACGGCATACGTTCGTAGGAACTTTCTTCTCGTTTCGGTCTCCCCGATCTACTTCCACTACACTCCCTCTATTCTCGAAGTGAGACATTAACCGAGATGTTTCAACGGATAGCGAATAAATGAAATTGAAAAAAAATTGGCCAGGTTTCTACGTCAAAGTGTCGCGCGAAGATCTACAAGCACGTTCGAAAGATCGAGATTTATCGATACTCGTGACCGGTATATTTCGAGCATCGCGATGTTCCTATCGGTTCGAAGGATCCAGTTTAGCTCGATCGCCTCTTGTCCGGTTTTTTTCCAGAATATCGGATGGTGCTGGCCGTTGAAACGGCTCGACCTTATCGATCTTCTCCGAAGATCCCAACACTCGAGGATATTAAGGGGCCACGTGGACTCGATTTCGAGCAGAAGCCAATCGTCGCCGCGAAGCCAGAAGGAATCGAGTTACGCCAAGGACAATGATTGCTTCCCCCTCTTTCCTGAGCAGAAGGGACCGAACGAGATTGCCCGATATCGTCCGTCGCGGTAAAG
Organism: Ptiloglossa arizonensis; assembly: GCF_051014685.1. NCBI lineage: Eukaryota > Metazoa > Arthropoda > Insecta > Hymenoptera > Colletidae > Ptiloglossa > Ptiloglossa arizonensis. The sequence continues at coordinate 18,390,173 of NC_135054.1, forward strand.
CGGAAGCTGCTGCACCTCGCCGCGAACACACCGGCACAATGAGCCGGGGAAACTGCACACGAAATATCGACACGGTTGGATATCGAATTTGGCTCCATCGGGCCAACTTCGTCCGCGTACACGAATCTGCAAGACGGCATATTTATCGGTTGCAATGGAGCGCGATGCGCACTAGGGTAAAAGCGAAATCTGCCCGCTTCGGGGGTCAATTATAGTGGAATTCCTGGATGCACCGTACGAGACTGATATTTCGGGATTCGAAAGGGATCGTCGATGGTATCGGGTCTAGAAATAAGTGAAAACGATTAAACACTGTTCGCATACCCCTTGCACGCGATATTATATTTTTAGAAGTTTTTTTTTTAGCTTTCGGTTGGATACTCGTTCTTGAAAATGTAGAGCCTTTGATCTTTGCTCTTCGAAAGTATGGAGCCTTTGATCTGTTGCTCTCGAAAGTGTAGAGCTTTCGAAATTTGACCCTCAAATATATAGAGCCTTCGAAAGTTAGTCCCACCCGGAACCACTGGCTTGGAATTACTAATGAGTTATCGAAGTAAGAGTGTAGAAATTTTATAATTTTTTTTTTGTTTCTTTACCGTTACGAAACTACCGAAATCGAATCGAAAAGTAAATGGCAAAGAGCGATCGAGTTTACGATACCTCTGTTCGATGATACAAATATATTTGTGAAACGAAACAAGCTCGATTTATAACCTTCGCCTCTCAACCGCTTCGATCCCTCGCTACGACTTCCTACGACCGACTAACCTCTATCGATTCCCAATCATACTATTCTTTCAAACTTCTCGCATACCCACGCATACTCATACCACGTGCCAGCACGTGCATTGAACTTTGCATGCATTCTTGGAACTCATTCACTCTCTTCTCGCAAACAATTCTTCGACCTAAACGTGTTCTCGTTCCCGGTCCTGAACACTCGTTCACACCTAGTCACACAAGTGACATCTCGTGTGTCGATAAACTTCGTTACACGGATTCGCAACCGTTCTCAATTAAGCAGTAGTGACTCCATTTCACGATCCTTGTTCACTTCGATAGAAGCTAAAAACATCTACCCCGCTTTCAAGTCACTCACAGTATTTCGGTCAAACGTCCTTGAACTTTTGAACAGCAGTATAAAGATCTCGAGAGAACATTAATTTCGTGATCCTGGTACACCATAACGGAAGATAAAAATCACTACCCCGCTTTCAAGCTAACCGTTTCTATATCTGTATAAAAAACACCGAGTACCAATCGTCCTCGAAATTCATTGCGACGTCGAAGAAAATTCAGCCCTCGAATTTTCCAATTCGAGGTTCACGGTTGATGCAAAGCAAAAGGAGAACGGTCGGAAAGTTGTGGCAACTTCGATCGGACCGAAATCGCGCTAGCTTTGCGACGATACGTGGGCTGGTGATTCGACGGTTCGACCGTTGGAAGGAAACATTTTTCACTCGGACTCGGGGGGTGGGGGTGGGAGGGGGTGAGAGGAGAGGCGGTGCACCGCGTCATCTCGTGCATTTCAGGATTTTGGCCAGCTTCCATGCTCGCCGGGAGGGTGTCGGTTCCCGAGCTCGCGCAGAAATATTGCGTGCCATCGGCGATGGAAAATTAAGTCGCGGGTACAGGAAGTCGGTCGGGCATCGATTGGTCCTCGCGCCTCCATTGCTGCCCGATATCTCTCGTGGGGCATTTACGAGCGGAGTGCTTCAAGTTCGCGATAGGTCCTGACCCTTTCTCTCGATGGCAAACTTTCTTCACGAGGAGAGATCATTCTTCCCGGCCGCGACGGAAGTCCGCGTACAGTTCTCCAAGCACACCACCAAATAAGCTTTCAAGTGTGCCGCCAACTTTTTCTATAAATCAACGGTCGTCTCGCGGAGACCGCCGAGTCGGATGGACCATTTAACCTCGTGCATCTGCGGCGAGCTCGCGACTCGAACGAATCTAGAGACGTTTCGCAAATTTTCCAACGATACGTAGCCGAGTTCCGTGACCTCTTCTCTCGGTTTACCCTGGAGTCGAAGAAAGCCGGAAGTTTTCGGTTTCTTCGCGAACTCCTCTTTACTCCGCATATCGGTCCTCCTCGAAACCTCGATGCGATACTATACAACGCACCGCGATTGATACTCGAACCGATACACACGACGTATATCGAAATTGAAACGAATCGGTTGGTCGAATTAGGTGTCACGATTTTAGAATTTTCCCCGGTGTACGATGCGCGGTGGGAAACACGGTCGATTTTCTAGGAATTATTATTACGGTCGCGATGAACGGATCAATCGGTTAATCGAATCAAGTATCACATTTTTCGAACCTTTAACCGACATGTTGGAATGGATATTGAAACTTGATTGATATTCTAGGAATTAATATTATGGTTGTGACGAGCGAATTGATCGGCTGGTCAAATTAAGTATCAAAATTTCAAAACCTCTCCAAACACGACGTACCGTGATTGATATTTTACCCGACGTATGACGGATATTGAAATTCGGTCGATATTCGAGAAATTAACATTATATCCGTAACGAACGAGTTAAACGATGACTACCGTTCAGTATCGTAATTTCATTTTTTTCAACGAAAATGAAAATCGTGGAGAAAGAGGTGTACACTCTCTGGTTTTTCACGAGCAATTTTCACACCGTCGTTCGTTTCGTATTTATAATTACTCCGTGGTCTAACGTGGGGGAAATGATCGTCAGTAATGACCACGTGCGATCGGAATGATAATACCGCGTGACGTGGTAGCAGCTAGCGTGGAAAAAATTAATTAAAAACTGCGAGGAAAGCGTTTAATATAATATCCTTGCCCTACTAGAATTAAGATCAACGAATCAGCATCTTTACTAACGCTGTGTACTTAATGAATAAATTATACAAAAGTCTCGCGGAGTAAAATGTTTCTTATCTAAATTTCCTCGCGAGTCCACCCAATTCTTTCGACCCCAACTCCTTTGCATTCATTCGTGCAAACACCATCAATTAGACGAAAGTACAAGGCATTTCGTGCTCTTAGAGGAACTCGCGGAAAGGACGAAATAAATCTTCGCGCCCCGATAGAATGGGTGAGCGTACAACACCGCGCTGGTACCGGAAGTACAAAAAGGAGGGAGAGATTGGTCGACATTGATATCGTTGAATCATCGACGCACTCGCGATACTTTGTCCTTATTCGTTGAGTAGTCTCTCGAGATAAAAATGATCGGTCCGAGCAACTTTGCTGTCGATACGTTCGATACACTAATCGGAATTCAATTGAATAAAAATTGTATTTCAGATACATCGATCAATTGCACTTGTGCAATTGCACTAATTTCTGTATATAATTAGAAACAATTGTAAACATTAAACGAACGAATGTCAAAGACAACTTCGTAGAATATACAGCAAAATTTAAAAATAATTGCTCAGTCCTTCTTTCACTTTGAAAAGCAAATAATAATCAAATAATGAGAAAATAGTATACGAACCTCGAATACAAATTCAAATTAAGATCAATCTAAAGAGTAAAAGTTGCACCGTGTTGTACAATGTACCGTAAAATGATTCTAAAGGAGAAATCTTGAATACCGTTAAATAAGTCGCTCGAATTCCATTCGTGGCTCGTGGGCAATCGTTCACGAGTTAACCGTATCCGATTTGCATTTTTCCCGAACGAGAACGGTGTTACCCGGCGCGAAACAGATTTCCTCGATTAAAAACCATACTTTTAAACGGCTGAACGAGTTCGTCTCGTTTACACTGTATACGAATCAAGCAGACCGGAAGGGGAAGTTCGATCCACCTCGTTTGATGAATTTAATCGAATAACCCTGTAAAACGTTCACGGTGCTTGTTTATGTTCGAAGCAACTGAGCGGGAATCGCGGTTTAATCGACGTAAACGCTTCGAGAGCCAATGGGCCGACGATTTCGACGATTGAACGAAATTTCTTCCATCCCTTCTGTATGGAGAACGCCTGATTTATCTGCCGCGGCACACGGCGGAACATGGATTACGTGCCTTGAATGTCTACGCCTCTACCTCGACGGGGAAAAGTGCCGCAATATTCCGGGGTATACGTTAAACCTTCGAAAACAGCCGGCGAACCAACGGCGAGGGGGGACGAGTGCAGACTTCGATGTCTGAGAAAGCATCGATGGAGGACGTTCTTAGCTACCGTGAACGTGGCGAGAGCCCAGGGAGGAAGATACACCGTGGTTCCAACGGTTCCTCGATTTAACGGGGTTGGAGAGTTTGCTGTTGGCCGACGACGCGCGAATAATAAACGAAACATCCCTATGGAAAACTCGTTTCGCGGAAAACGGGCAGAACTCGCCGATGCCACCGATCGAACCTCTCCAATTATAAATCCAATCGTCGAAGTATGCAACACCCTCGGTACGGATGAGATCGTATTTAACGAATACAATAATATTCCATCGTTTCCGGTAACGTTCCCGTACACACGAGATCCTCGATTCGACTCTCACCTCGCAATTTCACGGAAACTCCGGCAAGCTCCGCTCGTCCAGATCGCGTTTCTAAGCCCCCCAACTTCGTCGAATCTCGAATAAACGCTCCCGGATGTCGCGCCGCGATCCGATTCGAAGAATCAGTTTGCCTATTCCGCGACTATGTTCCGTAAATCGAATTCTCAAAATCCATATGCGCGTCGAATGTTCCGTCACGGAGGATCGAGAACTCTATATCTCTCTCTCGCTCTCTGGTTTCGCGAAGGGTACCGAATAGGGAACTCGGATGAGACGAGGGGCTCGAAAGCCGCAAGTTTTGATGAAATGCATTCCGCGCGGAGCCACCGATGACCCGGCTCGAGAGAACTCGGTTCCGTGTTATTCGCTGGAATCGCGCATAGTACACGTGTCTCGAGAGCGAGCGACTAGACAGTGAAGGAGGAGGAACTCTCTTTGAGTTCGCTTCCCTATCCCTCTTTCTTTGGCGGTAGGTGGTTCTCTTCGACTTCATCCACGAGCTGGATTGCTTCTCCGCGACATAATCACAGTTGGGACAACTTCACCCTTTCAATGCCGCCGCTGCGTCGATATTCATTCTCCCGCCCCCTTTTGTTTGCCCTGATATCATCCGCTAACGCGAGACTTAGCCTTTTGCTTAAATACAGCCAGCCCCGAGCGGAGAAGGATATTGCGTCTGTATCAATATCCAGTTCTGATAGCACCGGAGAGCCAACGACTGGAATACGCCGCCGGGAATATTCACCCGCATATCGTACGGATATTTGTCCTGCGTTTTCGGCAACTTGACGTCTCCGGTGGTTTTCTGTGCGAGAGTAGATTCAGTTCAGGGAGAAATGGAGAGAGAGAGGGGAGGGTTCCTTCGACGATAAGTGTCGATACGAGCTAAGGAAACGTGGATAGAATCTGCGTAAATTCTGATACCAATTTTCAAACTCTTGCCGATACTTTCGATGTGCATTTTACGTCTGTGTGTATAATTATTTCAACGTCATTGATTCGCGCGAAAAATCTTTCGACAATTTTTCTCTTTGTGCCTTCGTTGGGTGAGTTTAGGAATTTTTTAACAGAAGTTTCGTATAGAAAATTTAGACACAGTCGTACACAAATATTCTCCAATTTCTAGGACGCGGAAAATCTTGTAGAAATCCTGTCGATATTGTACACTGTATTTCTCGATCGAGTATATCTTGCTAAAATTCCAAATAAGGAAACGCGTATCGGATATCTGCATACATTTCGCAGTGAAAGGAATGTCTTGTGCGACAAATTCGAAAGATCCTTGACATTGGTCCTGCCTTCTCGGGCGGTCAACGGTTCCGGGATTTCCATATGATAAGAATTCGATTGGGGGAGAATATTGTGTGGACTTTCTCTTTATACCGACGATGTATTGGATTGGCAGAAAATTCTGTCGTTTGTCGAAGAAAAGATTAACATCGTGGATAACCGATGAAGAATATCGAAGCTGCCTTTACAAGCGCAAGCAGATCGTTTGCCTCGTTCTTTAACGTTTAATACGATAACGAAGAATTTAATTTTTCGTCGAAGAAAATTAATAAAGAAAGCCGGGAAAGGAGCTGTATTCTTTCGTTTTTGTTCACCTCTGCGAAATATTAACTCTCGAGACGTAGCGAGGTAAAAGATGTCTCAACTTTTTAATACTTTGATGTTCGCGATATATTTCAAGCCCATCGTGAAGAATGAAATTAACTCGACGCAAGGCGAGACACTCTATATCCCACTTTGTCGTTAAATATACAATCGATCTATTTTTTCATTTCGGTCATTTTGTATCACTTTACGCGTTTAACAAGTGCCTCGATAAAATACATGGATCCACTTTTACAAGTACCTTTCCTCGGTTTAAGAAATAGATTAGATTTAACGAGCTGAAATGAATCGTCGCGTTAAAAGTTGAACGCCACTGTCGCCACGCCGAAGAACTTCACGGAAGCTTCCAGTTTTTCGATAACTGCACTCGATGCACTTGCACTTCGGCCGAGAGTGGCTCCACCGATCGATCGAATACCTAACTGAATTTTCAGTCGAGGAAACTGTATTGAATCCGTATCAATTTCGCGTTCCGAACCGGCTGTCTTATGCAACAAATTTCAAATAGATAAGGAATTCCCCTCGATCGAAATAGGGAGGAAAACGAAAACTCAAGCACTGCGTTGTAGCGTCGGGAAGGGAAAGGTAGCCAAAGTGGAATAAGGAGACGACGAAATCGACGAAGAGAAAACCGGTACAAGAAGAAGAAGAAGAAGAAGAAGAAGAAAAATAAGAAGAGAAGAGAACAAGAAGACGAAGATCGCCAAGGGATTCCGAAACGTGGATTTCTCGCTTCAATGGGCCATAATTTGCAAGAGTGCTCCAACTTTTTCATTAATCGCGTTTCCAACGCGCCGTTTCGAAACTTTTCGATGCGGCGCAGTGTGCGCCATCTCCGCCACCGGTTGTCGATTTTTCGCACGGAAAATGAAATTTATAAATCGCTGAACGCGAGATTGTGAGATATTTACGAAAGAACACGAGTCACGGGGTACAATCTCCGGGAACGATGATACGAAATGTGCATCGTTCAGTCCGGCTGGCTCGAGTTCGTGGAAAAATCTCATCCGGTAGCGATTCGTAACGATTATCTCGTTTTTTGTTGCAAACAACCGAGCAAAACAGACGCATAGAGCGGTGGAAACTGTTCGCATCGAAAAGTTCCCCGCGAGTAATTAAGACCTTACAGCGATGTAATGGCCGTATAAATCGGCCCGCCGTAACTTGTAATCCACTTTCAAGTTCGCGCGGAACATCGCACAGCCGCGTACACGTAAATTTCGCCGCCGGTTTATGCAAATTATTGATGGAACCCTGGTCTAATACATTGTCGCGTGCAGCCAACCACCACCCCCTCGGGCCACCTATAAAGACTAGATGCCCACGAGTCGATACATTCTACCTCGAATTTATGAAAGCTCGCGTTCTTTTCTACATTAAAATACTGCATAATACCGCGCGATAAATAACGCTCGTGAACTCGAAGCACGGCCGAGATTTATTCACCAACGATCCAGGATACGGCCGCGTAGATCGAAACGCGAGAAAGAATTTCGAACGCGTCTCGATTTTCTTGTTCAATATCGGTAACTTCGATGGACGTGAAAATTTTATACGGTGATGAGGTACTTTTTAAGAATTTTTAATTAATTACGCTTCGAATTTAATAAGATTCCTGAGACGGGCGATCATTTTTCGAGTAAGGTACAATTTCGTGTTTTCGTTTATTAAACGAGAAATAATCGTATCGAATACGATAGGGGAAAGTATAGTAAAAAATGTTATTTATTTATTCAACGAATGTTACCAGAAGTGTGGTAAAATTGAGGCACATGGATTGAAAAATATTGATACAAAGAAGAAATATTTATTTTCTGTAAAATGAAACGACGTATGTGGAAGGGAATGATAAATTGTTTTAACGGATTTAATGGAACGTGAAAAAAAAATGAAATTTTGAACAATAAACGGACGTGCGAGCGATGAAATTATTCCGTTTATAATTATTTGTCCGCTATGATACAAGCGGTCTGCGTTTTGACAATTATATTAGGAAACCAGGTGTTTCTACCAACTAGTTACATTATGTATCTTACTTATCCCATAACCTAGTGTTAGAATGTAACCTGGGCTATGAGCAAATATGAATAACTATACATACTCGTCTATGAATATCTAAGGGCTGGCCGTTACACGAGATTAGACAACAGAGTTTAAAGCGTATTATCTGATAAGAAGAGTTTGGTTTAGAGATTCTGTAACCTAATGTGTCTATTGCGGCGCAAAGTAGAGTGTGAACCGCTTAAATCCTCACGCTTTAGAAATTACTTTGTTGCAATTGATACAACGGTCCACGAATCATTTTTATTTTCTATAATCGCGGATCTATTTCCAAAAATCTTGGGAAAATACTTTGGGAAAAAATTGGATACCTTTAGTCCCTTCGAGACTAAACCCCTCGTGTTGGACCTACGAATACAACAACCAATCGCGTGCAACTACGATCTCTGCTTCGTAAAAGACGCCAATAAGAAGAATGTCAATGTTACCAACCCGTAAAACTTAAAATATAAATTGTGAATAATATAGATAACTTGACTGTTATATATCGATGGTGTTCAGGATCAAATTTCGTATTAAATTGTTCTTGCATGAATCGAAAGCGAGCTTCGGTTACAAAGGGAGATCGAAGTTTGTCGAAAAGATTCGAATAAAATCGTCTAACCGGAATGTAAAACCTATCGAAGACTCAAGGGCCGCAGCGTACCGGGCGGGATGAAACGTACGCGTCCAACAGAACGGAAAAATACGAGGCCGGTACATATCGCACGCAATGTCGACAATTTACATTTCGAAGCGACAGTGAAATCAGTTTCACGCAGCCGCGCCGAAACTTTAACGGGAACAACCCTCGGAGGCCGAATCCATCACTGTCAACTGCCCGGTTGCATTAAAATATCACGATGCCGATCAATTCGACAATGTTCGTATCGGCCGCCTGAGAAATCGCGTCTCGAGCCGACCGTATACGGTTAGTTAGCGGTCGGGCGTTTCTGCTAATTAACCCGCGCGAAAGAACAAAATCGTTGAATTTGTACTCACCGTGTACGAAGCGATGTAACTGTCCGCCGGTGGTGCACTGTACTCCACACACACAATCACAAGAAGAACCGGGTGACACGCACACGGAACCACGCGATCGGCAGGATCACACTGTACCCTTACGAAGCAGGAGTAGTACTGGTCGTCCAGAGTTCCCCTACCTACTTCCGGAACAATAACAATTCTCACGTCGACTTCTTGGACACTGTTTTCGTCGACAGCACGTTCGCGTCGAACCGTGTAAAGTGGTTCATTCTCTACGCAGTGTCCAACTGGTGATTCTTCCTACTTCCGTTCGATCCAGCTCGCAGCGAGACGAACGTTTCCACGAGCGTCGAACGAATCAAACATCATCTCGCCCGAGTGGTCCGTTTCGTCTCTCGTATCGCGTCACGCTGTCGCCGGTGATTCGCACGATTTAACGTGATACGAGACTACGCGGTAAGGAACGATCCCATTGGTCGAAAGGAGAGGACGCGAAAGATACACCGAGGCACTGACACACTCGCGAGAGAACGCGACAGCCAAGCGAGGCTGGTTAGCCGACGAACAACACGTAACGTCGCGTCGAAGCTCGCGAGACGGACTACGGCACGGGAATGAGAAGGTCCGCAAGCTCTCGCGCACAGCGACGCCAGAGACGCCACACTACGCCTAGTGAGTCGAAGCGCGCCACGGTCGATTCTGCGGCTCGCACCTAGACGCTACCGACCGGACTAACCTTTTCGTTCTCGCGGTTCTTTCGATCTACACTTTACGGTTTGTTTTCGATTTTATCGCGAGTGAACGTTCGCTTCCGCTACTTGTTGTACCAGTGGTTCGCGTGCGTAATGCGTTACGATGTACGTGCGAGGTTATGCACGATCGAGCAACGCGAAACGTGAATTTCGAATTTCGCGAGCACGGTGTTTTCGGAAGAGGACGAGTTTCGTGGGCTGCACCGGATAGACACTTCCGAATTGATTAATCATTCGACTCACTTCGACGCGGAGAACAAAAAGTAAGTACTATTAATTTACTCGTTGAGCGAACATCGCACGAACTTTCGTAACGGTTTCCTTGGCGCTCGATACCACGGCGTTCGATATTCCGCCGTTCGATATTCCGGCGTTCGATATTCCGCCGTTCGATATTTCGGTGTTCGATGTTTCGGCGCTTTCGATACAATCTTCTAACGGTTGCTACTTTGGTTATTCTACTCGGCGTGCAAATAGTCGTGCGTCTGTTTTGAAGCGTGAATGTCGATTGTTGCGTCCAGTGTGTGATATTTTTAGGAGAATTCCAGTAGCTGTAACAAACTGAACATTGGAAAGGACGAAGAGTTCTGTCAGCAATATTGTCAACTACGGTACGTTTTTACTTTACTAGATGCGTTTATAACACTATTTAAACGGATTAATGGAATAGAAAAAATTCAAGGTTAAAATCGAATACATTATTACAGTAGAAAGTAATACATATTTACGTTTCTGTTTCGATAAACCTAAGACATTATTACGTATTTTGTTAGAAATTAAGTAATTCCATTGATATTTATATATTCCATTGATATTACATATTATATATTATTCGTGTCGGTTTTCCTAGCGATGTTCTAGAACATTCGATACAATTCTCTAACGGTTTCTACTTTAGTTATTCTATTCGACGTGCAAGGAGTCGTGTATCTATTGTAGATTATAAATGTCGATTGTTGCATCTAGTGCGTAATATTTTCAGGAGAGTTCGAGTAGCTGTGATAAATCGAATATTGAAACGGATGAAAAGTTTTATCGACAATATTATCAGGTACGTATATTTTTATTTTAGTGGATGCGTTTATGATACAAGTTAAGCGAATTAATGGAATAGAAAAGTTAATAAAAATAACGTATTACTATGTACCTTTTTAAAACTAGAGCAATTCCATTAATATTTATACAAAAATTCGATTAATCTAGAAGAAAATAAATTAGTAAAATTTTCTAATGAATTAATTACTATACATTGAATTTGGCAATAAAATAAAATTATTACATTATAAAGAAAGGTATTAAATTTATTAGCTACAAAATGTATTAATTCTACATTAAAGTTAGCTACAATTTAACTTGACTACGGTAAAAGACCTTTATTATTTAACAAATTTCTCAACTGTGATTACAATTAACTACATTTTCACTCGACTGCGGATATTTTAAGTGTTCGCAATTGACAAAAGCTGGAGAAATATTTAGAATAAACCCAGAAAGATTCATCAATGTCCCTAGAATAGTATTAAAAGTTTCGTCGAACTTCTTCCCGTTGCACCAATCTGAAATTTCGTTGTCGAACATCCGTATTAATCGCGATCGATTGCGTTCAAGGATAAATAAATAATTTGAAATTTCATAATTAGGGAATCACGTCGATGGGAATAGATCGATTGTCCAGTTGCCCAAAATTTGAATATCAGAACGTTTCCATTTGCGCGGGTCCGGTTCCACGGTTGGTAATCCACTTATAGATTATTTACGACGTACCAGAATTATTATATTTATCTTTGGGAGTGTACTGGGAGCTGCTATATCAAACGAGAGAAGCAAAACTCGTCCTAGAACACTGAAACACCGGCAAAGCTGGCCGAATCTCGGCGCGCAGACTCCAATGGAGGAGGACACCCGCTATCGATTCAGTTTTGCCAACGGAAGGACACTTTTTAGTAACTTCACCGCTACCTAGGGACACGACGGAGCACTAACGCGTCTCCTTGACGTTCACGTTCTCGAGTAAAAAACGAATCGTGTATCATTTCGATGTTTCGCTCGAACAGAGGTCGATTCGATCCCCGTGTTCGATACACCTCGAGGAAACGTTCGTTCTCGTGAAAGAACACACGAAGAGGAAGATCGCGAACCGCTCAAAGTTTGAATGTTCACGGCCGGGTGTACACCGAGACTGCTAATTGGCTCCGATCAGACGGGGAGGGATGTTTCAGCGGGCTTTTAGACACCGTATTGTGGTTAATTGGACCACGAAACGAGTGGTTACCCTATTTCGGAGGTCACTCCTTTGAATCCGAAGGAGCCCAAGGGCCCTTTCGTCGCGTTTGTCTCCCGATTGCCGCCCTTAGAACCCGATGTCCCGTTCCTCCCGCGCGATTTCTTCGACGAATTTCAAGCGTTAAGTGTTCCTCGATGCAAAGAATTATCAGCCCGGGTCCCCGGCTGAAATTAAAGACGGAAACTTTTATTAGTCGAGAACTTCAATGAATGAAACTTACTTGGGAAGTTCGCGTGGAAGTTCCGTTAAATGCGGTCCCTTATCAGGAATTCCTGCGTCGCTCCAAGTTTCGGCTTCAATAAACCCGGACGCCGTCACAATGGACGATTACTTTTTCCACGGGACGATGTGTAACGACCTTTATACGTGTATTTACAAAATCTTGGAGAACGACAAAGGCAGCCAGAAACAGCACAGTAGAAAGTCCCCTTTCCCGCGCGACTCCATTTTCATTAGCTTTCCCGTCTTTGTGTTAAATTGAAATTCCTGAGAATGGAATATTTTATAATATTCCGGAGTGCCCCCACTACCGTCCCTCCGCAACCCTCTCGCGTTTGCATAAAGTTTATATTAGGTTTACAAACGCAGTGCCGGTTAAAATTAAACACCGTCCTTTTTGCAACGGTTCATCGGTCGTTTCGTCGATGTTTCGCGATTTTTCTCTGACTCTGTTTATTTTTCGGAGGGGACCATTTCCAAAATTATTTTCGATGGTGGTCCAGACGATCGGGAAGTTCCCTCGTTAGAATTTAATGATTCTCGCGATAATACGTGTTCCCGGTTGACGATGAAACATCACGGTGCATTTCGATTCGAGACTTCGGATACCGTACGGTCGTCCGTTAATTTATGAAAATAAATTTCCTTGTCATTGAAATGCGCGAGGACGCGTAACGTTTCCAGGTTCGAGGTTTTAACGAGGATTTCGCGGCGAACAGGAAACTTCCGAGCAGCCCGAAGACGTCTTCATGATTTCTCTCAATAGCGCAATAAGGAGCGGAGAGGAAATTTGTTTCCTCGGGGTATCATTATTTTACTATATCTCGAACTGCATCGATTGCAAAACAAAGGACATTTTCATTTTATTCTCAAAGTGAAAGAATTCTCCGGCGAACCGAATTTAACGCAAAAAAGAAAGAAAAAAAGAAAATACCGTTTTAAACTCTTCTTTGACCGGTAACCGGGATCGATACTAGGAACGAAAATACAATAATTATATTCCCACATATATTAACGCAACCTTTACTCGGACCAAAACACATGAAAATCTAAAATTAACAATCGTTTTCGCGCAAGTGGACACACGGGGTACACGTTTTTCGTATTCGTTCGTTTCGTGAATGCAGAAAATCAATCCACGGTCCGTTAATCAGAGCCGACTTCTCCCGCTTCGAAACGATACGCGCGCGATAAACAATCGGAGAATCGAAACGCGTAGTTAAAAATCCAATGCACGGAGCAAACCGTGGTTGCTCCGTATGAAAAATGTTCACCCCGGTTGATACCCGTATGGTGTCCTCCGATCCATGGTGACGGAGAAGCTAAAGATCGGCATCATCCGGATAATATGCTCATCTGCAGCAAACGCGGTCGTCTCCTGTTCGCGGTTCGCTACGTTTGCGGTACTTCGGAAAACCTTTCGATGCGACCTATTTCCTCCTTGCACCGTCTCGGAGAACCCGGTGTGGGGAGGGTGAGGGGTAGAGACGCGGGGCTTCGAAGACGACGACGCTGTACGCCTCTCCGAAGTCAAAGAATCCCTCTAATATACCGAGGCTGGATGGCGCGGCGTGCGTCTCGAACGAAGATACAATACCGCGAAGGAAACACGGACGAGCGCACACCAGTGCGCATCCACCACCTCGGTTAAAGTTATAACGGCTGCGCCGGCATTTGGGGCGCATATCCTATCCGCTTTCAGCGAGTTTCTGTTTCGCCTCGCGCCCTGCCCCGTGGAAGAGGGATTTCTTAATCAGAGTGTCCAGAAAGGAGAGATTGGAGTATCCGATTTTGATCCGCGGACGCGTTTCCCGGGTTTCCCGAGATCCCCGTTTCCTACAGTTGGAACTGAATGAGATCGCGCACGTTGGCGCGCGATTCGATACGAAATTTCCAGACCCGTGAAAAACACTGTAACGTGGTCGAGTTGCGAACCTATCGAGAAACTGAGCAAACGTAGCTCGACTCGATTCTATCGCTGTATTCGAAACACCGGTCGAGCGAATTCTCGGAATCGAGGACCAGGTGTGGCGCCACGCTAATTGTGGTGATACTTTTTGTTGACATCGGAGTTTCGGGGTACGTCGCGACTGTTGACGTTTCCGTCCTTGTATTCGAAACAGTTCGAGCGAGAGTTCCGAGAATCTTCGCGGAATCGAACACCAGCTGCGGCGCGATACTAATTGCGAAACATATTTTTCGTTGCCCTTAGATGTTCGGAGACCGTCGAGAGCCTTCGAGCGACACTGACTTCTGTTATTATTCACCATGGACTGGCACACTGTGTTTCTTGGCCTGTCGCGCGTCACGGCTAGGATCTTTCAGGTTTAGTATAATTTTTGAATATTTAACGCGTGTTTGATCATTTTAAATGTATATAAAATTCTGGTAACGTTCACCGAAGTACTTTCAAGTTAATTTTAAATGAAAATTGAAATTAGTCAGATCTCGATTGTACCTCTTGAATAATAACATCAAAATTTATAGTAATAACACGAATTTTGGAAAACGTATAATACTGTAATTTTAGACGATAATTTTCAATGGTTACTATAATTTTACCGATGAATATACAATTGTTATCTATCGTGCTGAAACTTGAAACGATAATGTATACAATGATCATAAAAAGGTGATCCGTAAATTTAATTTATCCTAAGGTGAGTAATTGATCGAACTGATCTCTTGACGAGAGATCTAGACCGATTTCGACAATTGGAATAGTTTCTCGTTGCAAGGCAATTATTAAACAATAATGCGCTTGGATGGATTTTATCAGGGAACGTTTCGACCCACTTTATATTAATCCGTAACGATATATAGTATAATACCTGAACTAGAACCAGTGGATGCAAGTAGAGGAGTCTACCGCAAGGTGAACACACCGTAATAGCCGAGCGTAAAATACATTTATCGCCTAACTAACCGTGTTACCCACACGTGGATCGATTTTCAAAGTTAACCAATTATAATTTTCACACGGAATTGCCTTCGATTCGTCCATGGTCTAATACGAATGTACGAACACCGAGATAAAGGTGAGCGTGAACCTGACATAATGACGCTACGGAGTTCCAGAAACGCAGCTAACTGTCAGAAACATCTGTGACGCCCTGGCGTGGGATCATTTTGCCTGGCAAAACTACCAAACAGGTCACGTGTCTATGTCAGTTTCTTAAACTCCCCCCTACCCCTTCCCCTCGTTTGATTCTCATCTCCGAATTGCCGGAACATCGGAGACCGGCTTCAACTTCCGATCGGCATCTACGCCATCGTTCTCCCTGGGGATACCTCGAACTTACTAGTTAGTTCTTGGCCATCTGTGAACACCTGTACCCGTCGTATCGTAATTAAACGTGTCATCTATATCTCCGTCCAATCGATAAGCGGCAATTACTCCCTCAGGGGAGAAAGTAACAAGTCCCTTCAACCGTTACCCTATTCTTTTTACCGTGTCGTGTGAACCCACCATTCGCAGGATAAATCTAGTGTGTCGTTGCGAAAGTACAGAGAAACGAGATTGTAAATAATTTTGTCACGACTGGTACTTCGATCAGGTACGAATACACTGTCTGGAAATAGATTTTCCGATGTCGTTGTCGCTGAGAACAAACAAAGCTTTCAATTGAACGATACGATACAACCAAGGTCGATTGTTTATTTTTGACCTTAAGTCACCTTGCGTCGTAAGGGTAGGATCATAGATTTGTATTACGAAAAACATAAGATTTTATTGTACATCCGCGGACATCGAAGGAAATTCAATTGGACGTTTCGTACGAATCGATCTCTGCACGTCCTTTGTAAAAGTTTATTAAATTCATCGTACAGTTTTATTTATCGACCCCTCGCCTCTTCTCGCAATATTCTGTTGGTTTGGTGTCAACAGAACCTTTATTCCAAACATTTGCGCATCGAATGCACGGTGTATCGAATATAACGGAGTCGGATGTAACTGTTTTAACCGGCAATAAATTGTCCGGGAAATATTTGAAAGTCGTTCGAAACCCTTTGCTGTCAAGGCGCCGACACCTATAACGAATCGTGACTTTTATGACGAACTTTAACTTCTTCGTTCTTTAATTCTCCGCGAATCTCGCAAAGTGAACCTTGGTGCAGCGGAATCATCCATCTGTAACTTTCACCGTATTCTTTTCATCAGATATACATACAAGTTTACTCGAAACTTCGTAGAAAATATAGAAACATATTTCTTTTACGTATTACATATTTATATATAAATGTAATTTACCCTGGATTGTTCTCACGCGTCTGTGTCGTACAAATCGTTTCAAAGATTTCACGAGTAATTTACCAAACGTAAAACACCTCGATCCGGTACGATTTACCTATAATTTCAAAAATCGTGTTCGCGTGATCCGCAACACCTCGTTGAGCGAAGAAAATCTCAAGAAGGGCTGCATTTGTCGATAAAGGGCGTCGTGACATTCGTTTGGACGAAACGGACGGAGGAGCTGTTTACCGATTTCGAGGACGTACAACACCCGTCGAATTAACGAGCGCGCGCGGCCATGGGAACAGGTGTTCACGGTTGTTCAGGAATTAACTGACGGCCATGAGTTGCCCGCGGAAGGAATCTCTGTGCCTGGAAGTCGAGGTTCAACCGTCGAACCGGCTCTGGTTTAACGAGAGGAAACCCCGGGAAAGGGTTTGGGATGTGTTCCGACGAGACACGGCCATCGAGCCGCTGGCACGGGATCAGCTGAACGAAGGAGGCTGCGGGGGCGAAGAAAAAGAGGAAGAAGAAGTGCGAAAAGCTGACACGAAAGGAAGACGAGTCACGAGGAGCTTTCGCGCACAGCCAGCCCACAATAATCCCCTCCCGGAAGATGAATCACCCTGTCGACCGTCTCTCAAGACACGCTGATGGCGAGATAGAGGCGGCTGAAAGAAGGTGACCGGCTTCACCAGCAGCTGCTGGCACCAGCCACTGGACTCTCTCTCTCTCTTTCTCTCTCTCACTCGTTGCTTCTTCTCCCTGTTCCGTTCTCTCTCTGCTCTGTTTCTTTCTTCCTCTCTCTATCTCTCTCTCTGTCCGTCCCTCGGCTGAGCTCTCTCCGCTCCGCTCTCTTTGCCGCGCTGTTCTCCTCTGGTCCGCTCTGGTCCGTTCTTTGTGGATCTCTCCGCGTTCGCGCGGATAGAGGGCGTTGCTGGCAATCCTCAAAGCGAACGAAGAAAATGAATGAAAACGCGGCGTGAAATTCAATTTAGAACGGCGAAACAAAACGAAGGACCGCGACGACCGCAGCAGGTGCAACGAGACGAAAGGTAAGGTCGAGAGAATGGTTAACCGAATGCCACCGGTTCCCTGCGACCTGGCGCATTGAAAGCTCGCCGCGAGTGTTCGTGAAATATAATCAAATGGAATACACCCGGGTCCCTGTAAAATTGTTCCTTGGCCCGCGTCGGACCTACCCCCCTCCCTCCTCATGGTCCACGAAAGCTGTCGCGGGATTTTGGCAAGCGACGTGTGGCGAGACACTAAATTCGTGGATCCTCGGGATTCTTAATATAATCGCCAGGATTGCGCGGATCCGAGAGTTCTCAGAATTTTGGACATCGCGGTTCTTCCGTATTTAATTCGACGATCCCTTTTCTTCGATGATGTTGGGAGTCCAGGTTAGATTAAACGATAGCAAAGAAACTGATTTAGATCGCGAGGTATGTGTATATTTAATAGAAACGCGGTTCTTCCGTATTTAATTCGACGATCCTTTTCTTCGACGGTGTTGGGAGTCCAGGTTAGATTAAACGATAGGAAAGAAACCGATTTAGATCGCGAGGTGTGTGTATATTTAATAAAAATGGTTAAGAGTTAATCGAACGTGGGATCCAGATTATCGAAAGTAATTAATTGAAAAAGAATTCTTTATCGCGAAATTTTATATGTCGGGGATAGGGGCAAATATCTGAAAGGAGTTGATCACGACTTTTCAATATCTTAGGTTCGAGTATGTAATTACAGAAGAAGTAATTTCTCTGCTTTTCGTAGATCAATTTCGAATGCAATGTGTTCGAAGAGCACAGTGGCGTTGTAAACGTACCGTATCGATACTCGAAGTTCACGTGTTACGCATTCGTGTAAAAGGAACGATAAATAACAGCAATAATGGCAATGCTCGCAACAAGGAATCTTTTAAGTAACCGTTCGCCTCGCTTTAATTGAAATCACAATTTCTCTTCCAGAGGCACGTTTAATTAGCGATAGACTCTATAACGATACGGTTTGTGATTAATTGTTTCCTCAGGCTTTGTCTTAATATCGTGTAAAAGAGTCCCTGATGGGAAATTTCACGATTATTAATTATTCCTTACCATAATGGGACGAGGTCTGTGGAAAGAGGTCAGACCTCTTCTCACAAGGAAAAATTTCCACCCTGTTGGAGTGGAAAGAACATTGTCGAAAGAAATGGAAACGTGAAAAATGAAGTAGGTCTGAAGATTGTCAAGAATATTGCTACGGTATCTTCGAACGGAATTCAATGTTTTATGAATCGGGAAGCTTCTTTCCAGTGCATTATATTGCACAAGTTCGAGAACTTTTCGAATCGTATTCCTCTGCAATTAATACACCGGTAATTAACTTTCTTCCGACGAGTATTGATAATTCTACCTTTATGTAACAAAAAATGGAAGATACCTTCAGTCCTCTCGTTTAATTGTACATGGAAACTACTCGTGACGAAACAACGAAGAATAATAATACTCACGATGGGAATAAAAATCCAATTCGTCGAGCGTTGCATCCTCGCGATAACAACGCTTTCTCGAAATATTCGTTTCCTCTCTGAATCACTTCTCGTCTGTATCGTACGAAATCTGACCAATAGTTCGCAATAACCATTGCCAAGAATTCTCTGAATCTGGATTCCATTGTCTCGTCTGCGCGTCGGTTCGAAAGTCTTAATAATTTTAGCGAAAAAGCTAACGCGGCTCGATGGGGAACAATGGAACCCGTGGATGTACGTAGATACGCGCGGCAACAAGCTGTAAGGGAGACGGTAACTGTGGTGGTGAATCGTGTTCTCAGTGCATCCGGTTCTCCTATCCGTTGCCAAAGTGGAAATAAAATGAAACGCAGGGTCGGGGTTTCGATTCGGGTCGTACGACGAAATAGAAATCTGTAACGAGCGGGCAGGGTTCGACGCAGCGAACGGGACGAAACGGAAGCGAAAGCGGGCTCGCTGATGATTCAGATACGTAAGCTAGTTTCGGTAACGAGCGACGGAAAAACGTGGCTCGCCCTCTAACAAGCACACCTTTCTCTCTGTCAGCGTTCACCCTGGTATCGGTTTCCTTCGAACCATCTACGTGTTACGTGCTAAATGTACGACGATACGTCTAACTGGAAACGCGTAGCAATCTCTTTATTTATTCGTTCGTGAGAATTTAGTGGCGCTCCGAGTCTGGCGAAGATGCTCGGATTCGCACTCGGAGCAGCTTCAAGAGATAGATCGAACGCTCGCAGCTAGCGAATTTCGGCAATCTGTAACAAGATTTAGGCAAACCTCGCGCAACCTGCAACTACACGGATTTTAAAAGACTATCGAACACAGAGGAGTATTCTTTTTTTTTACGAAACTTTGCGTAACGTGAAACTAAACGGGGTTTTTAAAGTCTATTGAATACAGAGAAGTATTCTTTTTCTACGAAATCACATCGAAATGTGTACGTTTTGAAATTATGGTAAAAAATGACATAATCGTTTAATCAATGATTGAAAGAAAAAATATTTTCCTTTCGTAAATTTCACACGATTGTAAGTAGAGTTCGTTGATTAATCGTCGAGGACCATATTACGTGCATTTAGTCTATCAATCTGTGCTACATTATACGGTTGGCGATCGTAAAAAATGAATTCTTCCATTGTAAATTACACATTTTCGAGGTACGATTATTCATTCTTCTGGAAATGCATAATCTTGCACGGGATTTGAATCGCAAAATACTACCGTGGTGGGTGGTCGCGTTGCAAAATTAACATTAAGTCACCTCCGCGACCGAACCTTATTTTATTAACACTGGAGATCATAAATTCTCCAGTTTGGAATCCATTTAGCGACCTCGTATACGTTACAATGATACGCAATGATCTCGGACTTATTTCTTTTCTTGTGTGAGTTTCACGACTGTAAATCCATTAACAATTATCCGAATGTATAAAATTTTTTAAAACACAATTACTTCCTCAGAGAAGTTTACAATACTTTTTATAGGATCTTCTGTTAAGGTCGTATCCGGATTTGTTACATTTTTCTTTAAGTTGTATCGCTATATATTTAAACCAAGGATTATATCCCGGTTAAACTCCAGCACCAAAGTGATCCAACAATGAACATTCGTCCAACAGTTAGAATCCTCGATAATTGGAATATGGTGATTAGTTACTCCAAGTCGAACCCTCTGCCAGCTCCTAGGGGCTAGATAATTCCACAGTTGGTGATCTCCGATTAATGTGGTCATAAGCGAAAACTTCGGTACCCATGGGGGTAGCTCGCACTCGAGTGGTGTATTCGGGCTCGTTTGTACGATACAGCGTTTAAAAAGTTCGCCAACTAGGGGCGTGTAACACGACCGAATGAACCGCGGAATTTGAACGACGGAGGGTGGACAACCGGGTCAAGAGCACAAAGAATTTTTCCGAACACCGAACCAGCGAATGAACTCGATTATTCCGCGCTGGGTTCTCGTCGGAGTTTCCGGGCTGCTAAGCTGCCGACGAGACAGTGGTGGAAGCTCGCGAAATTCAATTCCTATCGACGCCAAAGAGTATCCAACGACGGGCGAAACTAAACGGAAAGGAAGGAATTTTCCCAGCCGAGTTCGCATCACGGAATGGTAGACGTCACGGTGCAATCAGAAGTTTAGAAAGTGGCTGGATTAGAACCTGGTGGGAACATTAGCTCGATTCACAGTATTCGGACGGTTTTCAGCAACGCCCCGCGGTCCTATGCGAGTCGCCGCGACGAAAATATCGCTGGAGATTTCATTATAGATAGACGACGACCGTGTCCCCGGAATTGCCGCGCTGCGTTCTTTTGCCTCTTTCTTTCTTCCCGACCTCACCCCCCCCCCCCCCACTCCCCCCACTCTCGACACTTTTTGCCCTCGCTCCGCCCCTCGATCTTCGTATGGGGGATTTCCTGCATTCTGTATTAATTACCAACGAAAGAAGCGCTGGAATTCCGTCGCTCTCCGGAAGAAACGACCTCACCCTTACATCACGTGGTATTCTCCCTTACGATAAACCGGACTTTGTTGCACGATTTCGTCTGATTTATGTTTTGCGAGATCGCGACGTTTTATTGCGCCACGGAGGATGGAATATTTTTGCCGGCCAGTTTCGGGACCAGTTGAACAATCGTAATCGTCGGGGTGAAGTGGTAAATAATTGGATGTAACGATCGAATATCGAGCCTTTTACGGTTAATTACAATTCGGTGAATTTGTTTGCGAAAAATCAAACTTGGACTTGGGTTCGAATTGTAGTGGTCGCGTATATGGTGGAAGAAATTGTTTCGATACGTGGATCGTTTCATAGGGATATTCGGGAATGTAGAAGAGAAAATGGAGGCATAGTAACTACAGCTACCGTATTATTCGAAAGTACGCTTTAATTGAATTAACGTCAATCGAATAACTCGACATTCTCCATAGAAGCGTTATTCGGCGAGGGAAATAAATGTTTCGATTTATGTTCCTCTTGATTCTGTGCCGAGTGTACGAAAAATACATCGAGGGTCGTTCTCGATAATCGTTTTACTTTGAAGCATTGTGAAAGAGCATAATTAATATTTTTAATTACATTCCGAAGGTATGCATAGTTCGCGTACCTGCGCGCCGTACATGGTTCGATAGCGCGCGGAAACTCCATCGAACGATGGATAATGAAAAATAAATTACACGGTGGATCGCGTATGCCGATTGATACAATTTTCGTTTCGCGTGGATTCGATAATTAAATTCCGCCAACCGTTTCTACGACGAGCATCTTTGAACACCTAGACTACGGGCGGGGAGGTTCGACGGATCGATTGTCAGCGACAAACGAGATAACATCGTTTCGTAAATTAGCGGTCGTCAAAATTTTATTCGACGCCTGACCTTAGAACACCATTTCCAGATACGATCTCGT
The DNA here is from genome assembly GCF_051014685.1 of Ptiloglossa arizonensis. Taxonomy (NCBI): domain Eukaryota; kingdom Metazoa; phylum Arthropoda; class Insecta; order Hymenoptera; family Colletidae; genus Ptiloglossa; species Ptiloglossa arizonensis. The sequence continues at coordinate 18,412,712 of NC_135054.1, forward strand.
ATAACTTGGCAGTCAAACGGTACTTACCCTTGGCGAGATAAGACATACTTTTACGAGACGCACCCCCACCCCCCACCGTGCAATGAAATGTAAAGGCACAAAGCCGAGGAAGTGTCCGTTTCCATTTCTCTGGGAAATTTAATTCGAGAATGAAATACATTTTACGCTCAAACATACGAATCGGATGATGGATCATTCGACCGTAAGAGGGGACAAAAATTAGGCGATAAAGTTACGACGAGATGTTCGCTCGAAGGTGTATTCCATTTAATCGCAACGGTCAATATTATGTCACATGGTAACATTCGATTAAATTAGAGAGAAGTGCGATGAACTCAACGCTCTCGGTTATTCCACGATAGAACTATTAAAGCAGAGAGTTTCAGCCGCTGGAAGTCACCTATTCGGTTTCGTTGCCTCTCCACATTCGATTCCAGCAGTTGGGCGGAGCGAGGAGACGAGGGGCGGAGCGTTGAGGTGTCCCCAACCGTAGTGGGGGTAACCGCACGGTGACCTCCGTCGGCCAAAATATTCTACCTGGACTTTAATCCGTGTTTTCGTTCTCTTAGCAGCCGCGTGACTATTTAAACCGTCTCGGTGGCACTAGAATAGGCACACGGTCTTGAATAACCACCCTGCGCGTGTTAGCTGCAGTTAATTGCAGTGCCAAAAGGGTTGATTGGCGTGTACACGCTTCGCAACGTTTGCCCGCTATGTTTCGATCTTCCTGCCCTACGGAGCAAACATCAAGGCGCGAAAGCCCGATCGATCGACCGTGCCACGATTTCGGATTCGCTCGAAGCGACCGACGCCTAATCGGCACCGTCTAATTAAAACCGGGAAAATTACGCGTTCATCGGTATTTTATTGTCCACGGTGGGATAGAAAAAAAAAGAGTGAGAGAGAGAGAGAGAGAGACTCGCTTGAAACGCGGCATTCCATGATTTACGAGTAGACCGGATCGTTTAACATCGAGGCTACGGCCGAAACGTTACGCCCCGCAGATGCATTTAATCACTCGAACATCCGATAATCGATATCGTCTGTGGATATGTCGCTGGAAACACCAGGGCCTCGGTTGGAATGCGATTACGAAAGCGAGCTTTGTTGGTAATCGAGCTGTCGTGTCGCCGCGAACCGCGCGCGTTTCCTTCGTTTACTTCTTCTTGTCGTCCGAGTTTCCCGCGCGAAAATAATGAACTGTGAAAAGACAGCGACGTTGCTCCGCGCGGTAAACCGACGAAAAAAACTCGTCGCGCGGAAACACGGTTGCGTAAAAGTAACGTCGATTATGTTTCGTTTCCGTCTGCTTTGTTCCAAGCGTCCGGTACACGTCCAATTCGTTCACCGCGATTCGAAAACGTAACTACGGTGAACGGGAATTGGGAATTAACTCTAAAGTTTAACGCGTTACGAAGTTTAATACGTTCGGTTGAAAATTCAACGAAATGTCGTTCGACTGTTACAAAAATGAAAATACCAAGGAAAGTAACTTCGTAGGAACCTGAGCAATTGTGATACATTTCCAAAATGTACGAAACGGTAATTGTTAACATCGATAATGGTATCGGTGAAACATATATCGAAATCGGTTGCACTTACCTTGGATATTTTCTCTCACGTGTCACCGGTGCTCCAAACGATTCGAAAGCCAGCTGCGAACGCGTCGAGATCCATACGTATCTTCTGGAAACAATTCGTTCGCTCGAACGCTGAGAAAAATGCTGAAGCGCGACCGAGCCGGCGGAGCTCATCAGCGTTCGGCCGAACGTTCTCAAAGGAGCGTCCTCAAAACAATTCTACGCCTCGTTGCGCACCCGCCTCGCTACCCCCAACTCACCCCTCGCCGCGTCTACCATTTCGCCACGAGCCATCCCTCCCGAATCCATTACACTTTCCTCTTCCTTCCACGAAATTCCGTCTCGGGGAAACACAATCGAGACACGAATGATTAACGACGGAAACGGTAGCCCGGGCGAGCTATCTTGGTTATCTCGTCGATTCACGGAGAAATTGATCGGAAAGCGGGACCGCGGCGTCGTTAATCGATGGACGCGTTCGTCGAAAAGGAATTACGAAATTCTGTCGATAAAAGCTGGCCACCCAATAGGGACAGGGACAGAGAAGAAGAAGGTCCGCGTTTCCTTTTTCCTCGAGTATTTTTCGATTAGTGTCGTGTCCCCGACGTCTCCACCCGCCCGCGGGAGGATTCATGGCTGATTAAGCATGCTGAAACCCGTTGGACGCGTTCGCTTTGAAATCTAATTAATCTGACATCGCGTACGGTCGTTACTGCGGACAGTTAGGTAGTCGAACTGGCAAGTAGCCGGCATTGTCTCGACAACAATGGATACCTCTTGAAGCAGCGACGGAGAGGCGGCCTGTTCTGTGGCCAGCCGAGCGGTACAAATTTATTAATTGGCTCAGCCCGAAGGCAGGGAATTAGGCTGCTGCTAGCAGTTCCCTCCTCCTCTTCCTCTCTCTCCACTGCCAACACTGAACACGATAACAAGAGACGAATGTACGCGCGGTGTTTAGAGGTTGATTAGCACTTCGAGAGCGCTAATTATGCAGCAACGGTGCAATGGGTGCCGACGAAGGAAACTCTCGTGGATCTCTGTTGCGGTGAGAAACAGGCCTCGTGATAGTTCGTTCCGATGTAAGATACTTCGTGCCTGATCCATTTGCCAGCTGAAATCGATCTCTGAAACGAATACGGTACAAATACGGCTAGGGAGTAACCGATGAAGTTTCTCACGGATTTCGAGAGAACTCTACGCGTTTTTAAGGTACGCGAAGAATCCTGAGAAGGTCAAAATCGTATCTGTGCACTCTTTGTTAGTGTACGTCGCGTGACGTAAACATTCACGGTCGATGGTAATTTCGAAGAAGTGGAAATTATCATATATATGGGGGAAATAATGTATGATGTATATTAACATATATATGGGGAATGTACCATACGAGGAGGAAATAGTAGTGTCTTGAGAGTAAATAATCCGTGACGTAGATTATTCTTAATTTTCCTCTTATTTCGAACCGTACCCTCTAATTCTATCTGCACCGTGATTTGGGGACCATCTCGTATTTACTTTGGTGCAACGAAGGGGGAATACGAAACAAGCATTTCGCGTATCAACAAGATCCCTTGTATTTACAACTGCCTGTCAATCCTCTTGTCTCTCGATCGAGACTAGTAGACAAAGAAATATGAAACCCGTGTATTCGCAACTTTGTCATTCCGCTAATGCATCTCTTCCTGCTCCTTATCCTGGTGCATCTAAATTTCAGGCTTCCTTTTCCCTACGTATCCTTTTATTACGACAATTCCCTTCGTCGAGAAATACACGTTGCACCGAAACCACCCGCGAACCTATTTGTAAGTAGAATTCCCGAGAACCGAGTTCAAAACACGGAAGACAGGAATCTGGAACGCGGGGCTTACCCGTTCAAATTAAAACGAGATTTTCGATACTCGCAGGAAGGGGACAAAACACGACCGAGCAGATTTATAGTTTCTTTCCAACGGTGACTCGAGTCGACTACACTGGCCAGCATTTGTTTTCTTATGAATAATTCGCGGAACACCGGGAATAATTCATGATGCGTGCATTCGCGTCAGCCTACGGTCTTCTTGGATTTATAGGAAGATCCTGAAACTTGTTCGTCTAGCGACGGCCGACTTGCGATGTTACTTCTCGCGCGACATGTGCGCTGACCTTTACGGGGTCTAGACAAATTCCTTCAAAATAGAGTCTTGGGAATTAACTCCAAAAGAGACGAGAGTTGTTCCTTTTGCACAATGTTTACTCGTATCGTAACATCGCGACGCAAACGACACTTTTATTTGGGAAAGTTTAGTCGTAAAAAGTGGGGGTGTTTCTTTGTTTGGAAAAAAATTTTGTTCTGCTCATTTTCCATAAATGTACAATATGTAGAGAAAGTAAATCTGTCTTTGAAGAACACACTAGTAGAGTTTCTCTCTAATAATTCTTTCGTTGAAAGAACAATTGTGTACATTTAAAATCTAACTTTCGTCGAGACTGGTTTATTTGATAAAATTGCCCGTACCTTCGATTATCTGAAAAACGCACCACTTAACGAAATGGTTAATTTCGATGCATATACAGTACGCGTTCCATCGTATTTTCCCCACGAAATAAAATCGAGGAAAGGTTCGAAGGACCGTTGGTTCGATGGAAACCGCGTAAAAACGACCGATGGTCTAATGGGCATGCATTACAAGCCCACCGCCGCGTTCGTAGAATTGCGGCTGATATTTCAGAACTAGACGTGAATTGACGCGAACGAAGAGGGTTGAGGTTACGTGTACTAGCCGGAGGGTCAAGTCCTTTCCTCCTAAAAGGATCACAATAATATTCTCTCGTTCTCCAACGTATATATTAAAAGTATCTCATGGGAAAATGGAACGACCTTCCTATCGACGTGTCCACTCGACCTACAAATCGAAGGCTCATCCCCTCGAATTCCTCGGGGTCCCTATACGAGGAGCTGGACGATAGGCTGGCGAGTATCAGGGATAGCCCTTTCGCAAATAACGCCCCGAAATGGCCACTTTCTTCTGCTACCCTCGCACTCTCGGCTTTCAGTTCCATCCCCCGGGTTCAAATTTGATGCCATCGATCCTTTTATGCAGATCGGGCGCCGCCGCTGCTGGTGATCCTCGCATAATTCTATTACTGGAGGACAAAAGATCTACCCATTTTTACGGTAGAAAGCATTCGATGTTCGGTAGAATCGTCTCGCCGAATGACAAATGCATTCGAAAACTTTATGGAACTGTAAATTTCTTTGGAAGAGATAGCCATCTTATCGAAAACTAACAGCTAACCATTTACGCTTACCGACACGGTCAGCGGAACATTGGCACGTAATAAAACATTCTAACAGGTACAACAATGTGCATGAATTCAAATATGTAAATACACTCGTGAATATATAAAATACGCGAGTAAAAACTTGCAGCTCGATTTAACACCAGGTTGAATGCAACGCGTCGGTAGAGTCTCTTATTTTAGAAACAACTTTATCTCTTTCATACGCGATAGATGGTTCTAACTCCTTCGTCGTGACATCGAATGGCCCTGCAATTTTTCTAACGACCCCGCTGTCGAGCCAGGAACGAAAACACGACGCTTCGCGATTCTTCCTTCTTCGTCTTCTTCTTCTTCTTCTTCCTTCCTCGTCTCTGCGAAGCAACGACACTATCGTCCGTTCTCCTCGCTTAATTGTATATCATCCTGGTAACGGATCGCGCGTTCGTCGAGCTGACTGAACTCATGGTGGACGACAGTCTCGCGATGTTGCGTAAGCACTCGTTGCCGCTAATCCGCCTCCATCAACCATAGAACGAGGGGTTGTCTTGCAATTACAGCTTTCCAAACTGCTGCACCCAGAAACTGCGTTTACGCTCAGCCCGTAACTAATGCTTGGTAATCGCTCGGTTCAGTTCTCGCCGTTTCCTGTTCCTCTGTTTCCAGATTCTCCGTCTGGTTTCCGCTCTCTACACCGCCCAGGACTGCCATTTATCTCGATTCCATTGTCGATCAACCGCCAAACACGATCTTGAACTTTATCATTTTAGGGGACTCTTCTCGCGCGGAGTTCTGAATATTCCCGTCGTTATCCAGCCGGTTGTTCGTTCGAACCGTTACAGAGACGACAGCGAGGAAGACGAACGGTTTCTACGGACGAGAATATTACGTTTAATACTCTTTTCAATTTCAAACACGTGCCAAAGGATTCAACGACCATTAGTCTCCTCGTATTTCTATTTCGAGACACTGCTGGTTGAACAACCACTCGTTCCGGATAAATCGCGCAAGTTTGTACAGGGGTTTCCGATAAGTGCGATAGAACTTTAAATCTGACGATAAATTGTCAGCGTCGCGCGAGATATTTGTACTCGATAATACTTTACAAATTATCGAGGATCTACGGACGGTTGCTCGACGCGTTGGAACGATTAAAATTAAATATCGTAATTCCTGTCCGATTCGAACAATCGAGGAACGGAACTTGGAATTCGAATACAGATGGAAAAATTTGATGACAATTTTATGATTGCGTAGTCGACAAATTAACAAGAAGCGAAGAAAATATTTATCGATTTTACAACATTCTCAAGAATTGGGCATTCCTTGGACTTCTTTGGTGTATTTGCTCCATCAGATCCAACCACGGTGGATATTTCAATGATATTGCACTTCGCGTGCAACGTCATCGAATGCACTTCGAAATGAAACACGGAGCACCGCGAAATTATCTTTCATAGTTTTTCTTTCATTTCGGTTGAAAGTTGTACGACACTTATCGGAAAACCATTTACAAATCGATCGTGGTGTATCCACGCGAGTCAACGTTCGTGGATAATTTCGCGGGACACCGATGGAAGTTCCAAAGACGTTTAAAACATTTCCCTTTAAAACTTGCCAACTTCACGCAGGTCCCGAGCCACATGCATATCAGCGAGTGCAAACATTGAAACCGAAGGAGGCAGGAGCGAATCGAATGTGAAACGACGTTTAGCAATGCAAATTGGCTCGACTCTGCCTCTAGATATATTTTCCCGTTTTGCGTTCGCACGTGCGCAACTATCGTAGGGAAGTACCGTAGTGCACGTGTGTGCACATTCACCACGGAGTCGCGCAGACAGATGCACCGTTTCCATTGATTTCGCGTTTTCTTTGACGTTTCCCGAGGACGCGAATATAATTTGAATTAATTTCGAAACGACCAGGACTCGCGGCCACTCTCCAATCGACTCGTTTGATCCCCGAAATAATTAATCGAGTTCCTCCACGGTCGAGGAACAAGTCCGGAGAAGCGAGCGTTTAATTAAACTTCTATATTTTTGCGGTAATTAAGTGCAACGGTTGTATTCGTTGAATAATTCCCCCGTAAGGCCGTGATCTCGTCCTTGGGGCGAAGCGAAACTGTCGTAACCGCGCTATCAGCGGATGGAAACTTGCCTCGTGGATACCACGTGTCCCGTTCCATTAAACGTCGAACAAATTTATCAAATCCGCACCATTACGCCAGCTGGCAAATCGAGAGTTCATCCGACACTCGACAGACGAGACTTCGATTTGGTATTCCGTCGCGGCCACGAACTTTCATCGTTCTACGCTCTGTCTCGCTTGCGAAACGTAACGCGTAAACAATGGATCGCGACGAATCACGGCACCTACTATATTACGCAGGAGGAAAATTCTACTCAATTTAAAAACAATCGAAAGGATTCTTCTATATCCTTTCGGATCGCATCGTGCCTTTATTTACGTTATAGACAACGATGTAGAATTAAAATAACGCGATACCTGACGATCCACCAATCGAATCGAAAAATTCATCTCGAGGTATTGCAACTTTTTCTATTACCTCGAAGTGTTGCAGAACCGTGGAAGTTTGGTGCGTAATAATTTTAAACTCGACTGGAAATTGCGTTCCAAAGTGCCCCGAAGATGTAAAGGAAAATAGAGAAAACGAGCCTGTCCCTTCACCCTTGAGATATTACAGTGTAGCGAGAACGTTGGAACCATGGGGCGAAAATTTTCCGGGACGTCGCTGTTACCGTGTATGATAAATAATAAGAGCTGAGGATTTCCTTCTAGGACAACCGCGTTTCTCGCCAGAATTCTACATATTGGAGCATAAATTGTTGCGGCGTAAGTGAAACCTTACGTTCTTTGTTCAAGTCTTGGGTACGGGCCTTTTTTGAGTCAGGATGTATTGCACGGACGCCAGACACTTGCTATTTTCGAGGAACTTGGCAACGTTTGTATTCTAGTCAGTAAATTGAACGAGGAATTAGAGTCATAGAAATTGTTTTTTCGTTGTAAATTTTTTTTTCCATACACTTCTATCGTCTCACTGTCCTGGACAGAGACACCATAAACGCGGTGCTTAGAGTACTCCTACGTGGGAGTATTCCTTCAAAACATTGCAATTTACCTTGCATCGAAAACTTAGATATACTTAGAAAAAACGATGGATTACAATATTTTTTACAGTGTGTCGAAACACTCGAAACTCCAGACTCGTTCAGTTTCTGGAATTTCTAAATTTCATAAGCTGACGATTGACCTCCCATCCTCGACGATATTATACCATTAAGGATTTTTCTTAATTTCGTACATAAAGTTAAAAAATTGAGCTGTAGCTTTTTCACCGAATTCTTGTTCACTGTACACTTGTAATGAACCATAGTATCACAGTTTGGAGTATTTTACGCGAGTGTTCCTCGCTTTCGGCGTGGCTCTATTGGCTTAATTTATAGCATAGATAATATATGTCGTGTCGACATCACGGTACATTATAATATCCTTCGGCCGTAGTATCTGTTAACCGAAACGAAGCTCAACAGTTTAAGTAACGCTGATTTGTATATTAGATTACTGCTCATCGCCGCGATGTATACATTATCGGGCACAGAACACGAGCTGAGATAAAGTGAGACACTCGACGCGAGCAAGAAACGAGGCTCGAAACGCGACTCTAACGACCGTATCGTTTGATTCGTGAAAATAATCCGTGCGTATTAAATAATAGTGCGAATTCGCATATTGGAATATCGGAGCTGGAAAAAGCGAATCAAGCGAACCAAATAAAAGAGATCACCGTTGATCCAGCTTCGAACATGGCTACAAACCCTCTAAGAAGAAACTAATGTCGCGGTGAGAGACAAAATGGAGCAACACTGTACCTCTTTACATTGAAAACCTCACGAACAGCGCTCTCCAAACAACCAAAGGTCTCTATAAGCTATCGAGGATTCAACAAGTAGGAATATCCAGAGTCAGGATCGGTTATGCGAAAATCACCCACTTGTGTACAATATCTGATTTCGATTGAATGGAATATTTAACGAAGGTGTCAAAAATATTCTCTAAAACAAATTTTTAAGCAGGACATTATACGGTGTACGTAATTCTTTTAAGTTTGTATCGGATAACATTCGCGAGAATATTCGTACGATACTATTGTTTGTTCGCGAGATATTCCGCTGTATCGAGACACACCAAATATACAATATCCGAATCATCTATTTGCACGGTGTGTAACACGACGTTGCAGTAGAACGTTTGCTGCTACACTGCTCGATATTCAAATCCCAGAGCGACCACTTCGAGATCAACGCACCGCTACGAGACAAATTCAACGGAGACAAGATTAAAAAGCTCGTTGCGTTTTTAAAGGATACTACCGACAGAAAATAGTGCAAAGCAATAATCGATGGTCGCTAATAACCGAAGCATTCGATACGAATACAAAGGAAACGAATTTCGTGCATAATTCCCACATTTGAAAATCGGTATCGCGGCTGCATCGGGTTGGAACATTCTCCTTCCCTTTATCGAAGCCTGTATCACCTTCGCGCAAAGCAGATAAATAGGATATAAAGCCGGCATTGTTCATACGGTGTATAAAATCGATCGTAGAGAAATGTCCACGATTTTTACTAAAAACTCGAACGCGTTCTCCGGGTAAATATGACGAAGGGCCGATATTTGCACGCCTCGAGCGATAAAGGACCTTGTAAACGTCACCGATTCACTTGTACCCTATTGTTTCGGCTGCAGTACACGTTTTATGGGAAAATATTCTCGCGTGCGCAACCATGACGATATATCAATCGAGTATCGTTGCTAGTTTGCTCGATCGATTCACAGGCGATAAAAAACTTCCAATGAGAGGGAAAATATTCGTAGAATACGTAAATACGAAACAACGAACGGGGAGGCAATATCGAAACGACCATTATCGGGTTTGATCCCCGTTCGATCGGTAATCGATCCTATCGAACCGTTGGAGATAAATTTTTCTCCCGTTGGATCCATTTAAAGTCCATTCTGTCGTACAATTGGACGGACAAATCGACTCCGTGGGTAATCAAGGAAAGGGCAGGACAAGGTGCCGAGAGAACGAAGTTTTCTTTATCGGCCGGCAGGGAAATCGCATTACTCGACCGGAACTTCGAGAATCAATTCGATTCGCGAGGCGAACGCCGTTAGAACAGGGAGTGGCAAAGTCTACTGGCCGTTTTCACGTCCTACCCTCCTCTCTAGACACCGCCGGCGTTCACACAGCCACCAACGTGACTTATAGACTTTGTTTTACTTAATAATAAAGTTCACCTCGGATAAAGGTAAAGTTGCAAGATAAATGGTACGCCAGCCGCGTACTGAAAAATGATAACCGAAGGCTCGCCGCGACACTTCGCTCGGTTAGCACTCAGCCGTTGGTTATCTACTGGGAAAAGAGTACGAAAAACGTTTATTACAACCTCGTACAAGCTAACAAACGTACAAAACGATCGTCGCCGCGTTAAGTAGCGCCTCGTAATGGAACGAATACAATTCAAATACGCGGCCCATTTAACGACGATTTCAACGATTCTCACGGCTTACAATTAATTTACATCGAGAGCGATACAAGAGTTGAGTAAAAAATGCGCGATACGGGTTAGCCACTAATTCTTAACGCATACTTGAGTACAGTCTTGACGGATCGCGGACGACTAATTGGAAGATTTTTATCCGATATCGGTGGAGAAATCAGTTGAGAGAATTCCTCGAACGTTTCTCCAACTTCTCAAAGTACGAAACGATGGTACTCGAAGGAAATTTCAAGGTCAGCTGCTATCTCGGTATCTGGACAATGTAAAATTTGCATCCGATTCGTTGGTATCCTTCTCTTCTCGAGCACCGATACGTTTGCAATAATCATAGGGTCCGTGAAATTTTCTTCTCGTTCCATCCATGAGTAAATTATTTACACGAGCCGGAACAACGCTTCGTTTATACAAACTATCGCACACCATTGTAAAAACTTTAATATTCTCAATAATTATCTACACGACTGAAAATCGAAATATTTGAAATTGTAGTAACAGGTTTCGAACGAACCTTTCCGACCCGGAATCTCGCGGATACGCGTACCGCGATAGAAATGCGAATGACGAATAGAAGTTTGACAATTAACTTTATTGGACATTTTATCAACGATGTAAATAAATATTAATCGAATATCGAAGGAAAAGCTATCGTTGTAATTGAAAATGAAGTAGCCCGGCCAATTCGTACAAAACCACCCCCTCCTCGGACGTAATGTATACACGTGGTAGGTATATGACGTCCCTGGGATGATTTCCCGAGGAAATTGGATCCATTTTGTTTCTACAAAATGTATTTCCTCGTCACGGGGATACCCGTTACGTTCTCTCAACGATCGGGTACAGCCTAACCGAGAACTTGATATTCACCGTGTCGCGTGCGCCGCGGGAATTAATTGAATAAAAAGCTGATGGTGTTTCATTATTTCGGCCGCGTCCTTCTATCCGACGCATGGAAGTTCATATTACTTAGCCTCTTCATAATTCAAAGGATTCGGACGTCGGGTAATATCGGCCCGCGCCACCGGTGAGCCAATTTTCAGCGTCCTAGAACCTAAATGATCTTCGCCAGATCCCCGCTAAACTCATTTCTCTCGCTCGTCGACTTCGGTCGCCGACACTTGCACGAACCAGGTTCCTTCGTAGCAATCAAACCGAAGGAAAAAAGAAGAGAAGAGTAGAGAGAAAAAAAGAAAAAAAAAAAGAAAAGAGAACCACCATCTCGGCCACTCTCTCCGTTCACTTTCATCGAGCAACCTCTCGGTTCACCTTCGGTCTATAACGTTTCTGAGCTACCAACGAAACGGGCCACTTCGACGGTGTCTACTTCCTGTTGATCGGTTTCTTCTTGATGGTACCGGTATTGGAGTTGCTCGAGTCCGTGCTCGACTTCTCAGCCTCCTTTCTCAGCAACGTCGGGATGCTCGACTTCCCGTCACCGGTCACGGCCATGTTCGTTGCTTTACCGGTCACCGCGTCCACCCTCTGCACGATTTCCGCTTTCTCCGCGTACACTTGGCCCGGAGGCCTCTCGATTCCGCTCGAGGAATCCTCCACGCGCCTGGAAAACGACGGAATCCTCGTGACCTTCGGTTTATCTCTCAGCGGAGGCTTCTCCCTCGGGTCGAGGATTCTGTCCTTCTCGGTACCCTGACAACAGGCCTCTGGTGAAGGAATGGCCGACACTTTCGGTATGTTTCTGTGATCCCTCGTCCTCTGGAGACTGGACGTGGGTTTAATGATGATCTTGGGCTGTTTGAGGTTCGACGAACCTTTAGGCTCCCTGGGCGTGATTATGATCCGTAGTTCCTTCCTTTCTGGGTTCACATTCGGTATCCTGGAGTCCGGAGAAGAGCACACGGTTAAGGATTCGGGCTCCAACTGCTCGGCCGAGCCGGGATTGGATCTACTGGCTCCTCGTGGACCGATGATCGGCGTCGAGTCGGACAGACCACCTGTTCTAGGCTCACGTTCGACTCTGTCATCGGACGATCCACCTGTCAGGTTCATCACGGTTTGACTCAGGTTCTGAACCTGTCCCAGGAGATTCCCTACTCTCGGTGTGATCACTATCCTGGGTTCCATCGTGGGTACCCTGGTGTCCCAGTTGGAGCCACCGAATTGAAGGTGATTGTTATCCCTGCCTATGATCCGTGGCTCCGATAGGGCAGTTGTCATGGACGCCTCGTTACCAGAGGATACCGACTTGTACCAATTTGGATTCCCTATACCTGCTTCCAGCAGAGCTGTTGGATGTCCAACGTTCTTGTCCATGCTCTGAGAGATCGGTTGGCATATACCGTGAACTGGACACATCGGATTCGAGTAGATTGTATCGACACTACCGCCAGCCTGTGCTCTGCTCCTGTCTATCCTCTCGTCGAGAGAGTCGATGATACTAGGATCGGAGTTATTCTTCAGTGAACCGTCCTGTCTTCTTAGCAATGGACCAACGTAGAGATTGGTGGTGACCGGTTCGGTTTCGTCGTGATTCTCGTTTTCCTCCGCGAACTCTAGACTCTTCGAGGGACCGAACATCCTCGGGGGTGGTTGGGGCGGTTGGTGAGCCGACGAGGATGATTGCAACCCGGCTCTGTACTCTCTCAGTGAGTTGGCATGCTGTTTGGGCGCGAATAGACTGCTAGGTGCTGGAAGGGATCGCCTTTTTTCGATGTCTGGGAGAACCTTTGGGTAGTTTCTGCGTTTGATCGTTCGCAGTGCCTCCTCCGGGCTGATGCAGCCCCTCTCCAGGATCGGTTCTCTGCAGGTTACGTTTATGTCGCACGGTGGCTGGTTGCTCGCACCGAACGTGGTCAATTTCGGTCCCGTTTTTATGTAAATGTCCTCTGCCTCGTCTGCAACGGATGCCTCGGGATTTACGCCCAGTTCCGGTCGCGGTAGCCGGGATTTCAATTTCGGGTTAATTTTCGCGTACAGGCTGCTCGCGCTACCGGAATCCGACTCGTAAATCCTTGGCGTGGAGAAGTTAGGTTTCACGTTTCTCAGAACGTTCTCCATTGGTAGCGGGTCGCTCTTGGAGTGATGGTGCTCAATGACGACCACCTGAGGAGCGGTCTGAAAGTCGAAAACTCTATCGTACGGCTCGTCCGACATCTCGATGTCTTTCGCCAGCTCGATCGGCACCTGGTTCAGAATCGATTCGGTTCTGGTCGCGGGTGTGGCGTCGACGGCCACCGAAACCTTCGGGAGCTTTGACTTCTTGCCAGGACGCACGACCATAGCTGGATTCTCGTCGTAAATCGGGTCCTCCCTCTTCTCCTTCAGTATCTCCTCCTCCAGCCGCTTCTTCTCGTCCTCTTCCTGCTTCGTCAGTTTATCCTGGTGCTCCTTCTGCAGGGTTTCTCGCGTCTTGCGGAGAAACCTAGGCGAACACCTTCATTGGACATACGTACAAGTTATCATGGTAAAAAAATTTTTGTCAAGTTAGTTTCAAAATTTCTTTGGACCGTTAAGGTACTATTGGCTACTCCGAATGCTAACAACGACATCTAAATTTTAATTATCTTTAGAACTATTAGAACATTTCTAACTATTAGAAAGATTAGAACTATTTAACAGTTGGAACTAAATACGATTCTTTCTCGCGTAATTAGACAGTTGATAGTGGATCGGGTGTATTCTAAATATTGATAACTAATCAACCCTTCGAGAAACATATTCCATTTCGTGATCGTCGATAACTCGTTTATTACTTCGAACAAGACCCCATCCCAACGTTTAAAAATGTATAATTGGAATTTTAAAGCGCGCGCTCTCTTCGCGGGACCTAATGTGTACAGTTCATCGAACCCAAATCCTCGATTTTCCATCGCGGATTCCGTCTTTGCGTACAGATCGGCCGAAAACTCTCGGTTAAGTAAATTTCCCCGGTTAGGAGAATTCGAAAGACGAGAACGAGCGGAACGCGGAGAACGCTTGGCTTGCGATGAATCAGCTCGCGTCTCAAAGCGCGACGAGTCTTTAAGCGAAACCGCTAATTGGATCAGCAGACTGCGCGACGGCCGAGTTCGTCTACGATCGACGAATTCGTCGGGACTTTGCCCACGAATACGCGCATTTAGGGTGGAAAGACGTCGCGAGGTGGGGGTAATTCAACGCTATCGACTAGGGATGACGGTTCTCGTTCAACGAATCGATTTTTCGAGCGAACACGGAAGGAAAGTTGGAAAATTAATTCACTGTAAAATTGACTGCAAAGAACTCGATCTATCGGGGTGAAAAGATCGAGTCGAGATCTACATCCCTACTGTCGAAAGTTGGAAAATTAATTTGCTAGCGAATCGGCTATAAAAACTCGACCTATCGGTGTAAAGAAAAATCGACTCGAGATCTACATTCCTACTGTCGAAAGAAATTAATTTGCTGGCAAGTCGATTGTAAAAATGTCGCTGTATCGCTGTAAAAAAATCGACCTTTTGAAAAATCGATCCAAGATCGATGTCCCTACCATCGACTCCCGTTTCGATCAGTCGGGAGGACATTTACCGACCTGTGCACAATCTCCTGTTGTATCCATTCCCTGACCTTGATGTGAGTGTCGATGGTGGAGCCAGAGTTCTGTCTGGACAGTTTCGAGCGTCGACCGAAGTTCGAGTTGTTGTCGTACGCCTTGTCGTTTTTTATCACGTCGTTCAGATCCGGCTTGCTATCGCTTTTGTAGCCCAGCTCACCGTAGTGGTTGTCGTGTTTCTCCGATTTCGCGCGCTTCGAGTCGTCCTTTTGGCTCGCCCGTCTCTTCAGCCCGACCTCTTTGTTCTTCGGGTCCTGCTTTCTGCAGTAGAGATAGAGGAATGCGGTGAAGTTTATGAGGAAGAATACCAAACCGAAACCGGTCAGCATGGTGATCACTGAAGAGCTTTTCGGCGTGCTCGGTTGGGGGACACTTTCTTCGTCCGGTTGAGAAGTCGTGGAATCTGGTGTCGTTGCTTTCTCCTCGCTGATCTCCGTTGTGTCAGGAACAAACGGAAGATGATCCTTTCCTGGGTACCTAGAACACGAAAAAGATCGATGTTACGTTAACGATAGATTGCGATTAAAGAAAGGAAGGATTTTGAACGTTGAACAGTTATTATCCCAGCGTCCTCAACTACAGTTTCGACCGTGAATACCGTATCGAACTTGACCAATTACATTTAATATTAAATCGTACAGACGGGACAATGACGATACAAATTTACCATATCCCTCTCCCTCGTGATTAAAATTCCACAGATTTTCGTCGAAGAAGAATAGGAAATTTTTTGGGTAATTTACCTTTTTTTAACGCGAATATATTGCCACGCTTGCACGCATAATGGAAGCCCTAAATTGCTAATCTGTTAACTGATTGTGCGGACGTTTAAATAAATTCCCTTCAACTGCTGCGTGCAGACAGTTAAGCATTCGCGACAGGAAGGGGTTGGATGCAATGGGGTGCAAGTGACATTTCATTAAATATTCTGTCCACGGTGAAAAACAATACCAGCGTGCCTGAATAAAAGCACGCGCAAATGAGTGTATTTAATTTTTCAATTAACGCATCCGTACAGCCTTTTATAATTGAAAATTAAATTGAATGCGTCGAAGACCCGGGCGCCCGGTGAAGCAGTCGGGCGAAATGCAGGATTGGTATTCGTAATAAAGAGGCACTCTTTCCGGGACATTCGTTGTTTAATTAATTATAAGGTACGTCGTCGATTGATGTCCTTCGGCAGGGGGAGTGATATATTTGTTGCGTAAGTAACAGGCTCGAGTCAATTTACTTCGAACAAATAATTATGCGGAAAGCGATTCCGTGTTACGTAGGGCGCGTCGACGATCCAGGGTTGGTTCACCCTTTTGTGAACAATGTCCCTGAAGGAATACGTAATGTCTTCCGAAATATTTTCAATGTTTCTCGGCACAGTTTCCACGAAAGCTAATCTTTGAAAAAGTTATTCGAAAATATACAAAAAACGAACAGACGATTTCTACTTACAGTTGAAACTAAAACTTGTACCTAGGGTTCCCCAAAGTTCCCGACCATCATTTTACCATCTCGAAAGATTCTTTAATCGATTCTATTCAATTTAGAGGGTTACTTATCTTCGACACAGTTCAAAAATACATTAAAGAAATGAAAAGTCATTGTTACCCGTAATTAAAATTAAAACTGGTGTCCAGATGTTCTCGAAGTCTTCAATGATCTTCTCGTCACGATCGCGAAGGATTCTCCGATCGATTTTATTCAATTTCGATTGATAGTTACTTGTCTTTGAACGAATTCGAAAATAGATAAGAAACGATAGTCAACTATTCGTAGTTAAAATTAAAACTCGCAACGTCACCAAAGTTCCTAACGATCATTTTCTCGCGATCTCGAAAGATCCTCGGATCGATTCTAAATCCGTGCACCGTCAAGGAGCCAGAAACGGAAACTGTTCGTCGAACTCGTTACCAACCTGGTGCCGTAGGTCTCGTAGACCCTGTTGGTGCTCGCGTTCGCGTACTTTCCAATCCCGTCCGCTATGTCGAGAATGTTCGGTCGCGGCCCCTTCGGTCGAATCGGCAGCGGAATGTCTTTGTTCGGATGACGGAGCATGTTGGGCAGGTCCTCGTTCCAAAACTGCATCTCCGCCGAGCGATAGTGCGAGCCTGTCGTCGGCGGTATCGCTGCGCCAATAGGAACACCGTGTTTCATTTAAACGTCACCGTCTCGAATGGCTAAGTGATGGCCAAGAAAGTTGGCCGCTCGAGGCCGAACCCTCGAGTTCTCAAGTTACGTAGCAATCGGGCTTCACGCTCGTCTACATCGACAGTACATACTTCAACCACCCTGGTACCTTACCCAGACACCCTGAATCTTTTAAATCGAGCCTACATCTCGCATGCAGAATATTAGAGCGCATTGAATTTTTCACGATCTTAAAATTCGATTTTACTCGCGGAGAGTTTTCGATTTTGAGACTTTTGGAAATACAAATTGTGAGAAAGTGAACCATTCCTGAGAAGATCCAGTGTGTCTGTGAAAGATTTTTAACGACCCGAATCCTTTGATTTTTTCCCCTTTTTAGAAATAAATAATTCATAATGTACAATCAGAAACCTCCCATAATAAATAACAAATAATTACAAATACGTGACGAAACGTGTAATCTATTTTTTGTTCACGAGTATCTTAATAATTGAGAGTTTTCTAAAGTTGATTAGCTTCAAAGGGGACTCAAGTTAGGATTTCAAAAGCACTGTTAAAATATCTACTGTCCAACTGTGTATCGAGTGTTAACGTTTTCAGATTGGGATCCTCGAGCGGCCAATTAATTTGGCGCGCACTTAAGACGCAACGCGGTACACGAGGGACTTACTCAAGTTCAGGTACGTCTGATTATGCTGCTCGTATTCCGGCCATTCGATCTCGTACTGAACCCATTCCTTCGGGCCGTCCGTCAGGTATGGAAACCGCTTCGCGATGTTAGGGTTCCTGGGCTCACGAAGAACACACGCTTGTTGAGACTTCACGAGGATCGAGATTCTGTGAGGGAAGGAGGGAGGAGCGCCGGAGAAGGAAACGTGAAGTTCCTTTGGAATCTGGGTTCGTGTTCCGGAAGTTCGAAGCGACCTGAAGCTTCGAAACTGTGAACTTCGGAGAAATCTTTCTCGTGGTATATCGAAGTGTCCCGTGGCGTGGATGAATTCGAGACTCCTGGATGAATCTTACGAGCCGATCGAGGGAGTTGTATAATTCCGGTAAGTTTTCGAATACTCGAAAATTATAATCGATTGTGCACAGATACAAAATTATTGTAGAATAATTTACAAGAGTGATCGTCTTCATTTTTTCTTTTTTTCATGCGATCGTAATCTAGTCGGATAATCGAAAGCGTTATTATTAACATTCCCCTGATCGTGTCGAGTCACCTGGCTGTATTCTAATTGCAATTACAGCTGTCTTTCTTCATCAACTGCGGGAAATATTGACGGTTGAAAACGCAAAGTGCTGCGCGTAATGAAATCGGTCCGAAATTCACGGTGGAATTTAATTCGCGTTGCGGGTTCGGCGGGCATTTTAATTATTTTAATTAGCGATACTAGAATATTACAGATATCAATGCTCATTTAATTAAATCGCGGACATCGCTTGAAAATAATATATCGCGTTTACTTTCCGCAATTAAAGATCGTCGCTTAACACGAAATAGAATCTTCAAATAGTTGTGTATTTTTCCTTTTTTTTTTCTTTTCGATGTGTTCTCTCTCTCTCGAGAGAGAGATAGATTTTTCAAAGATCGATATATACGGTTCGCTCGTGCTATTGTACATTAACATTTTCAATGCCCTCCTGTACGATCGAACGTTAGAACGTTCCCAATATTGGAAATTCTAACATTCCGTGTATTGTCAATAATATTGGTCTTCCGGACAGGACGATATCCATGGAATTGGCAAACCGAGTTATCGATCGAATCTGTATTAGATAACTTCTCGAGTAAACTGCGGGCTTATAAATAACATTGACTCTCTAATGTCATCGTTCATGATCCAACCAATCCATACCCTTATTGACAATTTTCAACAGGCACGAGTCGCACAATTTACGAAAAATGTAATTGAGGTAAGTACACTGTTTTCGATCGAACAATTACACTTTCGTGACCACGAATGGTCCATAGAAAATGAACCCGATATGGAAATTTTTCATAAAGGGGGTTAACTGTACCTTTCTTCGGTTGCATAGTACACTCGAGATCCGAGAAACTTTCCCGTGCAACGAGTTTCTTAAAGGAAAGGCCATTTTCCCCTGTCGAACGATTCCAACTCTCGAAAATTCATTCGTTCGTGACTCGTTTCGCGATCGAAAAATCGAGTTGGAACACGAGGTAGGCTTTTAAAGGTGGTCGGTGTTAATGGTCGTCTGCCCGGTCGTTTCCGGTTGCTTAGTCGCACCGAGACGCGCCACGCCCTTCGTTTATGCATCGCGCGAGTGCATCGCTGCAACCCCTGGGAGACGTATTCTTACGAGGAGAACACAGTGTCACGCGCAATATCGATCAGACAGCGTCACGGAGCGCGTGGTGCACACGCGGTGTCTGCATTAAACAGCTTTGTTTCGCTTAATTGGATCGACCTAGATCTTTGCGATCCGCCGCGATGCATATGCATTCGTTGCAACGGAAAATCCACGGGAGCTAAGAAGATCGTTGGACCGGCGAAAAGAGTGTAAGATGCTTCGATTGCGCGACACTGCGGGAACGAAAGGTTTATTTAAACAAGAGGATAGTGTCACGCGCGGGCTTGAAACTATTTTCAAACTCAATTCTCTCGAAAACCGAGCTTCGAACTCTAACGTAACCAATCCCGATGAATTAATTCTTGGTAATTGAAGCACTCGAACCGTGATACGTAGTCTCTCGACACGATTCTCACCGTACTGGACGTCGTTGAGAGATCGATCGTGGCGAAAAAGTGATTTTTAATTTATACAGTATACTCAAGAATCTCAGAAGCCCCAAGGTTCGTGATTTTACAATCTCCGTCGAGTTTTATTCGCGGAAGTTCGATTAAATTTGTCAGACGACCAGAAATTTTTATTTCGAAATATCTGGAGCGTTAAAAATATTTCTCAATCCGTCTCGATCTCGTAATGGAGCCGAATCTTAAATCTCAATCACATTTACCGAGACTCCGACGCAGACTTGAATATTAATCCATCCTCGAAGCCAGGATGGATTATCAATCCATCGCTGGTTGGTATATATTTTCATTTTTTTTTAAATGAAATTCCAAATGGAAAGGGCGCGGAGCATCGAATGATAAATCAAACGGGAAAAAGAGGGAGAAATACGATCGTTTTGATACACCGAGGAAATGATTAAATTTGGCTACGTGAAAATGCAACTGCGGACGTCGCGGCGAGATTTACCGCGAATAATCCACAATGTCTAAAGCGCGCGTTATCTCGTCGTTCGATTATTGACACATTTTGAAGTCCGATGTCTGTGCGGCGCATCATCGATTCGATAAAAATTGTAAACGCAGCGTGAATCGACGAGACAAACGAAAACGGGCGAGATTGACAAGCGCAATTGCCGGCGTAGTTTGCTTTCCGAAATTATCTCGTGGCTCGCACACGATGAAAAACCAGAGAATTTTCGTGCTTCCGAAGATAAAACGGGCAAATCGATCGGTACCGATGGTCGGGGGGCGGTCCCCCTTGCGCCCTCGCCATCGAAATGAAATGCGCGAGTAATTCCTGTATATATAGGTAATTTCGCTTGTATCGAGAAAATTAAAATGGCCGACGCATCGGGTCGTTAATTCACCAATACCCTGCGTCAGAATAACAAGCGTCAAATTGCTGGTGGCCTGCTCGATAGCGAAACAGGACCGCTCGTGTTTCGTCCAGCACGAAAAGCTCTCCGGTTTAAAGTAACTTCCTCCAGGGGTTATTCACGGGAGGTGGTGGGCGAAGGCTCCGCCTTTCGACCAGGATTTTTATTTATTTCTTTTTAATTCGACGCGGGAACTGATTCGCGAACGTTGTTTCCAATCGTCTCCTTAACGAACATAAAAATAAACTTCCGCATACGGTATTACGAACCCCTCTTTATCGCCGAATGCGAAAACTTTCGAACACAATCGTTTGGCGGTTCAACGAGCACACTTCGAGTGCGACTCGAGAGTCTGTAAGTTTTTACGAGACAATTTTTTTACATCGAGAACAGCGGATCTAGTTCGAGCAAATTTTAAACGTGTTACACACTCGCTCTTCGTTTATCCGTGGGTCTTTTCGATAGGTTCTTAATTAATTTTTTCCAATTACCAACTACGAACCTACCATTATGCAATATCGTATTATTTCTTTTTTTTTTGGACATGTTAACAAACATCGAGTGCTGCATTTTTTGAACTTATCCAAATTCTAGTATTTGAAGCATAAATAGAGAGTTTGGTTATTATTCTCGAGCGAGTGTTTAATATGCACTTTCGTGCTCTTTCTCTCTCTCATTAATCCTAGACGAAGTTCACTTTTTTCTCCGTTCTTTTTGCGCGCGCAGTTTCAATATCTCTTCAAAAGGTACCGACTCGAAGCGTTTAAAATACGTAAACATTTAACTCGAAGCTCGTTTCGATTCATTCCTCGATCTCGATTTACTCTCTAGAAACATTTATCATAGAATTCTCGATGTTTGACCGTTCTCGGTAAACAACACCGATCGTTACCAATACGAACAATTTATCTCCAACAAAAATTCCGTCCCTCCGTTTGATGTTACGATTCTTTCCTCTAAAAACAAAAAAATCGATTTTCTCAACTTTTCTCAACTTTTCTCAACGGTAGAACGAAACAGCAATTTCCCTGGCGGTTTTCTTTTTTCGAAGTACAATAACCGAGGGTCACAAGTGACGGCGAGGAAAGAGAAAAGAAAAAAAAACATAAATATTCAAAGACGCGGATAATCGAAAATCGCGTTCGAAAACGCGTCGATCTATATTTTCCATTGCCTCGTTGCTAACCCCCCTCCCCCCATCTGCATCCTCGCGAGCCCTCTCTCTCTCGTCAAGTTGATAATGAATTTTCAGCGCCGGTGAAAATTTCCCGGCGGGGCTCGCAACACCGCGAAATTGTTTCTCCGTTGGCACCGGTTGTCACGTGTTCGACCTATTATTCCGGAATTTCTATATAAAACTCCGCGGGATTTATTGTAAACGCGGGAACGTATCGTGGAAAACAAAATGTTACTCGGCGTCGTTCGACGCTCGTTGTTGCAACGCCCCCGTCCCTCCCGCTGGCCGCGCACGCGTTCTCAAATTTATTATTTAATAAGCGAGACAAGCTCCGATTTCGCGAAACCCGATTGGATTTACTAATTTCACGTGGCGCTGGTGTAAACAATGCGTCGACGTGAGTAATAATACACGCGGGCGATATTTCCGCTACATTGTATCGGGCCGTGCGCGTTTTCGTGCGCGTTTCGAAACGCGTCGCTGATGATTGGAGAGTTTTCGAAGCACGAGGTTTTTTAACGTCGTTGGGTGACGTCGGTGACCAAGAATCGCGCGTTAACGTTTCTCTATTGTGCACGACGAGTGTCTTGTTTTTTTTTTTTGTTCAATGTGGTCGTGGGCGATGCTTAATGTCGAAAATGGCAGAGCGAGTGTCGAGAAACGAGCGTTTCCTTTACCAGCGCGGGAAAAATCTTCGAACGGTTGGAGAAACGAACGACCAATTACGGAGAGTAATTTTTGGTCTCCGTGAGAGAACGAGAACTCGATTTCCGAATCGTAAATCCCCTCGACTGAAATGCGTGCATGTTAAATGGCGAGCAATAATTAAAACGTAAGTTAAATTGGGCGGTCGCG
Organism: Ptiloglossa arizonensis; assembly: GCF_051014685.1. Taxonomy (NCBI): domain Eukaryota; kingdom Metazoa; phylum Arthropoda; class Insecta; order Hymenoptera; family Colletidae; genus Ptiloglossa; species Ptiloglossa arizonensis. The sequence continues at coordinate 18,435,465 of NC_135054.1, forward strand.
AGCCCGGTGCAGTTTGTTCGGTTATTTATTACGGATACGTGTTGTTCTATAAGTTACGGAACGCTATTAAACGGTATCGAACGATAATCGGGGAACATTTCGATCGTGCACGCTGATTCGTTGAATCGTTTAAAGACTTTTTCAGAGTGGGGGGAGTATTCGGGGTAAAAGGGGCGATAGCGAGCGATTTGTTGTTCTCTGTTTTATTTGTCGCAGCATCTTGTCACGTGTGTCGAAAATATTTTATTACAGACGAAGCGAAAGCTTTTAGATAGAATTGGGCGACTGTAACCTTTTTACATTCGGACACTCGTTGCCCTTTGCGACAGTATTGTGTTATTCGACTATATCTTATCTCGCGCGGACTGTGGCGAGAGAATTTATTCGATACTTAAAAAAGTATAGGAGAAATTGAATACTTCCAAACGAAAATGGACGGCTGTAACCTTCTTCTTACGGAACGCGATAAATTTTATTATACATTTCGCCCAATGGAGCGGTTCTACCGTTCTATTTAGAATTTTTCGGGAAATTCGCTTTCCGAATTCGAAGAAATGTATTCCAGAATTTCTTTCCTATCGCAGAGCCCTAAGTTTCCCATATCGAGTAACTCCGCGATTTCCTACAGTATGTTTCCCTTGCTAGAATTTTAGATTTGTACTCTCCGTTATGGCAACGCTTGATCTTAAAGAATTGTATGTATTTCTACTTCTAGGACCTTTCGACGATTTCGTCCAAACTCGTCGTTCATCTCTCTCTCTAAAAGCAGGAAAAGGAACGGGAGGTAAGGGGTGTTACCAACACCGAAGAATCCCTTCAATTCTGTAGAATCCATCTCTGGTTCCTACAATTTTTAAGCAGCTTGAGATTCCCAGGTTACTTTCCCCCTAATCCGAGCGAGTCGAATCGGTTTCAATGTTTATTTTAGTATCGGTTCGAAATGTTCTATTCTCGGAACGTAACGAGTGCAAAGGGACCGTTGTTTCGAATACAATACTCGGCAGTATCGGCAAAGGGACGACAGGTGCTTCTTGCAGTCCTTAGGCAAGGAGTAACGCAAACAGTTGCGCGACAAAGCAGAACTCACCCCACGTAGGCGAAGCTGCTCCACCAGTTCATCATGGCCTCCGAAAAGAGAGTTTCACCAATGTTGAATCGACGACGTAGGTCGTATTTATTCCCGTCGAGTGGCACCCCCAGTACATAGGGAAGCTCTTCGCCGTGCACCGTGCGCTGCCGTTGTTGCTGCAACGATAACGAGGCCACTCGATATACTTTCCCAACGAAACAAAGTTTCGCGCAGCTAGTTTGCCGAAATTTCGCGGTCCATAAGAAGGGCCAAGAGTACTCCTCCGGTTCTCGAAAACCCCCGACCATTGTTATTAACTTTCGGCCTACACTCTGCCCTGATCTTTCGATGCGATCGTAACTTATCGGAAAGGTTCCTACCAACTCGGACCAATCGATACGTTCGATGGGTTTACGTTTCTCCCGTATCACGGTGGAAGGCTTCGGTAATTTCGGTGATACTTGGAGCTCGAGTCTCGGTCCCTTTTGTTTATCTACGTCGATACACGTTGTTTTGGGACAATAACCAGACTTTTGTCGGTATACGGATAACCGGTGTCTGTGGATCTTCTAGCCTCGCGGTGTCGATTCTAGGCAGACGTACAATTCGGTGTCCTAATATTGTCTGTTTACAATAGACTAAGTGTGTACGATCGTAACTAAAAGATAACATTAACTCGGTAGGATGGTTCCGGTGACTAGTCTACTTGGAACCTCGGTCGAGTATTATTCGTAACTCTCTCCTGCTTTCAATTCGGCCTCCTCGCAGATTTACCAATATACCAAGTGCGTACGAAAGTAATTATTAGACAACGTTAATTACGTGACCGTTTCGGTGACCAGTCTCCTTCGAAGCTTAATCGTGCACCATTCGCGAGTCTCTTTTATTTCTAGGGGAAGAACAACTATTTCCGAGTTGTTTCACAGGGCAGAAATAGTAGCTAATGTTTGTAAAATTTACAAAATTACATTTGTCAATTTACTTTCCACGCGAGCTTTTCGGGTACACGAATGGATTTCACAATTCTACCAAAGTATGTACACTTGCTTGAGTACCTTGTACCGTTTACGGTGAACTGGTCGAGAGGAAGAATAATAGATTAGGTGAACCGTTCCAGAGGAAAGAGTCTTTAGTTCGAACGATAGGAACCGTAGATTTGCATCGACGTTCCTCCAGGGTGTTGGATTTTCAACGGTAGTTTCCGCGAGTATACGCACACCGTATCGTATCTCTGTCCCGTTGCTCCCATTATTTTCGCATCCTGAATTCCTCACGAGACATCCGCGGTATTATACTCGTTGAAACAACTTTCCCAATTTGTCGGGGGGTCTTTCGACCTAACCCAGACATCGGCGTGTGCAAGTATCGCCGGTGATCTCGGTTAAACGATACCGAGCCGCAAACTCGACGAACGTCTACGACTCCATCGTTCGTAAATTTCATATCTAATGGTACCGGGAGCCCTCTAACCCCGAGTTGAAAACCAGAAACGTTGTTACATTCGGTTTAACGACACCGCCGGTCACTGTACTCTCCGAGCGTAACAGGCCGGCACGCAGCGACGATAAAAATAGTTGGCATGGGTCCAAATGGGTTCGTAGCTGGGATTTTTCTCCCTCCCTCCCTCCCTCCCTCCCTTGCTCTCCTCGGCCCATCCGCCTCGCCCCGCCTCGCCTCTCTCCCTCTTCCTCTTCCGCGTCGCGCACGAACACAATGAATAGCCAGTAGGTCGCGCTCCCTGTTCCCCCGGCTAAGGAATCCGGCGCGGGGAGAAAATGAATAAAATGCAAAGTACACCGTCTAATCGTACGTGCTCCAGTTTCCTCGCCGAACGGGAAGACCCGCCGCGATTTATGCGCTCCCTTAATATTTTCTGCCGGCTTCCGGGATCCTTGACCCGAATGAATTTGTCAGACCGGGCTAGTAGACTGCAGCGTGCACGAGACACCGGGTGCAGTGTCGTGAAGTTTCTTCGGTGGACCGGGACCGTACCGAGGGAAACCAGTGCGCTGTACCAGAGACGCGAAAAGAAACCGCAGCCTTGGTTCGGTTCCTCTCTTTCGCGTGAACCGTCGAGCGTGGCTTTCTCCAGAGAAAGAGAAAGAGAAACAGAAAGAGGAAGAGAGAGAGAGAGAGAGAGAGCCACTTTCGAAACGAACCGGATGGAACCAAGCTATCCGAATTGGGTACCAACCGAGGCTACGTTAGGTCTAGACCAGGATGTAGTTCTTAAGGTTTTGAATTTAGGACTGCAATGGCTACGTTAAGTCTAGACCAGGATGTAGTTCTTAAGGTTTTGAATTTAGGGCTGCAATGGCTACGTTAAGTCTAGACCAGGGTACGGTTCTCAAGGTTTTCAATTTGAGGCTACAGCGGCTAGGTTAAGTCTAGACCAGGATACGGTTCTCAAGGTTTTCAATTCGAGGCTAGAGCGGGGCTGGGTTAAATCTAGACGTGGTGTCTAAATGGAGTCTCGATTGAACTAGGATATGGTTCTTAAGCTTTTTAATTTGGAGCTACGGTGAGGCTACGTTGGGTCTGGACAGGATTCTTAAGGTTTCTACTTTTGGTTTTGCACACGGATTGCGTTTCGTTGAAGTGCAATTATCGACCGATTGTACGTTGGGAAGATACGGTTCTTAGGCTGAGATGGGTCGCGTTTAGGTTAAATCGTAGAGTGGGTTTACATGAAATACAAACAGGACGTAGACTGTTGTCGAGTTACGTGGAAACAAACTTCAGACCGGAGTCTACTTCAGGTCTGTGTAAGTTGACCGTTCGTGAAGTTCGATTATCGAGGGATCTACGTTGAGTCTGTACGCAATATAAACAGAACATTGATGTTCCTAGGTCGTATCGAAATGAAACTCGAATTCTCATTTATTTAGGTCTCCGGAAATTCGATCTGGTTGAAATTAAATCATCGAACGAGTCTACATTCGGTCTAGCAAGGATACAGTTCCAAGGTTGCGTCGAAAGAAAGCTCCGATAGGAGTGTACCTTCGTCTCGAACAGGTTGGGCTTAGACAAGATTAAATTAGTTCTCGTCCGAGTTGGATCAAGCTTGATATATATTCGTGTCTGTCTAAGGCCGTGGCTTTTGTTTGAAAGTCGCGGTAATCCTTCTTTCGAGATAAAGTTGACTGTCTTCCGCGCGCGATAAATTTTCGAGAGAATAACGGATGGTGCTACGTGTGAACAGAAACGTACTTACGCCAGAGTAGTCCTGCATCGCCTTCGGATGCGAGAAAACGTACATGTAGCTCTGCGGGTTCGCCCTTGAATGTAAATTCGCGGTCATTATTAATGGCGCTACGGTCCCGCTGTCGGATAGCGCTTCCAGGACCAGATCCCGATTCTTCGTCGCGAATTCGTTCGTAAATCCAGCCGAGAAGTCGCCGTATTGTTCCAGAATCTTCGATAGAACGAGTTCTGGTTCCAGTTCGTGCGTTGCCTGGCGACGAAGAAATATCCCATCACTTTCCCGACCGGAATGTCTAGCAAGTTTCGGTGGATTCGATATCGATGCACCAAACTTTATCCGTCGGAATTTATCTCCACGAGCTGTTCGACCGTTCTCCCGAGCAATTCTTAAATTGTTCCATCGTGAAAAAGTGCTACACCACTTCCACGCAGTTTGTAACGTCAGCGTATATACTCTAGTCTCGCGGAAACGGTCCACGAATTACTCTAGTCGACGCGTACCTTAGCATGATCTCTCAGGACCTCATCCTTCTGGCTGTCCGGCATTCCATGCAACAAAGCAACCGGTGGCAGAATATGAAACTTCTCCGACTCCGTGACACCGTACATCAAGTCGAACCTGAACGAACAAAGGACCTCGGTGACACGTCTCGCGAATGTTGGATGGTAATCGACTTCCAAAGTTAAGTTAGCTGATAAAGAAATCACTTTGATGTACGAGTACATCGTGCAGGATACTTGGAAGTATTACCGATCGTATGGTAGTCTAATTTTCAAGTAATTCAACAGTACTCCAATTGTAGTCAAATAGTCGAGTATTTCGATACCATTCAAATTGTACTTGAATAGTCTTCAAATTGCACTCCAACACTCTTTCAACGATACCTAGAATTACACTAGAATAATCTCTTAATGCTACTCAAATTCCCAAATAGTCGATTATTTGACTAACATTCGAATAGCCTCGTATTCAAATAGTATTTCACTTCCCCTCGAACGATATTCGCATACTATATAAATCACCCGAAGATTCGACTATTCGAGGACAGAAATGTTTTACCAGCGATCCAAAGTCTAGTTTCGTGATTAGCCTCTCTACGCTTGTTCTCGTCGCTATTAGCAATCGTACCTGCCGAATAGTTGCGGATTTTTCATTAAATTCAGAGGCTTGTCCGGGATGACGGCGTTGTCGATCAGTGGAGCGAAGGCCGGCACGTATTTCGGCTTGTGAATCTTCACGTCCAGTAGCATGTTCACGTCCTGGCCTCGCAAACAATGCGCCAACTCGCTGTCGGTGGTGGTGGGACAGTTTAAAGCGTGCGCCACCTGAAAAATGATTCGGGCCATTTCTCAGCGGGCCAATGAACGTTCCTACGATCGTAGCTGCTCCTCGACGTGACGAGAACCGATATTTCTTCACGGTGGGCTTGAATCGCGACCGCCTCGTTTCTTCTCCGGCTATTTTTTGCGCCCCGACCGCGAATACAAAGACGATCGAGGGAACGAACTCTGAGGTTCGATGGGAGCTTCTCTTCGTCCGAGTTTCGACGGAGGGACACGGGGCGATTCTTAATTACGCATCGACACTTCGAACAATGAATCCCGATCCCGAAGACCCTAGAGTAACGCGGAACACGTACATCTCTAGCTACTCTGGTCCCTACTCACCGAAACCTACAATAAAATCTCCCAACTTGAACTCGTTGAATACTTAATTCGGAGAGAATAAACAATCTTCCGTTACCCTCTTGAAATATTAGTAAAAAAACGAGGAAAGGGACGGGAAGATATCTTAAACAAAGATCAAAGGATGATTATCTTACGAGGGAAAATAAAGTGGAAAGATGTCCTTTGTGACTCTCTTTCGTCGATCTCTTGAAACATTTTCAAAGAAGGAAGTAAGAAATGAAAAAAAGACTCTAAACAAAGATTAAAGGATGATTATCTCGCAAGGAGAGATTAAGTAAAGAGATATTCCTTGTTTCGTGCGTGCTTCTTATACGATGGAATAAAATTTGTATTCCGTGAAAGGAAATTCGGGAATTTATTCGAATAATCGTTCTGAGAATGATATACCTGTTTGGTGATCTGTAAAGGCGCCTTCCCAATGGCATCTGCGCTCAACGCCGACCCGGACATCAGAATAGCCCGATTAAACAGACCTGCACAGACGGGTAGCGGTGGAACGATTAATAATCCGTGTCCCACGGAATCGGACAGCCGGCTGCCCTAGCGCGTAAAAATATTAAGTCTGGTTATTTTTCATTGCACGATATAATTATTGACCGGACACGGCGGCATCGTGGCCCCAGTCGGATGAGAAAAGATTCCAGCCACGAGCTCCAACGCAGGTGAAAAATGACCGTGGTCCTCCTCCTTCCTTTCTTCCTTATTCCCATCACAATGGTTATTCTTTTCCTTTTCGATCTCTCGGGGGAGCGTGCGAGTCCTCGAAGAAGGTATGTCATCGTCCATGACGCTTCCCGCGGTTACCGTTCTTACGTTCTCTCCCGCGATTATCGAACACCGACGGATAATCGAGTTAGACACGGTGATAAAGACGATTCGAACGTGGAACGCGAAAAATTCTTATTCGAATATAAATTTCGGTCAACGGATAAAAATTGAACGAATCTGACTCGTTTTTCGTCGAATGAAAATTACAATTTCAAATACGAAATACAATTACGTTTCACGCGGGTTCGAAGTTCGATAGATATTAACGAATAAACGTTGAAAATAAATCTTTCCGCGACGTTTTTATTCGAGCGGAAATTGATGCGGTGCTATACGTCTTTAATAAAGAATGTTACTAACAGTGTACACCTACAATAGAAAAATATTAGAATCGATGGTGTGAATTCCGAAGCAAGGATATTTTAGCTATAACTGTCGTTGAAGAATTATTTTCATTATTGTTCAAAATAAATGATTGCCGGTAGCCACCTGCGATCGTTATTAATATCGGTTAGCAAATTCGCGGCTGCTCAGGTGCAGAAGCATCTATTATTTCAAAGCGACGAGGAATTATCGATCGGTAGCGATTTCGTATAATGATTATTCGGTGTAAATTAAATGACGCGAAGTTTCTTGCTCCACCGAGTTACACAGATCGAGAACCGTATCTTAAGATTAATATCCATGCTATGTTTGTAAAACACGTTTGTAAATATCCCTGATACAATTCCACGATTGATCACCGGGTATTACACCTCGCGATATTATTATTATTATATATTATATAATATAACCGTACAATGTAGCCAGAATCCGTACAAGAAGGTCGATGCAGCAGTTTATTGAACATTTCGCGTTGAAAATTGCTCGATTCGGTAATCAATTCGTAGCAGGCAATAGTAAACAGAAACCAGCTCAATTGGGCGGCGTTAAAATCGTTAACCGAAATCTAATTAGGATTCGTTCGCACGAGAGGTTTTCGGATTCGGAGCGATATTCAACGTAAAGTTTGCTTCGAGCCCTTTAACCGGTGGTCGGAATCACCGGTTCCATCCACGCGAGTCGTATTTAAATTTTCCGTTTCTGAAATCGAAGTGTGCGCGCCGCGGTCTTATCAATTTTGCGAAAACGGTGGTTACGTGTTCCCCTGAAAGCGTCCTCTTAATATTCAGGTATCGCAGAAGTCGCAAACACGCGACACAGCAGTAACCGTTACCTTTCTTATTAGCCACGGGGCTGATAAGCAGCAGATTAGCAAAAATGGCGCCGGTACCGTGGCCGACCAAGGTAACGCTGTTCGGATCACCACCAAATTCAGCGATGTTCTCCCTGATCCACAATAGGGCAGCAATTTGATCGAGTAGCCCGAAATTGCTGGCCGTGTCGTCCCTGATACCGGGTCTCAAAAAACCTGCAACGAGATTTACGTTAATTGAACCATAGCTCCGCTCGTTGTGCTTTCTACCACTGTTTCGGGGCAAAATTTAGGGCTGCGAGTGCAAGAAAGGGCGAACAACTTCGTTCGAAGGTTATCGTCTACATTAGGGCCGAGTCGGTTTGTATCGAGGTCTGTGTTGTACGTGGATGAGATCGATAGAGGAAGATTGCAGAAAAAAAAAATTTTTTTTGGTCAATTTATAGGCCTCTAGAAACGGTACAATTATTAATGGAAATGTTAGAAAAGAATTGTATCGACATGTATAAAGTAGAACGTTGCAAAGAGTGGTTTCCCTCTTAAACTCGAAAGCCTAGCAATCTTCCCCTCGAGAATTCGGTTGAATCCGTATTATAATTGGACGATACTCGATTAAGTGTGTATTAGATCCGTGTTGCACGGCTCGACGTGACACGTACGGATTGTGTTTGAGTTAAATTTGAATTACGCTGTCTCAGGGCCGAGTTAGCTTGTATTATGTTGCTGTTAAAATTAAATGGCTATTGGCTCGGCACACGGGAAAATGAAGTCTGGATCAGAGTCGGGTTAAATTCGAGTTAACCTGTATCACGTTGGGTTAGATTTTAATTGGTCCGCGTTATGTCAGGGTCCGTATCGCATCAGGTGCTGTTTACTTGCATTAAATCAGGATACGTTGTGCTCCATTCGCGCGTGTAATTATACCGGACCGTCGTTAGGTCTAAATTCGAGTCGAAACGAAGCAATTGAACCACTCGCGAGCCATACGGAATTTAATATTCTTCCCTGTTTGTTGTTCAACCGTTGAAACGGTCCACACCGAGCTCTCGAGGTTACAATGCAACGGCCTATCCCGCGTACCGAGAAATCAGCCCCGAAACGTGAACCACCCTCGTGCAATTCGAGCGTTTCTTTTTGCTCGAGCCCCTCGCTGGCAGCCATATTTTTCCACCCTTGTTTTGCCAAGGGTTGAAGTTATCCGTGGACTTCTCGCGAGCTAACTGTACCCGACCGCTGCTGGAAACGGGAGGACCGAGTTAACTAAGCGCCTTCCCAGCACTTTAACCTAATTTATGATTATGGTTCCGCGGCGGCCTGGACTTCCTTTTTTTTTTCTCTCTTTCTTCCTCGCCCCACCCTCTCGCGAAAGCCCTCCCCTTCCCTCTTAAAGCAGCCCGGTTGTCGGATGTAGCGCGCCCGGCGACGTCCGTCCATTTGCATTGCGCGCGGCGGTCGCGTTATCATTTTAGGGGAAAGGATAGGCGGAAGTTGGTCGTTAACAGGGGGTCGTGGAACGAGCAACGGGCTGCAGAGAGGTTGGAAAAAATAGAACGGTTCGCGGTGGAAAAAGCGGGCGCGGGGATCGATGGGAAGTTTTCGAGGGCAAAAAGGAAGCCTTTGTCTCGGCCGCGAGCCTCCTTTACCGACGAGAAGTTTCCTTTCGAGCGATATGCGGCTACCCGTGGTTGCATGAAATTTTACGGTCATCCCCCTGCAGTCTCCGTGGTCCCCGTGACTTTTTACCCTTGAGTAATGAATAGGAGTTTTTCTTCCGACGATAAATGTTCAAGCGTGTAATTGGACGGGGGTAAAAATTCCGCGGAGCAGCTTGTGTGTCGCGTGACTTTGAGCGGTTGGTGTTTTGCGAGAGGAATGTGGAATAATAAAGGAGCAAGGGAAACGGTGTTTGCGCTGCAACGACGTTATTTGGAAACCGTCGCCAATCGGGGATTCTTAAGAACGGTGTCGAAATTCGTTGAATTTCGAACATCGGCTCGTTGCGCGCTAACGAACTAAATGATACTCGTTTGGCAACAATTTAAAGCACGGGGCGAAGTATGGACGTTCTGTTCATTGTTTCGAAAGAGAATAACAGACTACGAGGAGGAAAATGAAATTCGAGTAGGGTTTCCTTTGCGAGGTTAAAGGAGATTCGAAAGTTAAGTATTCGCCCAGTTCATCGTACGTTACAAATTTAATTTTCCCGTAAATTTCGAGCTCTTCTGTTAGAAATTGTATTCTCTCTCCAAGGTTCGCTCTTATGTCAGAAATCGATCTTTTTTTAATATTCCGTGTATACGAACATCGGTGCAATTATCATCGGAAAATGTTCAAGGAAGAATGCAAAATTTATCGGTGTAGTTCTCGGAATATTAAGAAAATTACCGGTATTTCTATTCCGTTACAAATTGATGCAAATGTCGACCGAGACCGAAGCACCGGGACGGTAAAAATTTCTTGAAAGTTCTTGGAATTCAGTTTCAAGAAGGAAGGGCTCGAACCCAGTTATTTATACGAGCAGACTGTAAAAGATATGGGGAAAGGCGGTGCTTCTCTTTCTGAACGACGACGGATCGATAGACAGTTCGAGGAGAGAAATAAAAAGAAGCTCGTCGAAGATCAAAAACCGATGGTGCAGCCAAGCACGAACGTTAATGAAGCAGAATTCCTGATTTCATGCAAGGCTGCCGCTGACGGCGTTCGGCAAGATTTCATAAATTCCCATCGAGACTTCGGCGAGGCTTGTTCCACATTTCCCGTTAAAATTTCAAATCCAGAACGATTATCATCGATTTTATTCCCGTTCCGTCGTTAACGTCCCCTGGATTGCTCCGTGATATTTTTTCATCGCGTGTTTCAATACACGAGGCGCACAAATGGTTTACTCGTACCACTAGACATCGAGGTGTACTACTGGAGCGTGTCTGACCGTGACGCTTAATCTACTTACCGAGGATACCCAAGCGAAAGTTGATGGTGACGAAGATGACGTTGCCATAAGCTGCCAATATAGTGCCGTCGTAGGGATTGCCACTGTTCCATTCGAAGCTCTCCCCGTGTATGAACACCATCACGGGGTACTTGCGTAGAATTTTCTGACCTGCGAGCGAAAATACACGAATCGTTAACGGGGAATCTGCTCAACGAGACGGTGAACTTAAAAAACAAAAATAATAATTCCTCGTAAACTTGGCAATATTTCTCTCGGCCCGGACGATCGGGTCTGCCGCGAATTCAAATTATTCGCGATATTCCGTTAATGTAACGTTCGCAATTATTTGCACAAAAGAAAATGATGATTAAATTCGTACTTTGAAGTGCCCGGAATATCTGCTCGTATTATCGATCGGTCAACGGGAACGAATGCAGCACTTAATGTTAATTGAAATTAACCTCGTTCGATTAAATCGTTGAAAATTTTACGTCGCTTATGAGCGATTGGTAAATAGTGAAATAAATTCTTACTCGTTAATTATACGCGGAACGTTCATGGAAATAATTACATACATTTTACCGGGAATCTGGTCGTATAAACGTTCAAATGTATCGGGGAGTAATTATTCGTCTATACTTCGTTGCTCCGTGTTCGTTCAATTTCTATCTAAACGGTAAATCCGTCGATCGGTAAAAATTAACGGGTGAAGGTGTTTCGGTCGATACGAGGAAGTGGTCGAGATCGACTAACCTTCGAAAAATGAAGGAAAAGGTAGCCGCGATATTTCAACGAGGCTCGCCGAAAATGAAACGACGAGCCGACTTTGGTAAACGACAAACAGAATATTTCGAGCAAACTTTCCCCCCTTCGAGTAACAGTTACCGTGTCGGGGGAAGCGTCCCCTTCGCTTATTAGCAACAGTAATACCCCGTTTGAATTATGATTTTCACGAGGGCGTCCTCTCTCCGGCAGGGCTTTTTCACGAGGGCTTTTGATTTACGTCGCTCGAAAAATTATCGGCCGAGTTTGCCTATGGGAGCCGTCGCACGCGTGAAGTCAGGTCAGTCCCAAAATTTATCACTCTCGTTCCCTCGTGCAGCCACCATCGACCGCGCCACTGTTCACCAACTATTCACTGTGAGTTTTCAGCATTAGGGGTATCTATAAATTCTTCTCTCCCATCCTGTAGACGACGTAGTTTCCTTTTAGCGAACGATCCACAAATTAGACTAGAGAGAACCGCCCAGTCACCCCTACGTTTACAACCCTCGAGATTTATCGCGGGATCTGTTTTACACGATTCCGGTTTCCCTAGAGCAACCAACTTCGCGCTGACATTTGAATATCGCGCCGATCGAGCTCGAATTAAACCATACGCTTATTCTTACACACCCCCCGAGCACACTATGCAACCCCTTCTCGAGTATCTCGAGTATCGAGCGAACGGGGTAGTTTTCGATCGAAGGTTTCGTCACGGTGTATCCAATATCGAATTTTTCAACGTACCTTGCCACCTCCAGGAAAAGTAACATATGTTATACCACTTTCTATACATTCTTCCCAAAGAAGAAATACACAAACATCGGTCACCCGTGTACCTTTCATTTGATCGTCCGAAGTGTGACCGAGGATCAATTTTATTTCCGTACTCGGTTCCAGGAACGCTTCGCATTTATTTCAATACTTGCTCGAAAATTCCATCTTTGTAAAGTACACTTTCCAGAACAGCCCGTGAAGTTCACCCCCCTAGGAAAGCAACAAAGAGATCCCGGTATGCATCTCCGTAAACTGTAAACTACTCGGACCGTTACCGAAGAAACGGAACGTCGGAATGTTTCTTTAAAACCGGAGAAGTCCGTTGGTCGGGTAATTTCCGACGGAAATTTCGGTGGTAGTCGTTCCGTTGGGTACTCTGCGCCTTCCTCTTCCCATTTTGTATTTTTTTCTTTTTTTTTCGAAACAGTGGTAATAATGGCGGCGGTGCGCGCGTGCCCAATCTCGAAAACCACCGTACGGCGTTATCGCGTTCATCTGGGAGTCGTGGTGGGGAAAAAGAGGGTGCTTTATTAGCCGCTACCCCTCGCGGCAGATATCAGTAATCCCTCGCTTAATATTTTGCGCGGAGAGTCGAATTTGTTATGCTAATGCGTGACCGTAGATCTTCCCCGGCGGCTGTCCGGGACGTCTGCCGGGGTTGCGAGGAAATATTACAAGTAAACAGGGAAGAAATAAAGGTCGTGACGACGAACAGGGGGAACGATCGGTGTCGTTCACGACGTGTTAACACGTTTATGGACTGTCAGAGAAATATCGCGCCCTCCTAGGGATCAAATTGAATCATTCGACGCCGAGGGGGCGTAACCGTGCGTCGCTTTTACGGGCTTCTTTTTTTTTACACACGGATACGGTCCTTCCTTTATCGCGCGATCTTCCATAATAACTTTTTATCGCGGTAATCGACCACCAGCGGCAGATTCTCGTAGGTTTTATTCGTTGAAATTGCTGTTGGAAAAGGTAGTCGAGAATACTCGGTGTATTCGTATTCAGTCGCACGGGGTAACGATGTCTCGTTTAACGTTCGTAAACCGGAACCACGAATTATCGTCGAAGAAGGTGTACTGTGGAAACTGTAGTCGCTCCGATCGAAGAAAGTTTCGTACTCGTTTGTTCAAAAGGATCTTCGATACGTCTTTTTAAGATATGTATCTATTTATTCACATAGTCGAACCCTTTACCATCTTCCAGTATAAATATTGTTGTAAAGTGCAGATTATAATATCTGGTTTATTATAATATGCAGGGATCTCGCGTATCTATTAGTATAGTTATTGTACATATAAGAATATAAAGTTCGAAGAAATGCGTATACAGTGATACGTCTCGATGCGAACGACAGCAGTGTCGCGTGGTCTTTTTGACTCTGGATTTGGAACTCGACTAAAAAGAAAAACCAAAAGGAAAACGGCCAAACCGTGACAAGTTCTTAAAACTGACATCGACATCTGGCACCCTTGAGATCGTTGTTGCGTTCGTTCCAACAAATATCTTTCAATATTTCGTATAACGAAACTTCTTTATATTCGATCCAAGTAAACGCAAATTGCATACAACCGAATGCAGTTAAAGGTAAATTGGTTTACGTTGGAAAGAATTTGTAAAAATTATTTCACTGCAGAAACGAGACTTCGAAGTGTAGAAGGGAGGATTCTTGATCGTGAATCCGTGCAACGATTTCGATCGATAATCGAGACGATGTAATTCGATTCGGGGACCGTTTCGTCGATAATTTTTATTCGCGATAACGCGATAACGTTGGTCGATCGAGCGAACGATGTCCGGTTAGCGCGACACAACCGAAATGAAATTTTCATTGGACGCAGTCGGTGCCGAGTGCGAGTTAGTTTACCAAGTATCGAACGATTTCGGCCCAGTTGGGTGGATTTTCAAGGCAACCATTTCGCCGAGCAGAGACGTAACGAGAAATAGGTCGATGCGATCATACGAAAGGCACTCCTGCAATAATAAATGCGCCGCGCGGCCGCTTCCATGAGATCGTATCGACCTATTTTCTCTTGCGTTTCCCCGCAAATGGCCGCGTTAAAAAGGGCCTCGTGCGATCCCTCCCCTATTCACGGGATGGTTCATCTTCGTGGTTAATGACGGGGATTCATCACCGCCGAAATGTCAGAAGGATGCTCGGAACGTGCAACGAGCGCGTTAACTCGAGAACCGGCCGGCTTGGACATTTTAATTAACTTTTGTTTTTGGGTCAGGGAAATTGATTTTTCCGCGCGCGTACGATACCGCGCGGGGCGAGGGAATCAGCTGTGACGACGATACTGTCAAGACGATGTGAATTCTTGTTTTTTTTTAATTGAACAACGAATCGGTATCGCGACGGGGATACAAATTTAAACCGAAACGCGGCGATCTCCTTGCTCGTAATTTCGCAGATTAAATGTCGAAAATTTTGCCAATCAGTGGCTAAGAATTGTTTCGAAATTTAGTGGAGACGAAGTATGGAAATTGATCGAGGTATCGGAAACTTTTTCTTGTCAATTACTGTGAATTACGATGCGAAATTCCTGGTATTATTTTTCATTAGTTGACAATATAAGACGGTACGATATTTTATACACAATTTTTTACACGGTTGATCGTACTCAATTTTGTACTTCTGGGAAGTGAACCATCGATGTATAAGTAGTCGACTGTAAGTGTCCCACTGGAGAAACAATTATTTATATAATTGTAACTTATCTCCTTTCGAAAACTCGATTTTAGTGACAATATCCATTTCACCTTCAAAGTATACTATGTGTCACGAAGTACAGTAGTTTCTTCGTCGAAAGATACAATTACTCAAAAAAATGCTATTAAAAATTAAAAAAAAATAAGATGAATTCATCTCGCTCGAAAGGTATCGCTCCAGTTTAAGATAATATTTAAGATAAATTAAAGTATAAGATAAATTCACGAGCAAGTATCGTTCGAGATTAGAAACACGATTCAAATTCCCTCCAGAGAATCCTCGAACAGTTCTCGATCGCTCTGAATTCACCAACGGGTATTTTATAAACGTGCTATCTCCCTCGAAAAATACGAATTATATAATCGCTTGGAGGTAGACTGACCATCGGGTATTTCGATGCTAACGAGGAAAAAAAGGGGGGCCGGAAAAAGCGTGAACTGTATCGCGGAGATAAAAGTAGGAGTATCGCGGTTTTAAGCTCCGGCCGTGAAATTTCCATGAAAATTAAAAGTCGGATCGATAGAGTCCGCTTGGAAAATTGACGCGCGAGTATACACGGTACGTAGATATCCTCGTCTCGGTGGATCGGTCGTGGGCGTGGATCGAAGTTGTAAATCAATCAACGTGGATCTATATCGTAATAAAAAGAAGCGACGTCGCCGGTCGTGTAGCTGTAAAATGATATCGCGCGGTAAACTTTTGCCCGCGACGATATCGAGCTTACCAGACCGTGTACGGGAACATATTTTACGTTTAAACCTCGTATACCGCGGACTACGGCCGCGTTTCGTAATATTACAACACTCGAGCTTCACGAGGCAACGATATCGCTGGCTCGCGTCTAGAAAACGCGAGAACGGGGGAGAACGAAAATCTGCCGAACCGTTGTACATATTTTCGCTATTGCATTCCGCGAGGAGACGGTATTTCGAAGAGTACTCGCGACACGGAGTACCACTACTCCTCGAACGATCGTCTTAAAAACGGATGAATCTCTGTATCCGCGCCGATCGCGGTAGCGTGGTTTCTTCGTGGATGCTTCTGCTCTGAAATTAATTTCACGCGGTGGTTTAGACACCTTTGGAATCCACTGAAGTTGATTTCGTAGTTAGTAGATCGTACATAGTAAACTCGTACGAGTTTCGTTGAAAAAGAAACTCTTGAGAAGATTCACACTTTCGAGGAAGCGCGACTTTTACTTGTCATTGAACTTGAAATCGAAGGAATGAAGGTTCTTGGTATTCCACGACAATGGGTGAAATGAATTCTGAACCACCTTGGAATCTATCGTAGTTTCGTTGAAAGGATCAGCTTCTTGACAAGATTCGTTCACTTTAAGAAGCTTTGGCTCGAGTTCTGTTTTAAACGTAAAACTAACAGTCTATATAGTAGTCGATTATATTGTGTAAATATATAATTTCTCTGTAGATTCCCCATCATTCGTAACATAAGGTGAAATTAATTTCACACAGTCCCCTTGTTAGAATGTACGACAGCTGAAGAAACCTCCGTGAAAGTATTCCTGTCTTCGAATAAGCTCGCACCATACAAGCTTACACTCGAGTTGTATTTACGTTCGACCCTAAAAACGGACAAAAGTCAATATCGTAGCTTATGTCGCGTGCGACAGCATAGTTTCACCGTCCACTCCCACGTCACCACAGCTGAAATTAATTTCAAAGCGTCGTTTCGACCCCTTCTGGAACCTGTAACAGTTTCGTTGAAAAGGGCCGATAAAACGCGTAAAAAGATTCATTTTGTCTCGAAGCTCAAGCTTGCGCTCGAGTTCGACTTATCTTCGGATCTGAAAGCGAACGAAAGACCGCATCGCGCTATGAGCAATGGTATAGTTTCTCCGTACGTATCTCCGTGACAAAATTAATTTCGCACCGTCGTTTCGACCCTCCCTCGGAATCTATAACGTCCCCGGTGAAAACAAACCCCGTGAAAAGATTCATACGCGATTGGTCGAGTGGCTCGGTACCGTTCGGCTGTACTCGGATGGTAAATCAACTTGGACGTCGACCTTAAATTTCCACGCGTAATCGAACGTCCTCCCCCTCCCCATTTCGCGTGGATTCGAAACAATAACGGGGAGAGCGCGAAAACAATAACTCGACATCGACGATACCGAAAAGGTTGGGGGCCGATAAGTAACGGTTCTCGGTGCTCGTAAAATTACAAGTTCCATTCCTCTTATCACACGTGGGCCAGGTTTCGTTACATTGCTCCTAACAGCTCGCGTAACTTACGCTCCCGCGGAATAATTCGCGATACGAATCGACGTAGTCGCCGGCCGTTGCGTTTCTGCATAAAACAAATCAACGTTCGATTTACGAGGCCCCGACCCTTCTGGTCGCTCGACGAGAGGGTAGGGGGGTCAGGTGGCACAGGAGGGAGGCGTTTTTACCGCGGCGTAATCATTTTTATCGGCATCTCCCTCCGCCTCTCGCCCCACCGGGCGCGCCACCCCCGTTTCTGACCGGCGTCGGATAAATATTTATGGCCGGCGTATATACGGCGCTCGGACGTCGATGGCCTCGTAACTCAGTCTCTCGTACGGCCGATTTTCTTTTATGGACGCCGCGAGCGACGCCCTTCGCTCCGGAAATTTACTATCGAACATCGAAGCGACCGGTCTCGAAATCCTGCGATTTTTGAGCATCTCCCGGGTCACCGGGACCGTCGAAAACGCATCAACGTCGTCAACGCGCGGAACGATGCAATCGGGGTTGGGTGGCACTCCCATTGGGTGGCAAACAAGTCAACTAACGCCATCTGGCGGCCGAACGAGCAAACTGGGGCCGACCGGGGTTCCCACGAACGCGGACAGATGTCACCACGTGTCGCGTTTCCGTGTATTCCAAGACTTCCGCTATCGATACCGGCAACTTCGTCCGCGTTGCAAAACGATGATACCTCTACACGCGCAGAACTCGAAACCAATCCATCGAAACGCGAGAAGGTAGCGTTTTGTTTTTTTATTTACGATTTTACTTATCGAGAAATCGTTGGCAAGGAATCTTACACGGAACTCGTTCGAATTTTCCTCGGTTTTCGTAAATATACCATTAGAAATAATTATTAAACTCTATTGTATTTCAACGATGCGATTATTCCGAGTTTGACTCGTTGGTAGCATAAACGAACTTCGATGCTTCGACGTGTGCAACGTGTCGTTGAAAGGGGATCAAGATCGCTCTTCTTCGCGGTGAGAATTCCAAGGGAGAACGAAGCAAAATCGATTCGAAGAGTCGGGGAACTCTGAGATCGAAGAATCGACCACGATTGGACGAATCCGCGCGAGTCTGTCCCTCGAGATTGTCGTCTAATGGATTCGAAAGATGGTGGACGCAGTCTCGCGCGACGATGATTAGGAACTGCTTTGGATTCGGTTCACCGGGAACGGAAATGTTCGGGAACTTTGAACCGACTCTCGATGAAGTTCGACACTGGCTAGGAGCTAGATTTCCTCGAATTCAGGGAACCGGAAACGGTTGGAATCGAGAGAAAGTGATTTTTGCCGAGCAACGAAATCCTACGGTTAGCTTCTCTGGAGGATCGAACACTCGACTCGCGATACGGTCTTTGTTGGGGTCAAATTTCGGAAGCATTTAGGCCACGAGGTGAAACAATTGTTCCCTGTATAGAGAAACTTCTAACGAAAGTGGAGAAGTTTTTTAAAATTATCTTGGTAGATTCTTTTCGCGAGTTATCGATCGGAAATTCGTGGATTTAGAAATCTTGCAATAGTTATCACTGCTCGTGAAATCGAATTCGAAGTATCTTCCAGATGATTTACATCCTCGATGTGAGGCTCTTTCGAATGATTTTTATTGAAATTCCTTCGCAATGGGGTGTATGGAAAATCGTAATTTTACATCGTTCCGCAGCCGAGTGAGTTGAACGAAGCACGGTGGCCGTTATATTATTCTCTCCATCAACGCAAACTGATACCTATTGCACATACGCGTTCATTGTATACCGGCCATTTAACCAGCCGTGTACACCCTTCGGTTAAAGCTAATGAAACGCAAATGGACCTCCTTTCCTATCCGTGGACCGCGTTTCTCTGGAAAATCGGGTAAAGGTTACGGTAATAAGCGGGAAGGGTGGTAGTAAAAGCTCGAGGGTTGTTTTCGACGCGCTGCAGCATCGGAACTGAACTTCATTTGGCTCCGGGCAAAGGTCGTAACGCGACTTGGCACTCCGCGAGGGAACATTTCCTCGAGTTGCGCCCGTCGTCGCGTTTATGAAACCACTTTTTCACTCGGAGAACCAACTTCGAACGGGTCGAAGGTTAAACGATGTTTTCGCGTCGAAATCGTTACTCGAACGATTAACAATCGTCGTTTTGTTCTCTGTATCGAAAGGACGCACTCGTTTCCATCCTCGAGAAACTATTTACAACTTGCCAGTTTCTTCTCCATTCGTACGACCATCCGAAAGTGGACTTTGGTGAACTTTTCAGTGTCCCAGAAACCGTGTCCTTTCGTATCCGAAAGGTATTCTACAATTATTCTACAAAAGTACGAAATCACTTTCGATTCGATACAGAACGGAAGCTTCTACGCTCCTAATTACCACCGCTATTAATTGCTACGTTAAAAGCGTCCAATCTGTATTTGCATTCGTTGAACTCGCTTTACATCCGCTCCTGAATCACCGAGGTACGCGAACGAGCAAACTACCTAATTGAATTGGAACGATGGAACCCAGGTGTGCCCAAGGTTCCACGAACGGTAATTGTAACGCACGGATTATCGTTGCCTCGTACTTGGTGAAGAACTTTGTTCCGCTGTTTAAATGGACTGTGTGCTTTTTCGGTCGTGCTTTTTCGTATCGGATTCGGTCGGTTCGTTTGAAAATGGATTTAAACGCCGGAATTTTTGCCGGTGTAAGGATCGTCCGTGTGGCCGGGTTCTAACCTTAAATTACCCGAGTATGGTCGAGTTGTTCTACCGTGGAAATAATGGAAATTAATCGTACTCCTTGGACGTTCTCTACGGGGCACTTTTACGTCTGGATTTCGTGCTGGAAACTTGTCGTGACATTCATCATATCCCCTCAACCACCCCTCTTGTCACGGTACTAGCGATAACGGAAGATCGAGCCGAGGAACCCGGCTCGTTTAATACACCGACGTCGAAGCGGGCGAGTTTCGATATGAATTTATCGGCGCCACATTTTGCCAGACAACAACCACTTTCGAGAGCTTCCCTCGACCCGGCACCGTTTCGCGCAGGCAAAGTGCGAAGTCGTGTCGTCCGCTTTTTACGAGGTGGCCGTGCCGCGAGAATCCTGAGGAACAGAGACTGCCGAACGCCTGTTGGAAAAATGGCGTAACACCCGGCTGCGAGGAAAAGCCGCGGCGTTTTCCATAGCCGTGGTAGTCAGCCGCGGCGCCGGAAACTCT
This sequence comes from Ptiloglossa arizonensis, assembly GCF_051014685.1. Taxonomy (NCBI): domain Eukaryota; kingdom Metazoa; phylum Arthropoda; class Insecta; order Hymenoptera; family Colletidae; genus Ptiloglossa; species Ptiloglossa arizonensis. Next base: position 18,455,993 of record NC_135054.1, read on the forward strand.
CGCGGTTCGTTGCCTGTTACTCCGCGAGCTCAGGGCCGTGACACCGAAACGTTAATCGAGCAGATGCTTTCGCGACTGAACCAACTGAATATCAAAACCGTGTTAGTGTAATGTAAATTAACTCCATTGTAGTTCTACTAATACACTACGCTTGCGCAATATCGTACGACCGTTGCGGTAATATTGTGGTGTAGTATTTTACTACAGGTGGTATAAATAATACTACCCCGTTAGTGCGTCACGTAATATTATAGAATTGCGACGTAGTTTTTGTTACTAGTATGTATAGTAATTATATAACATACGCTACTGTAGGATAATACTAACGTAGATAGCAGATAGTAAGTATAAATAGTAGATAGCACTACTACTACACTACCAATAATACTATTAAATTTATACCCTTTACTATACTAAATTCGTTAGTATATTATCTAACTACTTTCTAATACGAGGGATACATACCAGTAACACTAAATATTGCACTACAATTACTTTGTTAATTAACTACTTTTCGCTATATAGTAGAGGACTGACTATTATTATTATTATTATTATTAACAGACTATAATCGTTGGTATATATATAAGTGTAGAGTTAGCACTACTATTCCAACACTAATATGGTAATCAGCCATTAAAGTTTAACCTCGAGTGAGTAAAGAATTCTCGGGAAAAATAATTCTCGACTCGCGAAGGTTTCGAACCAGAGACCTACGCGGTGGCAAGCAAGCACGCTACCGACTACACCAAGAACGCTCGAAGAAACAGTCTCTTCCGGCTCCCACTTGACTATGGCTAACGCTCCTCTCAAAATACAGCTGTCTCATTTTGAATTGCAAAGAACGGTCCAGGCGTATAATAATGTTACATTTTTCTCGACTACGGGAGGGGAGGGTGAGAGGTCGGGAGGGCACAGCGGCGTCAGGGGTAAAAAGAATTTCGTCGTAGCCGTCTACTTTTCCTTCTGCAAGGTTGCACAGACGGCTCCTGTACGGACGCAGCGTCATATTACATTCGTCTCCGCATTTTCATCTCAAAGAATTATGGCTCCTTTGAATGCTCCTCGACCATTCACTTTGGAGGCCCTGGAAATCCGTCGTTATTCGCCTCCCGCGTGCGAGTCGAGCGGATGGTATGCATCTTTTATGCAGAAACGTGTGCACCTACGAGTAACTACCGATTCCGTGGCCTGTCCGATCCTCTACCGGAGAAAGATGCATCCTCGTTTTCGAGCCGAGCTCCTCTCCTCCCTACCCCAATCTCCACTCGGTTGTTCAACGTATTCATTTCGTCGCGAATGCGTATCGGATGAACAACGATTCGACAGAGGACTCGACGAGTGTCTGCATCCTTCCCATTCACCGATTTGCTCATCCGATACTTCCACTTGTCTCTGCAATTATGGGGATCCGTTGGTAATTCGAACATCGAGATACTCCAAAATCTAGTAATGCCAGGAATCGTCACAAGTGCATTTTGTTACGCGAGCAAAGAAACACTACGCAAGTATTTACGATTACCAATCGTTGAGAACGAAACTACGAAATTTAGTACAAACTACGAGAACGAACTAGAAAATCATCCGAATCCTCGAGCTGTTAGCCTTCCGGACTATAAATAACAGAAGAAGCTCAAGAGCATCTCTAATGGCTTAAACACACACTACAAAGTGTAACGCATAGAAGTGCTGCGTATAGAGTTTCCACTTATAGTACATTTGCTCGTAATCTCTCCGAAGTGGATCAGTCGCAAATATTCTCGTCCCTCTGAAAGAAGATCTCTCTCTTCCGTGTAAAGTCTCCACTTATGATACATTTACTGGTAGTCTGTCAACAGTAGATCAGTCGCAAATATTCTCGTTACGCCTAAAGAAAATCACTCTTTCGTATGAACACTCTCCGGTTACGATACATTTGCTCGTAATCTCTCAGGAGTGGATCAGTCGCGACCGTTCTCGTTCGAAAAGGAAATTGTCTCTGTTCCGTCTAGAAACATTTACGAAAATTCGACTCATCCCTCCGGGGTTACGGATTAAAGAGTCGATCGGCCACTGAGCAACCTTCGAGATTCGCTTAGCGTTCCTCTCTTCGCGGATCGTCGTTTCCCTCTAACAGCTGTCCAAACAGAGAAACCGAGCTGCGTCGCGACAAAAGACACCAACGAAAACGAGGCAAGGCGGATGAAAGACAAGCGAGTAAACAACGGGACTCGCTGAAGGACGAATAAATGGCTTCCAGGCTGCATCGACCTGGTTGAATGGAACCGTTGGCTACGGTCGTGGATTCCTATCGTTAAACAAACACGATAGATTCGCCATGTAGATCCCCGGGAAGGGAATTTTCGTCTCGTAAGGACAGAGATGGAAAGGTTTCCTCGAGGCCAGTCGGCTTTCTTCTACGTTTCTTCGATTCTATCCTCCGCCCTCCGTATCCTCCTGGCTCTTTCGTCATCTTCTCTTTATTCTTCTATACCTTTCGCTTCGCCAACGGGGAAACAGAACCGTGAGAGATCCGAATGCTCGATACGAACAGACTGCGGTGTAGATACATGGTCCGGTAAAGCCTTCCATTATCCTGGACGACGCTATTCAATCCAAGCTACACGTATTCCGATGTATTACGCGGAGCGTCTCGAGTAGATAGGGCGTCGCAACGATCGCACCCTCTCACGTGCGCCGTTCTCCATAAACGGATCCGTTTATCAGTGCCCCCGTCCACCCCCGTCGTGATAAACTCGCAACCCGGACACGAGGATACGTCAGCGCCGCGCGAACCTTTCCAGAACTTCTTTCTCCCGCTTTCGGAGATACTCGATCCTACGCTCGTGTTTCTCGCCGGTTTTTGGTAGCAAACGGCCGGAGATCGTTGTTGAAAGACGACACGATCGACTTTGACACGAGATTTTCGAACACCTATCGCGAAGATCCAGGACCTCTTTGGGATGTCTGTGAAGTTTCTTTCAGTTCACAAACTGTGAAGTTTGTTTGGGGATTTTGATTAGGTTCTTCGTTATTGGACGATCCATGAGTTTTGGCTCGTTTATTGGAAATTGGAGTAAACGGTAACGCGAGATTGTACGAGTTGGTATCGTACGGTAGGTAATATTGTCGAAAGAGTATTTTGTAGACTTTGAGGTCCCAGGATCTCGAAAAAGTCCTTCTGAAATTTCTTTAAGATAGAGAATTCTTTTTTTAAGAGATTCTTAGAAATTTTAGTCCCGACTTTTGCACCATCTTTGGACAGTGGGGAAAAATAGTAATCCAGGAACGTAAGAATTAGATTCACACGTTCGATCGAATTATTGCAACTTTCTCCAGAACTTTCACAGAATTCGTAATAGGGACATTGATCGGTTCAGAATGTTCAAGTCTACGTTCCTTAATCTCAATACCAAAGACCAGAATTAATCTCCAACGATCCGAGTATGTTCAAATGTTCTAGTAACTGTCCTAATCACCCTCAACCCTTTTAAAGATATTCCACTTAGCTTCCACTATTTCTTTAATAGATCATAGAAAGAAAAAATAAAATATGTAACTTTCGTCCTTCAGTATTTCCATTCTTTCGTACCACTATGTCGTTCAATATACAATACAAACGCAAAAATAATAACGACACCTCGAATTTAGCTTCGTCCCTGGCTTCCTATTTTTCTTCGTTTCTAGAATAACAACCTTCAAAATTTGCACGCGATCTGTCCAATATGTTCCAATTTCTTCACCTCGAAGCAAAAACACGGTAGTTGCTCGCTTGTTGGAGGTAAACTGCACCAAAGACTATGTCATACCCTTTCCACCTACTTTCGACCTTATTCCTACTCCCACGGTTTTCAATTTCGCGGGTTGGAGTAACGTTTCCAGACATCTTGGCGAGAAAATGAAGGTAACGAGCGAACACAGTCGCCATTTTCTTCGCGTGATCGTCGCCGCGAGCTGAAAAATCGCGCGACGCGTTCCAAGACGAATTTACGCGTAGATGGACGGAGAAAGAAAAAAGAAAAACGACCGGCGGACCTCTAACGATGCGGACGATTAACGTTTATTCCACGGATAATGAGAATCGCATGCATAATGAAGTGACGTATGAAAGAAACCGGGGCTCGCAGCCGTCGTTTTTCTATCGATATTCCGGAACAATGCGAACCGTGGCTTGGAGTATTCGTCGAACGCTGCACCCGCGTAGAAAACTTTTCCGACATTTTATTCCCACTTGTCGATTTCAGGGTCTCCTTCCTCTTCCATCGAACGACAAACTTTTCCCGAACATTTCCACTATGAAAATGTTAATTCAATTTAATTTAATAATAAATTCCTACGTAGGCAGAAATTTTCGACAGGACACGCGAGGTTGCGAGGAAACTTTCAGCAACCAAATATTAAATCGAATCGTTCGTTATCCGATGGGGATAATTGAGGACGGATACCATTGTTCTTCTATTTAATCGAAAATTGAAAAGAGATGACTTCGAACAGCATCGTTATTGAAATTCCAGAATTCCATTGTGGGTCGCTAGGATCGAAAATATGTCTCCGGATGATGAATTGTACAATATTCGTTCTGGAGAATACTGAAATACGAAGGATATTTCGTCAAATTTAAATTGACCCGTAGCTTGACGGTACATTCAAGTATTTTTCAAATATACTTGTGTTTGACGGTTGAGTCAATCTTTCGGTGCTTCAATTTCTGTAGCTGTGTGCAGCGTCTTCGCTCTTGCCTCGACAATATTGTAATTACGACGGTTAAGTGTCAACGAACAATGAATCTAACGAATATTAAATATTATTCTTCATCTCTCCGGAACAGTCGTTCTTTACACACAAATAAAACGTTGGAGAAACCGAGTCTCAGCAGCTGAGATTGTCTCTGCTGAAGCCTGGGAGCCTTTTGTGGAGAGAAATTTGTTCGAGGAACGAGTAAACGTTCTAAATTCTATACGTCGGGGAAAAAAGTATTCAAGGGATCAGCAAACATCCCTTTGAATTCTATTTCTGAGGGTGTTCGCGTACATCTTGGGAAACAAAACAAATCACGATTTGACGTTCTCGCCGGAAACTGTAATGGCGTGTTTGCTCGAAAAAAGGTCGACGAAATCCGATTCTAACGAGTAAACGAATCCGTGAGTTATCCTTCACCCCTATTTATCCCTTGTCACGTCACCAATGCTAAGTTATCGTTCTGTAAACCAACGAATTTTTATTCAAATTGGATGCGGCGTGCTTCTTCGTCTATCGCCCAAGGTGGCTCCAGCACCGATAAATATTACAAAATAAACAATTCTCAGGATGGTGCAAGAGGCGCTGTAGGATATACCGAACGAATGCCTGGAATAACAATTTTTCAATGGCCTACACTCCGAGTTCGTGTATCTTACGTTTTAAATAGAATGGGATTAATAATACGCGTTTCGTTTAGACGAACTTTTCTAAGGTGAATCTTTGGGATAATTTCGTGCAACTTCTAAAATGTAAACAAAATATGATAATTGAAAGTCTTCAAGTTACAATATTTATCGTACATTGATTCCTTTCAATCGAGGAAAGTAAAGTTTCATGATATTTTCTCTTTGAGAAATTTGCTTTCCGCGTTTGATAAAATTACCGACGATTAAATGTCCGTGTTTGAACTTTCGCGTCAATTTTCTCAGTAACGAAGCTTCGCGCGACAATAAAAAAGAAGAAAAAATGTTATTCCGTGTATTTCGTTCGATTCTGCGCGTGGAAAAATTCCACGAATTATTTTTCGCGGCAGCAAGAAAATGTGGAAGAAAATGTTGCGCGCAGAATATTAAAGGGCGCTAACGATCGAGGAGGCGGCAGCTGTAAATATCGCAACGTTCCGTGTAGCGCGAATTTAATTGCACGCGATAAATTATTAGCAATTATGTTCACCGCGGTGACATCAGCTCTCGCGGAGATATAATTTCACAGAGGCCCGGATTTATGTATTCCCTGCAATTTCAGTGTATTTACGTTCCGTCGAGAGTGAACAATAAACGAGGAAAAAACGCTGAACGAAGTTGCAAGCCAGAAGAGAGATCACGGTGCGCGCGATTCGTTTGCGTTTGCGTTTGACGTTAAATAATTTCACCCCGACCGTTCACGGTTCAAACTGCCGCGCGAATCGTTGTTAATGATTTGCGAAAACGAATACGGGAGACCGATGCATCATCGGTGACGTCAATATTTTATTCAATACCGCGATTAGGAAAACGTACAACGAACGAATTGTTCCCGGCTGGGGAATGTTTGTATATTTAATCACGAGACGAGTCTAGAACTGTATCGAATCTTTCGTTCGTTCTTTTTGTTTTCTTTGTATTATTATCGCGAAACGAAAGCATCGAATAAGAGAATGAAAAAGGATCCTCGAAACGATGGACATTGTAGATTTTAGAGAGAAACAAAAGTGGAGTTGGAGTCACGTGAACGGGTTAATTAAATACTCCGTGGAGAATAAAAACAAAAATTTTTGAAGTAATGGATATTGTAAAATTGAGAGTTAATATGGTCGGTCAAGTAATGGGAATAAGTGAATTAAATACTTTGTAGAAATCACTCGATTTACCTTCACATCGAGAGTCTCTTTTTTAATTTCACTCGAGAAAATAATTTCTAATTCGATTTCACAGTGGCTTCGAGTTATAAAAAAATAACCGAGACTACTTGTTGATTATGGTATACTACCTGGTTCGCATCGAAGGTCCACGGACCAGCTTGGTGATATAATTGCAACCGATTTAGAAACGTAAGTAATTGCACTGTACTTGACACTTCAATTTGCTAGATTTTGTATTCATTATTTTTCCCGCGTAAACATTTCCATTCGAATACATAAGACGAACAACGCTCCAGAGGTATCCTCGCTTACAAGTGTAATCAGTTTAAGAGTGCTCGTGTTCGAGCATCCATGATGTTTTGTAAGCGGGAAGCTTTCTTGCTTACCATACATGAATTGTTTATTGCGTTGCTCGAACTAACCGGAGAATTGCTCGCGTGTTTCGCTGCGCAGAATTGCTAAACATCGGGGATTGGAATGCTTCGCGTTAAACGTATTAATCTTTCGCGAAGAAAACCGTGCAACATTTCAAAAACAATACGAAAATCCAAACATCCTTGGAAAATCGCGTTCCACAAATTTTTCTCTCGAATCTCGATATAATTTTCCCGCGATAATTGCGCTAAAAATATTACAGAAACGTGTCTACGTTGATTCGATAAATGCTTGCAATAAATGCACTCATCGTCGTCTAAGTCGTTATTTACAGAAAAACAATTTCTCGAGACCTCTCACTGATCCCATTTCTTCCGCTACGTTTCTAAACTCTAGATTCGATATTTTTCTGTAATTAACCAACGAGTCGTTAAAATCCGACCAGCTGGTAAGAATCTATCGAGAAGCTCATTCGTTACTTCGATCGTACAATAGATGTTTGTATTACCATTGAGAGAAAATTCTATTCTCGAAAAGGACCGAAAAGGTCGAAAGTAATAAACGTGTACCGTTTCTCTCGTTACGCAAGAAAATGAAGGAACATTGCTCGTATAATTTATATCGGGGTTGCTCGGAGCCATCGATCCAAGATTTAATTACAACGGGAGGGCACGGCCTCGGCGCGATAATATAACAACGACGTCGTATCGAACCAATCGTCCCTCGAGCGAACCTAATAATGAGCAGCATTATTAAGCGTAATAACGTTTTTAGGTTGCCCGTTTAAATGCATGACGCGGTGCTCGCAGCCGCGGCCGAGTTATCCGATATTGCGGCGGCAGGAAGCGGCAAGGTTTTGCTCCGCGTCTAGATATATTTACGCGAGCCACGATAACCGGACTGTCCTTTTTAAAGCGGAGCTTAAAAGCTTTTCTGCCGCGTCCGGGAAAAAGCCCGTCGTAAACGCGATGGTGACCACGACTTTCGAGGAATACTAATATCCACGAGAAAATTCTTGCCAGTTCCGTGCCATACTGAATCCCTCCCGCCCCAGACATGACGTATAACGCGTCGATCCTCGGATCTCTTTCTTTGAACGTGATTTCGTGGAACAATGCCGCACAATTCTTATCGAGGGACACGGTTCGACGAACAACGTCAATATTGCGCGGCGTAGAGAAATTAGCGTTCGTGAGAGCACGCGAGCAATAACTTCTCGATTCGATTCAACGATAAAGTCTCGGTCCATGAACGACCTATGACAAGTAATTACAAGTTGCTCGTGTAAACGAGAATCGAGGTTTCGGATGGTACGGGGTTCGAACAGGGATTCGAATTATTGGAATTGGCTCAGCGAGAGTATCGATCATTCTTGGAGTAGATCCACTGGTAGATTTTACACGGTTCGAAGAATAATGTGAACGTTTAGAATTAAGTTTTGGGAAAGTCGGTAACCGTTGAATCTTATGGGTAATCACGGTTTACTCTTATGGGTAATCACGGTTTGGTCGCGTAAACGAGAATTAGGGTTTAAAATTGTCTATTTTGACTCGACTTCGACAAGCGATTACAATTTGGTCGTGCGACAACGTCGATATTGCACCGTACAGATGATGTAGAATTCATGGAAACCTTTGAGCGGTAACGTCTCGAGTGGACTGTACAGGAAGTCCTCGATAAGTAATAACGGCTACTTATGTAAACGAGAATCAAGGTTCGAGACAGTTACACGGTTCGACGAACAACGTCAATATTACGGGGTACAGAGGAATTAGTTTTAGCGGGAGCCAGTGAGCACGAACTTCTGTCTTGGATTGTACAGGGAAGTCTTAGTCCTCGGACGCACTTCGATAAGTAATCACAATCTAGTCGTGTAAACGAGAATTAAGGTTCGAGATAGTTAGAAACACCTGGAACTTCTTGGTATCGAAACACCGGGGCTCCTAACTGTAGATTACAGAACAAAGTTGTATACTCGCAATATTGAAACAGACATCGGTGAGTAATAGAACTGTTGTACAGTGTACGGTACGTTCGATCTAAGGGACCCTTCGTTTGCTTATTCTTTATCAAAACACAAAGAGAATTCTTAATTAGGATATACTTTTGTGCGCCAAGAGTACAAAAGTACATTCAGTGCTTTTGTACAAAAGTATATTCGGTTCTTTTGTACAAAAGAAGAGAAAGAAATCGATGATTAGAAAAATAGCAACACCCTGAAGTTTCAATATCAATCTTTTCGGTTACTTTTAACAGACGAAGAGAAAATAGAAAAATTCATGATTTTCACTTGGTTACGGCACGACCTATAGCGACACGAGTACTCGATACTGCGGGTAGTATAATTGGGTACATAATTCGGGGGTGGAATAATTTTAATCGAGATGAGGTGCATCGAGGAGCAGAAGGGTCCCGTCAGCGTCGATCGTCGCTGAGTGGTTTTTCGTCACCGGATACACGGAGGGTAGGAAGCGGGACGCAATGTCCGACCGTGGCAAATAGTCCGGCAAATTACAGCGGCGATGACTGGCGAGCAACGAGCAACAAAGTGTGACTACGCTGGTAGCTTGTAGTTTACAGGGTAGGTCGACTCCATAATCTGGTACAGAGGAGCCGGCGAATTCGCGCGGCGCGTAGAACACGAAGCCAACGGGGGACGAGGGACACGGGGGTGAGAGAGAAAGGGTGGCGATGCGCTTTTGAACGACAGAAGGAGCCGAGAGAACGACGGAGCGAACAGGTCGGAACAAGGACGAAGGAAGCCACGTTCCTCGAGCGAACAGTGCGAGCGAGAGACTCGAGCGGATTTCGGGTGAGTCGACGATTGAAAAAGTTCACGAGTGGGAGAGAGAAATTGTAACGAGAAGAAGAGAGAGAGAGAGAGAAGAACACGAGAGGAGCGGAAAGAAAAAACGAGGGAATACGAGAGAAAGAGAGAGACAGATCGAGAGAAGATTGGGAGAGTTTTGAGAGAAGGAGAGAAAAGCTCGCGAGAGAAACAAAGAAAAATCGAGAGAGTACGAGAGAAAGAGAGAGAGAGATCGGGAGAAGAACACGAGAGGAGCAGAAAGAAAAAACGAGCGAATACGAGAGAAAGAGAGAGACAGATCGAGAGAAGATTGGGAGAGCTTTGAGAGAAGGAGAGAAAAGCTCGCGAGAGAAACGGAAAGAAAAATCGAGAAAGTGCGGGAGAAAGAGAGAGAGAGTTGTGAGATAGAGAGAGAAGGAGAGAAAGGAACACGAGAGAAAGAGAGAGACAGGTCGAGAGAAGATCGTGAGAGAGTTGCAAGAGAGAGATAAGAAGAGAGTCGTGAGAGAGAGAGAGAGAGTACGAGAGCGTGTCAGCGAGAACGACAAAAGGAAAGTTATGAAAATCGAAGTCGTTATTTACCGGAGGTTAACCGATGAATTTCTTCCCGTTTTTATTTCCCGGTGTCTCTGGAATTTTACGCACGTCCGTTCCGTACGAAATTGCAGCAAGGAATAGCTATTTCACGTCGAACTGTTTCCCGCTTTGCGATTGTCTTCTCCAGCCGTGGGCCAACGTGTCTCGAATTTTCTCCCGGGCGGGTAATTCGTCACAGCTAACACGTGTATACACGCGAACGTGCGGAGAACCGTGAGCGTATGAACGTGTGCGCTTCAACGTTGCCCCGGACAGGACGCAAAGAAGTAAATAAATGTATCGGAGAACGCGTTAACTTCGTGCGTCGATCGTACGAGAGATAGAAACGAACGAACTGTGAGCGTGGAGGGAGCTTTGCAGCAACCACCTATAGAAACGACGAGCTATAAACGTGTAAAAAAAAGAACACGGGGGATCCACGGTGGCTCGTACAAAGAGAAGAAATTAAAATTTCGAACGCAGCGAGGTACGTAATAGAAAACCTTAATCATTTTACCGGACTCTTTACTCACTCTACAATGGAACGTAGACACGCAATTTATGGATCTCGAGGTTACATTTTTGTATGCGTGAGAAAAATTTATTTGATAACTTAAACACATTTACGTGGAGAAAGTAAGAAATCCGAAACGACGTATTGTATTTACTTCTTCAATCGCGCCGTGTAATCTCTCAAGTATGCTTGTACGCTTATCGACACCCTGTACAGGCTAGGGACGATTTTTTTGCGTACAATTATCACCGAAAGATAACCGATCGAAGGCAATTTACCAAAAAAAAAAAAAAATAAAAACAAGTAACAAACCGTGTAATTTTTCAAATACGTTTAAATGCTTATCGACACTCCGCAGACCATTTACCAAAAAAGAAAGTAACAAATCCGAAAAGACGTATTCACTTATACTCATTTAATCGCACCGTGTAATTTCTCAAGTATACTTGTACGCTTATCGACACCCCGTAGAGATACTAGCCTAGGGACGATTTTTTGCGTACAATTATCACCGAAAGATACCCGATCGAGGGCAATTTACCAAAAAAAAAAAAAAATAAAAACAAGTAACAAATCCTGAGAGACGTATAATCGTACCGTGTTTTTCAAACACGTTTAAATGCTTATCGACATCCCGTAGAAAGAGAGAGAAAGAGAGAGAGAGAGAGGTTACGCGTCCAGAACCAGAGGAGGAACGACGATCGTTTTATAGGGACGGAACGAGACGAAGGTCGAAGGGGGCGGGTGGTAGCAGGAAACAGGGGCGAGAGACAGGGAGGGTGGGTTGGCAATTTCGAGCGGCCAAGCATGTACTCGTGTCCCGGTTGTTTGTATTCGCAGCGGCGGCATTGCCTCGAGCGTCGTTTTCCGAAATTACGAGCCGATACCGTTACAATCGGTTGAGCGATGCACCGCCGCGGCACGTCAATCGCTATATATTTTCTGCTAATCGATCGCCGCCACTTCCGGCCGAAATAGATCACCCAGCCTAGACGCCACGGGCGCGTCGCTCGGCGTGGAAATAACGGCAATGAATTTACCGCGGTTTTTGATAGCCCGGATTCAACCAAACCCGTCGCTCGTCACCCTGTCGATCGAATATTGGTCACACTCGAGTCACGAGTCACCCCCTTTCAACGACGGGAGCCGACAAAAGCTCGCGCCGCGTCTTCGAGGGACGTACTAACGCCTAATCGATCATTCCGCCTGGAGGATCGATCCGATCGATTGCAACGAGTTTACGTTACTCGAGGCAACGCGTCGCAATTACCTTTCTTTTTCGGTTTAATCACCGTCGTTTATTAAGCGAAACGCACGCCCGTGGAACGCATCGTGCATCATGTAGCCCTTAATTTGTCAACTGTTTGAAACATTAAATTATGAAAACAGTGGGTACATAAAGATACATTATTCCCGGTCCAATTTCCATTTATACCACCATATAAGGATTACGCGGAGATTTGTCCGCGCGTGAATTTACAATTTGAATTTAATTTCTTCGGCGGGAAGTGCGTTACGTTTAATATATGTATATGTGTATATATATATATATATATATATATATATATATATATATATATATATATATATATATATACGGACATTCGAATAAAATCATGAGTTCCGGCGACGAAATTTCACCGATATACAGCCCACTCGATGGATAATTTTCCACGTTGAACGAGGGGGGAAACGTTCGTGGATTTAAGTACAATTAGACGTACGATGGTGCTTCGTTATATCGAGTAATTAATTTCAGAACGGATGGGAATGTATTTTCTAGTTAGATCGACAGTTTCTAGAGTAGAGAGTGCTGTTCGAATTCAATCTACTTGGTAAGTAATTGTAACTCGTGGATATGAATAATTTATTTCCGATATTCTCACTTCTTTTTGTGTCTGTAGTCGAATCAGTTCGAACGCTTCAGCGATTCGAGTACTCGGGGAGTTTAATTCGAGTACTCGACTATTTAATTATTCGAATAATTCGGCGATTCGAACATTTCGGGAATGTAATTCGAATACTTCGGCGATAGAAATATTCGGGGAATATAAATCGAATACTTGACTACTCAAATATTCAAATACTCTGGTGATTCAAATATTCGAATACTCTGATGATTCAAATATTCAAATACTCTTGTGATTCAAATATTCGAATATCCTTGATTCAAATATTCGAATTCTCAGATGATTCAAATATTCGAATACTCTGGTGATTCAAATATTTGAACACTCTGACGATTCAAATATTCTAATACTCTTGTGATTCAAATATTCGAATACTCTGGTGATTCAAATATTCGAACACTCCGGTGATTCAAATACTCGAAATACCAAGAAATATAATTTGAACCCCTCTCGAGAAATGAACTTCCAGTACTTGGCTATTCAAGAATTCAAATACTTTCGACTCCGACGAACCCAAATTGACCTCTCAGTGCCACCGTGCGTGCCCCACCGCACCGTTCACTTGCCCCACCGATCGCTCTCTTGTCTCTTCGCTCCTCCCACTACAGATTTTCTGCTTCCCGGTGAGGTACACTCGTGAAACGTAACGGTAGAGATTCTAATTGATATGATTCCTGGACAAACGAGTGAACGTGAGCGGGTCCATGATTCGTCTAACCGTGGTACACATAGATTTCCATAGCGGCCCTTCCAAAAATTCACATTACTTACGGAACCCATCCATTTGAGTGACGTTTATAGAGGTCGCCCACGGAGCTACGAATTCCATGCAGCTTCGCAACGCTGAGCAATTCGAGCGTCGTCTCGGTACTTGGTCGAGCACCGCGTCCGGCCTTTCACGCGTCGCTAACCTCTCCGCCCGGTTATTGCGCATCGAGTCGAGTCCCCGCGAACGAATTAACGGAGCAATTAATCAAACGCTTCGGACAATCAACGGCCAGGGTTACAGCGGCTGGCGAGCGGTTCCAGCAATCGTTGCGCGCTGATACCAGCAAGAGTAAGCCCGAAACGGTCCCCGACGCGCATAATGACGTTTCGATGGATCAACGCGTTAATGAGCCTCGACGTTATTTACTTCACCACACCCTACCTTTTTCCAGCTCGTTCCGCGTCTCTTTCAATCGTTTCGCTGAAATTCGTGCGGGTGAAACACGACGAGGAACTCTTAAGTAGAATCGGAAGGCACCGGTCAGACACGAGTTATAATTCTAAACGCTTCCTTGCGAAGAAGAGATCTCTACAATCGATTTACAAAGCACTCGAATATCGTAGCTGGGTTTTTAAATATTTAACAACGATCGCGTGATATTAAAAAAGAAATACCTGCTCTAAAATTTGTAGCGCTTCGTTTATTTTACATTTTGGTAACCGTATTATTCTAGACGCTCGGGTAAAACACTGTGTATTCAAATTCGTTTAATTTGCGTGTATACGTGTGTGTATATATATTTAATATTATTATTCGCGAATAAATCGTAAAATTAATCTGGCAAGAAATAAAATGGAAATCGCAACGGTGTTACGGGAAATTGAAAATTTCCACTCTGGTCGGTTTCAATGTTTCGGCGAAGACTTTTTCTACGACAACGAGTGGCAAGTACCGCACGCGATGCGCAGAAGACAGAATCTTTTCCGTCTGGGAACGGATGGAACCTTTCTCGTTTCGTTTCCCCGAGAAATAAATGCAACTGTTAATACCGTCCGCGCGGGATCCCGCGGAAATGGTGGAAAACGAGCACGACCAAAGGCAGAGCCAAAAAGAAATTACTTCTCGTCCTGATCGTTATCGCGTGCCGCAACAATCGTCCGGGTAAAATTCGCGTCCGTGTCGCCGCGCAATGGTCGCAACGAGATTCGAAATCGATTAGCGAATCGCTGGACAATTTTAGCCCACTCTCCGTCACACATCGCGGCGACTTTCCTCCATTGATCCACGCCTGGTAATATTTCACGAATCTGGATCGCCTATTCGCTCGCGATCATAATTGTTCGAACTCGCACGCACGAGCACCGTTAAAAATTTCTAATGCGATCATTGCCCGCTAATGCCCAATAATTTTCAAGCTTCGACCGTTCTCCCACGGGAATCCCCCGCGTTGCGTATCGACTGGCAATATCGTATTATCGCCGGGATTAGTCGAACCAAGCGTTTACAAGCGAATGGAATATTTTGAACACGAACTGTGGAATTTCTTAACGAACGGAGCAATTCGATTTTGTTGAATTTTTACCCACGAAAATCCTTGAACGGTGTCTTTCGTCTTGGTATTTTCTTTTTTTTTCTTTTTTTTTGCCCTGAAAGATTCACGCGAGGGGACAAAGAACGCAGTGATGGAAGTAAACGCTCGTAAACTTGTTGCAAGTAGAATAATTCGTCGAACTGGATTCCATTGAATTTTTATACCGAGAGTTCCTCTTAAAGAGAAACTTTCTTACTGTTTGTTGCTGCGGATGGTTTACACGAGTGGAGAAGGATCATCGTTGCACAATACACCAGTGCTTTCGTATTCGAAGGAAAGTGATTCTCATTGAACAATGAACGATCGGATCGATTCAATACTTTGTACAAAAAGATGTTAACTGGAGTGGAATTTTTTTCCACAAGGGGAAAGTGTTCCATTCTGTTTCTATATAGAAGAAATTCTTGGAAAGTAACTCTCACCTTGTTATTTTTTTTGGCGAAGAGAATCAAGTGATGGGGGTTACTAAACGATAGGGTGGGGGATGATCTCTGAGAGCCTTGAGCGGCCAAATATTCCTGCCGATACATCATCACTTTTCCTGCCTAAATAGAAATGATTTCCATCGAATCGTATCAATCAATTCGTCGGATAAATACAAAAATTCCGTTTAAAAGAAATCGCTCAGTTTCTCAGCAGAACGTGAAACTTCCTGCCGTAAATCTCCAAATTTTCATCCCCGGCCAATGATTCCAGCCACAATATCTCCACACCCCTTACAGACACACTCTCCCCAGGTGTTTCGCGAATCAAAGTACGGATCGTTCGAAATAAAATCCTCGAAATTCCCTCACCGACCAAAGGCTCCTATCTTCGCGTTTTACTATTCTTCGATAAACCCGGTGCAATTGAAACCCCCGGGTGCGTCCTGATTGAAACCGAAATGTAAACGCAAACGATCGTTGGCGTAAAATAAAGAAGAAAAGAAAAAAAAAATAGAAACTTGGCGTTTCGAGGTACTCCCATTCGAGGAGCGGGTTTTCTCGTAGCCGAGAACGAGCCGACCGATCCTAAACCTCGGCCCTAACCGCGAAAACTTTACAACGTATCGAAATAAAGAACGCGTGGCCGCGAAACGGGGGCGAAAAAAAAGAAAAAAAAAAAAAAAAAGGAAACGTACCCGTGATACCGGACGCGTTCTAGGAACCGTATCTCTCGGTGGATTTCGGTATCCTCGTGTGTATTCTTTAAGTCCCGGTCGCGAAATGAAAAATTGGGTCGCCGAGCCCCGACCCAGCGCCCTAGCTGTTCGCTGACGTCACGGTTCCTCGTAGCCCGATACCGAGGTTTTCCGTGCGAGCACGCCACGCCGCATCCGGATGCAGCTGCGCGCGCCCGTGAGAATTAAACGCATCGTCGGTGACGATGATCATTTCGAAATTATTCGGCAACGAAAATTCCCGCACTCCTCCGCACGGAGTTACTCCGCCGCCAGTTTTCTCGCCACCCGTCTTCGTTCCATTTCTTTCCTCCTTTCGTCCGTTCTATCGATTTTTCCCGGCGTCTGCTCTCGTCGCGCGACGAAGGGGAGGATTTGGGTATTAACCCTCGAACTGGGTCACTGGATACAGGGAATATTTGTTGTCGTCGATTTAAATAATTTCGTCACGCCCAACGACACCCGACGATCGAGACACGAGATCGAACGGGATCGAACCAACGTACAATGGCCGCGGATCGTTCGCGATACAAACGACAGAGATGTTCGCGGAATTGTTTTCTTCTTTTTTTCTTCTTTTTTTTTGGTTTTCTATCGGACGATACGTGTGATCGATTACCGCGTTGCGCGCGAAAAGAATACACGGTGTCTCGTGTACCTGGACAACTCGAATCACCGTGGAGAGGAACAAAGAAAATTTATGGCGCGTAAAGTGGTATGCGATTTCGAATCGCAACGAAACAATGGTGGAACCTAGCGCGTTCGTAAGAAGTAGTGGTTCGCGCGGCTTGAACTTCTCGCGAATTTGTACACGTCTGACGAGAAACGTACGCGGAATTATACACGTGTAACGAGATGTGTACTCCACGCGAATTGCCGGGAAAAGGAGCGGAGAGAATTTACGGTGCGGGACGCGGCGCGATTTTAAATTGTAATCGAATATTGGAAAAATTATACGCGCGACGCGAGAAATGCTCGTACGGTTTGAACTTGTCACGAGACACGTGTAACGAGATGTAGTATACTTTTCATGAAATTTCAACCGGCGCGTGTTCAATTTACGCAAGTTGAACTTGGATACACATAGATCGAAAACTATTCAAACTGTAACGATTGAAACTATACGCAACTATACCGATCCAAGTGTTCCCGTTTCGTCTTCGAACACAGTTGTACATCTTTGCGTGAATAATTCTCCGTTTCCATGAATGTTTGACACGCGACTATTAACTGGAAACGCAACGTTTCTATCAAAATATGCTTGGAAACAGTTCCAAACTGTCGATACGCGACTGCGTCGATTATTTTGAAAAACTAATTGACAATTCGACAGGGAAGTGACCCAATTGTTTGCAATTTTCTAGAGATAGATATGCGCGTTCTAATCCGCGGCGTTTAAATTTCGGTTAATCTCGCCGCGTGTTATGAAAAAGGAACGACGGAAATGTCGCGCGAGAGTCACCGATATCCGCAGCGTGACGGTATTAATGGCTGCGAGTTCGTCACCTAAATTTAATTCCGCGTTAATACGTATCGGATATAAATAAAGCATCGCGCTCGAAATAACACGTTACCAACGAATGCTCGGTGAGTTTGGCCGATCGAAGGAAACCGTGGAAAGCTGCGTGTATATATTTCGCTAGGCTCGGCCAAGTGGAAAACGATTGACGTCACCAGAAGTTGACGCTATCGTCGGAGCCGGGGCGAATCGTTATTCGGGCCGTTACACTGACGAGAAGAGAAAAATGTTTTCTCCGAGAGGGTAGGGACTGAATTCGACGAAAATGATCATCGATTCAACGAGCACCCGCCGCGAACCTCGCGAGAACCACCGACAATTCGTTCATTCACCAACAGGACGATAAGGAAAGATAACGTTCCACCCTTCGAAACGATGACTTTGTCGATTAGTTCGCTCGTGAACTCGCAACAGCCTTCGACGAAAGTAATTAGACCTTCTTTCGGTACAGTTTGCCGCGATAACTTTAGTCAGAATTCGACCATAAACTTTCAGAGTCTCGAACGCGGTGGTCGAGCTCCGTTCGAGCTGAAGAATATTTACATTTACGGGAATTTTTTCCAACGATACGGGATACTTGATACAAATGTTTCGTATCTGTATAAAGAGTAGACACTTCGAACAATATACCCGCCGATTTTCATCAAAAAATACTAACGAACATAGACGATACACACAAGTGTCCTCTTAGCGTGCTACTCGAACATTCAACTCGGATCTCTCCGTTCCTAATGATCAGGTTCGACGAAATTACAATCTTCGGTTGCCGAGTTACGATAGAAAGAATACTACCATGGAAAACTTGTGTATCCCCTTCGGAAAGACAATTAATAATTCTATTCGTCCAAGAGGACACGTACAATGGACGATTCTACGCTAATGGATAAATGAAAAATGCGAAGGAATACTTTCCAGAACGAAGGGAGAATCAATTTACGAAATAGCGACTTTGATGTCCAACCTGGCGGTTAATTTATTTGCAACTCGTCGCGCGAATTGCTCTCGAGGGAAAAAGTTGAATTCCACCATTCGTGGAGAACGGAGGGTGACGTACATCGGCAAACTCTTTTCAATTTCAAACCCGGATGTCGCTTCAATTTAATTCGCCGTGTTGCTATATTGCCGCTAAACAGAAGAAATTTCACAAATCTTTTGTCTCGGCGTGAAACGGGTTCGTTGTTCGAGTCAGTCGCCCGCTAGCTCGCTCCGGCGGATATCTCTAGCTCTATGGACCGTGCCCCTCTCCTCTTCGACCGCTGTCTTGTTCTCAAAGCTTCGCTCGAGAGCGGAACGGGTAACTTAATTTACCGAGGGATTCAACGAACGGTGAGATATCGGGGTAAGAGAGAATAATTAAATGGAAAGCAGCCACTCAGCGAATGGAAATACCATTGAAGAAATGGGTATCGCCGGTCGGGAGGGGATGGACGCGTCTGTCGGATTCTCCGGGTCCACCGTGGTCCTGATTACTCTTCGTTATCTTTGCACACGGATCTCGATCGTGCCTTGACCCAACCCCTTCGAACCCCCCTTCGACCGTAGAAGCCTCTGAAACTCGACGGATGAACCGCGAATATTTGTCGAGCGTCTCGCGTAATGCGGTGCTCTCGTAATACGGGGAGATCCCAGTGTTTAGCTCCGCGTTTCCCTCGGTCTTTAAACGTGCAGCGAATCCTGGAGATTTCATGCACAATTGCATCAACCTATTATGCATTTTTGGTAACAAGTATCGTTGTCGACCCGGTAATCGAATTCTCTTGCTCTGCTTTAGCCTCGTTCGAGCGCATCGCTTTATTGGTTCTCGAGACACGACTTGCGCGTGCAACTTGCACATCACGAGTAATTTTCCTTTTTCCACTTTTTTCTTGCTTATTTTTCTTTACCATTTGCTTGCATCCATCGTATCTGTGTAACCTCTCTTTAGTTTTATTTGATTATTCGTATATACGTGTGCACATACGTACAAATATACTTTTGGAGTATTTGTTGCTTTTTAACGAAAATAGTTTCGTACGAAATGGAGTGCATCGAAAAGGATGCACTGAACGAATGCATTTTTAGTTCGTGTCTCGTGTTTTTCGGGGATAATAGGGTGAGTTTTAATAACATCGTGTATTTTCTTAAGATCGAATCAAGGTCACCTTGTTTCGGTCATTGAATTCGGTTTTTTATCAACTGCAATGCAGTTCTATTGATATATCTGAAAGTGTAGACGTAACAAATTAAAAAGACATTTGTTCGAGGATCCCCTCGAATACAATGTACACGTACGAAACTTTTTTTATCGAATCGATAAATAACGAGATACGTCAGTTCTTATTGACTCGCTCTGTATTATCTCTTTCCGTTTGATCTTGCATCGAACGGAGGTTTACTCTCGCCAGGTAAATAAATAAATTTCTGATTCAATATGGTACTTCGAAGATGGAACTTTCGAGAAATGTTCGAAAGGCGAAGAATTAACTTTTTCTATGTGGTACGTTGTTTTTATCGAAAGAATAAGAAATAAATATTGCAGATACTGACATAGTTGCGATTCTATTTTTCAGGTCGTTTTGCCATTCGTAAAAGTCGGAAGTCTACGTTGGTGGTGACTTCGTTTCCCGAGCGACGGAATAATGTACATTAAACGACGATCCTAACGAGTGACTTTCACGAAACCATAACTCACTGCGCAAGAGCGAAGTACTTGCATTGCGGTAACTGTGCAGCGAGATTAGGAAGGTAAGTGCAGGCCTTTGTACATTAAATTATGCTCCCGTGCGAGACTCTCAGACCGTATTCCGAACTATAACTTCGAATAACGAATATTCGGTTAAAAAATGCTTCAACAAGTTACAATTTCGTTGCTCCATTCTTAATAATTACGGATACAGTATAGTTGATTGCGTTAAGCTTCCCGATTACTGTACCTCTTTCGTATGCCATCGTATTAATGTCGCAGAGACGTTATTTGCAACTGTGAGTAACACACTTTACAGACAAGATCGTAATTAGGACTTCTGAAGGATCTCTGAACGTGTCACGTTGGAAATCGTACTCAAACTTTGCACAAAAACTAGACAATATTCAAAAATAAGTGTCAAAAAAGTCGATAAATTATCTACTACGTGAAATATACCTACGATTAATTCTCTTCGATTTGATACAAAGTGTATCCTTAGAGTTTCCAGAATTTCCACTACCAAAAAATATTTCCAAGCAAACTTAACCAGTTTCCAGACAACTGCATACACACGCATAAAAAAATTTCCAAAATACCTTTCACCTCCATTTCCTTGAACAGCCCCACGCTCTTTACAAAAAATATAAATACATACACGTAAATATAATTCACTCAAACGTACACCTACATTCACCGCGCTTCTACTCTCCGCGATAATACCATTCCCTCGTAAAAGTTAAACAAATTATTCCGCAACGTGCGTCGCATCTCGATTCGTCATTGTTGCGTCAGAGCGATGGAACACGCGAGTGCATCACTTCGGACGACAGTTGTGGATCTCTGTCCGACCGAAACGCGTTTGTTCCACTTGCATCTCCCTGCAGCGTCTTCGTTGTTACGGTACCGGTCTCGCCATTCAATTCTCCCAGAAATATTCTCCGCGGAGGACACAGAGTCGCTTACGCGTCTCGAAACACGCGGAAAGCGTAGACACAGCCGAGGCAGGGGACTGCCACGGGGGAACGTGGAAACTGGTCTCGGAGATTCAAACGCTCGCAGCTACGACTAATTGCCGTACTTGCGGTAGGCTTCGGAACGCGCAATGCGGCCCCGTAACTTCTCTTAACGTTGCACTCTATGGCATCGCGACGCCGTGTACTTCCGTGGAAACCGTGGGCACACTGCTAGCGAAATGAACGTTACACGTACGCTCGTACACGACGCTCGCCAGATTGCGTCCAACTAAAGTCCACCGTGGTCTCTCAAGTGGCGTGTCGCTCTTGAATGGCGTCGATGATGCTGACGATCGCCACGTGGAAAATTCGAGCTAACCCGCCGAACGATCAGGACCACTTGGAACAATGCCTCGCTTGATGAGTCCTTAATTATTGCGTCGACCCGCGGTGTCTCATCGCCCGACGTTTATCAACTTCGATCGACCGGACTTAATCGACGGTTTAGACTTCCGCTCGTTAGGAACGTGGGATCGTATCGACCGGGAGTGTCGAGTCTTGTACTCGTAAGGTATTTGCTGGTTTGACAAATTTTATAGAGAGATACGACAGGGTGTATCTTTTGAAACGGGCTAGCATTTTGTAATCATTTTGAGCCTTTTACACGTAGGGTATTTACTGGTTTGAAAAATTTTATACAGAGATACGACAGGGTGTATCTTTTGAAATGGACCATCATTTTGTAAGCACTTTGAGCCTTTTACACATAGGGTATTTGTAGGTTTGAAAAAATTTGATGCAGAGATACGAGAGGGTATATCTTTTGAAATTGACCACCATGTTTCACATGTTTCCTAGAATTCATCGTGAGTGAATTTTTTGAGGACAAATTTTCTTTCGATCGGTTGCACAATTAGATATCAAGAATACTGGAAAGTATTCTTTTTTTTTCAATAAAGAGTCAAGGTTACTCTGGTATAGTAGGTCGTTGAATTCGTCTTGGCATGGACCACAATTCTGTGAAATCGAAAATATTTGATACCATTTGGAAAACATTTTTGGAAAATTGTAATACTCCAAGCTGTAGCTAAAGCTGTTGAATATTCATCGAAAATGTTTTTTTGACAAATTAGTGGACACGCCTGAAAAATGGTGGTCTAATTTACAAAAGTATTGCGTTCCATGTGATCTACTCTATCTGAAATAATCTAACTCTTATTACAATATACATGGGCTAAGTTTCATCGCGAAATAACAAGCAGAATACTCCGACAATTACAAAATGCAACTTGTATTTTACAGTATTTCGCACTATTTCGCAGTATTTTACAGGTTGCATCCACTCGATAGTGCGGCACGAATCGCGGCCGGCGAACATGGCGCAGAATTTTAATCTACGTCGGAGAACATAAACGTGTAACGTACAATATTTTACGCCACGTCCAACTGCGCGGTGAAATTCCTTCGAACCGCGGTGTTCGAAGCGAAGAATTAAAAGAAAAATGATCCGCGGGCCCCGTGTGACACGGCCACGCGGAAAGAAACACCTGCGCGGCCATTCACAGGTGTGAAAAAGTGACGCGGAACAAACGATAAATAGCTTCATTCGCGCGCAAGTCGCTACGCGTAGCGGGGCTGTTGGCTTCGAGAGCTTTGTTGCGAGGCTTCGCGTCGAGTACGCGCGGGCCGGGATCTTTGTCGTGCTATCGTTGTCAAAGCGATCGGGAAACGGAAACGGCACGAAGCGGTGCTCCGCGATGACTCGAGGTTTTCATCTGGAAACGAGGTAGCTAGGTAGCGAGGTAGCGAGCAAGTTTCGCGGGCGCAATAACTAAGCTGGACTGGAGGTATAGACGCCGCGTTACACGTTCCAACGAATCCGTCGTTTTCCGTTATAAGCGGAGAATTTTCCCGGCCGGTTGCCAGAATGAAATAACGCGGGGGAAGCAGCTGCGGCGGTCACGGATTCGGAAATAGCCGTGAAAACGCTCGAGCGATACCGGCGATCAAATATCGGCGAATTCAAACGATCGACGGTGTAACGCCGCTGCCGATCATTCGCGTTCGAGTGAACACCGAGCGAACGGCTCGTTTATGCCGGCATAGCTGCGTGCGGAAACATGTGCGTCGATCTCGCCGGAAACGTCTACAGTGCCGCGCATACGCAGTGCCCTCGAATATTTCGCGACGCCTCGAACCGAAAAATTCCAGACGAACGTACCTCGAGGTATCCGACTCGAATCTAATTTATATAGATACATTGTACAGATACGTCTAATATATTCGCGTAATCTCGTGCAATTTTAATTCGCGTTTAACTTTTATCGAATTGGATTCAAAGTAAAAGTACACGCGAGAAGAGAGAAAGGAAATGTGAAATCGTCCGATATTTTTTTACAATAAATTATATTTGCAACTGAAAATGACCGTTACGCGACACACGAACCACCAAGTTTCGTTCATAATGGAAATCTACCTCGCGAACGTGTATCGATCGATGTAAGTAGAATAGGTAACAATGGCCAGACACGCTACAGAGAGGAATTTTCGAAGTCGATTTTTTCCCAATGGAAGCCTCGCAGGAGAAAAGTTTACTCTATATTTTTTATACATTTCTACACGCAGAATCGTTCCATCGGGCCATTCCAACCCCCCACTCCGAGCACCTTGTATTTTTACGTTATTTTAAAACTACGACCCACTTCGCTCGGTGGTCCGCGTTACGTTCGATTTTAAATTAGGGCATTGCCATCGAGTAAGTACTTGCAGGAATTGGGGGCTGAAAGAAAGTCCCTAGAATTCGATGCAAGCGGGTAAATAGCCGGTGAAATTTGGTGGTGGGGCGGAGTCTGCGCGACGTTCGTGGAACGCAAAGAAAGGACACGAGCGGCATCCCCCAGCGCCGTAATCCCTCGTGTTTATGGAAGCGAAGGTAGCTGATGTAACCTCGATATTGGCGCAGCGATTGCACCGTTTCGTAGCGCGGAATAGGGACGAATATAACGCCGACAGACTCGCGAACACCGGAGCAATACGGTTGCATGGGAAATAATAAGTTCTTTGGCGATAAAACGCTACCGGAGACTCGTACCCGCGCCACTCGCATTTTAAACCGACATAAATTATTTAACAGCCTCGTTCTTCGCGGTGTCGTCGACTGCAATTCCCCCGATGTATTTGTATCTCTTTTATCACCGTGTTACTGTTTTCTCGCCACTCTTCTTCGCGCCATGCTTCTTCAGTTTTTCTTTTTTTTTTTTTTCTTCTCTCTCTGTCTCTCTTCTTCGTTCGTGCGTTCGCGAAGCCTTTCGCTTCCCGCGCGCCTCTTTCTCGCGCCACAATGTGTTTCAACGAATCGTACGAGAGATATGGACTTTTCTTTCGCGGAGGAATCAATTGTCCGGAAACAATGGTGTTTAGATACAGCGACGTAATCCGAGAACACCGTAAATCAGGGATTCTCAATTGGAGTTACCCGGTTGCAATCTCGTGCATCTATGGGCGGCCATTAATGAAAGATTATCGTACCTCATTGACATATTGTGTATCAATTTACTTTCTTACGTCGTGTTACGTGACATGAATATGAAATTGGTATAGTTTCATTTTTACCCAAAAAATTGCTACGGTAATAAAAGACGATCGTAGAAAGGGAACTACGATTGAAAAATTGATAAAAATTGGGAGTCGCTTCTGAGTGATTGGTGAAAAATAATTGCATATGGTAAATGTAGAATTTGAATAATATTATTTTTACCAAACAAGTGCAATCACCGAGAAGGAGATTAAAGGGCGAATAAAATTCAAAAGAGGGTCACCAGCCACAAATGGTTGAGAAACACTGAGGTGAGCCGGTGTGTATGCCCAGCAACCCCCATAAACACATTTCAGTGCGAAACAGCGCGGCACCCGCAACGAATCACGCGTGTCCGAAATTACGAGCACCACATCCGGCTGGTCGCATCGAAACCTCAACGTAAAATTGCCTGGCCGAGGAAATCGGAATGCCGGGAACCCGTGTCTTCCAGGACCGTTCAACAATTACGCGATTTTTAATCCGAGTCCGTAACTCACGCGAACGCGTATTTCGAAGCTATTTTTACAAAAATTCGGAACGAAAAATGAAACATCCTACGGCAGAGAAATATCGGCTCCGTTAATACCGGCTAATAACCGCGCACTGCACGAGAAACAATACAACTCTTTTATTGTAAAAATATTATACGAACATTTATTTTTGTTCGAAAATACGGAAAGCTTTCACATTTCAGTCGAAAATATCGACAAGTATTAATATCGATACAGTGTTTGATCAGTACCGAGAAACTGTAATAAAGGTTCATCGTGGTACGATTCTAGTCATCGTCCGATCGATGATGATCGATATATAAATCTATCATGAGTTCAAAGAATGTAGATATTTTTATTTATCAAAATATATAATTATACGTATTTACACCACTCGCGTAACAAATGCCTCTCTTATCCTTTGGTAACTGACCTTCGGTCAACACAGTCTGACGTATTACCTCGTTGACGATAAAGCTTCTTTGCGGAGGGATTTTCGAGCACCACTGACGGAAACAACGCATTTTTGAAAAAAAAAAAAAAAATAAATAAACCTACACCACTTTCGTAACGAGCGCACGATATATTCGTATCCGCCTCCGGCGATCGTACTCTATTCAACGTTTCGATTCGTATTACACGCGTCTCTGATTACCGGTATTATTATTTCTGTCTCGAATTAATGGACATCTCCATGAGGCACGTCAGATCGATCTATCGTTCATTAATAAATCAATTATCCCGCACCCAGGCGCGTGTAACGACGAACTTGCGAGCGAGACGTTAGCAAAAATCCCGCCGCGGGATAATTAATTGCAAATTATAAACGGCCAATTAATTGTAGCCAGGGCCCCTGGCGCAATAAACGCGCGCAGATGGATTTGGTGGATCGAATGGAGTCGTTAATCACGACAAATCCAATGGTCGAACGGAAAGAGAACCAACGCGGGACCGGCTGACCAATGACGGTTTGTTCTACTGTCTGTCGCGATATAATTTCGTTCGCCGGTTGATAGGAAAATGAGTGGGAGCCTAGACTGTTAAATTTGTACAAACGCGCCTACTAACGAGATCTTATTGTTCTTTGTTTATCGCTCGCCTTTACCGCGCAAAGATCGTAGAATTATGCAGAAGTAAATATTCATTTTCTGCGAACGCTCTCGAGGAAGTGAACCGCGCAGAGGAGAATTGCAACTGAAATGTTTCTAAACCTAAACCACGTATATAAAACGAACATAGGAATGCATATAATATATAAGAATGATGATATGTCCAAGATAAATAATAGAATCAATTACAAAAATAGAATAGATGAGAAATGTAACAAGTATGAAGTAAATTTGGAGACGATGGTTTAGAATCCAAAAATCGAGTAACTCGAAAAGAGTATTGATTTGAGACTTTGTTGCATCGAAGGGAAGAAGAATGTAGCGATTACACTGAAGAAATAGATTCGAAAATTGAAAGTACGATGAACCGAATAAATATAATAAGAATCGAGTGGAACTATACGAGGGAAGTTTTCTATGTAAATACAGTAGTAAACAAACCAGAGTTGAATATAAAAAAAAACATCAAAGACCGAAAATTCACCCCCGGTGGTTCAAAATGGTTCGATAAACAAGAAAGAAATCGTAGTGGGAACGAAGAGAAACGTTTCGAGCATACGGAAATCGAGACGCGAGGACCGGAGTGCAACGTCGCTGCAATAATCGATCGCGTATGCAACGAGGGATCGAGAGAGATAGGTAGTCCCTAATTAGATCGAAGAAGATACGAGGAACGGTGGATACGCGGCCGTGCACGTGGAACGTAAATTCGGAGAAACGATTAATCGAGCTACGAATCGTGAGACGGGGACCCGTTCGGTGGATAAAGAATTAATGTACAGACGGTTGATAAATCGTGATCGTCGAGTCAACAAACGAGGAGGTCCGTAAAAAGTGCGACGACAAGTAGGAATTCGAGGCTCAAAGGTCGCGAGTCGGTTCTTCCCGGTCGATTTATCGGATGTTTTTCACTCTGGCCCCCTTCTCACCTTCCCCGGCACACCGGCCCTGTTTTTATCCGCTTCGGTTTGCGGAACGTCGATCGTCCGTGAAATCTGTGGAACGTGGTGCATCGTTGCACCGACTCGAACAGTACACGCGTGGCATTTTTCATCGGTCGATCGGTAAATCATCGGCGCAACGCGGTTGCTTGGCTTCTTGCGGGGCTTAATGGGTCGCCGTATATTTCACGGCAATAAGTGGCGAGCCCTTATCTGCGCTTGGTGTACGGCCAAAAGGGGCCTCGTGTTCCACGGTACGGATGGTTTACGCTTTCCGAATAAGGAGCAACGTAAGGCGTCTTGGCACGCGATTGCTTTATTCCTGCGTCTTCGTTCGCCAGCAGCTTTTATTACGCGATACCGGTATTTATTTCTACGAAACCGTGAGTGCTTCGCATTGTACACAAATGTTACTATAAGTGGAGTCCAAGGAGCACAGTTCTGTGAATGGAAAATTTCGATCGTTAATTAGGGAAGATACAGTTATCTGTATGTATAAAAATATATGAACGATTAAATTGGGTTCGATTAATTATTTTACTACGGAAGATTCAAGTATTTATTTATTATTTGGATAAATATTACGATAAGTCCAAAGGAGCAAAGTTTATCGAAAGAAGGATTTTTTCCACGGAAAATTTGCCCATACGTAGGAACATACGAGTAATTAAATCGACAGGGATTAAACGATAACGAACAAACCGATCCGGCTTTTAAAAAATATGTATATTTAATAAAGAAGATACACGTTAATTGGACGTGCGTACAATCTAGACTATCTTCGCACAATATGAATTAATAATACATAAATTAATACGAAATTCTGGCTCCCGACGATCCGTACAGATTAATATTAATTTTTGCATATTGAATAGAACACGAATTAAGAATCACCGGTATATTTTAATTTATATAAAATAAACCAGGCGCGTTCGGGCCACGTTTTTCATAATATTTTATCAGGATACGTAACGGGGAATGTAACGTAAAAACAACGCGATACAACGAAGAACTAATTGCGGACGGTAGAGAACGAACGAATGTACACAATTACCGGGAATACTCAACGTTGACGAATTAACAAATCCAAATGATTGAGTCAACGAAGTTACCGTCTTGTTCTGATTAATACAAAGTCGTTGAAGCTACCTGTTAAATGGTTAATATCTTTGTAAACGTTTCCTGTAACAACCGAACGTCCTTTCCATAGAAGCGTTGCATTCCTGCACAATTGCAGTTTCGCCAAGATGCACTCCGGTGTTCCTCGCACGGTTGAAGATTCGTTATTGGAAAATGATGATTTTCCACGTTCGTACGCGTTACGTTTCCCATTCGTTTCCAAGCTAGTGTCCACTTATTCGCGAGCAACGTGTGTATAAAAGCGATGGTCCGACGACAGCGATGAAAGCCGACGCGCGTCGCAACGCGTCTCGCTCGGGTTAATTTGCAAATGGTTCCGGGATTAATCACGACGCCCATTAAAAATTCCAGCAACGAAATTCTCAGACACGGAGGGGATGACACGCGCGCGGAATACGTAATACAGGGGTGATTTTCTCGTCACACGCTAAAGTCAACTACAAGACTAATTAATTCGTCGATTTAAATTACCGAGGGACTCGCAGGAACACGATCACCATTGGTATCGATTCATCGAGAATCGTTTCGCGCGATACTTGCGGCGAGTGTTCGATCCGCGCAATGGAATTCCATTCTTCGTTTCGATTTCGCGTTAACTTTTATTTCTCGTCGAGAAACATCCCTTTCCGTGTACGGGATATCTGTTTTATCACGATCAGGTGGAATATCTCACGAGCAATCGATTGATATTGAAAAAATGTTCTATCGAATGTTATTTAATGCGGAAGGTAGCGGAAAAATTTATTTATACTGTACAATGTCCCTCTTAGTACGAAATAATTTTTTTAAGAACATTTTTCATATCTTGACTTCTGTGTAAAATATTCCACAGAGGTGTAAGCTATTAAAGATAAAGTTTCCACAAATATTGCTTAACATGGTGATGGATGAAAAACTTACGAGCACCCTTATGAACAACTGTTAATATACAAAGTCTTTTCGTACGATTGTTGTTTAGTACGAAAAGGATAGAATATTATTTATACCATATGGTGTTCTTCTCGATAATTTTTGTTCATAGCTACGATTCTTCGTGAGATATTCTAGAACATTTCAATTATAGGGCACAAGAGATATCTTCGATTAATTCGAAGAATAGCTCGTCGTATCCAACATCGTCGTATCGGATTTATAAGTCGATCGGTCCGAAAGAATCGCGATGTCACGGTACAGTGGGAACGAATTCGATGGAAAGTTTCTTTCAGCGTTACTTTTAATCCTGTCTCTCCGATGATTATGCCAGTTACTCGTGATTCTATCGGTTTGGCCAGGAGATGGCTTTCAGTCGGAGTAAACGCCATTCACCGAGCTCAACTAACCCGCGTCACAGTGGTTCTCGCGTTGCAGATTCCATCGCTTCGAGCTTCCAGATTTCCCACAGAATCATTTCTTCGAAATACTTACCTCGAG
Source organism: Ptiloglossa arizonensis (assembly GCF_051014685.1). Classification (NCBI taxonomy): domain Eukaryota; kingdom Metazoa; phylum Arthropoda; class Insecta; order Hymenoptera; family Colletidae; genus Ptiloglossa; species Ptiloglossa arizonensis. Next base: position 18,486,000 of record NC_135054.1, read on the forward strand.
ATTACTTAAAACCGTGCGACAAACATCAACTCGTAAAATTCCAAATAAAAATATTCCTTTATTAAAAGAAAGCTGAGTCACGATTCAACTTTTAATTTATAATACTCCTGTTCCGCAAAAATAAAAAAAAGTATACCATGACAAAGAACAAGATTCGAAGATGGTAAAGAATACAATACTTTAAAAGTTGTTTCAAATCGCTTAAACTGTACCAAACTACCCCGAAATATTCCAAAAGTGTCTAAACTCTCGATCATCGTTTGATTAACGATTAAAGTATTCCATAACGAAAAATAAGATTCCAAGATAACTTTCGCGACGATTCAAAGTTTGCGCGCAAATTTTTCAATCGGCGTTCTTTCGATATTTCAGCTCGTCTTACGCGAGAGTCGTTGCTTCAGCTCGGTGAGCATTCAAAGGAGCCGGTTAGTCGACGACGATTGGGAACCAGGTCCGCCTAACTCGCATTAAATTAACTATTCTGATGCTGGTTATCCACGGTCTAGCATTCCTAATCGACCGCGGCCGTTTCATGACGATTTACGGAAATTACGCGTTCCTGGAAATTACGGCGACGTGTGTCGGGAAGGGTTCAATTGCGAAAATTACGTCCGTCGACTGGCTTGACTGTTTAATGCAGGTTTGAACGCGAACACGCCCGAACGAGAAGCACATCCCGCAGGATGAACACTTTTCGGACAAACTGACCGTATTCGCTCGATGGGGAATAATATTAATAATTGCTTCTGATAAATTTCGTGGTCGAGGTTGGGTAATCTCCAATGGGTTCCACCGATCTCCAATGTAAATTTAGCAGCCCTAATTGCGCACGGTAAGGAAAATCGCTCTCATCGACGCTTCGAGTCCTCCGGCGCTGTGAAATAGAAGCGTGAAATCTAAAAGGGACAAGGGAGGGTGCCCCTTTTTCCCTTTTTTCTTTTTTCTTTTTTTTTTACCTTCATTAGCTTCCAATTGATTCGACGCGTGGACCAACCCCGAAAAAAGGGACGAAAATCCTCCTGTCTCGAGTCCCACCGAATGAAATTTATCGATTGAAACGGATTCCCCCTGGCTAACGTGGAAAATTACCAGTTACGTTGTCTTCCCGATGCCGGAAGTTATCGAGTAGAAATTGAATTAAACGCTACTTGCACGAACCGATATACCCTGTTCGAACGTCTTGGGATACTTGTCAAGTATTACACACACGCGCAGACACACACGGAGAAAAGATATAGAATTTTTAATTCAAAATTTCAAAGAATCTCACTCGATGTCTTAAATATTTAATGAAGGCTGCGATCTACTGGTAAGAGTTTGATGCAACAGAGCGCTTGAAAGCAACAAATATTTGAATCTTTCCATCGTCTGTATCAATTTTGACAATTTTGAAATTACTCTTTCTACTTTCTACTCTTTTCACTTCCTTTTGTAATATTCCACTCTCGTTTGGAACATTTTTAATCGTCTCGAACGTAATGCTAAACTAATCACTCTCGCGCCAAATAACTGACAACCTACCCGAATGCGCGCAATTTTTTATCGTATCGTGACTCGCGTTTGTGAAACGGATTTTCATGCGTCCAAAATATAACATTTACGCTGCGTAGCTCCATGAAATTCACGTTTAATATTCTTTCGGGATTACAAGGGAATGGGAAATTGCAGAAACTAATTTGAAAGCGTGTATTTCTTAAAATATCTCTCCAAACGGTTTCCAATCGTTTCGACGTAAAACTCCGTTCCATGGACAATTGAAATTTGTTACAATCTGGACGAATTGAAGAAGAAGAAACAAAAAAAGAAATAAAGTAGCGAATCATAAAAATAAGAACCAATCGATTTTAAATTTTCGAACACGACGAACTTGACGTAGCGATTGCAAGCCACGAGGCTAGGAAAATTAAGTCGTTTATGTAAATTGGACTATAAAGTTCAATATACGCGATCGAAGCGAAGTGCCGCGGCTTTGTTAAAAACAGCAGGTGTCTTGAGACTTTTAAGTGGCGGTGTACATACTATGCATGGCTGTACCAACGACGATTTCTTTCGTTGGCGCATAAAAGAAGCCTGACACGGTAATATGACTTTAAATGAAATTTTCCGACTCCCTTCCTTCACTCTGCTCGGCCACTAATCCGCGTCATAAAAATTCATGGCTAACAAAGCGCCAGTGTCGTTACACTCGCGCGGCACGTGCATTAACGATCCCGGTCGGTTTCGATCGATAAATTCTCCTCGTAACGATCTCGAGGGGCGCGTGTTGCGCATTCGGGGGATGACATTTCTTGGATTACTTGACATTCCATTGCCGACGAACGAAAGGATCTCGTAAAGCTTCGAGCTCCGAGAACGTCATCGTGTGCATCATTTCATCGAAAGAAACAAATTTACTCGCGTTACTCGAACCTTGATATGAATTTTGCGTACTCCCCGGTCAAACGCATTGGAACATGTTTGTATTTTTTGTAAAAAAGATGGGAATCGTTTTGAGAAAAATACTATACGCACTATAGGTGTTATATTTCTGTCAATTCGAGCTTTTCAATATTATTTTGAAATTGGCGTTTTACGTGAAAAAAAATTAGTATTCTTATGGAAGTCTTATGGAATTTTTGAGACACCTTCTATTATCGAAATAACGACTGAAAATCAATCGATTATCCTATGTCAGAATTCTGGTCGACGAAGCTCAAAGGAACATTCGATTTCAATTCGTGACTCGGAAAAGGGATTGTGATATTTTCGTGTATCGTTCGATCGTGATTTATTAAAAAATATCTCGAGAAAGGGACGACATTGACGGGTAATACGAAACTCCCTGTCGCGCTGAATAATCCTTCACGATCGACACGTCGAAATATCGTGCCTATTAAACTGCCACTTCCATTAACTTCGATTGAAGTTTCAGACATCTCGATGCGTGCAGATATTCGGCGAAAATTCTACCATCGGGGTGTCTCTAAAATCGTTAATCAATCGGAGAAGTGTTTCGCGTAGAAGTTAGGCTGCCTCGAGATTCGTGATCCAGGACTTTAATTTAATCGATGCGAGTAATTGCTGGCTGTGTAGAACCGTCGTCGCTTCGCGCGAAGTCCAGATTCGAATTTCAATCCGCGACTGCAGTTCCTCCCTAATTACAAGAGAAACAATCGTTCCGCGTCGCGATCGATCTCCGTGAATAAACAGATCTCACGAGGATGGTAAACAACCGTCGCGGAACGCGACATTTTCGATCGAAGCGACAACTATGGAATGTGAAATGTCGCCGAAGATAGACAGGCGTTCCATTTATGATTCAGAACTCCATTTGCAATATCGTTCTCGACTCGAAATCACCTTGACTCTTGGATTTATTCACGGTCGTATTCATTCGCATTCGAGCGGGGTAAATGTCCCGATTCTCGTCACATCTTTTGGTAATCGGCGTTTCGAACGATAATAAAGATTCGAAGATATCTCGTCCGCGTTATAAAGAAAACGTATCATTTTATGGAGCATCAAGAATATTTTATACCTCTTCTGTAAAAATTCTATTCAAATTCTTAAGGATCGAGTATCCACAAGTGTATCGAAAAATATAGTAACTGGTTCAAAATAATTTTCAAAATAATGATTACAATGATAACACCCACGAACTCGAAGTATACAATTTACCAAAAATAAAATCACGATACCTTCATCAAACAGTTAAAATTGCAGTAATAATATTACAGATAACGTACATAAAATATACAATTTACCAAAAATAAGATTATCGTGCTTTCATACATACGCAAAATCCATACGTTAAAAAAGAAAAAACAAAAAACACCGTAACACTTTCCAAGACATTCGCGAATTGTTCGAAATTGATCGCGAAGGAAAAATTGAATTTCCCGGCGACAAATCACGCTCCAGCGTCCATTGAACGCGAAGGGCTCGTTCCGGCGATCCAACGCGTCGAAGACGAATATTTCGTGAACGGTTTGGTTGAATTTCCCTCGGAAGTTTCGCAAGATTTTATCGAGCAAACGCGGGCACAAGGGAGAAAGAAAGGGAGAAAGGGAGTCGAACGATTTTCTCTGGATTTCTGGACCAGTTCATGGAACGGAGGGCGAAACGGTGGGAGAAGGACCGAGAGAACGTAGCCGGAGGTTGGGTGGGACAGAGAACGGCTGCGCTGTTAGTAAAATAATAGGAACTTTATCTGGAAGTCCGCGAGTTCGCTCGGAAACAATTATATGGGGGTTCAGGGCAGAAGTAAGGTTACCCAGAAGGGGAGCGGAAGTGAAATAGGAGGGAAACAAGCGGAACGAAGACGGAGAACGGGACAAAGAGGCGAAAAGAGAGACGGTGAAAGAAAGGGGTTGGATATTTATATTCATTAGAAAGTAAGAAGCCAGGCCAGAGCTAGAGCGCAGTTACAGCTTGGAAATGCTTAATGGGGGTTTGCACCCGCGGCGTTTCGCCCCGGGTGGCTATCTGCGCGAGCAGGGAAGTGTCTGGCCTCGTTTTGGATCAGTTTCGAGGGTTTCTATAAATTCACCGTATTGCATCCTCGCGTTTCAACGAGATCCGCTCGTCGAAACTGGCCGCGTGGCCCCGCCGAGTGGCGAACCTTTTCGTTCTGCCATTTAAAACTTTCACGTGGCTTTCCGGCTGTGTTAATTTTGCTTTTTACTTGTTTCACAATGCTGCGAACAGCGTACGATCGTGCTCCACGGCTAGGCGAACTCGACTCGCCGACCGTGAATGGAACGGGTTTTTAGTACGAGGAGTCTTTGACCCTGAGGTTAACCAACTTAGGGGTGCGTGTAACTGGGTGTAAAGGGACCGAAGAATATTGTTCCGTGAACGATGCGAAACTTCTTTCCCGCGACAGTTCGCTTTACGCAGAGACCCCTTTATGCTACCTACTCGTTGCGAATTATTTCTAAAATGGTTCAAACACTCGCTACTCCATTTCGAGAATTACACATCGGAACAGGGTAGTATTGCAAATTGTACACTGGTCGTAATTAATAGTATCAATTTTCAAATTAGTTCATAAACAGTTTCTTTTACGTTTACAAAATTATCAACGAATACCAGAATGCACACTTAACGTTCCCATCGAATAATTTCCAAAATACCAGCTAGACCACCGAATATCCAAATTTATTTCTACCATACCGATGATCGAACCTACAAATCCGTTTCAACGATCGACGATGGATAAATTATCCGTATCGCTGGTTCGTTTCAACGAAAATTTGTATCCTCTTGCCGCGTGTAAATCACAATGGACGGTTATTAGTCAAACACACGGCTGTATCGTTTTCCACGGAAACGAATGCATCTTCGATCGTTTTCGGCAGAAGGACTGCCAAAATTTCTTTCCGTTCATAAATCATCCCCGTGTTGCTTCGGCCCGTGGACCGTACGCACCCCGGAGGCAGAGGGATGAACGAAGGGTAGGAAGTTTCGAAGTCTCCTCCGCGTCCCGGGAAGAAGTTTCTAGACATCGATTAGCGAGATTGAAAACTTCCGTCTTCTCGTCGTGCATTACGATTCCCCCGCGGAGGAGGAGGGAGGAGGGTGGTGGTGGCTGAAAACGCGGAGAGCTAATGGTTTCCGTTCCAACGCAAAGAGACATCGATTAACATTCTCCGTTTTTCTGTCCATGCACCCATCCTCCCCCTCGTCGCTTTTTACGGCTGTTTCGTTTCGCGAGTTTTTCTACTCGCTTGAACTTCGATTCGACGTTGCACGAGGAATCCCGAGTAACGAAACGGTGGAAGACTTTCGTCGGTAGGAGAGCCTGCATTGATTTTAAGCCGCGTGCTCGAGGACTGTCATCGATAGTCGCGACGCGAGACGTTCGTTAAATCGATACTGTTCGTAAAATTCCGAGGGGGTCGTTACGGTTGATATTCTTTGATAGATCCGTCGATATGTCCGGGATTGTGCGACGCTTTCAGCGAACACGTACCAATGAAAAATTGATGGTATTGTTGCCACGATCCCTTGTCTCCGTGATACACCGGGGCCTCCATTATTCGATCTAACGGCAAGTTGGCCGAAGAATGTTGTCTGATAACTTTAAATAAAAAAAAAAACAATTATTCTTCCAGCTTCGAAGATTCTCGAAAACATTATTTTTGAAAGATTCTAACACTTCCGTTCCGCGGTCGTCCTGTACGAATAGATTCTTAACTTCATTTTCTGTACCAACACGTCGCGTTGAACTTTCTATTTATTTCGTACAATTCTACCGTGCAATTACCAACAGTTTAATATCTACTTCTTCATTTGTCACGTACCGTACAACTATCAATATCGTTTAAGGTAAGTTTATTTATAACCGTCCACACCTAATGGATCATAAATGAATCCCACTATACCAAACGCGTGATCAGAACATCACCGTACAAAAGTACATCGATGTTTGGTTACCAAGACTCCTGGAAATACTCCAAAATTGCAAAGTATCAAAATCGAGGACTCCGAAGAAATAAAATTCCGTTTCCGGTTGCTCGAGGTGATTTCGACAAATTGTGTACGTTCGTCAGGGTAGAATCGAGCGATTCCGGTTGACTCCATCTATCCAAGTGAGACGTCGAATTACAGTGGGGTCTATGGAGGTTTAAACGTTTCGCGAAGCAACGAGAACTCGTTCCTATCGGTACGTTCATTGGTATTCACCGATTCTTGCGTTCACTCTGTCCCGCGCCATTAGGCAACAATACAAGATCGACAACCGTGCCCGTGGTGGAGCACTTCGATGGAAAGAATGGTTCGCGATCCCAATTTAACTCCCTCCCTAATTTCAATTTCAAAATAGGAGAGCCCCCCGTAACCGTAGGAGCTTCCACGGGAAACAGCATTGTTTCGCGCGTCATTTATCGCGACGAACGACCCGCGTCGCGAAGGAACGCCGATCCATAGATCCAACCGCGGTTGGTGATCCGATCTAGCCATCCACCCGGCTCCATCTATCGCCCAAAGCCGCGTCGTTCGTTCTAAATCGATGCTACGTGAATTCACGAGGATCTCACTCCACGAGCGACTCGCGAAACGTCGCGTTACAACCGATCCTCCGCGAATTGCTACGATTTGTAGACGACTCGGGGGACGTGAGGGGCGGCTACGTCCATCCACGTACGTTCTCCGAGGTCCTCTGGACGAAGACGTTCCTCCTAGAATGCCTTTCGTCCTTGCACGCCGTACGACGCGTCTCGATCGATGGACCTCGTGTCTCGAAAAACAGGCAATATTCGGGATTTATTTTCAAAAAATCCGCATCGCCTATCGAGTCGAAATTCTACCCGATGGTCAACGAGCTTACGAAGGTGTTCAATGAATTTTTTTGCGCAATTCCTACCAACGGTGCACGAATTATTAACAACAACCCGGCTCCTCCGCCGAAATGTCAACGACATTGTCGAGTGCGATCGTACTACCCGAATTTGCGTTTCGGTTGGAAGGAATTGAGAAACTTCGGGAACGTTGACGAAATAACGGCACAACGGAGGGACAGTTTGTCACTGTTTCGTTGGAAAAAGAATTTTAATTCCGCGACCGCGACGCAACTCGTTAGGAAATATGCAACGTTCGGTTCGAAAATTGGGGAAAGTCCTGTTTAACGATACTCGGGTATTTTTTCTCTCGTTTTCACGAACTTCCTTAATATCCGTGCAACCGGAAACGTACCGCGTAATTGATATTTTACAACGGAGGATCGAAAACGGGTCCGCGCGACTCCCGCCGGCGATATTAATTTGCACTTTTAGCGACGGAATTAATCCGCGGGAGATCGATGCGTAGAAACTCTAGAGAGGGGGTACAGGGGGTGCACAGGGGGGTGGAATGCTGGAATTGGTAATCGTGTCGGCACGAAAATGTCGAATCCGCCGAATCCGCGCGGCAGCTCGATTTAATTCCCAGAATTTATCCAGCAGAGACCGCGAACGGTTCCATTATTAACGCGTCCATCACGTGCAATTGCTTGTCCGATTTCCGGTGGAGATAGGCGAGCAGAACATTTCAGATCGAATCTTCAAGGAATCGATATCCGACCGCGAGGCGATAGACGAAACACGAGTGAATCGGGGGGCACGGTTCCGAGTCGGTGAAACGACGAAAAAGCTTAAAAACGTTCGATCGACTTGAAATTATTCCAGCGTGAACGATGGCCCCTCGCGACGAGACGAATGCTCGCGTAACGGGGGAACGCCGTCGCGACGCTGCCGCGTCCCTGATTTATCTGTCCATCGAGTGGTGGCAACCTGTGAACACCGAGTGCAATGAAAAAACGCGGTGAATGTACCCTGCTCGGGGAATTTTTCTTAGAATTCGCTGAAAGACGGATGCAAACAAGGTATAGGTTTATATAGAAGGAAAGACTGAAGATGAAATTTTGAAAACTTTGGAGAAGAAGAGCCAAGAGTGAAAGAACGCGGTGAATGTATACTGTTTACTGAATTTTTCGTGGAATCTACCGAAAGATAAATGCATACTACTTATAGGTTTGTGTGGAAGAAATGACCGTAGATGAGATTTTGAAAACTTTGAAAAAAGAGAGTGAACTGGGAGTGAATGCTTGCTGAATTCGTCTCGGAATGTGCTAACAGATTGGTGTAAATATATTGCAGGTTTATTTGGAAATAAAGACTGGAAATGAGATTTCGTAGAGTCCGTGGAATGAAGAATCGACGAAAAAATAGTTACAATCGTTGTACGATTATTGTACGAAGAATGTTTGATTTCGTGGGAGTAGAATAATTTAGGTTGATCACGTTTTTCGATCCATTTTGTAGATAAATTTTTGTACGAGGTTCTTTTTCGTTGTCACAGTCGAGCATTGTTTCGGATAACGAGTTGCAACGACACTCTGTAATGTACCATGCGATGACACGAATACATTATCTCTGTTACAAATTAATGTAAAAGAGCGACGTTGAAAATTCAGGTACACTCACGGGGAAAACTCGTTACTCTGTTCTGGAATTACACCAGACTTTGTAGAATTAGTAGAATAAACAGGTAATGCGCGCTCTATTTTCAAGCGTACGTAACCGCGTAACGATAAACACACAATTATTTTTCCGTTTATTTTAAACATCGAAACGAATTCATTACATTCGGAAATCGATCCGGTTTGCGATATCTAAAATCGTAATTACCAAAACACGATGCTCTCGCTAAGCTGTTAATAATCGTATCGATGGAATAAATTGAAAATATCGATGACTGGATTAGTGTCGTAATTTGGTGTACTCGATCAATATTAACTTCCAATCTCGATGCTAAACGATACACGAGAGCCATTATTTGAGAAACAATACACCGTAATAATTTCTACGACGAAACGTCTATCGAAGAATTTATTTACTCCAAAACTCATTGAACTCGAGAGTAAATTCTTCGAGAAACAATGTAACATTTTCTCTCAGGAAAACTCAATCGAAGGATTTGTTCGTTTTAAAAATCGTTAAACTTGAAGGTCCATTCGTTGATGTTGAACAACAGCGCAACATTTTCTGTAACGAAAAGTCTCTCGAAGAGTTCTTGCTCCAAGAATCGCTAAACACGAAAGACAACGCGATATTTTCAAGGCTCGTGTTCTTCGATGAAGTGGACGTTTATCCGAGAACATCCTCTTCATCGATTCGTCGATCTAGCACGTCAAATACCAAAACTACGCGTAAGGTGGTCCAGGATCGATGAAGTGAAGCCTATTGAAAGGGCTCACGGATAATCAAGAACTGGCTGCATCTAACCGTAGAATTAATTCACAGCGGGTCACGGAGGACAATTATTACAGCGCTCACGTTCCACTTCCTTACGTGGTCTCCGAGCAACGTCTAACCACGGGTAAACACGACCAGCTGAATAGACGGATATTCATACGAGCCAGCGATATCGGAAGGGGTTCTTCGACACGGTACGGTTCGAGACTTCCATAATGATGAACCGAAGTCCGTAGCATGCACGGCCGATATGTTACTGTCCGCCATGACGGCGTCTGGTCGGCTGCAGATAGGCCAGGAGCAGCAGTCGCACGAACCGCCCGTTCCCCTCCATATTAAGTGGCCAAACCATGCTGGAACGCGACTGTTGCTTCGCTAAGAACGTCTTCGCCTCGACTACTATATACCCGCTTGACAATTCTGCTTTTCCACCAGCGAATCGTCCGCATGGGATACCCTCATGAATTAGGGAACTGGATTTAAAGTCACTTTCCGCCTAAAAGAGTCGAGGATCGAGTTGTTGATCCCGAGAGTATGCGCACGAGATGTATACTCGTACAAGTGGCTGCTGGAGCACGGTGGAAAATATACGAAAGTGTGGGGATCATCGAAGAGAACGATAAGAAATTTTTGTATCGAGTATTCGAAGCGTTGCGCGTTATGAAGAGTACTCGTGGGTCACGTGACTGTTCGCTGAGGAGCTGAATAGATTTGTTTAAAGTTACGTTAAGCGGAAAAATTTCCTTGGGATTTGCACGAGAATATGTACCGTGTGAAATCTTGAGGTCGATCGTAAGGTGGTTGAGTGGACGATAAATAAATTAGAGTAAGGTTATGTTAAGGAGAATAACTTCTAATGGGATTTGTACAGGATCAAGTACTACGAGAAATCTTAGTCTTGAATAGATTTGTTTAGAGCTATGTGAAGCAGAAAAATTTCGTTGGAATATCTACAAGAATATGTACCGTGTGAAATCTTGAGGTCGATCGTAAGGTGCTCGAGTATACGATAAATAAATTAAGGTAAAGCTATGTTAAGGAGAATAACTTCTAATAGGATTTGTACGAGAATAAATACTGCAGGAAATCTTAGTCTCGGGGTGTCGAGTGTGCGCTGATGTGTACTCGCACAGGTGTCTGCCATAGAACGGAGAAAAAGTGGGGATAATCGACCAGGTGTTCGCTACGTTGCCTTCTACATCATACACACGTGGTTGACGCGACTGTTCACCAAGGAGTTAGATAGATTAATCTTAAGCTGTGTTGAAGAGAATTAACTTTGATAGGATTTATACAAAAGTATAAGACGGCCTGCATAACTATGTAATTTAGAATCTCTATATATGTAAAGTATTTAAAAATAATACGAAGAAGTTAAGGAAGATGAAAGGGCGAACAAGTGTCAATCGCGGTCTCTTTAAAAATACTTGACCAAACAATACTAAATAATAACAAAAATACTCGATTACAAGTACAATAAATTCGTACATTCTCCATTAACCACCACACGAATATACGACACTTCGATAATCGAGTATTACATCGTTCGTCGATACAGCTTGCGCAAACTCGTTCTCGACGTTTAATCTTCGTTGATAATTTCGTCGCTCGATAAATCACGCTAAAAGTGCCCGAAACGGTAACAATGTCACGTGGAGGGAGTACGATAATTGTGGTAACGAAGAAGTTTTCGCGATTCTGTGTCAGCAGAGCTGTACGTAACACCTCGCCGCTCGCGTTCTTTCGGCGCGATGGTAACTCGGCTCGTTAAGTCGGATTTCAATTAGTCACGGTTAATGGCCGTTCGACGGTGTACGTGTTCGAGGTTAATACGATTTTTAATTTTCCGGGCTGTCTGTAATCCTTTAACGTAATTACGCGTTCCATTGGAAAAACCATTTGAGGTAATTACGCGAAGGCGCGGGCGCGGACGAGCGGACGAGCGAGCGAGCGAGCAAGCACTTGGATACCCTGATGCATTGCCGGCCCGATGCTTTTAATCGAATATTTAATAATTCCCGCGTTTCGTGATTTCGAGGGCCGATGACGGCGCACGTTTTTAATACAAGGGCCCCGCGGATGAATTACGTCGCGCACCAACGCGGCCGACGCTACAATTCAATGAACGCGATTTCTGTTCCGTGTCTGCGACGCTGTCCCAATTTTAATCAACGTGAAAACCTCTGATTAATGCGCCCGATGCTGCGGGGGGTTTATGACCTGTTTAGATGAACCCGGTCGCCGAGCTTTATTATAACGTCTAGCGAAAAGGAGGTCGAAAGATGGCGCACGATGTCTTTCGAGCTTACCAAAACAGTCGACGAGTCTCGAAGGTACTTACCCCTACCTCTAATTAGCTTTATCGAAGATCTTTCCTTCCACTCGCAATCTCTTTGCGCAATTAGACACACGGTGTCTTTCAAATTGTTAAGCAAGCCGTGACAACGTAAAAGTGGATGCTCGCTACGATTCCGGACACGAGCAAATTCGATTCGGTAACGAGAACAGGAGAGGTTCGGAAACAATAATTTCGATCTTTTATCTTCCGTTGCGTTATTCGAAGACGAGATCGATTTATTTAAAATTGTAGGTGTTCTTAGCGAAGAATTCTTGACGAGTGTTTTAAATAACAAAAGTGTTTCGTTATTTGAAAGTGTTATTCAAAATACAGTATTTCGAAACTTTGATCAAAGAACAAGATTAATTCTAAGAGTATCCAACGATTGATTCCTCGAACGTACTTTCGACAGTTCTTCGAATAGGATAAGATAATTGTAAAATGAAATCTTCGCCAAGTAATTTCGGAACGTTTCGAAGCACCGATAGTACTCGAAGAAACGTTGTTTCGAAAACGTTGAAGGGTCAATTCGGTTGAATGCGATCGTAACAGTTGAAACACTCACCGGCCCCGTGTCCACCGGATGGTATCTTCTCGATCGTAGAATCCCCGTGATCGTACGAATCCGAACCTCGAGATGCTGAAAAACTCTATTGTAAACAATTTGGGTTCCACGGAACAGCGTCGCTGATTACATAGCGGTGCGGTGGGGTTAAAGCGGACCACCCTGTATGCGGGCGTTAATCCCGATGGACTGCGCCAGCCAGAACACGGACAGTTGTTTACCGAGTAACGATTAACTACGGAGATAGGGAATGCAAATAGCCGCGAGTCCCGGGAGGCGTTTGGTTTCACCGTGGACGTCGTCCTCGGATATCGTCGTGTGTGCAGCGTCTGAATCCCACCGAAGACATCCGCCTGGTAGCCGTCCGATCTTCGAGGAAATTACTATTAACGGTTAATGAGCTACACGGTAAAGTGCTATTTAGTTAAGAAACGTTTTAAGAAAACCGGCTGTCGGGAGATTGGCTGTTTGCTCTGGCTTCGGTTACATTATCCAGTCTGCGTTCGGAGAGCGGGGCAGAATTGGGACGCGGCATTCTGGAGCACGAACAGACTGTATCCTTAATTACAACGCCAGACAGGGGATTCTGGGACGCCGTGAAGTTACCAGCGAGTCGAAAAATTTCGCTGCCCCGACCGTGCGATGTTTCTCGCGCGAGGGATTTACTCGTTATCGCGACAGGTTAATAACGAACGGTGAATATTTAAGGGGAGCAGAGAGGGAACGGGAGCAGTTTAGAATCGTTGCAGTTGCGTTTAGACGATCGTGATTGCTTCGAGTGGCTCCTGTGGGTTTATCGGTCATTCGTTTACAGTTCTTGGGGAGTTTGAGCAGTTTTGGTACGGTGAGTCCAGCGTAAAGAGACGCGAATGTAAAGGAATTTTCACGCAACGGAATTCTACAGTCGTGTAGTTCAAACGTGAAAGAGTTCTACGGTAATGAAGTTTTAACGCAATGAAATTCTATGGTGAAAGAAATTTTACGATAATAAAAAAAATTGTACAGGAGTTCTATCGAATAGATTCTGTAACGATGAATTTAACAGGTTTATTTTTACTCGAGTGATCCAGTGTGTGTCATGGTCTCGACGTCTTTGCGGTAAACGCTTGGAATTATCTTCCAAACTACCGATCTGCTCACCGTTACGGTTAAAAGAAAAAAAAGTTATTTTTCTGGAAACATTTCGGTTATTGGATCAAGTAATATTAAAATTTGCATATACGCAATACAGTCGAAGTACATTTCGACTATGTAACGCGTACTCTTCGAACAAAAAAAAACGGTAAGAAAGTCTATCGTATAAATTTTCACATAACCTTGTACATTTATCGCGAACTGTAACTTCTTCTGTACGATTCCATCGTAACGTAAAGCTCGTGTTTTCCGCGAGTTGAAATCCTTCGAGGAGGTTCTCGATCGTGCCATAAACTCAGTCGATGGCCAACGCACTCAAACTATCCATCTTAACTCACGACAAAAGCTCCGTTTCGAAGGAGCTCGTCCTTTCGATTGGAACATTTGCCAGGCCATCGGGTTCATCGGGCGCAATAAGGGCCCGCGGAGGAGCGTGGAACGATCGATTATAACGAAAGACGGGGACCAATGGTCGGTAACGATGTGCAGCAAAAACGAATGAGCTTTCGGTCGCTATATATAAAATTTGTCTAATGGTTCGTAGAGCGCGCCGTCACCTGCCCCCACCCCCACGTTCCCCTTCCGTTTCTTTTTTTTATTCTATTTCCAGGACGATACCACCGGTCTCTCGCCCAGCAGCTGACCTTTCTTTCCTTTTCCCCGTCTCTTCCTTTGTACCGCGTTCCTCCTGCCCATCCTTTTCCTCCAAACTCGCCATCCCTCCGCTACTTCGCCACTGACGCCTTCTTCCTTTCTCGTGGAGTGCGCCGCGGAGTTTGAAAGAACTTAAAATAAACGGCGCGCTCCGGCTACCGTTTCTCTCGCCGCTCGACAATACTTTCCGCCCTACCCCTCCGCCACGACTCCACCGTCATTGTTGCTTCTGGAGAACCGAAACTTTTGTCCCCGTCCACGCAACCCGTCTCGAATCGTCGCCAACGCGCGTGCACGCGTACACGCCCCCTAGAGTTAACGGGGTTGCCTTATATCTCGCCTCGAAAAGTAGGAAATACTTGGGAACTTTTTTTTTTTTTTTTGCGAAAAGTACGCGACACATCGAACCGAAACTTTTTTCGTTAGTTGGTACACTTACGGAGATGGTATGTGAATTTTTTTGCGTAGTTTACTTCGATAACAAACGAGCGATAAATAATTTCCCTGATGCACTGCACGTGTCATCGTAATTGGGGTTGCATCGTGGCTTGTCTCGAAAAGTAGACAATACTTGGGAATTTCTTTTGCGAAAAGTACGTGACACATCGAACCAAAACTTTTTTTATTAATTGGTACACTTACGAAGATGGTATTTGAATTTTTTTGCGTAGTTTACTTCGGTAACAAACGAGCAATAAATAATTTCCCTGATGCACTGCACGTGTCATTGTAATTGGGGTTGCATCGTACCTCGTCTCGAAAAGTAGACAATACTCGGGAGTTTCTTTTGTGAAATTTTTTGAATTTTATACACAGATTTCCGTTTAACGAGAAACAATGGAGAAAATCCAGAATTTTTACAAAATGGTGTATCTTCCGAGGAAACGTGTTTCGTTCAAAGTTCTGCACCACGTTCCAGCATTGATAAATTTTTAATATACCCGGACGAGTCTAGTTCGGTACTCGTGTTGCGGATGATGGATATCCGAAGCCTTAAGACCGGTTCTCCGGCGAGAAGGAGTAACTCTTTTCCATTACTTTCGTCAAGACGTATAGTCGAAGCATCTCCTTCCGGTGTTTCGTAAGTATATACGTCACCGAGGACCAATATGTCTCGAGGTACCTCGGTAAACGGGGTAAACAGTTTGCGAGGGAAACAAGTTCTCGCGACACGAACCATTAGACGTTTCTTTTAAGAGGCGCGTGCAGGTATTTCGCGAAGCTCGTCGACGCGAGGAAACGCACCGTTTCGTGTCTTAACAAAGCCAATTTCCCGACTCGATCCCATAACGCCACTAACGGGACCAACTTCTCGACTACCCGACATTTCTCGCGAACATCCACTGTCGCGTAATTCTTTCCCTATTTCCTCTCCTCGTGGAACGCGCGACACTCTAACTCGAGCAGTAGATGATACACGTCCGTGATCAGACACGCTGGTTCACGACTCGCAACTTTTCGGGTTTGCAATTAATTTCTCCCGAGATAATTAATTTTGCACAGTACCGGGACTATCTACCAACAATGTTCAGAATGTTACTCGTTGTTCGATCGATCACTATTCTTCGATACGATCGAAAGAACAGGTGAATGGATTAAAAACGCGTAAGAATATTTTTCAATCAGCTACGACTGACTTTTAACACGGTCGAAATAACACGTTTCGTATCTCTCGAGATAATTAATTTTGCACGATATTAGGATTGTTTACGAACAATGTTTAGAATATTACTCGTTCGATCGATCACTATTTTTTGACACGGTTTAGATAGCAAGTGGAACGATTGTTTTGTTAAGATTGTGGCTCTTGGATCGAATTGTTATTTACATCGTGGGTGATCGATAGTGTCCAAAGGACCGTTAGTAAATAAATATTCCAGATTTCGTAAATTGAAGTATTGCTGGGATCCATTTCTCCCTGGAAAGTGACGGATGACTGTATTATAGGAGTACGAGGATATTATTGAGCGTACTGAAAAATACCGCCTCTCCGGAAAGTGTTTTATCTTCCGGAACGATTTTCATTGCTTCTCCATCGACGTGATATACGACAGTCTGACTAGATTTTCAATTCCCGTTTGAGAAACTCAGGTGGTTCCGATTTTGATCTATTCCAACACGACATTCCCTATCGGAGCTATTTTCGTCGTGCCGAAACGTTGCTCGGGGAACTGTCGCTGAAATTTCCGAGAATCGGGGAACGACGTCGAGATTTTCGCAAATATTTCCCGTCCTTTCGCCGAATTTCGTAAAACTTGATACGTCGAACGCGTATCTCATTACTCCCGCGAATGAAATTAAATTCTCGGTGAGATGCGATACGGGCGAGAATCCCGGCACTACTTCGACGGTGGCATTGTATTCGGTGAAATTTGTTTGAATTTCTCGAAACTCGTTCCCCGAAATAAAAGACGCGATTCGTAAAAGTTTCAATTTAACTCGTTCGGTCGAAAAATAATTCCCCCTGAAACGCTACCCGAAATTCAACGATTCGAATGTTCCACACCACCGTTATTTAATCGCGAACAGCGAAATAATGATTCGATCGAATACCGTGAAACTTTCGAAACGTGTTCTCACAAATTTTGTACAATTCCATCGTTACCGGCGTATCCCCGTCGTAATTCGATGCGATCGCTAAATAAATTTTTCGACCGCCCCCGCGCGAAATATTCGAACGACGAAGCGCGAATTAAACACATCCCCTTCGGAACGTTTTCGAAAGCACACGTCGCCTCGAATTTTCCGATTAAAGAGACGAGAAACTCCGATCGGAGTTCCGCCCGGCGTGGAAATGCAAACGGTGCGCGGTGGTGCACCGTACGTGGAAGAAAAACTCCCCCTGTATTTACGAAACCGTGTAAAGCACGTAGCGCGTGTAAATTTATTTTAGCGACCGTTTCGACCGAAGTAAAAACAGAAGGCGATCGCGAGCGTGAACGGGGGACGACGGGTATCTCGTTGGAAAGTTTTTCAACGGGGTAAGGGAACGGAGGGTGGCCTCTTGTCCCTTCTAAATTTAATATTGACGTTTCAGGCGCGCGCCGAGAATCGCGGCGGAAATCTGAAACGCCTGGCTGTAAAGGATGCGGGTAGGTGGGGTTGGACGTGGGGTTGGGGGGATGCTCGAACGGCCACTATACTCCACTTTCAACGTTCGACCCTCTTCCGAACCTGACCCCCGCCCCCGACATCGCGACTGCGGATATGACAAACGCACGTGGGCCCTGAAACCCGTATGCGCTGATAACGACGTTATCGGGCCGACGTGGAGCACGCCTGTTATTTGCGTGATACGCGCGCTGATGCAACCTGGTAAAACGTCACCCGTTACCCGGCCAGACTGATTTACTATTAATTAGTAGTATCGACGCGGAAAGACAGCCGCGAAATTTCATTCGTTACGCGGCCGGTTACGCGGCAGGGTTTGGGGCAGGGACTCCGTGCGGTGAGAGGGTGGCATCCCCTTTCGACGCGGTTGCACGGTAAATGAATCGGCAAATGATCGTGAAACGTGTCGGCTCGGGTCGGGGTGGTTGGAAACGTGGAGAGGGGACGCTCAATTAGCCGAAGTGCGAAACGAAATTAATATTCCGCCGTGGAGGAATTTCCTACGCGATACGAGACGCGTCGGATGGAAGAAACCGAAATATAAGTGAAATTTGGGCCAGGGGCTATGGGTGGAACGATTCGTTCGGTATGCGAGGAAATTTCGGAATTTATCCGATTCGTTGTTTACCGACGAGAAGACTTCGGAGAAGTTGATCTTGCGAAAGAAGATCTTTCGAGTTTCTTTCCTACGGTGGATATTTTCTATCTTCTTCGTTTTACGATCTGTTCCTTTTTTTTTATTGTTCGTTACCCAAGGTGGCTCGAATTGTACAGGATCGAAGTGTTGAAAACATGCGTACGTTTAAATTTATGCCACACTCGTGTCTGTTATCGAATTCGCGAAATAGCATTCCGATCCTAGTCCGGAACCACGGTAGAATCGATTTAGATTGCACACGCATTTCAATCTATGCACGTGTTGCACTGCATTACTGCATTAGTTAGAACTCTTCGAATAATTCAATTTTCGATTCTATTTTGATCTCAACGGCCAGTCAATGCATTTAGATCACATATGTATTTAAATATACATATGTACTATGCTACGTTACTCCTTGACTTGAATTTACACTTTGCGTTCATCATTAATAAAATCTTGGAATAATTAAACTGACTCTGTTTTGGGCCGAGTCATTGCATCTGGACGATGCACATATTGAAATCTGTGCACGTATCGAGCATGGTTCCCAAATTTAGAATTACGCTTCACCAAAGGTTCTTATCAAACATTCGAAATACTCTGCTCAAACCCTTCGACACTGATTCGAAGCCACGACACAGTATTTAAAATCGTTTAAATACACCCTCGATCTTCGACAATCGTCCTTTTACAAACCGTGTCAATTCTCAATATTTGTACGAACATCGGTTAATAATTACCACTAGTAAGTAAGAACCACTCGAATCCCGGCGAGACGCAAAAAAAAACCGAAAGATCCTCGGATCGACGTGTACCCTCTAACCGAACGTGAAATGCCTCGTTACGAATACCGTGGTATCAAACTTCTGGCGAGAGCTCGGTCAAAGCAGCTGGTTGCCCTTGCGCCTTAGTTCGTAATAACCGGAACGCAAGAAAAAGAAGAACGGAAAGGAATCGACGAGAGAGGAACGCGTTTCGCCGGGTAGCTCTGGCGTCGGATAAAGCGCGGCACAAAAGAAATTGAACCTGCTGGAAGCTCGCGAGGACAAGTCCCGTGCACAAAGGCACCGAGTCGGCCGAGTGCCACTCGAGCGCGCGTTTCCCTCTCGGATCATCCTCAACCTCAAAACCCGAGTTCACCTGCCAGACAGACGATCGTCGTTCGCCTTTGATTAATAATTCGCCGCTCGTGGCGAAACCGGGCGTTGCGTCGCGAGATGCTCGGATCTGTTTTCGATCGATGGGAAAATGAAGCACGAAGCACCAGAGAGAGAGAGAGAGAGAGAAGGAGAGAGACGAATCCGGGTCGAACTCGAGGAATCAACAGAACGTTTCGACGTTCCGTTTCGAGGATCTCCTTTGACCCATTCGGTCCGGTGAAGTGGCCAGGTCCGACTCGAGGCATCCCGTTGATCAGTGATTATAAAGTCTTCTTAACGCGGTCTTGTGTATCGGTTTGTCTTTGATTCTCGAAGCGTTCGCCACCAGAACTTAACTCCCGAAGGGTCCCCGATACGCCGGGGCGAACACTGTTGCGGAGAGGAGCACTCAACTCGCGATCCATAAACTTCCTGCTCGCTGGGCGTTGCTCCTTTTCCCTGTTCCCACTTCCCGACGTGTTTCTTTCTACTTCTGGCTGACGGAACAACCCCTGGGAACCGTAGAGAGGCGAATTTAACGCCGGAGAGCTATCTGCTCGGGCGGAACGCGAGTCGAAAGTTAGCGGGAGAATTCGGCGTCGTTTTGATTTGGGGCAACGACGATCGGGGCTCGGTCGAGCGAATGAACGTCGCTGGTTGGACACCGAAGTTGGCGGGAAGTCACTGAAGATCAGTTGACGGTAGAAAGGGTGGTGAGCATCCGGTGGACGTTGAAGAGCTTCTAGTGGATGTAACTTCTCGCTTCTCGGTCGCGACTCAGGGTTTCTTTGGTACGTCGATATCGTGATCAACCGGAGGTATTAACGGGGAAATATGGATCGGTGGATGTTGAAGTGTTTTTGGTGGATGGAACTTCTCGCTTCTTGGCGGTGCGTGTATTTGCTTGGGTTGAGATATATGGAAATTGTGGTCAGGCGAAGGTACGGAGGGTGTAATTACGATTGGTAGATACAGAGATTCTTTTTTTTAATTAATTTGTCGTGAAGTCGAAATCGTGGTACGAGGAGGATAATAAGGATCTAGAGATGTTGAACGAAGATGGTTTTAGTTGAAGTGAAGTACCGAACTGATGTACAGATCTTTGATGCGAATAATTCTTTTTATTCCTTGGTAACAAGTTCTTTTCCAAATAATACTCTTCTGTGTTAAAACGAAGGTTAGCCGGAGGTAAAATAAAGGTGGTAAAGAGCGAAAAGTACTATAAATATTTCTGTCGCAAGTAACTTCTTATTCCTCGTGAACAAGTGATTTCTCGTTCGGGTAAAGGGTTCGAATAGAAGTTGAAAATAAATTTATGTGTGCACTTGGTGTTACATTTCAAACGAAGCACATTCAGAGCCAGTAGCAACTTCGTGCCCAGGAAATGACTTTATCGCATTTAAGTCGTGACTGGAATTTTGGTAAGCCGCGTGGTAGGTGTGCCTGACCTCTATCAGTGAAGGATTTCTTCTTTTCTATGACTCTGTCAATTGCACTACACGTCTCTCACCTCGTTTCTAAAATGGACCAATAATACTTGTACTCGCATCGAAAATAAAATTACCCTGGAATACATGCACGTGTAGAAAAAAAAAGCAAACGAAATTTATAACCCATTTATCTACATCGATTGTTACACGTCTCAATAATCGCTACAAACTTCTCACATCCTTCAACGCTTAAATACTTTTACCAACAATATCCGTTATAGATCTCTGTAAACTTCTCAACCCAGATTCACATTCATCAACCTGTAAATATCCATTGTAGATATATATAAAAAAAAACGAATTATCATCTACTTTTTCTATAAAATATCTATTTTTGCAAGACCAGGGTACGTTTCGAGCTCGTTCGAAAGCACGAAATCCATAAAATTAAACGCGGTGATGAAAATCTATTTCCGTCTCGGAATACTATATTACCAATCCCTTCGTTCGCTCCTCGTCCCTCGCGTCCTCTGAATTACGATGTTGAATCCCTCTGGTCCATCGAATCCCCGTGTTCGCGATTACCGCGATCTGTTTTTTCAATTTTACGGGAGAAGAAATATCCTCGGCGGGCCGCGAGACCGGAAACAAGACGACAACGCTTCCGTTCACCGGTTAAAAGACCGGCGGAGGGTGCAGAGGGTGCAGAAGGGGGAGTCGTGGGGGAACGGTGAGGCAATAGGCACGATTTCCACGGTAGCTCGGGGATCAAAGTGCACGAAGCGAGGAGGAAACGAATTTACCGAAGCGTCCCGGCCGTCTTAAATTTGTCTCCGGCGGGGGATTACGGGACTCCGATACTCCGATGCCGGACAAAGGGGATCAACGAGCATCCTACGAGGGGCAAGGATTAAGGCCGACGAAGAAATTGAATTCTCTGGAAATCCGTAAACGCGAGCGGACGTGAACGGAGCCAACCGGGCCGACGTGTTTCCGCTCGCGCACCTGACACCGCTTCCTCGCAACTCCTTCGCCACCGTCCCGGTTATTCTTCTCGCAGAGAGGATCTCGCGCGGTAGTTCCACGTCCCTTATCCTTGGCTGGACACCGGCCACTCCACCGTGTGAACCACCACGTCGACAAAGTCCCGGTTTACCAGAACCACTCGGTTCCTCGGTGCTCGAACAATTTTTCGAGCACCCGTTCGAGTTTGAATTAACAGGATGTGTCGTACGTCTCGCTGGATTACGTGCTGGAGCCAACTGTACGGGGTGTCTCGGGCATAGTGGGTACACAGAGGTTGCTTCGATTTTGCGAAAAATCGGCCCGCCGAAGTATCGAATCCGGTTTAGGTCTGTAATTATGGGGATAGGTTGTTCTATTTGGATCTTGCTTTTATCGAGTGTTTTTTCTTTTAATTGCTGAGTGTTGAATCTTGTCGAGTTTGGTACTACTCAGTTGTTCGGTGAGAATTATTTGCTCGGGAATTGTGTTGTTTGGAAGGGGAGAAGTAACTTGGAAAAGTGTAGTCTAGAAGTCTAGTTGGAATTTATTTGCAGAGTAGTTGACTTTTCTAAAGAAAGATAGAATCGACCGAATGTGAGAATAAAAAAAAAAAAGAATGCGTATCGAATTGTTTAACGTTTCACTCGCGGACGTTTTCAGTTCCGAAGAACGGGTACACGTGTTAAATCAAAATTGCGTCTATCGTTCAGACGCCGAGCAATTCGTTATTATTCCGCGTGCGTCGTTCTCCCGTACGCTCGTATAATGCATTTTCATATGCAAAAGAACCCGGGCGCTGTTTCTGCTCCGCGTGATTCGCCCGCCGAGAACGAAGTTACTCGTAAAAATTAGTGCCTTTCGATGCCCGGCGAAATGAAAGCGCGCCAAAAGAACGATAGCCTTTCGAGATTCGAACCGAATTCGGGTACGAGGAAAAAGAGAGGGGGGAGCAAAAAAAAAAGGCGAACCAACGTCGCTGTAAACCGTGTGCAGTTGAAAATTGGTCGTATCGCGATGCGGGCGAAAGCTTGCGCGAAAAATTGAGGAAAAAGGGAATCGGTTTCGCGAAACGCGTTACAAGGAGACAATAATCGTGGAAAAGTTCACGGTTCGATTGTATTTGTACATAGAATGTCATCGTCCATGGTTTTTCGTTATTTGCGCCGACAGGAGGCAACAATTACAGTACTGAATCGTTATGGGTTCGTTTGGGGAACAGGCACGATTTACAACGAATCGATCCTCTATTTTGCAATTCTTCTGTTAAAACAGTGGAGGGGATAGAGTAACTATTTACGAGAAAACACCAACGACGAACTATAAAGAGACACGAGACGGTACTGTAATTTTATCGGTAACGAATATAGGGAGAATCTATCGCAACTCACACCAGGGGTTTGTATTTCGTATTAATTATTCGAGCGCCCGTGGTTTTTCCCGCAAAATTGCTAATTTAACGCGTGCACGCTTTTTAATTTGTTTAATTTGTTACGCTACTAACGTAATATTTCCATGCCGGGGATTGGGGGATTTTCGAATTGAAAATTGTGTACAGAAGGAGGAACAGAATTAATATCGATACGATAACGATTCCTCGGGCTCGATACTTATCGAATCGGAAGATTCTCGACGTCGAGAGACGTTTCGAGATTGCACACGTTCCCTTAAATGATTCTGGATTCAGCGATCGCCTTGGCACGAACGATACACCGCTCTTGCAACGAGGGCAAGAAGCGTATTACGCGTCGAGATTCACGAGCCGGTGTATTTTCGTTGTTTTTATTCAAATTTATCGTGATTTAAGTTACTCGTATTTTTCTACCTTGAAAATTACCTCTCGAGATTGCAGGGCACCCTCCTAGGGGTTCTACTCTGGAAAATACTGCCCTACAGGGCGCCTTGGCCAAAGAAGTATCAACCATGTTTTTAACGACACGTTAAAAACTATTATTAATAGTCTCGATATCCCTCGAAAAAAAGGAAACGTGGAGAAAAATTCTTCTCCACGTAAAAGCATTATTAATAGTTTCGACATCGCTGAAAAAAATAACGAAGAAAACTATTCCTCTCCACGTGAAAATACCGAGCCTCGATACCACTCGAAAATAACATTCGGAAAAATACTTTTCCCATCCGACTTCAAATATTCTTATAATCTTAGCTAAAAACAAAAATTTCTTCTCCACGAAACATCACACGCTCAAACACCAAAGTAAAAATTTCAATCGAACGAAAGTCAACGAAGAAAATCAACGATCGATTACATTCTTACTCCCTCGTCGCGAAACAACTCGCTCCGTAATTTCAATTTTCATTCGACGCATTCAGAGTTGTTCGTTGTTCCGATCTATCGTTAAGACACAATTTTTGCTCCCCTCCGAGCGAAGCAACGACAAAATCGTCGAAGAGCAACGCGCGATCGGCACCGTTGTCCGGTTTCATTTTAGCGCGTCGTTGCGCCGCCGCTGTAAATTTCATCCCAGGGGGAAATTTATTTGACCGGGCCCCACAGATCGACCGTTAATGAATTTCCCGATATTTTACAAGCCCGTGGGGGGCACGCGCCCTATCGCGGCCACGAGCCTGCTGAAAGCAGCTTTCTCCGCGTCTGCCACCCCGAAACCCACCCCCTTACCTCATCCCCACGCGTCCAGCGCGGCTCCAGTATTTAAGAGGGCGCATATATCTTCCGGAGAACAGCCCCTCTAACCCGCGGCCGGACGGTTCCAATTTATTTGCAACGCAGCCGCATCTTTCATCGCTCTTTCGTATTTTCTCCAACGCATCTTACAAACGTATCCGCGCGGACTGGACTCCGGTTTGGAAAAATTGTTACTGGAAGCCACGATCGGAACGAGGCGCGCTAACAAATCTACCTGGACGTAAATCGATGAAATTCAATCAATAGCGCAATTTTTTGCACGGTGTACGTTGTACGCAGGCGTGTTATCGTTTAGTCGATTCGAACAACTACACGTTCGTCGCACCACTGGTTCAATTTCGACGAGTGATTTTATCGAACTGTTAAGTATTCTTTGCGGTGTATTATTGTTTCTTTTTTTTTTAGTCGTGTCGTTATTGTTTTCAATGGAATACGAGGATTTAGATTTTCACCCCTTTTGGGTGAAAGTTGAACGGTTTCTCGAGGAGGATATTTTTGGACGTTGTTAATTTTTAAAGAATTGAATTGTACGTAGGAGAGCGTACAGGTTGAAATATCGTTACGGTGTTTCGTTAAGGATTTTGGTACAGCGTGGAAAATTGCAACTTACTTCGGGAGGAAGTCGATGAACAGATTTGTCTTCTTGCACGATTTGGGGTGTATTCCCAAACCATGGATTATTAGGGTAGATAATGGGACCTTAATTCGGAGGGAGATTAATTTAGGAAATTCGCGAAGCCACGGTACGTGAGCAGCGACTCTTATCATTAACCTACATTGACGGTACATAATTTTCCAATATTGTACGGGTAAATACCTTTTGGTAACGGTACACAGAAGATACATGACAGAAAATCGGTATACAAATAAATGTATCAAATCCAGAAACAAATCGCGACGTGTTCCATCGATCAGGACACACGATCTACACGGTTGTTACCGCCAATCGTGGGATGTGTGACGTCGAATAAACAAGAGGAAACTCCTAAGTGTCATAAATAGAGTGCGAAGTTCAAAAGTTGCACAATTACAGGGGAGACCGTGTAGGTGTTGAAAACTTTCGATACAAATCTCGAGTTAACCGTACTTTAATATAACTAACTAACCACTCGTAAACAGAGCTCTTCGAATGGATAGATTTAATTCGAGTGCTATATTAACTCAATCTATTGCATAATACTTCTAACGAGGAACTCTACCAACAATCTAAACATTGTTAGCACTCTGTTCCAAGATTTCTTTGCAAAAAGAATTAAAATTCCTCCTATACGAATAGAGTCCTCAAAATAGTCATATTTAATTTACACACGATGTTAATTCAATCTGCAGAGTACAACTACAAACGAACCTTACTAACATTCTAAACGCTGTTAACACTCTGCCCAAAGATTTCTTTGCAAAAAGAATTAAAATTCCTCCTGTAAGAACAAAGCCCTCAGAATAGGTATATTTAATTTACACGCGATGTTAATTCAATCCACTGCACAGTACCACTACCAACTTTACCAACATTCTAAACGCTGTTAACACTTCGTTCAAAGATTTCCTTGGAGGAAGAATTCAAGTTCCACGAGGAACGTCGTCGCGTTATTCCCACGCCGTGTTAGCCACTGTGGAACTTCGCTGCGAGCCGACAATAATGTTTACCCCCTCGCCGCAAAACACACCGTCTCTCGGTTAATTTTTATCCTTATCTGCGAAACGGACAAAAAGGAACATCGGTCGCGTCGCGAACGAGGGCGACAGAAGGAGACGGAAGTTACCAGCGGAGTCGGGAAGAAATAAAAGGAGGAAAATCTCTAGTAATCCCCGAGGGGATAATCGACGCGGCGTTCCACAATTTTTTCCCCTTAATTAACGGCTCGTCGCAAAAGCGAGAGATTACGTTTAATTAGCTTCTCGGTAGGGACGGAGAAGAAGAAGAAGAAGGGAAAAAAAGGAAGAGGGAACGGATGAGTTTGTCAAACGCGTTGGTTGAATCAGCCATACGATTCTCACGTGCCGGGGATCGTTTTCCACCGATGAGAAAAAGTTAGACGTCGAGTTTCCACATTTCTAGTTGGAACCCGACTACGTTCACGCATATTTCACGAGTCGAGATACCGGGTCGTCGATATTATTACGCACCGATACCTAATGTACTCGAGCGTCCGGTTATCGAAGTTCTCGAAGACACGATGTATTCGAACTTCGAGACTCCGGAAACGGTCTCTCGGGGTATTTTAGAGTCTCAAGATTACCAGGCCTTCCACGAAACTCCTCTTCGAATCTCGAGAGAGTCCCCCGTTCTCGCGGGTCTACGGAGAATCGAGATTTTTTTAAATAAAATTTCACCGTGCACCGAGATCTTGGAGTCTGTAGATCTTCCGAGCGGGTACGCTAAATTTTTCGATCGTTTCATCGGGATATTCTGACGCGTTCGGGGCACGTGATATTGTTTTTCAAGCCAGTGAATACGCGTCGAACGTCAAATCGCGATCCTTTTGACGCGAGCTACGGGCGATGTTGCATGAAAATTCATCCAGTTCTTCCGCACACGAGGAAAGTGTCCTTCCGCTTGTGTACCTTAACACTTGGACGGATTCAAAGAATCCCGGAGACTTCAAAGACGGATATTCAACTTCGAAGAATTGGAAGTTTTAACGGAAAATTCAACGTAAAGGGATTGCTCCGTTCGCTACTACGCCATTTCGCTATTGAGATTTTATTACTTGTTCCGGTACGTCTGTTGCGTTTGATAACAAACGATACGGAATGCCTCTTTTCGAAAGAATTCCACTGTTTCGTGCGTTCGAGTCATTTCAGGGAAAGCTGCGCGTGCATTTCGTGCATCTGCTGCGTCGCATGCGCTCTCCGCATCCACGAAAGTTCATAACAAAAGGTCTCGTCTGAATGCGTGTTTTCCCTGGAGCCAGACGCGTCCGTTGTGCGGGGAAAATTTAGAAAATTGTCATCTCGCGGGTCGTGGTTCAGACGTTGCTTTCGTATTAGGGACAATCTATACTATTTTTAACGAAACGTATTAAAAATACGAACGTACACCCGCCGCGAGCACGGGAAACGAACTCTCGTCGCGATATTAAGCTCGCCTATAAAGAAGGACCGCCACTCCGCTCCGTGTTCTCGAAACGTAGAAATTTTTGGGAGAATTTATTCATAAAACTGTGGACCGCGGTATTCGAAAAACGCTGAGGCGCCTCGTCGTTGAGACGTGCCATTTTTATGGCAGTGCGAGATTGCTTTTATAACGCGACAAAGGTTACCCGAGAAACGTGCTCTTTGAATATTTAAACGCGATCGAAAACATTTGTCTCTCGGACCGGAATAAATAACCGATACTGAGCGAATAAATAATAGATATTAAGCGTAGGATTTCGTTTCGTACGAAATACATTTCCACTGGGTGTTTCGAAAACCAACCCCATATTTTGTTCACTTATGATCTTTAAAAGGAATAAAAAATGATCGATTTTTTACGAATTTTCTATTTTAATTGCTATATTTTGTCTTTGAATAATCTCGAAAGGAAATAAAAATAAACTATCGATTATTGGTGTATTTTCTATTTCGATTTCTCTACAGTTGTGTGTCTATTAGCGTAGATCTTTCTCTTCGAAGGAACCTCTGAAAAATAATTAAGAGCCGTCGAATCGATCCGTGGAACTGACTTTTCGAACACCCTGTGGATACCTAGCATCTTTGAACGCTGAAATCTTTTCAATTCGAAGAATTGCTCGACCGAGCGCACTAACGAAAGTAAATTAAACGTAGAATCATCCCGGAGTTAATTTAGAATTAAACTCGAGTAAATGAAACGCGAGCAAAGTAATCGTAAAAGCAGATTGAACATGGCTGAAATTGCAGCGGTCTAATTTTCTTTTCGCGGAGCTTTCGGCCTATAAAACTCGCGCCCTTATCTCCCTGACAATGTGTCAAGGATAAAAGGCCACGAATGATTATTTACAGCCAGAAATTCCCTCCGTCGTGCTTTTACAACCCCGAACGTCTACGCGGCCACCACTGCGATATTATTGGTCACGAATCTCCTTTAAGCCGCGATACTGTGTTATCTAACAGCCATAACCGGGACGATCGTAAACAGCAGTAAAGCGAGAAATATATTTCCCAAGATCGTAAGTCGTAAGCCGATCCGGGAAATCGGCGTCTCGGCCTCGATTAATCGTCGGTGACGGGGGTAAATTTTTATGGAAATTCTTTATTCCTGATCATTCGTCGCACCTTAAATTTGACATCCTTTAACTCCTTACACTCGTTTTCTAATAATTTTCTTTCGTTAACGATCTTCTTGGAACATATACTCCTCGAGTCTTCTTAACAGGATTTAAGATTCGAAAAAAAATAATATTCCGGAATTTTTTCTACCGACACGAAATATCTAATACAAACGTTTTGTATATTTATTGAAAATACACACCTTGGAAAATATTTCTGAAAGTTTTCGTAAAGAAATATTAATATTTATAGAAAATATAAGCGTCTTTGTAACATACTACTCGAATCTTCTAGTGGGTGAGTTTCTCCGGTCTTAATGGTCAGAATTGAACAAAATTAGAATTTTTAGAAATTAAATATTCCAGCTAAGAATGTTTAAAAATACCAATTTGTCTGAAAATGTCCACTTTTTCAAAAACAAGTATACGTAAATTTCCCACGAAAAACGTCACCATTACTATTTCGGATATATCTGGAGAGTACTCTTAAAATATAGACTTAAAGAAAATGTGTCATTCCCCTCAAATAAATCTTTAAAATACTCTTTACATTTCAACCGATCGTGAAATATCATTTGATCCTCGTATTGGTTCGAAAGTCGACCGGTTGGGTGTTATTTTATTTTACTTGGTCCATTAGCGAAAAGGGTTCACCGATGGGGTAGAGTATTAACAGTCTGACCGATGGAGCGAACTCTCCTTCCGGACGGTACTCACTGGAAGTACCAAATTGGTCCTCGACCGAGCTGGAACTCGATTTCGAACTGCCATCGAGCTCGAGTATCTTAGAAACAATTAATCTCCATTCGCGAGGTCACTCACCTTCTGGTTGATGGGGCGCGTAGATGTTCAGGTAGAGGCAGTCCTCGCTCTGGTTCTTGAGGTATGGTAACAGCTTCTCCAGGTACTCGTACCGGACCGGTTTCACCTCGTCCCGCAACTTTGGCATCACTTGTGGACACACGGGGGCAAATCCTAGCGATTGTCGCACACCTCGCCATGGTTCCGGTGATCTCGGTGGAGAAAATCTCAAGGATCCAACGGGAGGCTCCGCGTAGGGTACTCCTGGAACATCGAGTGGCAAGGTACAGTGATTGTCCATTGATAATTACTTTCCACGAAACGAACTGTTCGATCGGTGCAACTGCGTTCGATTCGAGCAATCCTCGATCAGAATCGCAACGAGTGTTTCGAATTCGCAACCATTCGATTCGTGATTCTGAACTGTGTGAAATGTAAAACTGCAGCCTGAGGAAACTCGATCGAATCGAGTCAGTATCTCTTGCATCGGGAATAGTGGTTAACAATCGTGTTGATCACCATTTTTTAAGAGCAATAACTCGCAAACCCTTGGGTAGGGATCTAGCAGACCTTCGAATACAATAGTATACTTTTAATCAAATCTGAAAAGACTTATGTTACTTAAATGGCAAGAAACACAATTATTTCTATATTGAAGGAAAGAAACTTTTGGCATTTTATAATGAGATTTGTTGATACATTGGAGAAAGAAAACAAATTGGAAGTCTCGGGACCTTTACGAGCCTCTGATTAAAGATCAAACATTTTCCAGACTCGATGAAAGAAACAACACCCTGATCATTTATTTGAGATTCAAGTCTGGAAAAGTATATTCGAGCAACGTTTAAGTTCCCTTGAACTTTATTAGATTGAGAGATCGCGAGCCGGTGGAAAATCCGTAGATTTTAATTATTTCCTAGATTGTAATTGGAGAGGAGCCAAATTTAATGGGTGACGGTACCGCGAGGGTCCAATACGGGGTCCACGGGATACTCTCTTCGTATTCGCGACGCATTCGCGGTCAATAATCAATATATCAACGCGAGCCCTCACGGGGAACGGAAAGTCCTTATTGTTAGCCAGAGACCAGGTCTCGAGATGATCTCGTGCGAATCCTCGCAGAGGCAATCACCGTAAAGTTTTACTGGACCGCGACCGGATCGATTAAATTGATCGCGTTCGTCCGGTATCCGCGTTAACACGTTCCACGTTGGCGGTAAGGATCACAGCGATCCATTTTATCCGATTCCCGGGTAAATTGGATTCCCGGGCCACCGGTTTCTACGTAAAATATTAAATCGCGGGTAGTCTGAGTGGGCGCTACAAATCGAGAAGCTTGCTTGTGAACGGTTCGGATTAAAAACGTATGGATCGTTCGCGTCGAAATTGGAACGACCTTGAACCTTTGATTGCTCTTCGAGGGACTCGAATACCGTGGTACTCCGTTTCCATCGCGATCCGTTCTCGTTGGATCCGAGAGACCAGCGATAATTGTACACTTCCGCGAACAAGAAGAGTTGGGGACAATTTATCGAAAGGATGTCATTATAACGTAACATTGTTAATTGTTGCGTCGAGGTACTGGTTAAATAATCTACTGAAAAATTGCACATATTGCGTAGAATCGTCGGTTACCGAATCTGGGCGTAGCCGAGTGATTTAGTATTCGAATATTTCGTAGGTACTCGAGTGGTACGAGTAAGCTTTGAACATCCGAGAAACAATCGAGTATCATCGAATATTTACGTACTCGAATATCATTACTCGGATGTTTGAGTAATCGAGTACCATTAATCGAATATTCGGAATATCGTAATTGGACTATTTGAGATTTAAATACAATACGAATATTCGAGTACTCGAGTATTATTATTCGACTTCTGAAGTATTTGACTGCAATTAATCGATCAATGGGAAAAAAGTGTATTCGTTGTTCAAACATGCGAAGATTTGAATATCATTCTTCGTGTACTCGAGTATTCGAATATTTGCAGAACGAAACATCAGCATTCGATCGTCACTATTCAAGTATTAATATCAAAAACTATTACCTACTCTTGAAATATTTAAAAAGAGGTGTATTCTTGCTCGAACGTTTAACCAAAGGAACATCCTTAATCGAATCTTCGAATACCGATTGGATTACCGTTACCGAACTATTCATCCACCTAAACACCCAAGAATTCCCATTAAATTTCCCGAGTGCCCGATACGTGGAAGCGTGTCGAATTTTCCCGAGTATAGAAAAATTCAGTGGGAGTTCCCAAGGCAAACTCGGAACTACTCCGAGCACAGTTGGACATTATTCTCGGTTTCCACCGGAACCGTGTTCCACGCGTGGTGAGCGTACGCGCGTTCGGACGACGGATCGGTGCCAAAGAATGTCACGGGCTCCCGGAGAACTCGAGAAAGTGCATGGCCGCTACGACGAATCCAGCGTGCACGCGCGACAGATGGCGGCCAGCGGGGAAGGGGAAACGTGTACTCCCGAAATAACCTCCTCGGTCCTCGTTCCCGAAGCCTTTTGACGTATCGGGATTCTCGAAGCGCGGATACATCGCAAGCGAGGAAACTTTCGCCCGCTGACCAAAGTTCAGGGTATCGCTGGCCGGAAACTGGAAATCGCGGTGCGTTGTATCGTCGACCCCCACCTCAGCCGAGATTGCGGGCTTCGATTGAGAAAGGGTGGAAGGGGGAGCTCCGATTGGGCCCCGAAGTTCCGAACTCGCCGGAACGTTAACCGATGATTGTAAACGGGCTTCAATAGCCATGATGGACTCTTACGAATGGCAGTGGGGGGAGATCTGAGAATATATTTCCGACTGTCTCTTCGTGTCCACTGATTTGCATTCTCTGGGATAACATTTTCGAATACACGTCTCGCTTTTACGTAAGGTTACTTCACCTGCTTTCGACGTTACCCGGTGAACGACACAGTTTCGTTGAAAGCAACGGGCTACTTTATTTATAGTAATCTATATAATTTGAATTTATCGGTGTTGGCAAGACTGTAATCATTATTTCGGACACGACGCGCGGCTATAAAATCGCTGATAAATAACGCTACCGTACGCGACGAAAGTTTGGAAATTAACTCGCCGATTCTCGAGATTTATACGGTAAACAAATTTTATGAGTAACCGTTATTCGCAATTTCATTTCGAGTTCGTTCGCAACGTCGATTGTTCGGGTATTGGACCGAGTCACCTTTTTATGCGGTTGGATTGTTGAATATCGGTGACCGGTTTTGCGAGAATTTTAATAGGATTGATCATCGTTGGAAGGAAAGTAACAGAGACTTTCGTGTTGTAGCTCGAGAAAAAGAATTGCATTCAGAATTTTCTGTCGTCATTCGGAACGACGATTCTTTATAAATGTACTCGTTGTGTTCGGGAAAATTGTACACTCTCGTTTCGAAGCTAGCACGAAGGTATATCGGAATTTCTGTCAAAATGTAAATATTGTTCATTCAAACGCAATCTATGTTTATTCGTATTGCAACATTCATTGAGAGAACCGTCTAAACGTACAAATTCTTGGTCGACCAGGACGATACAGCATGCGTACGAGCAACGGTGCCAAGTCGTCTCTGATTTGGCCAGGAAAGTACAATGTAATTCGTTGCAGTTTTTCAACCATAATACTGTGCACACGTAAACACAGAGTGTACCATAATCCGTGAAACTCGTTTCGGGATAAATTTCAGCTCTCGATGGCGCTAAATTGAATTCATATTGGACAAAATTCAACGACTCTAAATTCCCCCGACAAAAATGCAATTCGATGCAGTTTTCCAACCATAACATTGTGCACGTATACACAGAGTGCAACATAATCCGTGAAATTCGTTTTAGAGTCAATTTCACGGCACTCGATGGCGCGAAAATACTCCAACTAATAGAAAAGTACAAATCAAGGACATCCAATCGTTCAAACCCGCTAGATCTACTAAAGAGGAAATTTAGCAATTTGTACTGCACTCTCTGATGTCAGAATCGAAGATACCAAAAATATATCCTCACAAAAAAGTGAATAATTCTTCCACCTTCCTCCATAAAGAAAAAACATTCGTAAGAAGATTTCTTTGACACCATCTTCCATATAATATTCCAACGTATACGTAACTAAATACAAAAGTGTGCCACCTGAAGATGTTACATCTCTCTCGTACTACACACCCTACTTAATATCCACCAAAAAAATTCATTAATATATACTACGTAAAGATCTTACTAATCTCTCGTACCATCCACTCTGCTAAATATCCACCCAAAAAATTGCAAGTACAAATTTTCGTACAATAATTTCCCAGAAAGACACCGATCGCTCGACCAAACCGGACTCAACGTCTGGAAACTCACCGAGGAAAACGTCGATCTGTTGTAAATCGTGATTGGTCCTCGGTTGCACCACCATGCCGCGCAGCCGTCCCTGTTTCACTCGCACCTCTCTGGTGACGCGATCCGGGAACTCGTGGTACCTCGAGTGGTAGCCATGTTGGGTCCTGGGCTCGTAGAAGTCACGATGCTCGGTGAGTATCTGGGTGCAGGCCAGCAGCACGAGACCCACCAGTTCCAATCGCAGCATCCTCGACATTTGTTTGGTCGTTCGACGGCTGGAAAACGTGGCAATGAATTCTCCCTGGAACACCTTGGAGCCGCGACTGGGCCGGCGTCACGCGCGTCCAAAATCGTTCGTCGAGTCCGAGGTAAAAATAATTTTTCAACGTTTCAGCTTCCTCCGTTCTCCTGCAGCCGGATGCGAGGGGCACCCGCCCCCACCGATCCCGTGTTATCGTACGGTGTGCCACGAAAGCTTTCACGGGCGACACTATTTCGACTATGGTCGTCGTAGAGGCTCACGATCCTCCTCGAGCCGTGCCAAGATCGTTCGTAGTCAGTTTTTGGCACCACGTGCGCGCGTGGCTCACATTTTCGACGACCGCTTCCTGGTCGCCTTCCCACTGACAGCGATCGATGCACCGTGACTTCGCGATATCACATTGTTGTTCCAACGGAATAACCGATTTTCCACTACGGGGACTACGGTGTTCAGGGAATACCGTAAATCGGAGTTCGACCTTCGAGCGTTTTATTTATTTTTTTTTTTATTTCGATCGTACGGTAGTTTCCGGGGCAAAAATGTCTGGATTGTGCGCGGAATTCGGGTTTCTAATTTTGCAACGCGATGGGATCGACGACCTAGTCGGATGTGTTACGATAGCTTTAATTGTAGAAAGATAATGGAGGGACGAGATGGGTCGAGGAAGACCCGAGATCCGCAGTACGGAATCTGTGGAACTGAGGTTTATAGGTTTATAGGATGTCGAGAGGATGATCTAAATGGATCTGTCGCGGTAGCTTTAATTATGGAAATGTATAATTGCGATGGTGACGGGTCGAGAAAGACCCGAGATCCGCACAAACGGAATGCGTGGAACTCGGGTTCGTAACTTTATAAAACGACGAGGCAACGATCCAGTCGGGTGTCTTGCAATAGCTTTTATGGCGGAAAAGTAATGCGAAGAAACGATGGGTCGGGGAAGACCCGAGATCCGCGGTACGGAATCTGTGGAACTGGGGTTTATAGGTTTGTAGGATGTCGAGAGGATGATCTAAATGGATCTGTCGCGGTAGCTTTAATTATGGAAATGTATAATTGCGATGGTGACGGGTCGAGAAAGACCCGAGATCCGCACAAACGGAATGCGTGGAACTCGGGTTCGTAACTTTATAAAACGACGAGGTAACGATCCAGTCGGGTGTATTGCAATAGCTTTTACGGCGGAAAAATAATGCGAAGAAACGATGGGTCGAGGAAGACCCGAGATCCGCTTTACGGAGTCTGTGGAACTCAGGTTTGTAACTTAGTAACGCGATAAGACGATGCTCTGTACGAACCTATTCCAGGAGCTTTAATTATAGAAAAATAATGTAACGATGATGGGTCGAGAATGACCCGAGATCCTCGCTACGGTATATCGAAGAGCGGAGAAAATAATCCGGTTCGTTCGATTGTCGATTATTTACACACCAGCCCTCGATTCTTAATCGCATCAAGCATCGATCGAAAACGGTCTTGGCACAAACGATACTTCTTATTATAGTACCTATTCTTTTTATACCCTCTATGTATCTATGCTTTCGTTCTAAATTATTTTTGATCTCTCTTTTTCCACACACTTCTGTTTGTTTCTCTTCGCGTCACATTATCCCTTACCTCTCCTCTCTCGTTGCGTCTACTTTTCCTCCGTTATATTCTCCCAGTTTCTATGCACTCCTCTCGTACATTATTTTCATACCTTCGGGCGCGTTCCTCTACACGATTATCACTCTTTACGTTACATTACCCCTCGTTTCCTCTCATTCACCGTATCTGTAAATTCCGTATTCACCGCGCATCCACGCGTTTCTCTCCAGTATTACATTTACTCTCTATTCCACCCGCTTCTGTTCGTTTCTCTCTGTATTATAACGTCTCTTACCGCCTCGAATAGCAAACGTTAATTAAACATTAATAACAATCAACACCTGGTCACCTGGTATACGTTTCTCAACCGTTTGTAAAATTACTCGTATTCACCGTTAATTCTAACCGATACCTTCCGAACCTACGGAAAATTAATTCTCCTCGTCGAGTATCAAACCATATCCGATCCCGAATTGTCTCGAAACACTCGAAAATCATTCGCGAAGATTCTCGTTACCTTCTGAAACCCATCGCGCGACTCTGTCGTTCGTTTCTCGACGATTGGAACGTTCACTCGGTGTCTATACGAGGAGTCTACAATCGAAGTTGAAAAGCGAAACGTAGACACGTAACACCGGGAGGTGCGCGAACTCTTCCACGGGTTGTATCTTGACAGTTCTTCTACGACACTGCACAAGCTTCGACGATGAAACGAGTTCTAGGAGCTCCGTTGTGCGAGTTTCCCCGTTTCGAGCGCGCGCGCTTTAAATATAGTTGACAGGCTTCGAAACCGCGGCGGTTTCGGTTTCGCGCTACGTTGACCGGGCTGATGGCGATTAAGAGGCGAGGGGACCCTCTCTCCGCTGTCCTCCAGCGGGGATATTCTTGGTCCGAACAAGGGTGAACGCACGTAAGCGGAGGGGCGAGAGGGGACGGTGCGTGCACTCTATTTCCGACCCAAATAGAACGGTGCTCCTGTTGGTAAACTTTCGCGCACGTTCGTGCCCAGAACGCGCAGTTCCTCCATCATCGTTGCAAGATTTTCTCCGCCCGGATTTATAGTGTTTTTACGATCTTTGAACGTTTAACCCGCCCGACTTTGCTACGTTGTACCGAGGTTACGTTTTCTTTATCTCCGCCCACCTGGAGGGGTGGCATTATCGCGAGGGAATATTACGAAATTTTTTTTTTTCAGAGTCAGGTTCATCTGGTTAAGTTTCGGAAAAGGTACAGTGTGTTTTCGTTATTTCGTACCGATTTTTTAACGTAGGAATGATAACAAGGAAACAAAGTCAAGAGAAAGTCGAATATATCGGAGCGAACGCGAGGAAACGAGAGTATTCCAAGGTTAAGTTTCTTTTTTAAAAAGGATTGAAGTGAAGAAAATTTTTTTTACAGATCACGCTTCTCTAAATTGAAGAGAAGGTCTACCGGATAATATCTACCGATTTTTTGATTACACGATGAAATTTGTATTATTACGAACGGTTCAAAATATTGCTGAAAATGAATATTAGACAAGAGATCCGTGAAATGAAAAACGGCGATAATTGGAGAAGAAAGTCGTTGTTTCGACACGGGAGTTCTCGTAATTTCTCAGCGCGTTGGATTTTCGACCGCGTAACCGATAGCAATTACTCGGGGCTAATCGCAGAGTCGATTACCCGAACGAAACAAATTTCGAAGTACAAAAGAGATCGCGGCAGGTGGACGCGGTACCTGGGAAGTGTATCTCTCGCGAGGGTAAACACGAAACCGACCCTCGGGGGCCGGGAAATGTTTCCCAAACGGATGTAATTAATTCGAGGAATTAATTGGAAGAAAAAAATCACGCGCCGACTTCGAAAACGAAGCGCGCCGGTTGCACGAACCGAACCGGGAAAGTTTCAATTTACCCCATTCACGCCACTCACAAAGCAGCCATCAAAAGAGCTTCCGTTTCACCGTGAAAATCATTCAACGAAATTTACGAAAAAACCTCTGGCAACGCGCGCGAAACGGCAAACCGGATTACCAGGCGCGAAATAAAACCGGGGGCGGCTTTAACGCGCGTTTAAAAGCGGTCAATAGCGTTAAATTATGAATACCCGTGATTTGCATCGCGACTAATTGTCGCCGACCGGTGGATAAATTCGCCCTTCCGCGTCCTCGCTGCGCGCGAGGTGTGTGCATTTCCCGTTGGTAAATCACGAGAAAGAAAAGAACAGGGACGAAGTCACACGTCAAGACGACGTCTCGCGTTACACGTGACGGGTTTAGCGATATTCGTAACGCGATTCTGCACGAGGGCCACGCGTTAGGTTCGCGCGAACACCACCAGGATTATTCTCCTCCCGAATAATTCCCGTTACCGAATCCCGACGCGAAAGTTTTCGTCCCTGACCGAAGCTAGGCTAACACCATTAACCGTGGTTCGCGGTTTATCGAAAATTTCAGCTATCTTGCACGACGAACGATTCGCTCCGAAGCAACTAGTGGTTCGGATGCGTCTCGTGCCTCTTGAATTTCCAACGATATCGAAAATGTATTTCTTTTTTTTTTTTTTTTTTCTTCTTCTTCTTTTTGTTACACGGTAGAACCTGGACAGAGAGAAGAGTAAACGGTTGCTGTCGTCGAGGATGTTGAACTTTCTCGTGCCCTTGCGAGCTTCGTGCGACGCGGATATTCTTGGAGCACGTTCTACCGGTTCTGTTTCGTCGTCGATCTTTCGATATTTCTCGAGGAATCGGGACCGATGAGAAAGTCCAGGTAGGTAGACGGATTGGATTTATTCGTGGACGCGATTAGTATTCCGAACCGGATCGTAGCCATTTGTGTGTGTTTCGAGAAACGTCGAAGTTTCTAGATCGCGAGGTACATAAGGTATTTTAAGCGGCTGCGAGTTTGTATGTTCGCGTTACCTCGAGTTTCAACGCAGAGATCGCGAACGAGTTGTTTCAAGTATTGGGAACACTTGTACACCGGATGTTTCTTTTTCCCACCGTTGGTCGTTGGTACATCGAGAATGATTCTTTCTTTTTGTTTTTTTTTTTGGAAGAGAGGATTTTGGATTACTCGAAATCGACGCTCGAAAACGTTGAACACCGTACTGCGAGTTATCGCGCACCGCGGGCTCAGTTTCGCCTCGATGGAACTCGCGAGTGAACTGAGTCCGTAAGTGCTAAAATTAAATCGGGAACGTGTCGAGGAGGAAGCGCCGCCGGGCGGCCGCGTCACAAGCTGAAACTTTTATTTTCGGAGAAACATATCGCCATCGTAGAGCAAGTTTTGGCGCACGTGCTCGTGGACCGCGTCTCGCTGAGAAATGGGTCCCGCGGCGGCACTCGCGCCGATGAGTACGTTCACGCGCTCGAA
This sequence comes from Ptiloglossa arizonensis, assembly GCF_051014685.1. Taxonomy (NCBI): domain Eukaryota; kingdom Metazoa; phylum Arthropoda; class Insecta; order Hymenoptera; family Colletidae; genus Ptiloglossa; species Ptiloglossa arizonensis. Next base: position 18,524,967 of record NC_135054.1, read on the forward strand.
AACGTTGTTGCGCGAACGGTACGACGAGCTCGTAACTTGGAAGCTCCAGGCGTGGAGACACCGACCTCGAGAGTTCAATGTCAGTGCGCGTTCTGCTCGCGACGCTTCCAAGTGCAGATTTCGAAAGCTCGGCGAATACGAGTTCCGGTTCTGAGAACTCAAAGGCAGGGTACTTTGACGGTGGAAGCTCGAGGTCGAGAATTAGATGGAAAAGCACCGATCTCGAAACTTCGATATCGGAACTTTCCGCTCGCGGTACTTTCGAGCACGGACTTGGAAAGCTCGGGGAAAAAGAGTTCGGGATCTGAGAACTCAAAGACGAAATACTTTGACAGTGAAAGCTCGAGGTCGAGAATACTACGAAAAAGTATCGACCTCGATGGTTCAATGTCGAAGCGTTCCAAGGTGTGCTTTACAAGCTAGAGGTCGAAAATTCTGACTTTGACAACTCAAGGTCGGTGGTTCTGGACTTGAAAGCTCGAGGTCGAAAGTTTTGATCTTGGCAACTAAAAGTAAGGTAGAATACTTTGACAGTGGAAGCTCGAGGTCGATACTACGATAACAAAGCACCGACCTCGATACTTCAATGTCAAAACATTCCAATGTGTGCTTTACAAGCTAGAGGTCAAAAATTCTGACTTTGACAACTCAAGGTCGGTGGTTCCGGACTTGCAAGCTCGAGGTCGAAAGTTCTGACTTCGACAATTGAAAATAAGCTAGAATTCTTTGACAGTGGAAGCTCGAGGACGATATTACGATAACAAAGCACCGACCTCGAAAGTTCAATGTCAAAGCTTTCCAATGTGTGCTTCACAAGCTAGTTTTACGAGCTAGAGGTCGAAAATTCGGACTTTGACAACTTAAGGTCGGTGGTTCCGGACTTGCAAGCTCGAGGTCAAAAGTTCTGACTTTGACAGTTGAAAGTAAGCCAGAATACTTTGACAGTGGAAGCTCGAGGACGATATTACGATAACAAAGCACCGACCTCGATAGTTCAATGTCAAAGCGTTCCAATGTGTCCTTCGCAAGCTAGCTTTGCAAGCTAGAGGTCGAAAATTCTGACTTTGACAACTCAAGGTCGAAAGTTCTGACTTTGACAATTGAAAATAAGCTAGAATACTTTGACAGTGGAAGCTCGAGGTCGATACCAGGATGAAAAAGCATCGACCTCGAAAGTTCAATGTCAGAACGTTCTGATCGCGGAACTTCGAGGTGTAGGCTCTGCAAGCTCGAGGTCGAGTACTGCCGGCTTTGACAGCTGAAAATCAAGGAGATCCGACTCTGATAGATTACGTAGAAGTTTCTCGTACGAGGAAAGTTTCTCTACAATTTTCGCGCGTTCCTGAGGAGCGAGCTTCTTCCCTCTGATCAAGCGCAATTTAATTTTCCTTAATCTGCGCAGACCCAGCATACTCCCTTCTTTCGAGTCCCGACGCCCGGACAAAGTTAAACATTTTATCTCTAATGGAATTAGTATAGTCCAGGAGGGTGGGGAAGAGGGGGCGGTGGAAGTGTTTGGATTAAATGAAACACCAGTTACCAGCAACTCTGTTTATTGAGATTAAGGTAATGAGAGTGAGCGGGGAAATTGTGCGAGGGGGAATGTTTAAAAGAGAGTGGTCGTATTAACTCATTGGGTATCAAATTACTGTTTCTCCGATATTCATATTTATTTCCTGTGAATAATATTACCCCGTAAAAGAATCTCTCCTCAAATCTACAGCCTATCTTACGAATAACACAAATCGCTTAAATTATTCCGGAATATAATATTTGTATACTTCCAAATATTAAAAAAGGTTTCGAAACATCGGAGTGCACTTTCGTTCTATCTCGCAAAAAAAAAAAAAAATTGTAAACTTTCGATACCTATAAAGACAATTTGAAGCTTAATCGGAAACGTTGTAATTTAATTCTACTTTAAGGGATTCGTCAAACATTGTTCTCTGTCGAGGTGAGCCGCGGGTAAGCGGAGTTCAAAAAATTTGCGTTAAGGCAAAGACCAAGTCGTCCCAGTTCGTTGGAACGTCGTCTGCTCGATAAAAATCGTCCTCGTGTCCCGCGAGGGCAAGAGGAAGTAGATTAGAAAAGTTCCGTCGCGAATTAGTTTGCACGCCCGCACAGACCTGGGCCATTGTTCGTTGCAGGGAACGACGTGTTAAAGCAACGATAAGAAGGCTTTGAGAGGTCCTCGAGGCACGAGGCGTTCCCCGATGAGTGGCTCCTCTTCAGGAACATCTCATTTACGTTAATGAACTTACTTGTGCCCGGGGGGTGGGCGCGAGACCGACGGAAGCGCATGGCCTCTCCGTGAAAACAAAAGTCTGGATAAATTTCACGAAACGCTTCTCCAAGTGCCGACTCTCTGCCCGTGCAACAACCAGTTGTTATTCTTAACGAATAGTTACTCAACTAGCATCACTCGCGATCGTCCTATTATAAAAATCGATTTCGAGCTGTGATTGTTTCACGTCGTCTGATCGATCACGGAGACAGTGATTCGACATGGAAGTCGATTATATTTTTGAGAATTGATTCACCGTTAATTTAATCGCACGAAATGTATCTTTATTAATATTGACTCTCCGATGAGTAAAAAATACAAACACGAACGATACAAAGAATTACTTTTCGTTCGTACGTGGAAAGGAGAGAAAGTGTAACGGAAAGGATTTGTTTCTCAAAGGAACGGGTGATTTCATTAATTCGTATGAAATTTTAAGTTAATTAACTTTTTAATTAATTTCAGTGCCCGATGTTTTGATGCGGGACATCGCCAAGGTACGCGAAGTGTGCAAACATGTACACACGGTACCGAGGAGGTTCGCGCAACAAAATTTAAGTTCGCGTTGAGAAAAAAAGCACATTAATTTCCATCCGTGAATATTAAAAATGCGATCTCGGCCACGTCTCGATTCTTCTCTTCCGTCCTTTGGCCATCCTGTGCTCGTTTCCTAGGATTCCCATCGCGGCAGCGTGCGTCAATATTTAACAGCGATGTTTATCGTACCGTGAACAACGGGAAACGGATCTGAATATCTGAAACACTTTAGAAATCGAGCTTCGTATCGAATATTTCGAAGAGAGGCTCTCGTTTAACGGTTGCGAGGAACGTTACGGGCTGAGGAGCAAAAGCCAACAATTAATTCGAACTCGGCGTCTCTTCGTCTTAACGATTTTCACCACGGTAGTAGTTCTTCGATATTTTTCCAACCGAGTCTCCGAACCGAAGTATCATCGATACACAGAGACGCGGGATATTGTTCTCCGGGTTATCGATAACAAAACAGACCACTACGAGATGAAGATAAATAACTTGGGGCGTGTAAATAGTCCGCTCGTGATACATGCCAATCCCCCGGGAATTTATCCGTCTTCGAAGCTAGATGGGTCGCTCCTGCTGGAATTCATCCGTCGCGTCTTCTTTCCAGGACAAATATTTTCCTTCCGAGTATGAGATCGGTTCATCGAGAAACATAATTACATTGGCCAGTTATCGGTCGGTCCAGGCTCTCTGGAAATTTAGAAGCTGTCCACCACTCTGCCCGGATCGATTCTCAAGGACGTTGTAATATTACATTTCGTTTGCGTTTACCTTCCATCGAGCACCAAGGATTATAAATAATTCGCGATATCTTCTGGAAATTGGTCACTCGATCGAAATAAAATCTGTACCTTCTATTTTCAATCGAGGATAAGGTGCGACGACACTCTTCCGAAAAATTTCTCACGATTTTTGAAATTCGAATTACAGATCTTGGGGGAAGATTTACAACTGTTCAGAAGGCGACGAATAATGTAAATTTAAGTTTCAATAGTCGTTTCACCACGATATTCTTGCTTCATAGATAACTGAATGTAAATATAATATTAAAAACTTACGGTTGTTCTCGAAGGGAAATATTTTATCAAGTATCCAGTAATTTCATTTCAAATTCGTCGTTTTGAAACGTCTAGGCAACGTACTACATTTTCTACGGGAGAACTTGTACAATTTTAATCCTAAACTCGACTCCATCGTCCAATGGTTTCGACTCTCGGAGAGTCCTTGACATTAGAAAACCGTTTATCCGGTTGGAACACTCTCCGAAGATCTCGGTTCAGCCGCCAACGCGAACGATAAAAAAAATCTTCAAAAATTCTCCCGATGAAATCCAACGACGTCTTTGGAACACCTCGTAGAGCAAAGTAGGATTAGAGAAAAATGCCAGGAAAGGAGTTCACGAGGGATTTTTCATGGATTAGCCCATGCTTCCCTCTCGCGATGTTGAGAGTACGTTTTTCCGCGCAGCTATCGTTTCAACATGCTGGATATACATGTACGTTCTTCGGGGTACGCGATGGTCGGTTGTTCTTCTACGGATAATCCCGGGGGCGTTTTACAGGTGTTACATTATTTCCTGTCACCTGGTGGCACTAGCTTTTTCCCCAACCCCAGTCGCTGTTCGCGCCTTACTCTCGTTTATTTCACTTCCGACGTTGTTTCGCGACTACAGTTTTTGGAAACACTTTACAGACACGTAGGAGCCACTTTTTCCCAATTTTCCACGGTTTAATTGGCTCCTTGAAATCTTACCACACTCCGGAACCTCGTCGAGGTTTCCCACGAATGTTCAACGTGACAGTTTCAGGTAACCAGTGAAGCGAAACTGCACACATAAGTCGCGAGTTGTAGTCGCATCGAGACATTTATTATTTCCGTTCAATGTTTTCGAACGACCGTTTGTGGACACTCTCATGAATTACCGGGAAAATATAATCTGAAGATAAATTTAAATTATAGCGAGAAGGAGTGTCGAAACGAGAAATAAATGTCCAGATAAATTCAAATGTAAGATAAACAGTAAGGCATATAATATACTAAAGTATGGGAGGACGATGTGTGAACACAAAGTTCATATATAATTACACATAATATAATATAACGCGTCATTGATAGATGAATCTAGAAAAGAAAATTATGTAGAAACTTGTAAGAGACACGAGAGATTTCAGAATATTTTGTGCCAAAAATAATCACTGAACTGTTTACCGCCTTCCTGTGTGTAATACGTCAAAGGAAGATCAATCTTTGATCGAAGATGCTGTCACGTCACCTGCGAGTAGAACACAGACAATCGTCCAGATACTTTTTCTCGATCGCAACGTGGTCTGACCAGAACGTCTGACCCAATACGATCCGTAACCCCTTCCTCGCAATAAGATTTATTACTCTGTAGAACAAAGTAAAACAAATCGTAAATCAAAAGGTCGAGCAGCAATAATAAATGGCTCGTCACGGCTACGTCGAGCAACGTTATCGATTTTCACGGAAGCATTGTTTCTAAAAATAAATAATTTTCAAGAAACGACGTACCTCGAACCTCGTATCGTTCGAAAAGTATCTGTATTAAAATTCGTTTCGCTCCAGACCGAAAATATCTATTTAAACGTACATCCAGCGACAATTAATCTCCGTGGGAGTTACGGTAACTAGCATTTGCGATAATTGAACGACCACGAGTCTCGCGATATCATCGTTTAAAGATTCGTCAATCAGACGAACGCGGATCACGTACACGCGCACGCTCGAAGACTTATCGACGCTCGAATTGCGCATAGACTGATCGCGGCTGAACTTCAATCAGCCTCAAAATTCAACTATTCCGATCCTATCGTTCCGTTGGTTCACCGTCGATTGGCTAAATCAAACACGATTACCCATCGCACGCCTCTGTTGCGCTTCCAATCGCGCGAACCTTGAAATTTCATCGGGCGAGTGTTTTTCCACCGATTCGGTCTTTAATTCGATCTTACGGATCGGATCTTCCTTGAACGTGATCGAAAACGTTCCTTTCTTCTTCGTTGGTTTTTATCGCAACTGGACGTCACCTCGTACACGAATTTTATCAAACGGATAATAAAATATTAAATCAAAATGTATTTCATATTTGAAACTCGGAAAATCAATCCCGAGAGATTTATTTTTTCTCTCCTTTCTCCCTCTCCTTCTCTCCTTGTGGAAAAGTTTTCACGTTGTTCGGAATAAAAAATTTTCACGGAGGCCACCATGACGTATCACCGTTTCGTATACTTATTTATGACGATGTTCCATTGTTCTTCGTATCGTTTGTTATTCATTTATAGAATAGGAAACAGGGGTCTGCGCAGCCACCGTGAAATATTCACGGTTTAATTCTGTATGAATTTGTATCGATCGTTGTCTAAATTCTAATACGAGTTCTCAATTGTGTATTATCGGAGCGACTCGCGAAAGCGATTTCTCTCGAGGAGAAAAGTAACCTCGCGAATATCAACGAACGATTTTGCTTTGGGTAATACTTTTAATTCATAAAACAACGATAAACAGACGAATCGACGAATTAACGAGTTTAGACGATCCGGTGGTTGCCCGTGAATTTAATTCGATTCGATCGACTCTAACCGCGAGAAGAAAAGTTTCGTAGTTTATCGACGGGCCGACCGGCCACGTGACGTGCAATTTTCACCGCGAATAACTAGTTAAACGGACAAAATAATTTCCCAACTCGGTGGTTGACGAGCCGTCACGTGTAGTGGGGGAGGGTGCGCAAAATTTCACGAGGAACCCGGGAGACACAGGACCGCAACACGGAAATCTGTGTAATCCACTTTCTCGGTGGATATTAACGTCAAGAGGACCCGTGTAACTTTTGGTATTACGAGTAGATTACATTCTTTATCTCGAACGCGAAACCAGGGATTTAAATGAAATTTAAATGAAATTTCCCGGCAGCCAGAATACACACGCTGGTACCTCTGATAAAATTCCGTATCATCCGCGTCGCTTTAAAATCGCTTAAGGAACGTCAAGCGGCACACTATGCTCGAGGATTTATTAAATCGACAACCGGAGATTTGCCGCGGAAAAATTGTGACACCGTTGTGAAATAATTCCGGAGAGGGCGCGTGACACGCGACACGAAACAGTCACGTAAGCAACAATTCCCTGCACGTCGTGCAACAATTCCCTGCGCGCGAGCGTTTGCATCGTTGATCGTTTACAATGTTATCCATCGCGTGGTAGACACTTCGAGGACCATTGTTCTTAATTTTCGTAGGTGCACTTAAACAGAAAAAAAAGGTGCACTCCACTCTTCCACTCTTCCAAAAATATCGCGATTACTTTCCCCGCGCAACGATAAACAATACAGACATTTAATTGATCATCCACAGCTTCGCATATTCGCTCAACAATGGCACTACTACCGATAATAATAACATTCTTGAACAACACTGTAGCAGAACCCTCGTAATTCCGAATTCCCCAAGTTGTTCGAAGTCCAATTTCGAAAAGCGTCGTTCGGAGGGAAATTTTCCCGGATTAAACGCGAAATATAACCTAACCGTGGTCAGAGTGGAGGGGAGAAAAGGAAGTTCAGCGGCTTTCAGAGAGGACCGAGAAAACCGCGAGCGTGGAAGTAAAGCACGTTCGATCTCGATTTTGTCACGAAGGGGTGCCGTGGCCTCGACCAGCGAGGTAACCGGGGGCGGGGGACGTTGGGGCGGTGGTTATCGGGGCGCCGAATCTTGTAAAGTAGGTAAAGTATAACACTGAAGTCACCACGGGGATCTCCCCTCCTCCCAAACCTCGTCCCAGCTCGGTCGAAGAATCCTGGGCTTTCTTGTCAAGATCTTCCATCGATTCCTCGGATTTGAATGTTCGACAGTCCGGGCACGAACTCCCCGCGTCACACTCCGTCGGCTTTCTTCTCTCGGGGTTGAATCTCTTCCATCCCCTACCACCGACTCTCGTTCGCTATACTCTGCCCCTGACCGAATGTTTCCCGTGTTTCTCCCATCGGGAGGAAATCTCGACCGTATCCGCGGTGTATCAAAATGCTGGGAGTGTCCCGATGAACCCCATCGGCCTTTCATCTGAGATTAATTCGTCCCTTGGTATCGATTAGAAACGAGGCGAGGAAACGACCTCGCGTAGGGTGAGTCCAGTCGGGATCTGTACGTCGCGGTCGGGGAGTTTTCGGTGAATTTTGAGAGGGACGTAGCAGGGGACGTTGATTGGATAGTTGCGTGGAACAGGGGGATGATTCTGGGTAAATAATTATTCGTATAGTTTTGATTAATTTTTTTTCACTCGGAACCTTCTACGCGTCACCGAGATCGACACGCGAAAGGGTGCATCGAAGTGTGGTTTTTGCAATTTTTATTTTACACTTATTAATATTGTATTTGCTATAATAGGACAACGATCGTGAAAATTGACCGGATTATTGTACGAAGTGGTGTCGAATATTGGAGTATACTATGAAAAATATTATTCCTTTTTTTTATTTATTTTCAAACGTAGAATAATCCCTCTATCCGCAGATGCTGTAATTTGGTAACACTCTGGGTAATAGAGGTGGCTCGAAATTTCGACGAATTATCAAATCGCGATTCGGTGTCGAAAAGAATGCGCGTGGAAAACATTCCAGCTGGAACGAGAAAATTACTTCGTTAAAGTCTGACTACAAGTGTGACGAATTAATCGATTGTCCTCGATAAAGTCTCGCGTAAAACGCAGCCAAAATACTCCGAAACGTTATGTCAAGCGTTAACAGGTTAACGTGTCGGCCAACACTGGAGTGTACCGTGTGACGACGTGAATACACCACGCTACGAATTAACGTAATTGAGCGACGTTGAGATCGAGGTTCATTCAAGAGGAATACTCGATACTGTGCCACTATGATTTATTGGAAGAGTATAATGAACAAGAATTTGGTAATGTGTGCAGTAAATTCGTACGTATCTATTGACAGTTAATATTCTATCGAAGACTGACTTTTTAATTTTGTGGACGGAACAAGGAAAAGTCAGAGAGATTAATTGTCAGGATTTCACGTTTAAAAATAAACATAAAAGTTTGAAATTTATGCATCGTATTCGAGATATAAAAATTTCACGAGATATTTATCATTGAATCTTTAAGGTTGCTTCAATCTCGAAGAGTCAGTAGCAATCACAGTTGCCGTGTACGTTTACGTAACCTGTAAAATTATTAAAGAAAATTTGGTAGGTCGGTGTGTTTCTTTTTGTTAATTTTATTCGTATTTCTAACGATTCGGTTTAATAGTCCCGATAGAGTCGAAACTTACTTCGAATCCCCAATAGTTACCGAGATAGCTTCAGAGGCTTAACGCAGAAACGTAGACTCGCGAAGTCATCCACCGCCATCTCGCCGGGAATCCTCCATGCGAACCTAATTTAGATCAGCGCCCGTTTCCTCGGAGACAACGTTCTCTTTGGAGAAAATCAGTCCGAAGGAGAAACCGAAATTCCTCCTACCTAGCCTTGGAAATTGAAAAAAAAAGGAGACGGCAATTAGAGCGTTTTCTTGCCAGACAAACACGACACGTGTCGTTGAACGAGGAACTTAATTGAGATTAGAAATTGCGAAGGAGAGATATATTTTCATTTCGAAGAAATTAAGAATTTCCTCACGAATTAAAGTTTTTAAGGCGCGAGAATGTTTGCAACGAAGTCTTTCAAAGTTACACTGGGCACTAAATTGAAGAGTTTTATTCAGTAATCGATAAAACCACGTGCAGAAGTTAAGGAAACTGCGAGTTATACTTTAGAAGAATTCTCGAAGATCGAGAAGTCGAAGACATTCTTCGAAGCGCTAAAACTAGTGTACACACATTCGTCATCGTGGAAAGGAAGCTTTCAAGAATTTTATTACAAGAAGATCTATCTTACATTTCCAAGGGTGTACCGAATGCTCCTTTATTACACAAAGAACAAGATTATTGCCACTTATCGTACACGATCTTACAATTTCATAACTTCGTCAATTTTCAAGATTTTCTCGTCAAACTTCCACAAAGTATTCTCCATACCGCGTACAGCTGAATCATCGAATAAAAAAGGAGCCTCTAAAAACGCCCTTCAAATACACCCCGCAAGAAACCTAAACGAGTAACTGTAACTTCGTGAATTTTCAAGATTCTCTCATCAAACTTTCGCCAAACATTTTCCATATCGCGCACAATTAAATTATCAAATAAAAGACCCTCAAGATTGCCCGACGAGTACACCCCGAGAAGAAAAGTGAACCGCAAGCCGTAACTACGTAAATTTTCAAGACTTTCGCGTGAAACTTTTCCAAAACATTTTCCATATCACGTACAATTAAGTAAGCCAATAAAACTCCCCTCGGGCAGAGTCCCTGGGAAACATAAACCAGAGACACACAAGTGACGACTTCTGAACCAGTGATTCCCCCTCGAGTTGTAACGCAACCCCAACGACATCAACGCGATCCTCGCCGAGCGAACTTCCCTCGGTTCGAACCTCGCCCGGACACTCGACCTTGTTCACACTCGGGGGGCGTGGGGGCAGCTTTCCTCTCCATGGTCCGTGTAACAGGGCGTCGTAAATAAATAAGTTTCGTGGAATATCTGGTCGGGAGGGTCGTCTGGTCTCCCACCTCCTCGTGTCGAACCAGTGGCGTGGAACTCTCGAAACTAAGATTCGCGAACTTGGCTCGCGTACACGGCCAATAAAGTCAGAAGGAATAAATGGAACAGTGGGTGCAACCCTGATCGACCTCTTGTGCATCCAACGGTGAGCTCCTCCCAGCTCGTGCTCGGCCCAATTTGCGCTTTCGAACTTCCCTACCAACCTTTCTCCATCCTTTGAACTCATCCCCTCCTTTCGACACGAGTCTTTCTCTCTCTCTCTCTCTCTCTCTCTCTCTCTCTCTCTCTCTCTCTCTCTCTCTCTCTTGCGACTTTTCAGTCAGCCATTTTTTTTCTCCACACTTTCGCACGGTCAAACTCGAGAGCTTCGACGATGCAAACGAGTCTCCTTTAATTCCGTTCCCTCGTGTCTGACCCTTTCCCTGACCCCCGCCCCGAGCTCGAATGGTAAACAAGCTTAAAGATTGCGTTCGACGACCGTCAAAGGGGCGTGACGTCCGCAACGAAGATCCAGCGATGGTAATGCCGATGGTAATTTCGCTTTGAGGGGGTGTGAAATGTTTATTCGCGCCATCCCTTACCCCCCGCGTCATCCCGGACCAGCGAGTGCTGTTTGGATACTCGAAAGCAACAGAGGGGGTGGATCCGCGAAGAAGTAGTATGCCACCCTTTCCTGAAAGGTGACGGTTCATCCACGAGCGGTTGAATAAACATTTACTCGCGAATTTGTTAAGCTGATTGCGTCGAGTACGCGTAAACGTAGCGAATTGAGTTTTGAGAAGCGGTTCGTGTCTCAGAACCGGTGGAACTCTTTCGCGAGGGAACGTTTCGCGTTAAGCGAGAAACAATTCGAGGAGTGCACGCTGAGGATACCGCCTCGATTGTTGTGCATTTAATGAGATTACACAACTCTCCATTTAATGGAGAGAACTTTGGCGGAATTTAGTAAAATTAACGAAAGTGGAGGAGAAAGTAAAAGTTCGCGCGTGGTGTGTCGACCGATCGAAAGATCTGACTGTAAATATAAGTATCTTTGTTTAGAATTGAACACTTGGATTTACATCGTGGTACGGGTATCGAAAATTTATACCGTTACTAGTGTGATATTCGACGGTTACTTTCGAGTTCCACGTTTTCGACTATATGTTTCGAGTTTCGAGTTCTTTGACTATAACTTTCAAATTCCACCGGGTTCGACTACATCCTTAAAGTTTCACACTGTTTGACTATAACTTTAGAGTTCTTCACTGTTCGACTATACCTTTAAAGTTTCACAGGGTTTGACCGTACCTTCCAAGTTCCACGGTGTTCGACTATATCCTCCGTGTTCCACGCTGATCATATCTTTCAAGCTCTATACTGTTCGACTATACCTTTCAAGTTTCACAGTGTTTAACCACATCCTTTCAATTTCTACCTTCTCTTCGCACGTTTCTCGTTCAAACGAACGACGACACGATCACCAAATCGATCCCGACTTGCCCAATTCGAGCGCGACCCCTCGAGAAGCATCCCCCGATCGCGATTCCTAAATTTCTACGTGTAATCGCCGTTAAAAATCCCCCGTAGTCCCGCCACCGTGATATTCAAGACGCGAGAAACGAAAATTGGAATATTTTTAAATCGCGGGAAACGAAGCGAGACTTCAATTTTCTGTGAAATTCACGCCGGCCGTGGTACGAAGTTGGCCCCGCGAATAAGATAGTGTGATTTACGAGGGCCTGCGCGAAGCAAGAGCAACGAAAAGAGCGAGCAGTTTCTAATAACCCGACTCGGCGAGTTAAAAGTTCGCGAACCGCTGCGGCGCGTCGTCTTAAAAATGGAGGTTAATTATCCGCCACCCATCGTCCACGGTTCCCCCGTCGCTTTCGCGTGGTCGTATTTTATGCAGGCAGAAACTTGCTGCGACCGGACCACGGGCTTCGCAGTAAGCTCCGAGAGTGTATTATTCAGGGGTAGACGGCGTTCCGCAATTAGACGCACTTAGTACTTCGCTGAGCTGAGTTGGAGAGCCTTTGGTGACACGATTTCTTCCGTGCTTTTGGAATTCCTCCAGTTCTTGTTATTTTCCTTTGACAGTGCCGTGCTCGGTTTTAGGAGCGTGCACCGTTGAACGCGAACATAATAAATTGCTCCGAGTTGAAACAATTAGCATTAATATTAACGGTAACGTAACGTACATACAGAAGTAAGCGCACGGCATACACGTGGAACACGCGAATACAGTTCACGGAGCAACGAATCGTTTTATTCACCGGTCCCCGACGCTACGCGCTCCACCTTTTATTCGGAAATATAAACTTTTTCACCTTCGCCGCGTTAATTTTACGTTTAAAATCGTAAAAAGTTTTATTCGCGCGAGACTATCGTCCCTCTGCTGCGTTACGAGCGCGCAATTTTCTGCGATTTCGGCTTTACGCGATGGTTTCTCATCTTCTCGGTCGCTCTCCTGTTTCTTTCTTTTTTTCTTTTTAAACGTACATCGGCGTTTCTTCGACTCAATGCCAGCGATCGGGACTATGGTTACTCGTAACCGATATTTCGTATTTACAGAGTTTCCGCGAGAGCTCGTATTTAATAAATCCCAAGATCGTTGAGAATACTGTGAGATGATAAATACACTATCCAACCGTTTAGGATATTTTTATATTTCTAGCTACAGATGAAACATCACCTTCAAATTGCCGATAGAAATATTCCATTCGTTTGCAACGAAATGATAACTACTACTACATGGAATATTTCTATGCTACGATTCAACGAAACATCAGAAACATATTTAACAAGGTCGAAATTCGCGTTCGAACTCCCTCGACACGATAACTCGAACGGAACAGCGAGAGGCGTATACGTAACAGGTTGTATTAAACGGTGGATGAAAGGAGGAAGGAAAGCTTTCATTCACGGCGGATTTTTCCAGGATTAGCTGGATCTCCGCGTATTATTCGCCGTAGAACTATCCGCCGGTCCGTTCTCGCGATAATGGTCTCGATATCGACTGTTCTCCGGCTGGAGTTCGAGCTCGCGTGTGCGTCCACTCGCTCCATTTATATTTCTATCGCGATAGGGATCGTCGTCGATACTGAAACAAGCGGAACAAGCATCGATGAATCGTCTGGTGGAGGTACTTCTGGTCAACGGTGGTTTCCTCGATCCACGAGCGTAATTCCAACACGGAACGAACGCTCGAACGCAAACATCGTGAACGGAAGGATACTCGTTCGAGATTGTTCCTTCGGCGAAACTGTCGCCGCTGGGAAATGCACGAAGGGCCCACCGCGAGTGTTTTCATAACTAAAGCGAGCTGTGTAGAAATCGTACGTAGCGTACGGCGTCGCGGGGAACGAGAATATCGTTTTTCTCCGCGATGTAGCGGTTATTGGGGCCGATCGCGCGAACCTCTTCGCGAGACTCTTCCAACGTATCCACGCAAGGGAACGAATATCTTTCTCGAACGTAGTTTCGGTACTTTATGCTATAGATAGCTTCCCTCTCTTCGGTTTTAGCGTAGCATATTCGGGGAAGTGTTCCCGTTCTCCGTTCCGCGGGGTAAGAAAAAAAAAAAGAAAAGAAATCCCGTGCGCGAGCGTCTCGTGTCTGACTCGGCGCTGTCCTCGTTCTACTTGCGCGGAGTACCTCGTTCCCCTTAAATCGAGACTGCTCCTTCTCTCTTCCTACGATCGTGCACCGAGACGTTCGAGAACGCAATTTCAACGATCGGGAAGCTTACGAATTTATTCAATTTTGCAAAGATCCATGGTTTCGATTCCACGAAAAATAAAAGGTATCGTTGCAACGTTCTCGCACCTTTTGGTATGATAGTTTTCTACTTGCAGATTTATCCACCGTTTCGATTTAATGAATAGCAGGAGGTGTTATTACGGTGTAATTTTCTTACAGTTTCCATCGTGATATTATTCTATGTTTTTCGAGATACGAGTTTTCGCATGATCAACGAATCGAAAGAATCGAGCATCGAAATCTACCGTTGCTGTTAATAGAGCGACCGTATCGAACGTGTTCAACGCTTATTGGAGTATCGAAATTACGAAACTTTATCATTCTGCCGCCAAGTAACCAACATTCGCCACATTTACCTGTAATTATATCAGATACCAAAAGTAGGTGCGAATTAGGTCGAACAAATTTTCAACTCGCCGAAGTAACTAAATTATGAAACTAATCGTTCTCCCGCCGAATAACTAACATTGCCTTCGTATCTGTAATTAAATTATCCAACAGAGGTGGATCAGAATTCACGATCCAAGCCGAACGGAAGTTTGATTAAAAACAGCAGGTGTCGAAAGAGTTTCGCGGTGCGGTAGAACGTGCAACGTTCTTTGTATCGCGTAATCTCCAAGGGACGAAAATGATTCCTTCCATAGGAATATTAAATTACGTTATTTCGGTCTCGAGAAAATCATTTAGCCGCTCAAAGCCACGGAACCCGTCTCCCCGGCGTATCGTCGGGCTATCTCGCTATTCTGTCTCCAGGAGAGTATCCACTGGCGCACGTTCACCCATACAAGAAAGTTTAATTAGCTCCTAAACCTTCCAGGCCACCCTTGTAACGCGTAGATTACGCGAAGGGCTACGGGCCAGCTTCGTTCGCGCGTAAATTCGTCAAAGTCGTTAAAGTTGCGAAACGATCGGTACAGAGTTTCGCGTTCTCAGCGATCCCGACCGTTCGAGGTCCGAAAATGAAATTTTCTTTCAAACGAATCGTCTTTGGGCGAGATTTAATCCACCAGCGGAGAGTTTGCGATGTTTCTCGTGCGTAACGGCCCTCAACCGTGACGAATCCTTCTGAATTCATTTCGAAACTCAGCAAAACGCGAAATAGGTCCTCGTGGACGATTCGAGCGTCCCTTCTCCCGCGTTTAATCCCACGGAGGGTGCAGTGGGTGGATGCTTAGAAACGGATTAAGATTTTCGATCGGTGCACCAAATCGAAATGGAAAATGGCCGACCGAGTGACGGTGTACGTTGAGAAAAATCGTGCGTCAAGTGGCAGGGAAATTCGCTTTTGTTCGACGTTTCCATTTTCGTTTCGCGGGCAACGGGACGGCGGTGGACGCCCGGCGTCGCGACGATAAACTACCTTCGGAAGGAGCGACCTGGTCCCTCCGCGGACGCGTTTCCTCCGCGTCCCGCGTTGAATTTCGACGAATTTATGCGACAGCCGAGAGACGTCGTCCGATTGAGCGCACGCGATGAAATTAATTTATGCGCGCGGCATAAAGGACGTCCATCGCGCGGAGAAAAATCGTTGATGGACGAGGTAAGGCCACTCGACGGAGAATAATCGCGAGACGAAACCTCCAGAGACAATGGCGGATGCCGCGAGTTCCGGGAATAAAGAATCGAGGATTCTTCCGCGCTAAAGTCAGGGTCGGTTAATTGTATTCGTTTCTTCTTCTTCTTTTTTTTTTCTTTGTTAAGTTGTTTCGTTGTTCGACCGAAACACAATACCACGGTTTACTCCGATGTTCAGAGATGTTGCGGACACTCCTCGAAAGTTTTTACATTGTCCTGAAAAAATTCTGTTGCACTCCATGGTGTGGAATACTCCACAGCGATATTGTCGACGATATCACGTTACTTTCCGCAATGTTCTTTGATGTTTGATCATTGCTGCGGACACTCCCGGAGAATTTCACGATTTCGGTCCGAGAATTTTTTCATCGAAAGGTATTCATTTTCTACACGTACTTCGCGTAACATTTTTTACAAAAAAATACAGCATCCACTCTCTTGGGTATAGAATTAAACTAATTCGATTAAAATAATTTCCACTTGGATAACTCGCGCAACCGTAACACCTGAAAATTTAAATATCGGTATTCTACATTGCTGAGAAGAATTCTAAACAGTATCGCGCAACGATCTGCAATTCACCACAGCGTTTCGCAAGGTTGAATCGATATTGGAGATGTTTCTGCCGTGTTCCATGGTGTTCCATGAGGTCCAACGACGTTCCATCGGTGACAGTGTAAGACAGATTTGACGAAGCTTTAAATTGTTATCGATCGAAGCCGTCTGCCGCGAAATACGAGACGCCAGGACCAAGAAGGCCTCGTAAAGAACCGTCCGTTTCCAAGACAGGTCCTTTATCCTTATGGAAGGATCCTGGCAGTCTGGAATGAACCTCGTTCGGATAAATTCCACCGTTCCCTCTTTCCTTCTTTTCCTGTGCGACATCCACTGGGCAAGGTACTTTAACGGGAATGAATAAGTCATAACGATTTGAATTCACCGGCGAAACTCACTTCTGACTGCGCGTGCGCCGTGAATCATAATCGCGTCCTCGACGCAGACCTGTCTGTCCAGCTCGTTGGTCCAGCGACCTTTGTCATGCAAAGGAGCGGTTTTAATTTTACCCGAGAATCGTTCCTTCGTTCCCGAGAAACCATGGTGGACGGTGAACCGTGTAATTTATAAATTACTAATAGATCACGTGCTCCGCGACCTCGTTCGAGCTGCAGGATTCTTATCGCGCGTAAACGTGGCTGTCGGAATGATTAATAGAACTCGAAGATCGGAGGAATTGCATCCAAGGTAAAACATTCCATTTCAACGTTACGCTTCGAAGCATCTGCGAACTGCAAAGGAAATATTTTATTTACAAATCAATAACGTCGATTTGGTACCACCCACTGATCGATTTCAACGATAGAAATACATGCAAAAAGAGATACACGCTATACGAAATTCGCGAGTGTGATTAATTCCATAGACATATTAATATCACTTGTCACACAACCTAATTTTTCACGTGTAAAACGTACCCTGTATTACCACCCGTTAATCGATTCCTGCGATATAAATTTATTCAGAATATACTACAATTTTACATTTCATACCCACAGGGTGGACACTCACTGATCGATCCCTGCAATATAAAATCATTCGAAAGCACATCGAGTAATACGTTATAAAATAAACTACTTCCTTACACTTTTATCTATAAAATAAACACTTCAATCAAATTTACCGATCTATCCCTAGGATATAAAATCACTCAAAAACACATCGCTAATACGAAACAAACTACTCTTCTGCATTTCGCAGCTACAACAATAGACACTTTGGTACCTCTCGCTGATCCATTCTTACGATATAAACGCAAGAGCACATCTTAGACAAGATATTCGCACCCACGACCGATTTCAAAATTGTTTCACCCACGAGCCGAGCCAACATAGCTCATCGATCGACGACCGCGAAATTCGTCGCAAAATACGCAGCATCGCGAACTTGCCCATAATCAGCTAAAAGATCGTCCGCGGGTAGCTTGACCCAGGCCCTAAAGGCCATTCGTTGCGATCCCGGTTGAGCCAGGTCGGCGTTGTCGATCGCAATCTCGGAAATGGCGCGCGTCCGCCTCGACGCCGCTGCCTTTATGCGACATTCATTCGCGCCGTATCCATAAAAACCGCGTTCCGGGCTTTGAGTAGTCCCGATGACGGGCCGTTGCCACGCTAATCGGCGTGAAAGGGCCACCCGTTAGACGCACACGCCGGCTTCTGGATTTATTAAAGCGCGACGAACCGAGAGGGGTGGGGAGAGGATTCTCGTCCAAGAGCGGTCAGATTTATCATCCGGCGAGCAGATTCGACGCGACTGGCAAGCTTGCGGACGTTATAAATCGAAGAACCCTTCCAAGGGCGGTGCACGTGTCCCAGGAAACGCGCCACGGGTGGGTTTCGCTTTCCAACGGGACTGTACCGAAGCGTACCGCTACCGGGGGTCGGTTTTATGGAGGACTATGATTTTTACTGGCGCGAAAACTATACGCGCCGCTCCCACGGACGTCGAATGTACGGTATAAAATTTATAGCGGGGCCGGGTGAACGCGTTGGGATCAAGTATTTCTCGGTGACGGTGTTTGGAGAGACGTTTCTCCCACGGCTTCCGGACCCAAGCTTCTTTAACGATTATACGTCTCGAGACTGCAATTAGAGACTTCGTCGGAGCGAGAGAGAAAAAAGGATCTTTGGTCGGGAACGAAACGTGGTATTACCTTGTAAGTGGAACCGGTTCGAATCATTTCCAGTTTCCAGCGTTGAGTGCGATGCTCGATTGCGTGGTCTTCGCACGGTGAGGTAATATTGTAAATTTACCGATTTATGGCACTCGAGGATTCTTTTGCTGCCAATGAATAGGGGTACGAATGAAATCCTTCGAATCGGTACAATTAATTTCCGACCGTAATATTTTCATTTTATGTATACGCGTTTACGTCTTACGAGAGGGTGATATTTAAATTCCAAATTGGAATTTTTCCAAATTGGAAAAGCACGCTGAATTAGGTGGCGACCGAGGGTCTGTATTCGAGTCCAAAGGGTTAAGAGATTGAATAACTTTTTCCTCGGGTTCACGCGAAGTCCCGGTTCCGGTTGAGAACGCGATGTATGTGAAAATAAGCGAAGGCATTTGTAAGCTTCTCGATTGTGCGAAATAGAATTGCACTTTCGAACGCTTCGATGTATCGCGAGAGGGGAAAGAAAGACTTAAGGGGAATGTATTACCGCGCGTAAGTAGAACGAGGACCGTGCCGAGTCAGACTCAGGACGTTCGCACGGAATTACTGTTTCGCTTCGCGGAATATCTACTTGGATTAGGACTGGCAAACACCTAACGTAATAGATTCATGGCATCGGGTCACGGAAGATCAAAGTTAGCTAGAATTGTCCCAGGTCTGAAAGGTGGAGAATTTCGTACATTGATCGGGCGGTGATCGAATCGGGCACGAATTCATTTCGTAAATCTAACGATGGAAAGAAATTATCCGATAACCGGGCAAACGGTGACGAAAGAAGTTTCTAATTATAAGAAGGAAAACTATAGAAGCCTTGAGAATCTCCAATAACTCGCTTATATTAAATTTCTTGGGTACGAGCTCCCCATCTACTCGACCTTCTTAAAATATTTGCCAACACCGAGACTTTTAATCTATTTTGATGTCTCGTATGGTTGCACCGTCTTATTAAAAAGAAACGAAACTTATTTGAAAAAGTAAATTTACTCGTGACGTTCAACTTGAAAATACAATTTAACCCGAAACGTGTTTCGGAATATTTCTCTCCCTTATTGTCTTTGTGCTCGAGAAGAAACTTATCATCGGGATCGGGTTTAATTGGTTTTTCAATTCGGTGTTATTTATTCTCGGTTGAGTGTCACGAGTAAATGTTGATAGTAAATAACACCCGATTGAAAAAACAATTTAACCGGATCCTTGTTTCGCACTATTTCTTCTTTTATTGAATTCATTCTGGAGTAGCAACCTATTATCGAGTTCTCGTTTCGGTTAAATTGTTTTTTCCAATCCGGTGTTGTTTACCATCAATTCTGTAATTTTAAAATAGTATCATTCATTCGTGATACTCAATTACTTTTCCCTTTAAAGGAGTACATTTACTCACAATACTCGATTACTTTTCCCTTCAAAAGTGTACATTCAATCACAACACCCGATCACTTTTCCCTTTAAAAGAATACATTCACTCACATTATTCAATTACTTTTCCCTTCAAAAGAGGGGAATTCGCTCACAATACTCAATTACTATTCCCTTCAAAGGAATACATTCGCTCACAACACTCGATTACTTTTCCCTTCAAAACAGTACATTAACTCTCAACACTCAATTACTTTTCCCTTTAAAAAAATACATTCACTCACAACACTCGATCACTTTTCCCTTCAAAAGAGCAATTCGCTCATAAAGCTCAATATTACCCTCTGAAAGAGTACATTTACTCATAACATTCGATCCATAGTAAATAACCCTCGATTGAAAAAACAATTTAACCGAATCCTCGTTTGGTGCTATTTCCACCCTTATTGGATTCATTCTCGAGGAGCAAGCTATCATCGAGTTCTTATTTCGAAAACGTAGGAAGCCCTTCGCAGCCTTTGTTCCGACAACGACGACGCTATCGCATTTCGTTCGATCCGTTATCACGGATCCCTTCCAGCCGAGGGCGAGTTCTCGCGAGAGGGGGTGCGATTGAATTACGCACTGCTTTCGACGAACGACAACACAGAGGCTTCGGTAGCCCTCGCGATTAGGGGGTGCGCGAAGGGCCTCGCGTTCGCCTTAGGACACCGTTTAATAGCATTGGGAAAGTTGACGCACCGGTACGCCACACCCGGTACGGTGGTTAAACGCGTTGCACCTTCGTGCCCGGAAGAATTAAGTCAGTAATTCATGAAGGGTCGTCCAACAGGCACTCTCGGTCTCGTTATCTCGACGTTAAGTAAACTTCATCGTACAGTACCGGCTATGCTCGACAGCTTTCGCGATAACACCTTTGAGCAACGAGACGATAGAGCGTCTGAATTATACTCCACGATACCCTATTCTCGAGATTACCACGCCTATCGTTCTTGATACAGGTTGCACCGATTTCCGCTTCGTTTCTGCGATCACTTCCCCTCGAAAATCCTGGTCACCCGTTCTTCGTCCACTATGCGTGGAAATTTCGAATTCTTCACATTATGTGTCGCTATGTATAATCATCGACCACTGCTCCCTTCGTTCGTGGTGTCATACGAGCGAGTAGAACAGCGAGATAATTTCAAATAGTGCTTTGTTGCGAATTGTGCTTATTTCATCGTATATTCTCATTTAGGAAAGAAACTTGGGGAAATATCCAACCAGAAAATTTCGTTCAATTTCACTTATCGAAATCATCGCTCATTTTACCTCGGTAGAAATTCTATACCCCTTAAAATCTAAAATACTGAACATCTTCCCTCGGCTTTCGAGCACAACTTAAAAATTCACCGAGCACGTAATCCCGCGTTACACCACATCGGAGGATTCGTTTTCAGCGTCAGCTTTTCATTCGGAAGAAAATCACTCGAAAGCGATGAATAAACGTAGGTTATTCGTAGGGCCATCGTATCCACCGAATTTGCATTCAATTTTTTCTCCCGCTGTACTAATTCAAGTATGGTTCTCCGTGGCGGTCGGTTTCCGTCATGAATAATGATGCGTCGCCGCGAGTAGCTGCGTTCCGCGTCCGCTCGTGCTTAATTCGTCGCTCGCGCCGGTGCAAAAACCGGGCGAAACCCTCTGTTTTTAAAAGGAAGCTTAGCGAGCATCGAAGTTTGTTAACGAGGACAACTACGCGGTAAACTATGGGGACGGGGGCCGAGTACATCGCGAAACTTTGCCCGAAGAAACCTAGACCGCGCTTGTAGTCATTCTTCCCTGAAAATTCTCGTTATAAAGTTTCGCTCGTCGTACGTAGCTGATATTCCAATTTTCCTCCGCGAGTCTCTGTCTATTTTTTTTTTCTTCTTGTTTTTTTTTTCTTTCGTTTTTCTTTTTTTTCCCTCGCATCGTGATCGTCCACGTAACAGCGTGATTGAGAACGATGAATGGGGACGACGGGGACCGGGGCCGTGTACACGTGCGCGAGCATCGAATCTCTTTAATAATGCAGGATGTTCTCAAATCCGGGCACCGAAGTTTCGAAAGCACGGAAGGATGATAGATCGCGCGAAACACACGTTCGACTTATCCATCGCGGAACCCGCGATCTTCAAAAACGATTTATACGAATTTACGAACCCCGTATCACGGGCGTCGATTTCATTTTTACGCGAACGCGAATAAATGACCGTACCCGCGCAGTACGCGCAACGATCGTTCTTTTTTTTTTGTCTCGTGTAGCAAAAATTTAGATCCGAAGCGTCTCGGTGAATTTTATAAAAAATCGTTTCGTACGGAGTACAATAGCTTGCATTCGTGGCGATGAAAGGAAGGTCTTTTAAATCGAATTAAATCCGAGAAATCTTTCGAACGAACAAATTGAATCGGTAAAAATATCGTTGTCGCGGCTCTAAATACTGATTTTCGTTATTTACGAATGAATCTATTCTCGTGTAATTTCGATACGTGCAATTTCATCGGGAGAACGTTCTCCCGTGACCGTGGAAGGAAGGGTCGTTAAAAGAGTTGTTTATTGTATTATTTCGATCGCTCGATATTACAATTACCGGTACAGGGAACATTTTGGAGACGAACCGAGATATTAACGAGAGGAAGGGCAAATTGGCATCGAGATACAATCAATTTGATCCCGTTTCGATATATCTGCTTATCCATCTGTTGCAACGAGTGACCACTTGAATGTCCTTTCGTATCGATATCAAACGACCATCGATACTGTTACTTTTCCCTAGCAACACGGAGTTTAATTCGATATGCGTGCCAGCCATTATCACTTCCAACGGAAAGTATCGCGATATTGCAACAACAAGCTTTAACACGTAACGCTCTTACCGCAGGAGTGAGCCGAAATGGCTCACGGCTCGTAGGATGCAATGAGACAGTGTTTACAAAATAATTAGCGAGAGCATACACGGAATATCAGGCTCTATTTGCAAACAGTTAAATGGATCTAGTTGTGCTAGTCCAGTTCGTTAAAAGGATCGCGGCAATGCAAACACGGTTGTAATTTCGCAACAAGACAAAACCGGACGTGTAAGCTTCTGATCCTGGAGTACTGGCTCTTTTGTTGGTCTTTTGTATTTTCAAACGTTTAAAAAGCTTTCGATTTCGCGCCACGAGTAATCGTCGGCGGACTATAAGGAATAGTTACGTTAACTATTACCTGGAATGGGATCAAGAGAAATATACGATTCGAAATTTATATTCATTGGGTACTTTGCTACACGTAATAGTCTCGAGTGTAAATATGTTTAAATTAGTGAGAAGCTAGACGTAAATTACGAGATTAAATATCTCTTGAATGGATCATTTTGATCATACCCTGTTCATCCATTCGTATTACCTTGGATAAATCTTACGAACTCGATCTCATTTTACTGTGTATAAAACGCGCAAAGTTCTTAATATCTCGGCGGGAAGTTTGTTAACGAATTAATTCGGAAAAGTTGCTCAATTGCTCGGGCAGGAATAACGTCGTTTATTATTCGAATAGGCAAATATTCCAATTAAGCGATATTCGTGTAAATGCGTATATTTGTAACGAGACCTTGGAATGAAATGTAACCAGAGTTCGAAACTGTGAAGTTACGAATAGCCTACCGCGGGAGTTACATTTCAAAGTGTCACGCCATTACACATACGCTCCCGTGCATTTGAATAATCGTAAGTTAATTTGACAACTTTCTCCGTTACACCGTGTCTCTTCCCAACTGCGAGTCGTGTATAATAATTTCTGATATTTCCATTCGATCGACTCAAAAATTCAACCGTAGCACATCTCGATATTATCCCAAACATTCGACCGATTTATTTTCCTTTGACTTTATCGACACCCCTGTGTTACGTCCTCTTTCTTCGTTCGAGGCTTCTCTTTCGAGAAAATCGAGCACGAAGTTACATCAAGCACACCCATACTTGAAAGATCGCACTCGACTACTGTACTAATTATTACCCAATTAACAAATTCTAAACACCGTCAACTATTCAGCACTCCTGTAACTATCATAAATCACTCCTGGATACTTATTACTAAATACCAGAAATGAACTACTATTAAACCCCAGTAACTACCAATCACCGAGAACACAACGATCGAGCTCAAAGAAATCCGTTCTTTCCCAATTCCTTCGTTCCCAATTTCCTCGAAGAGGAACTCTCCAACGGAGAAACTTCGTTCTTGTTTTATTTATAGACGTGGAAGACTTCGGGTGTACCCATCGCGGAAAAATTCGTGTTTCATTATCGACGAGAAGATTCTCTCGCGACCGAATCGGCTCGTATGTCCCGGCGAGTAGATACGGAGGGTGGTGTAGAGACGCGAGCGACGCTGTCCGTCCCTGGACACGAACCATAGTCTCGCGCGGTGGTGGTTGATCGATCCCCCACTGCCGTATCGACGCGTCGCTGGACTTACGCCCATGCCCCGTGCGGAGGTGGGCAGCGTTTGCGCGGAGCATGCGCATCTAGGTGCGAGCGGTGTCGCTTGACGCCAGTCTGCCCGAGGTCGAACTGACGGCAAGATCGGCTCCCCTGGTTTCCAGCGCGTACCCTCGCGGTCGCGTCAACTCGTCCGTTCGTCGATCGTCGAGGTTTCCTCCGTGAGTAATCGCGCATTCCCGTGGACTCAGCTCGACGATAATGCCGGGTCCACGTGACGGTTCACGGCGGACGAGCCGGTAGTGCAGTGCGCGAGAGCATCGGTAAAGTGTATCGGGTTCCAGTGTCCGCGTGTGCCGCCGAGACTGCTCTCTCGCGTTCGGCATCCTCGCGACGAGGGACTACGGTCACGGGTCGAACGTGATCCAGAAACCGGACGAGTAGAACGAAACCAAACGGAAAAGAAAAGTAAAATCGAGTGCGCCCTCCTCACCGAGATGACGGTTCTCCCGTGACGATGATCGCGACACGCAGTGTGACAGTGATTCGGTCTCGACTCGCGACTCTGTGATCGTAGTGTCCTTGGATCCTGTTTCGTCGCGACTGGATTTACCCTCGCTGGTCCTCCCATCGGTGATCTCTCGATCGAAGACTCCGAGAGCGGTGTACTCTTCGCGAAGGGACAAAGGAAACGTCCAACGGAAGCGTCCCACCGATAGGGACGCAAGGGTGCTCGGTGTGTTTTCACAGCCCCGGTGGGCTCGCTGGGCTGACTCGCAAGGATGAAGCGGACCGTTAAGCATCCGAGGGGTGGATTTATCCTGTGCGTGATCCGAGCAGGCGCGTTTTATCTCTACCGACACGTGAAACATGCAATTAGAAATGAGATCGTCTTCCTGTAACTCGGGCCGTAAGTTTCGAGCGATACGATCGTGCGGGGAAGTGGGCCGAAGAAATTGGCGCTAAATATTCCTTTGGTCGTTCGTGAACCGCGAGGACAGAGCAACCCCGATACCCCCACCGTTTCACCGAGAGGGATCGGTATCCCGTTTCCAGGATACGTCCCAACGAACGTGGTAGAATCGCGTATCGGAAGTTGGAGAATCTCGAGGCAGTCTGACGGTGCCAACTTCCCGACTATTTACCTTTCAGAACGCTGACTCGAGGATGTCTACCGCCGCGTGTTGACTCCCCAGTCGAGGTACCGTCAGCACGTTTCCCGTGCCAACGTAGATAGCCAAACACACAGCCTCCGCTCGAAAGGAGACTCGATTCGGGTCGGAGTGCACGACCCCTTTTAGAATACCGTCGGACGTTAACCACGGTCTGGATGAGGATAGGACGACGCGAGAACTGGTCCCGGAACGATCGAAGATCCATCGGTTGAATCGAGCAACTCGAAATCCCACGACGCGTACCGCGATCACTGATGCATCCTGGACGTTCACCGGGTCCTCGCGGCAACGAGGCGGTCGTGTACGGTGGTGTTCCGGGCTACGTGGCCGGCTAGAACCGTGGGATGATAGCCTCGATCCTGATCGATTGATCGCCAGGCGTGGGGACGGGGTTTCAAGGGCGCGAACCAAGATGACGTCGTCGATCCTGGCGCTGCTCGGTCTCGTCCTGGCGTCCGCCAGCGCCGAGCTCAGCTCGAGGATCGTCAGGACCAAGTATGGCGAACTGTCGGGCATTATCGTGACCCTCGATCGTCACCTCGAGAGCGTCGAGGTGTTCCGCGGTGTTCCTTACGCGTCACCGCCCACCGGGTCCCTGCGGTTCATGCCTCCGGTCAGCGGTGCCCTGTGGCACGGCGTCAAGGTTGCGGACAGGTTCGGGCCCGTATGCCCGCAGAAACTGCCCGAGCTCAGCGACAAGATGCCCCGCGGTAGGGTCGAGTACCTGCGGAGGATGCTACCCTACCTGAGGAACCAGAGCGAGGACTGCCTCTACCTGAACATCTACGCGCCGGTTCAAGGTAAGACGTTTGATATTTATTCGGTCTCGATGATTCCACGAGCTTCACAGGCTCCTCGGATTCTGGAATTCCGCCACTGTTCTACCCTTTGTTTAGCGGAGACGCGCGCGCGGAATTCCACGCAGAATTCGTACGGGGATCATCGTGGCGCTCGAGCTACGAATTCTGTGTCGAGTTTCAACCGAAGTGGATATTTTCGTCCACTTATGCGGGGAATGCGCGATCCTTGCCGGGAGATTCGAAACGAATGTGATAAGGAAACGTTCCCAGGGTTACCGGGAAAGTATCGTTAACGGTGGAAATCTTGGACGATGATGGAACCCTGAGCGAAGTAACTTCGATGAGAATTATTAGAAATTATTCTGTGTAAACCATCGAGAACTCGATGGGGGCCCTGCGGGTAATAAAGTTCGAACTATAAACATTACGAATAGGGCGGAGTGAGAAGGTATTGGTATCGGTGGGAAACTTGGGCGATGATAGAATAATGTGTGGAGTAATGTTGAATGGAATTGTCAAGAAAATTTTACGCTAAAGGATGGTCGAGAATTTTGGTTACGTGTATTACATACGCACAGTATATAATTAATGTTAAAGCTATAAACATTCCGAATAGGGCGGAGTGAGAAGGTATTGGTATCGGTGGGAACCTTGGACGATGATAGAATAATGTGTGGAGTAACGTTGAATGGAATTGTCAAGAAAATTTTACGTTAAAGGATGGTCGAGAATTTTGGTCCAGCGTGTATTACATACGCAGAGTATATAATTAATGTTGGAGCTATAAACATTCCGAATAGGGCGGAGTGAGAAGGTATTGGTATCGGTGTGAACCTTGAACGATGATAGAATAATGTGTGGAGTAACGACGAATAGAATTGTCAAGAAAATTTTACGTAAAAGAATGGTCGAGAATTCTGGTCCTGCGTATAATAAAATTGAAACTATAAACATTCCGAATAGAGAGTAATGATAAAGTATTGGTATTAGTAGAAATCGTGAACGATGATAGAATGGTGTGTGAAATAATTGGTAATGAATTGCACAGCGCGAGGTCTTGTATCTTCCATTTGTTTTATTAGTACGAAATCACTCGTCACGTCGGTTGGATGACCGTTGTTTATACACGGTGGTTCAGAAACACAAGTCCATACTTCAGAGAGTACATCTACGTAGTAAAACGAGTAGAAAATGTCCCACGTATAACTTGTACAATTTTGTTTTCGAGTTTTGGATAACAGGTGTATTTCCAAATTACTCTGTATCAAAAGCTACACGTATTAACAACGTAACGTTCGATTTTCTACAAACTATACGAATGAAAGATTCTCGTTTATCTCCCGTTGCGTAACCCATGACCATCTGGTACTCCACAGATCGTTCTGTCGTCATCAAAAGTTTCCAATAATAACACTTCCTCGGACGTATCCTTCTGAGCCCTCTTCTTCGTCGAAATAAATCGTTCTTTCCCCGTGACACGCTTACTTATTTCATCCACACAAGATTAGTATCGCCAACGAGAACCAAAAACTCGAGAAACAATACGCGTGTGCTCGCGAGGTGAACGCTATCCAGCTCAGGTTAAAATTCCATGACTCTCGTGATCAGTTTTAAGGATTGTACTTATTGCACATATATCGCTTTGTACAGATCGACGAGAAACGGTGTATAATCAAGGTCCACGTGAATCAGTCTTAAGAAATGAATCCAGAAACGAATTATTATCGGCACGGTTCGCAAGAAGTAGGTCCAAAGGTCGCGTAGGTGTCGTACGCCCCCTGTTCGACTTTCCGCGTCTCTTTTCGCGTGCTTTTCGCGTTATCATTTCCAATGACACGGCCCTTTGTGTTGAATAGGCGCGCCCGAGTCCTTTCGAACGACAGAAAATGTATGCCGATTCTTCAACAGCTTTTCATCGATGCTCCACCGTTGTCAAAGAAGTCCACGGTGCATTTCCGTCGCGCTCGGATCGTGACGTGGATTAATTTCGATATAAAAAAAATAGGGAGGGGCGTGGTAGGGGGTTAGATAAAGCCGGAGAAGGTTTTTTTTTCGCTCTCGCGTGCACGCCGACGAATGAATACGTCGGAACAGCCGCTCGATGGAGGTAAACGAACGTTATTGCGATCTGCTTGTACGCAGTATCAGCGATCTGTGGCGTTGATCAGTGATTCTCAACCGAGCAACGAACAAACTCGAACCCGTGGCTGTCTTGGTATACCTACCGGACGTATTTCCGCTGGAAATCTTCGACGTGTCCACGATAAAACCCGTATCTTCGCTTCGTGAATATTGCAGCCACCGAGACGTCTGTGCCGCGAGTTACGGGGGAAAAAATCCTATCGATCGATACCTCGGGGAAAATGGAGGGTAAATCGACGGGGTTGAACCTGGAGAGTAGTAGCGTTTGAAATTTTTGGTACTTGGTAGATCAAAGTGGAGACTATCGATGGTAGAATTACGTTCGAAGAAGGTATTTAGGTGATTTTTGTGATTGTAAAGTTCAGTGGTGTGTGAAATTGGTAATAAGTGACACACAGGATTTCGAAGTATGCGAAACTGGTAAAGTAAGTCCATGGGAAAATAGGATCAGATTTAAAGCGATGACATTAATTTCAATAATTGTGAATTTAAGCGATGTACAAAATTACACGCAATGTTAGAACAGTGTTACAAAGTGCTCAAACGTAGAGACTCGCCGTGTTTAATTTTTGCGCAATCTTTGAGGGATGAATGTATAAACCTAGGATTAGATTTAAAGCGACGCCACTAATTTCCGTAATTGCGAATCGAAGCGATAGCCACGCAGCGTAACGAACGACACCGTTACGAAGAGCTCGAGTCTAAAGACTGTTCAACCGTGTTCGACTCTTCGTCCGAACCTTGTACGAATAAATACAAATAATAAACGTACGCTCGGGGTAGGCGTACCGCTAATTTCCATAATTGCGCGTTGAAGCGACGACCGTCTAAACGCGCCGAAGGTTGCACAATGCCCCGAGAAACTAAACGTTGAAATCCTACGAACACCGACCGAACGCTCCAGAATTCGAGCATTGGCAAGTAGGGGTTTAATGCAGCAACACTGGCCCCGATTAGTATAAAATGAAACGCGTCTAGGACGAAATCCCCTCTTTGTAACTCCGGCTTCAGAGTCCCCCGTGGAAAAAAGCACGGGTTGAAAGCTCGACTGCGGATACGTTCCGCGGATTCTGCTCGAACTGGCTCGCCTCTTGGTCGTACTCTCTCTCTCTCTCTCGGAATAATAACCCAGCGGCGAGCTATTGTCGACCGTTGCAAACAAAGAATCCATGAAAACGACCATTAATTTGGCGATTTGAATGGGAAGTGTTATTTTATAGCCGCGTGTTCGCTTCTCATAAATCGCGCCTCGGCCGTGGAATTCACCTGATCGCCCATCCACCCTCTCGCCGTACCGACCCTTACCCCCCTGGTCCCTCGTCGTTCTGGCACGAGCTTCTGTCCCCTTGATGTTAGCGCGTGCGCACGTTCTGTCAATTTGTCCGTATTACACATGGATCCCTCGTGTAATCGAAATCGGAGACAGATTTGTTTAACCGAGAATCGTCATTGAGACGCAACGGAACGATCGATATCACGTCGATTCGATGACTCTGTCAACGTTCGGTGAACATTCGACGTTGACGGTGTACTTCGACGACTGTTTTCTGGACTCTCGAGTCGAAGATCTCGAGAGTCTTCGTTGTGTGTGTTTTTTTGTTTTTTTTTTTTAAGATTCCTAGAGACGGGTACTTGGTTTTCGGTACTCCGCTCATTTAGTTCGCAGCTCGACCCTCGTAACGATTCCGTAACGAGCAACGGTTCAATTGGCCCTTCGTGTACTATTTTTAGGTACCATTGTGATACTGAATGCAACTCCTCGAGAACAGACGAAAGCCGGAACAATCGCGAAGAATGTTCCCGTTGATTTAACGCTACGAGAATTTAACAAATTTTGCGTTTAGATTTTTACCTGGAACATGTGTTTCGTCGTAGGTGAAAATCTATGAACACTTCGAACACCGAACTCGAACGAAATGTTTCTTTTCGTTTGTTATTCAGTCGGGACATTATTTCTCTTCATTTTATATTCTGGTAATTATTTCTCAAAAGAGAGTTCATTGAGCTGGTTGTCCATGGTAGATGTTTATTTATAATCTGTACGAAATACAATGAGCTGGTCCATGAAAGTGTTTTTCGTCGGTTGAGTTCTACTTTTCACTGTGAGTTCCGAGCTCTACTATTCGCTGTGAGTTCCCTTTGAGTTCTACTGTTCCTTGTGAATCAGTGACACATTTTGGTCGTAATATTTAACGAAGTGGAAGCTTTGGTAACCTTTATCTTTAGAAATTAAGCGGTCTGTGGAATTACACATAATTTCGAAGACTCGTCTACTTATCTCGTAAAAGATTAGCCTAATGCATTTTTGTAATAATATTAAACGAAACGTTGGTAACTTCTGTCTTTGGAAATTAGGCGATCTCCAAAATTAGACATAATTTTGGAAACTGATCTATCTCGTAAAAGATCAGTGTAATGCATTTTCGTAATAATATTAAACGAAATATTGGTAACTTCTATCTTTGGAAATTAGCGATCTGCAAAAGTAGACATAGTTAGACGTATTTTCGTGATAATATTAAACGAAACATTGGTAACTTCTATCTTTGGAAATTAGGAAATCTTTGGAATTAGATCTGCAAAATTAGATATAATTTTGTAAACTGATCTATCTAGAAAAAGATTACCGCCACGTATTCTCGTAATAATATTAAACGAAACATTGGTAACTTCTATCTTTGGAAATTAGGAAATCTTTGGAATTAGATCTGTAAAGTAAGATATAATTTTGGAAACTGATCTATCTCGTAAAAAGATTAGTGTAATGCATTTTCGTAATAATATTAAACGAAATATTAGTAACTTCTATCTTTGGAAATTAGCGATCTGCAAAAGTAGACATAGTTAGACGTATTTTCGTGATAATATTAAACGAAACATTGGTAACTTCTATCTTTGGAAATTAGGAAATCTTTGGAATTAGATCTGTAAAGTAAGATATAATTTTGGAAACTGATCTATCTCGTAAAAAGATTAGTGTAATGCATTTTCGTAATAATATTAAACGAAAGATTGGTAACTTCTATCTTTGTAAATTAGGTGGCCTGTGAAATTACGCGAGCCCTCAGACACTCGTCTCTACGGGAATCTGTCGTCCGAAAACAAACGAGCGAGCGTATTCGCATGGAGGCGGTGGACCGATAATCTCGGCGATGTGTCAGTCAGCGAACGAGCACTCTGGCAGACGTTTCCCCGGTCCCATCGAGTTCACGACGCGCTTTGCCGATGGCGTCGAGTTCAATTCCGCCCTAACCGCTTATTCGTACGCCGAGCGATACTCGTACGCAATCCTGGCCGCGATACGTGTTTGCAGATCACTTTAGCCGGCCGAAAATCCATCTATACGTACCTAGGTGGTAACACGTTTCGAGCATTTGTTTCGAAGGATCCAGCAGTCGGTTTCTATCTTCCGTGGTACTCCTCGTCGGCTTCGCTTATCGCTTACCGACTCGAGAGTGAAAAACGACGCGAACCTCTCTCAGGGAAGAAGCTTCCTGACTGCTTCCCGGCCGAGGGACTCCGCGAGCTGTCGGTTTACTTTTTCGAGGTCAACGTCGGACAAACCGGTGGTGAAATTTCCGTCCATGGGACTTTTTGTAAGTTGGTGATCGAGAATCTACCGAGAAACATGAAACGCTATCTCTTTGAACACGTTTCTTGTTGCGACGAATTATATTTTGGGGCCTACTCGTGTTACTTTGTGGATAGTTTTCGAAAAACGAAAGGCATACATTTGTCACCAGAGTGTATTTTAGTCTCTGGAAAGGAATAGAAACGAATATGCATCACAGCTGAAAAGTTAGAGGACACTTCGGAGATCGTTATCGATCTTTGAACTGCTGTAACTTGGAGAGAGATAGTCTCGCGATAATCTTCCTGGAGTGATTTCGAAGATCGATATCTCCACTTTTGTGTCCATAGATTGAATTCTCCTTGAGGATTCCTTTGCACCGGGAAGAGATTAAAAATGTCAAGTTTTCTGAAGCGGAATTGAACAATTTCAAACAGCTCCCAATTGTTCGACCAATTTTTCACGCGGCTCGTAGTACCGTGACATTGAAGGTCGAAGTTGTTTCTTTGCAACAATACCCTAAAAGTTGGTGCATGATTTTTTTCCCATTGTGTTATTTCAATTTGAACGAAAAACTTTCCGTTGACGTTTCGATCCAATTTGATATTGATAATGTAACCGTCCAGCCAGTTGTGAAACGTCTAATAAAAATTGTATCGTAACGATAAGCTTCCAAATTAACAATTGTTAACTTCAAATATTGCCCAAGTCGTGAGAAAATTACAAAGCTTGATTTCACTTAGTATTTCGAATGTTTAATTAACATTTACGCGCCGTTATCGCACAAGTGTGAAAACTGAGCGAACCGTGAAAGAAATTTGAAGAAAAAAAAAAAATAGTTTCGAAAGTGCAGCGATTGTCCATACCGAAGTGCTCCTTTTTTCCAAGGAAATCGCCGGAGTTTCTGGCTAGGGATGTCTGGCTCGGGCGTTCCGTTTCTACTTCTGGGTAAATGCGCGCTTTGGAAACGGTGTACTTAATTCGGAGCAAGCGTTTGTGTTAGAAAGTATTGAAATTGCGCGCCTTCAACTTTTACCGTGCAGTTGTTATCTACGAGAGTTTCTGGATCCGAGCGTCTGACTTTGGTATTCCGGTTCTACTCGCGCGATGTCGCTAACTTTGGTAACGCGAGCACTCGAATCGAGGGGAACGCGTTCGGTATAAAATACCGGGAACGTGGTGGAACGTAGATTTTTAACTTTCCCCGATGCAGGTACTTTACAGAATTTCCAGCTTTGTGTGACCGACACTGACGATCCGTTTCCACTGTCAGGTCGCAGCAAGCCACGGGACGGGTATATTTAAACAAGCATTTACTTCGCAAAATACCGCGAGCACAGATTTTTCACTGTCATTTTATAACCCCCGGGACTCGACGATGTCCCACGACACGAATGTCCGACATAGTCTGTCCGTTTCTACCGCGAACACTCGCTACCGAAACAGTGACAGGTTTGCACGATTCCATAGACGTTCGATTAAATACTCGACCGGGAAAAATCCTGGAAATAAATCGTGCATTCCCATCGTGACTTTTTCACGTGTGCGAGCATCGCAGTCGCAATTTCCATGCGAGTTATTTCTACGGAGACTTAAAGTTACGGTGGGAAGCTTTAATAGATCGGCCACGGTGAACTCGCGCTAATTGCCCGCTGTGGTTCAGCAAATACCCCTCGAAGAATGCAGGCAATAATAAAGTATCGCGAACAGCTTGGAACGATATACACGGGGGAGAGTTACCTTTCTCTTACCGGGGGTTGAAAACCAAACAGAAAAAAGAACGAGGCTTACAGACCGGCCGACCAAAGTTGGAACACGCTCGGTGAACAGACGCTCCGGGCGACGTGAATGGCAGACCGCGATTAATGTACAAACAGAATTAATTAGCAGCGCAAGGGTAAAGCGGAAAGAACGGTAGGGTAGCGTGGCGTTTTTCTTCGAAGGGGCGGCTTTAATGCGAGCCCCTTTAATCCGCCCTCGGTCGAGCCAACACGCGGGAACGCCGAGTCGCGCGGATTGCGTATTCACGTAATTTCTTGATCGAGGTAAAAGAAATTGTATTTAAATGGTCCATGCAAATCCGCACGGAGGGGTGGGGAGGGGGGCAGCGTTGCTGCATTACGTGCACCAGGGAATCTTGTTATGCTAATTCCTGGCAACATTTTGCGTTCTACCGCAGCTACGTGGATCCTTACGAAGGATCCTCGACCCGATCGATCGATCGTATCAGTTTCGTGTTTTCGAAATTTCAAGTCTCTTCTTCCCCGTCAAAGATACTTTCGATGTTTATCTTTTTCCACTGGTAATCGTCCTGGGAAAATTTGCTGCATCAGTGTCGGAATTACGTATTGGGAAGATAGGTGCAGACATTTTTTTTTTATTCCTGGGAGATTCGTTTACGGAGAAATTTATTGTGTATGATTTGTATTCGTTTTTATAGTTCCAGGAAATATTTGCTGTTAGAGATCAGTGTGTTTCGTAGATCTGGATTTTGTTGCGGATTAATATGTTTCTTGGAACGTGTTGTTGATAGATTTTCTTTCATTGGAAACGAGTCACAGCGAGAAAGGTAAATATCGTGTACATTACGAGAGGTGTGTAAATATTAATGGATTCACGAGAGACGTCGGTGTGATTCTTTCTCGCGGAACGAACGGTGACGATTTAATTTTGCGTGGTCGAGCAACGAGTATAAACGTGCCATAATTTACACCGATACAGGCACGATAATACGATAGAGCACGAAAAAATATCGGAAGCCGGGAGCGAGTGCGAGTGACGAGTTAACTAGACTTTCCCCGATCAACAGGTTACAGTTCACAGTGAGTAGAACACGACGGCACGTAGTCAGACACAGCCCCGCGCGTTTTAATGCCCGAGACGAGTAGTATACGACTCTACGTAGTCGGACACAGTTACCTCGTTTTTAAGGTCAAATTTCTGACCATACAACCGCATGTCTACTTGTCTGACCATAGAAGCATAATTGTATATGCACTCGGATTTCCACTTGGCTGACCATAGACGGATGTAATACCACTTGTCGGGCCAAACTGACGAGTAGGGGTCCTACTACTTGTCGGACCATATACGACGACGATACTGATCCCGCCTATGGTCAGACAAGTAGTATTACCCCATCCATGGTCGTACAAGTAGTATAATCCCATCTGTGGACATGCAAGTAGTATAACCTGCCTGTGACTAGACGAGTAGCATTACCCCGCCTGTGGACAGACAAGTAGTATACCCCTGCCTATGGCCACATAAGTAGTATACCCCCTGCCTATGGTCAGACAAGTAGTATACCCCCGTCTATGATCAGGCAAGTGGTATACCCCCTGCCTATGGTCAGACAAGTAGTATACCCCCTGTCTATGACCAGGCAAATCGTATTTCTCCGTCTGTGGTCAGACAAGTAGTATGACTCTGTCAATGGTCAGACGAGTAGTCTCTGCCACTGTAATGGCTACAACATCGTTAAAAAGCATCGCGTTTTAATGCTCTCGCGCTCGTTTGAAAGGCAAATGACTGCGCTATCCGACAATCTGACCAATAATTTACTAACTCTTTTTTTAATGTTCGCGATGAGTAGTATACGACGTTACATATTCAGACACGACCAGCATTGTGTAACCAGCAGCTTGCATAATTTCTCGATCGCGAAGGGCTTTGTTTAAAAACGAATAAAAATGATTTAGACCATCGTGGCTGGTAACGAACACATCATTTATAAAAACACAGACGTTACAATACAGTCAATCCTACATCTACCAGTCAAAATGACTTCCAAATTGCTTACAAGGAAATTTCTGAAAAATTTCATAACACGTTCTTTGTAAACACGACTTTCTCCATTCCACACATGCGATTAATTTTATAAATTCCTCTTTTACCTCTTACGTCAATTTTACCGAGATAAGCATCAAGTACACTTCAACACCGTTAATTCTACTTGCAATTCAACAAAGATCATTGTCAATAATCACCGATGATTCAAACTTACCGTTCTCGATAAATCGACCCCAATTTTGGTCAACTTTGAACAAGAAATCGTATCACATTTTCTAGAAAATCTTCCGACCGTGGAAACTCGACGTCGAGGTGTTAATGACCGAAATTTTCAAGTCGGTGATTCCAAGTAACACGGAAACAGATTCATCAGCTGTAAGTGACTCGCGAGAAAACAAACAATAACGATCTTGTCTGTCGTTCCGTAATCGGTCGTCAAAGTCGTCGAACCTTCGTTCGGTTTGCTGGTCTGATTTACAGACACAATCATCGGGGCGAATGACGGTTGATGAGTGGCGAGATTAAGGAGCGGCCAACCTCGTAAAGGGCCCCGTACACCGCGACTAATTATGAAATTTAATTAAACCGCCACCACGCGTACGTGTGCGGCTTTGAAGGTGCGCGAACCGACGCTGCCGTTTAGCGGTGCACTAATTCAGCGTTCATTTATCCGGCGTGAGGAACGACGAGGGTAGAACGGGGAGGATCGTGTCGTCGTTTCAGCTCGCGTCGTCGAGCTTTGCAGTTTTCCCACGCTCGACATCCGCGCGTTCCTGTCGCGCGTTACACGAGACGAACGGAAACAATCCTCCCGATCCTTCGGCAACACAAGAAGATCGAGAAAACACCAACGCGTCCTGTGGTTTTCCTGCGCGAAGTATCGAGTGGACGACAGCTGCATTCGATGCACCGACTTTCGAGTTGCAACGATAGGTGAAAACGAAATTTTCGCGTCCAGGTTCCCGAGTGACGCGATACTTTCATCTCGGTCCATTCAGTGGAGAATACGTAGCAATAATTTTGAAGGAGTTTCCTTTTTTTTTTTTTAATAATTCTTCATTAAGAAGATCGCACGTAGATTTTTTAGTCACTCGATATTCAGATCTTTGTAGGTTTGTAGTTTGTGGGGAGGACGTGGTAACAATTTTCGAGGATATTTCTTTTTTTTAATAATTCTTCATTAAGAAGACCGCACGTAGATTTTTTAGTTACTCGATATTCAGATCTTTGTAGGTTTGTAGTTTGTGGGGAGGACGTGGTAACAATTTTCGAGGATATTTCTCTTTTTTAATAATTCTTCATTAAGAAGATCGCACGTAGATTTTTTAGTTACTCGATATTCAGATCTTTGTAGGTTTGTAGTTTGTGGGGAGGACGTGGTAACAATTTTCGAGGATATTTCTTTTTTTTAATAATTCTTCATTAAGAAGACCGCGCGTAGATTTTTTAGTCACTCGATATTCAGATCTTTGTAGGTTTGTAGTTTGTGGGGAGGACGTGGTAACAATTTTCGAGGATATTTCTTTTTTTTAATAATTTTTGATTAAGAAGACCACGCGTAGATTTTTTAGTTACTCGATATTCAGATCTTTGTAGGTTTGCAGTTTGTGGGGAGCACGTGGTAACAATTTTCGAGGATATTCCTTCTCTCAAATAATACCAGTTTAAGTTCATTTCGTGCAAGTGGCTCCCACTTCTTACATCTTAACGTTCAAGAATGTTCTACTTCTTTTCACACTTTCACACTGTTTATTATTGCACGTTAATTTATTTCTCACAGAGTCGTGTTATTATACCATCGGTGATTTACCATTACTTTTCACTCAAATACCATAAATGTACTGTACGAAGCTGGAAAGAATGCACTCGATCTTCCCTCCCCCAAAAAAGTCCATCTTTTCTCAATAAATTCCATTACCGTAAAATTTCCATCAACCATGAAACAATCTTTTCAAAAAATACTACCAGCTTGAAACTTTATCTAAATCTAATTTCCATTAGCCAATCTTCGTCCATCGTGCAAAAAAAAAAAACATACAACGAGAAGCTTTCGTCGGTGGACAAAACCGAATACAATTTCTCAATGAATACGCAAACACTATGGTATCGTTGTCGATCGAAATTTTCGATCCGTTTCGTCAAAAGCTGAGGCGTTCCCCATCGCGATCGAATTTTTCGTCGTGAAAATTGGAGTCGTCAACGGTATCAGAATTTCGCGCGAAATTAGCGCGAAGTAATTCGCACGCGGCGTGCCGACAATGGAAGCTGGTTCCTTTGTCACCGTTTCGCGCCACAGGAGGGCAATGTTTCTAGGATATCGCGACACGTCCGTCCATTCGTGTGTTCAAGGGACCGCAGTGGTATTTCAGGGATCACGATCGGATGGAATTCGTGGAATAACATCGAGACAGCGGCGAACGAAAACATGCGCGCGTGGTGAGCCGGCAGGACTTTTCAATTTCGCGAGAGGAACTCGTTCCGAAGGAATAACGTTGCTTCTTTTGACGTCGCCGGGCAAAGTGTTGGGTTACGCCGAGGATCCTGTTGCGCGCGAGTATATATCGGATCATCCGGATAATAGATTTGCCGGTGGTAAACTCGCTTGGAATTTTTGCGCTTCGTTTTACCAAGCCACCGCGAAGAAAATTTAAAGAAAGCAGCCCTCCTTGCCCCTGACCTGCCGCGGGGACGCGTTTCGGCGCAACTTGAACGCGATAACGACAGATCTGTCGGTAAACGGACACCGTGCCAACGAGGAAATAAATTTACAACGTTACGGGGAAACATATCCGGGGTTTCCGCAATACACTGTATATTTTTTCTTTTTTTTTCGAGGAGGATTAAAATATCTCCAAGATTCGTATTTCACCGTGGTTCGTGACACGCAACGCGCGCGAAATTTACTTTCGATCGGTTAATGAATATGGAGAACCGATGCTTCGAAAGCTGAAGGTTAATTTGCGCAAAGACCGTACCTAGTTTGCATTTTTAGAGCGATCGTTGAAACTATATTCCCAAGAAAATTGAAAGATTATTTTTCTTTCTTTTTCGCGCGGTTAGATTTGCGTGCAGTGTACAGAAGCATGAACGAAGCCATTGTAATTCGAAAGGAAACGATATATACCAGATACAGAGGTACATGTAAAATCGGTTGGTTGAAATTCCACGGCATCACGACGTTGAGCGATGCGAGTAGAATAGAGACGTCCCGGGTCAGACCGGTCCCGCTCTCGACACTGCGCGACCGGTTTAGAAAAATTCAAGACTCGGGAATGTTTTAATTCTTCGTTGAATCCGTCGACAGGTTCGCAGTTTTCTTCCCCGGTGTAATCCTGGCGCGAAAAGAGAAGGCGAAAAAAATTAGGCCGCCCCGTGGGCCGGAGTTCAACGTCCACGTCACTTTACACTCTTCGTTAACGAATAGATAAATCCTTCGCAACTCGGATGAAAATTTTTACACACGGCATAAATCGTGCAGCTGAGAGTGGAACGAATTCAAATATTCCTCGTTTCTCGACGAGAGGAAATATTATATATACATATACCATATATATAGTATATATAGTATATATAAAACCCGTCTCGCTTCGCCGTGCGAATGTAAACTCAGTTAACCGTTTCGCGAAATAAGAGATGGCCCTCCGTTTAGAATAAAATCGTGCACGCGAGGAACGAAACGTTCCCCGATCCGCACCGTGGTGCGAAATGGTGACGAAGGGGGATCGATGATCAATTTTCCCGGATACCTTTTCATTCTTTCGGTCGTGAAGGAAGGAAAGGGTTTTCTGTTTACCAAAAGCCAGTAAATTTTATTTCGTCTCTCAATTTTCGTCTTTCGTGGGTTTCGTCGCGCGCGAGGAAACCCGAGAACTGTCCGCGATAGCTTCTCGATAACGAAGTCCCCGATACGAACAATACAGGGTTCGGATGTGAATCGATAGCGTCGTAGGAATGACCGTGTGGCCAGGTGACCCCCAGAAACAATTGAAAAACATGCATTAAACATGGCAAAAAGATGATTTACCGATACCGGGGCGCGGAGAACCTCTCGTCCCTAGCCACCGTCGTTCGGCATTATATTCTATCCAGATATCGAATGGCGAGCGGGTCGCGCGAACACCGTCCCTCGAAATATCGCGTGACACTCGCCCATTGAAACGTTAACCTTAACGCCCCGTCGGGCTACAATTTTCATGGCTTCACGAGGAATGGAAAAGGGATGTCGAAAATTTACCACGAGGGGTGTCCAGACCGTTCGAGACTTTGCTCGTGCCAGACGCCTCTTCGATGGTCGATGAATTTTCATCACGATCGACAACAAGCATCGTTACGAGGTAATTTATCCATGAAGTATCGATCGATAGTTGTACAGAGAGTTGGAGAGTGTACGAGGACGTGTACAGGAAACAAAGAATTATTCACTTTTGTTTCGTGTAAGTTATTCACGAAGTAATCAAAGAAGAGATACGGTTCACCTTTTGTTTAGAGCGTTGATCGTCAGTGATTTTTGTTCAAGTGGTTGAAGAGATAAAGAATATATAATTACTTCTCACTAATTGAGTGCGAATATCTCTTTGGAAAAGAAATGGTAACTTTAACCGAGATATTAAAATAATTCCAGACTGGTTCGAGGGAGTTTGCGCTCAATTACCAAGAGGTGGTGATCATTTGTTCTCGATATGTTTTTTAACGTTTAAAATTTTGCGTAGAGCGATATAATGAATCCATGCAACTCGTCCATCCTAATCAACAGGTTTCGCTGGAAGTAGCATCCGATGGTACGTAGTCAGACACAGTCGGCCTCGTTTGTAACGCTCGCGAGAAGTAGTATACGACGTTACGTAGTCAGACGCAGCCAGTCGTGGCCCTTAAACGACGGACTGTATAATTCGTCGATGATGGGCGTACGTGTGGTCGCTCGTTTAAAAAACAGTTTCGACTTATCGCGGTCTCGCGAACCGGACAAATTTACGCCAACCGCGTAACAATTACGATACGATCGAGGAACTCGGGTTCCCGTTTGTTCGAATTTCATAAAATTAATCGTACGCGTGATAAAATAATTCCCGATGGTATCGTCCGCGCGACAACAGCGTCGTCTGGAAACGGAACGATAACGAAAATTATGCCGCACGAAGTATCATAAATCGTTGTCACTCTGTTAACGAATGTTTGCGATTGTAGGAAATTGAGAGGAGAGAAGTTTATCGCAAAATGTCGTTGAACCGCCTCGCAGTCAGCGGTGGAAGCATTTAGACGACAAGCCAGAGGGGTGGGGGCAGCTCGGGTAGACAATAATAATAACTTCCTTAATTTTCCGCCCATTGTCGGGAAACGTTGCTACTTGTTCGATAACTATTCCGGGGTTTGCATTATCTAACGTTGTCCCAGCCTCTGATGCAGCGGGAGTCTCGAGTTCGGTCTTGTTTCTCCAGGGTTGGGGCTGGCTGGAGTGGGAGGTGTTTCACTCTTCGTGCTGGAACGTTCCTTCCAGCATTCTCGGTTCTCGACGACGTTTTGCCTGCTGAATTGTCTGAGACGTTCGCGAAACGAAGTAGGCGTAATTGGATCGATCGGGTCGAACGAAGTCACGTTGAACTCGAGCGTTTCACGATTTTCAGAACCTTGTCGAAATATTCCTCCTCCAACGAAAATATTTGTGTCTCGATTGGGTACATTTATTCGAAAGCGAAAACACACGAGGAATTTTAATATTTTCATTACACGAAATTATAATCTTCTCGATTTCGACATTTAGATTCCATTTCTAGTTCTTCTGGAGAAATATGGAAAGTGTACTTTATATTTAACGATCTGAAGGAACCATAAATAGAACAACGATTAAAATTAATTATAACGTAAAATTTTATCTACGATTGCATTTGATGCACAAGTAGTATTTAAAAAACAAACATACAGTAACGTAAACTGAATTATTCTATAATTTTCAATTCTGCTCCACTCTTAAGAACTTCAAATTTTTAAATACAAAAATGTTTCGGTTTATTCGAAATTCTGAATTTTAACTCGCAATAAATTTGACTCTTAATTTCAATTTCTTCGTTTTCCTTAGACTTGAATGCTCGAAGCATTTCAAAACGATCGCATAAAATTCTAATCGCGATTAAAAATACAATTACCACTGTCACAACTAATTTCAATTTCTTCGTTTTCCTTAGACTTGCATACTCGAAGCATTTCAAAACGATCGCATAAAATTCTAATCGCGATTAAAAATACCATTACCACTGTCACAACTAATTTCAATTTCTTCGTTTTCCTTAGACTTGCATACTCGAAGCATTTCAAAACGATCGCATAAAATTCTAATCGAGATTAACAGTACGATTACCACTGTCACAACTAATTTCAATTTCTTCATTTTCCTTAGACTTGAATACTCGAAGCATTTCAAAACGATCGCATAAAATTCTAATCGCGATTAAAAATACAATTACCACTGTCACAACTAATTTCAATTTCTTCATTTTCCTTAGACTTGAATACTCGAAGCATTTCAAAACGATCGCATAAAATTCTAATCGCGATTAAAAATACAATTACCACTGTCACAACTAATTTCAATTTCTTCGTTTTCCTTAGACTTGCATACTCGAAGCATTTCAAAACGATCGCACAAAATTCTAATCGCGATTAACAGTACTATTACCACTGTCACAACTAATTTCAATTTCTTCGTTTTCCTTAGACTTGAATACTCGAAGCATTTCAAAACGATCGCATAAAATTCTAATCGCGATTAACAGTACAATCACCACTCTTACTAACGAAACGACGTTGGAAACATTAACCTAACCGAAATTGGTACTCGGGGGACGATCGATCGCGTCTACGAACGAAGGAAATCGATGAAACCGGTGCCATCGATGAAAATGAAATCACCGATCGCGGCCGCGTCTCTGTCGACGCGAGGAATGAATTCGAAGGTATTGTGAACCCCGGTGAATTCCATGTCGAGAAGCTTCTCTTACCAAGCAAGACTCTCCACGGTCCAATCATGCGGCGCGAGCTGATGGAGCTGTCAGCTGCAGAATCGGAGGCGAATGGCCCGTAATGGATTCCTCTGTAAAAGCGGACGCGGCTAAAAGCGTGAAAGGAGTATCGGACAGATAAATATTTAAATTGGCCGAACACCTAGCGAAGGAGCCACCGAGTAGATATCGTATTTTCCGAGAGCGTCCGCGTTTACGGGTTATTTAAAGAAGTCCTCCCTCGCCGAAAGTCAACGTGAATCGATAGAGGCGACACAGAACTGCTCGAAAGACAATATCGGCCCGCAGCGAACTTTCGAGCTGTCGGTCCAACTTGTAGCAAGTCCCTGCTCGTGCTGTACACAATAGCCTCGATCCTTATACTCCTTCACCTGTGTTAATATTCTCCACTCGACACCCACTGACCCCTATTTATACCTTTCGTTCTGCACGTGGCTTTAAATGGTATTATTTTCGTCGAAAGAAAACTTGTTTGCACGGAAAACGATTCGGTCCTACCCTCCTGTATCTGTGCATCTATGCGGATCGGTATTTTATATATTCTGGAGGTAACAGATAGTTTCTGTGTGTCAAAATTGTAAACAAAAATTCCCCTAGTGCACTCTCGATGAAATTTCGTTCACACCGAGGATAATTTTGTATTAGATAGAAGAATCGACTTTTATCGTATTATCGTTGACTGAAGATTGGTAGGAAGATTACTTCTCGTCGTATTAATATTATTAACTCAAGGTGGAGAGAATTTTTACTTTAGTTTCTTTTTAATACAATTACCATTAATTCAAGATAGATGTTAAATTAATTTTCGGGGTATTGATGTTATTCTTATCCCCTCAAGACGAATACAGAAATTAATTCCCACAGTGTCGCTATCGTGAATATTATTATCAGACGAGCATCGAATTGACGCGCGAAAGTTGAAAAATTGAAGGAGCACGGTATTTCGGGAAACAGGAATCGCCATCGATCCCGTACATAGGATATGCAAAACACGCGAGACTACCGGTTGACTAATCGGGTTTAATAGTCGGGATTTTGAAGCCATACCCTTTGAAGGGA
This sequence comes from Ptiloglossa arizonensis, assembly GCF_051014685.1. Taxonomy (NCBI): domain Eukaryota; kingdom Metazoa; phylum Arthropoda; class Insecta; order Hymenoptera; family Colletidae; genus Ptiloglossa; species Ptiloglossa arizonensis. Next base: position 18,568,804 of record NC_135054.1, read on the forward strand.
CGAGTTCGATGGAGCCGTGAGCCCCGGCGTGTAAGCTGACTTCCAAAGCACTTTGAGACGGTAGGGGCTGAAAGACAACAATGGCGCTGTCGGGGTATACCCTAATCTGTCGATAATTTCACGTCGCACTCAATATCGTCTACTAACGAAGTTTGTCTAGCAACGACACGTGCACTCTCTGCCCGGGGATTTACGGGCCGATGAAGAGTCCTCGAGGCACATTATTCCTCGGAGCTTTTTGCACCGCGGGTGATTAATGATCGACCGAATTCTTCGAGAGAGGCTTCCTTATGCAACGAGGGAGAAACATTGACGCGACGACAACGGTTAAGAGCTCTCGATTTCGCGCGAAACGTCGATCCGATAGCCATCGGGTCGTTCCATAAGCGATGTTGTTTTGCATCTTGCATCAATTTCCTTCCCCGAGTTTCTCCGTATTTTTTCACCGATGGAAATATATACGGACATGTTGCAAATATTGATTTTGCATTCCCCTATTTCTGTATACAATTATCGATATTCCTTTCGTTCAAGTCGCTCTATTTTTAAACAGACTCGTTCCATGTCGATTTCAATATTTCTGAATCGTTAACGTACTCGATTGGGATAAAGTCTCTATTTTCGAATAAATACCACCGTACATTTTTTTTGTGTATTTATAGACAGTGTTTTCTTCTCTGTTGAGTGCGAAGAACAATGGAGGAAAGATATCGAGTTTATTGCTGAAATTTATTCGAACGAGTGTTAGAAGACTGAGTATGGAACAGTGATGAACTTTACATAGTTGGATCATGGTTGTGTAAGCTTGTCTTCGGTCAAAAGTTCATTCATATTAAACTACAAAGAAACAGTCACGACGAATCTCGAAAACGTTGAAAAATACGTTTGATGGACAGAAATTTTATCCCGATGAAAGCGCCGAATAATGAATAAAAAGAATGAAACAGTCTTTCGTACGTTACTCGTTGAATAAAAATTAGAGTTCGACGTATACAATGAGCGAACAAAAATTTAACCGACCAATGGAAAAACCACGCGAATAATTCTCTATACGTTGATTTTACTCGTACGAAGAAAATTTCATCCATCGCTGATTCGAAACGATTAACGCTCGAATGACTCGCACGTACGAAACGACTCAATATTTTCAAAACAATTTTCTTTCTTACGTTTTCATTGCACTCTTGGAAAATGCACTTACAAAATATCCTAATATTTTCGAAACAATATTCTTCCTTACATTTCCACTGCACTTTCACAAGTGCACTTACAAAAAGTCTTCACATTATCAAACCAACGTTCTCTCTTGCAATTTCTTTTATACTCCCATTCGATGCACTTTCAAAACGCTCAAAAATTATCAAACTAACATTCTCTCTTACAATTTCTTTTACACTCCCATTCGATGCACTTTCAAAACGTCTCAAAATTATCAAACCAACAATGCACTCGTACACTCCCATTCGATGCACTTTCAAAACGTCTCAAAATTATCAAACCAACGATGCACTGCTGCACTCCCATTCGATGCACTTTCAAAACGTCTTAAAATTATCAAACCAACGATGCACTGCTGCACTCCCATTCGATGCACTTTCAAAACGTCTCAAAATTATCAAACCAACAATGCACTCGTACACTCCCATTCGATGCACTTTCAAAACGTCTCAAAATTATCAAATCAACGATGCACTCCTACACTCCCATTCGATGCACTTTCAAAACTCCTAAAAATCATCAAACCAACGTTCTCTTTTCCAATTCTCCCCTTACACTCTCGTTCGATGCACTTACAAAGCACCTAAAAATGATCGAAACAATCTCGTTCCTTAGGTTTCCATTACCTCTCACGGAAGCAGGGGCACTCGGGGCACTGAAAAACCCGGTTTGTACTTCGCGCGGAATTAAAGGATTACACCTAAGGCGTTGCTATCGTTTCCCGAGAACGCAACACGAGTCGGGCCGGGAAATAATAAACGCAGCCGGAGGAGCACGAAGCGTCGCCGAGAATCGATCGTAACTCGGCGACGATTTGTCACGGGGAGGGTGAAAGATTAACCGGTCCGCTCGCGCGGATTACTCTCGTTACGCGGTTCGAGAACTGATTTGTCGGCAGTTCGATCGGCGAGGAACTCGTCCCGCCGCGTTTTCTGCCCGCTCGCTATTTAATTAAAGCACCCACGGAAGCGGACCGGTTACAGCCAGAAGGACGCACGCAACGAGTAATAAATTATTCGCGATAACGACGCTCGCTTCGCTAAAATTCCAACGAAGAGACTGTCGCGCGCGAGATTTCGCGAGCAGTAAACGAGAGAAAAAAGAAAAGAAAAAAAGAAAAAAAAGAAGAAGAATCCCACCGGGGACTGTGGTTCAAGGTTTCTTGTTTCGCCGCTGGCGGAAGCGTTTTCGTTGCTTCTGTTCGCGTTTCAGGGAACAAGGCGATTCTTTCGCTTAACCGTGAAACAACGGAACATGATCTGAAAAAAGAAATTTTTCTTTTTTTTTTATTCTTTTTCGCTGGTTAATTTCATTCCCAGAGAACTAATTAGAAAAAGATTCGCTCTCGTTTGGGAGCAGCGTTTTTCCATCGGTCCGGTGAAATTTCACAAGAAGTAAACATTGTCGTTACGGTAGGATGAATTTCGGGAAAATATTTTCGTCAAAACGCCCGCGTTACAGAGACGGAACGACCGATCGATAATATCCCTCCCCTTCGATTCTTAGTTTTCGCGCGCGTTTCAGATTCCTTTAACGTCCCCGATATTTTCCACGCTCGGGGTTCGAATTTTTGCGACCACCTTTTTTATCAGCGTCGCGCGAATCCGAGACGGTTCACTTTTTTTCTTTTTTTTTTTTTTTTTTTTCTTCACGAACGTACCGTGAATATTTCCTCGGACAAACGACGCAACGAAAGTCTGCATTTCCCCGCCACGATCCCAAGGAGCCGGTTATTCCTGGGAATTAATACCGCATCGTAATTTACGAGCGGTATCCTTGGCGCAGAAACTATACATTCTCAAGTTCCCGCGGAATTGCTCGGTCTCTCGATCTCCATTACTAATACCAGTTAATTTCCGCTATTAACCACGGCCGATCGAACACGGTGCTCCCGAACTTTTCCTCGTCCGCGCCACCGAACGAAATCCTTCCATTTTCTTTTCAAATCGTCGACGAGCGTTCGCGAATCAACGATCATTTTTCGAATCTCCAACCTTCCCGAATTTCGCAAATCTCGTCCCTCGCGAGTTCGCGATCGATCCACTAGCATCGTGTTTATTATTTAAACGCGTCGGATTCGAATCGCACGAAGTCGAAAGTGCGGGACTGATTTGTGAAAAATTTAACAAATGATTCACGTTGCAGTTTTACATGCGTGTTCACAAAGACCGGTGTAACATCGCGAGTTGCGATCGTTGTACGATTTTATAAATAATTTCACGCATTAGCATACATTATTTATCAATGTACAACAATTATGTACAGATACGGGTCTAATTTGTGTCTCGATACATAAATTTATACACTGACGTACGATTCGTATATTGATTTACAATTACACACATCGATGTACAATTTTATACATTGACATACGATTTTGTACGACGACCTACCGTTTGTATATTAGTATATAATTTTATACGTTGATTTTACCTATTATGTTCACCGGTTCGGCTCTTCGAAACACGCGAACGAGTTAACAGTACAAAATCCGTGCAAGAGCGATCAACAACGAAATTTACATTAAACGTCGTACAATTGGTTTCCCGAACAAACACAATAATCGGTGGCAGCGCTCACGGCGATGTTTATTTGCCCGTTGACATCCTTTGCCGCACATAATCGCGATACCTCGAGCAAACTTTTTAAAGTCCCCCCCTCCGGTCTTATTAAGAAAGTATTTGAATGCTTTCGCAGGTACAAAGGCTTTGAGAATTCTCTATAGCTCCTCGATTCCACGATCGGTGCTGGAGGTATTGTTCCACGGTCCGGGTCCACCATATTTTAATAATCGCAGATTTTTAATTAAGGAAACGGGACGCCTCGTTGGAAATTCTCGTCAATTTAATCTCTCTAACGTTTCGTATCCCAACGAAACATTTCTCGCGACGCGTTCCGCTCGACGATGAATGTAACAGTCTTCGCGACGTTTGAAGCGTCGCCCGCGGCCACCATCGACGAGTTTTACGATTACACGAAACTCACCGCGATATCTACGAGCTTGAAAACCACGATCACCACGCTCCAGGCGATCCAGCCTCGATCCTGGAAGAACCTCCTCGGGATTTATCGCGAACAACGACGCAGAAGCTCGTGATACGTTCTCGTCGTTGCTGGAATCTCGATGATCCGAAAAATGGCGCGTTTCTGATTGCATCTGCATCCTCCGATGCACGCTATAGGTGTAGGTCGTTTCAAGTCTTCGTCGTGTTCGTCGGTTATGTCTTTTGGGATAGTTGTTATCGGTGGAAGCGACTGTGACGAATTGTGAAGTTTTCCTACACGAAAAGTATGATCATTTTATACACTAAAGCTTTCTATTGTTCGTGAGAATTGAAATTATTTTTTGGAGCTCAATATAGTTTCTTTGTTGTAGATATTTGTAACGATGCAACACAGAAAAGTCGGAGACACGACGAATCAGAATTTTGAGATACTTATCATCGAGAAAAGTTCCTCGACTTTTTAATTATGAGTAAAATTTGTTCTTTATCTTCGTATTCTAACTGGTATGTTTAATTCGTTTCAAATTTGATTAAAACGTAGCCAATTTTTATCAAGTAACTTTACATAATGTAGCCCAGTAGGGGTTTAGAAATCTTCTAAAAAGATTTTCTCTGGAAATTTGTTGAAAATACAATTTCCTATTTTCTGTCTAACAAGATGCTATTATATATAATTTGGGACACTACTTCGCGCGGAGATCGATCAGTGTCACTTACTCGTTCCCAACAATGGCGAGTTGGAAGTCTCGACGACGACTTAACAGTGAAAATTAAGGGAAAAAGTACTTCTGCCCTCGAGTGGAGCGTCGCGACGCTCCGAATTTCACCCGACACGGTTCGTCCGCAAACAATAACCCAGATCCAACTTTAAACTTAACTCCGTACAACCCAGAATACCGCGATCCTCTGTTCCGGTAACCCCGAAAAATCTCGATGAGCCGAGAATACTCGGTTTCCAATCGTATCCACCTGGATAGGTTGGTTTTCGTTTCCCTAATTAAATTATTCTTTTTACCATTACCCCAAGAACAACTCCTCTCATCGTTCACCATATCCCATGCGCGCAAATGGAGCTGACTGTCGCGAAAAAATTCCCCGACTCGAGTGTCGGTAAAGCAGCTGACGAAGGGTCTTGCAACGCAGAGAGGGGGGAGGTACGTGGGGGTAGCTCTGTACAAAAGACAGGCAGAAGAACGAAGAAGACAATGACTCAGGGGGGCGAATGCGAACGACCCCTCCACCATGGCGACGGGTCCGGTCACATTTTTAATCCGACAAAACTTTTTGAATTACGGACGGTGGGAACGGAAGAGAAATACGGTGGAGTGAAAGAGAGAGAGAGAGAGAGAGAGAGAGAGAGAGAGAGAGAATATTAGAGACGAGTTTGAGAAAGAAAGGGCATAAGTCGTGGACCGCGAAGGACGGGACACAGAGCGCGCAAAAAAGATTATATTCCTCTCTAATGGTCCCCACTCGCTTTAAGCGAACAAGTCTTATAGCCTGTTCCCTCCCGCCCCTCTCTCTTTCCTCTCTTCGTACCTCTCTCGGCCCTCTGTCCTCACTTGGACCGGGAACAGTCATTAAAAAAGACTTTCCACGGCCAGTGGACCAGCGAATGAAAATGCCGCGGGACAAGGCAGGAAACGGGTGGAAAAAGAACGAGGAGAAGTTCTTTGCCACGCCACGGGCCGCCTTTCTCACCCCACGGTACTTGCTCCAGCCACCCACCCCCCGACACCCCCGCGCAACCCTTCCTGTTCCCGTCTCGTTCGGTCGGGCTTCTTTTTTCTCCGTCTTCTCTGTTTCGACCCTGATCCTTCGCTGGAGGTGACGTTTTATACGAGGCCGGGGTTCATCGCTTAGAACCGCGGTGAAAATAATTCCTGGGACGTTAACCCCTTGCTCTACGATTTAAATTACGATAACTCCTGCCACAATCGATAGCAAGGTCGGCCGCGACTCTCACTGCCCTTGCGAGCGCTAAATTTTCTTTTCGAAGAAACTACGGGGTTTCTTTTCCAATGTTTTTCGTCGAACAATTGAAATTAAATTTGAGAAAAATTCTTTGAAGATAATATTCGAAGAACACCCTTGTAGAGAAATATTAGAAGAAACACTTGGAGCTTCTTCTTTTGTAATATTCTTTTACAAGGGTTTGTATCTTTCTATAAGTGATTTTTTATGAGGTTTGAAAAAATACATTCGAACCTGCGAATATAGTCGACACTCACCTGTGATTCTTACGGATCGATTTTCTTATCAGGAGTCTCACACGATACAGGCGAAGGGGTGATAGCTTCGATAGATAAGAAACAGGTGTGCGTATATAGCAAGATAGTACATAGTATTACTTGCTCCGGTGATCTACGAAATGTATTTATTATCAACGTAAGTCTATTAATATTGGAGGTGTCCAGTATTAAAGGTCAAGCCTGACAGTATAATTAATAAACGTACGACAACTTACCGAGCCTTACCCGAGTTCTTCGCTCGTCTCGACCCTCCCGAGTAATGAATCATCCTCAGAAAATAAATAATAGAACAACCTGCGTATAAAAAAATCGAATTACAATACAATTTTTCGAAGAAAAATGGAAGCAAAGCCCGGTAAGTCGATATAATAGAACGATTATAAATCGAACGAAGCGAAAAAGTAAAGTTTTCTATTTTCACATCCTTCTATTATTTCTATTTCCTATTTGAGAAGCTCAATAGAATCATTATAAATCGAATTAAATAAAGACAGAGTTACACAAACCGAAAGAAACACCTCAGAAGGTAGAGCTTCTCGTCGTTACGTTTTCCTGTTGCCATTATGTCTATTTCTCGAAATAAGTCCCAAAATTGTAAGTCGAAAGGTTATATCTTCCTGTTGCCATTATGTTTGTTTCTCGAAATAAGTTCCAAATCTCTAAGTCTTGCCATTATTTCCGATTTCCGAAATAAGTCCCAAATCTCTAAGTATTACCATTATTTCTCCCGAAATAAGTCCCAAAACTGTAATTCGAAAGGTACCGTCTTCCTGTTGCCACTACTTCTCTAAGTCTTACCATTATTTCTGTTTTCCGAAATAAGTCCCAAAGCTCTAAGTCTTACCATTATTTCTCCCGAAATAAGTCCCAAAACTGTAATTCGAAAGGTTACATCCTCCTGTTGCCACTACTTCTCCCGAAAAAAGTCCCAAAACTGTAAGTCGGAAGGTACCATCTTCCCGTTGCCACTATTTCTCCCGAAATAAGTCCCAAAACTGTAAGTCGAAAGGTTACCATTATTTCTCGAAAGTCTTGCCATTATTTCTCCCGCAATAAGTCCCAAAACTAGAGAGGTCGAAACGTTGCGAAAAAAATCTCGTCCATTCCTAAATCGTGGTACGATTATTAGTGTCACCAGGGACGCAATTCCCAAGACGGTAATTCCCTCGTCTTGATAGCGGTCCGAGCGTGTAAAATTTCCAAGCGGTGTCGAAAGATCAACGTGGAAGTAAATAATGGAGTAACGAAACTTGTCGTTGGATTTCAAGAAGCGGCGATTTCGCGGCAGGTGCCTTGTAATCACCGACGTCGCGAAATTACGGTCGAACGTAGTCCGTGACGGTTGGCGTCATTGCGCGACAAACGAGCAGAGGACAAGGGAACTTCGAAATGATAACAAAGGGCTTAACGATGCAATAATTGCCAGTACGCGCGAGGGCGTAGCCGTCCTCTCGGCTAAGGGCTGCGGCGTGATTCAACAATAGCTCGGTTACCGCCTGGGCTGACGCTCTTTCCCGTTAATCCCGCAAAACGTGCCGCGGCTTAAAAGAAAAGCAATGAAAACCCCCAACCATCCACCCACGGCCTCGGTGCTTCCCCTCTGATGAAATAACAATGACTATTATCGTTTCTTATTACCCGTCCGTTACCTCGACCTGGTTCCTCGCTCGACGATCGAACGAATTCGATCGATAATGATTTTTTCGCGAAGAAACTTCCTCCGCGCTTCGTTTCATCGCGAGAATAATTATCGACTCTCCGCGAGTTTACCAACCCCATAAATTGGTGATTCTCCGAGCGAGCATTCTAATAAAACGCTTTCGACACCACCAACATTATTTGTCCGGTGTTGAACGTATTCTTTTAATCTGAAAAAATATTTCGTTACTGATAGATGTAGCGAACGGGAGTAGTGTGTAGTGAATTTTATAGTAGAATTTCGGAAACGCGTCGAAATTGAAATTCTGTGCGAAATCCTCACCAATATTGCGTTGCATTTATCGAATAAAGAATCATCGAATCGCTGTAATTCTTTGTCAGTTTTAAAGGATATTTAATGTACCCCCGAATGGGTAAATATAGACGTTTCCGCGTCTGTACTTACAACGTATTGCAATTTCTGAACAATGGATCTAGAAAATTTGGCAAAATTGTTCGAGGTGAGAGTAAAAGTAAACGATACATAAAATTTCGAATGCAATTGTTTCATTTTTGTCTACTTTTACACTTCGCGAGTCATAATACTTGAATCTCGAGTAATTTCCCCCACAGAAAATTAAGTGATCCACGGTAAATGGTTGAATTAGCTCCTCTTGGTTTCAACGACAGCGATCCGCGACCAGGATCCGAAGAGTCGCGTCGCGGATCATCGGTGACGCGGAAACGTAAATAGTTGGAGGGGAAGGGCGAGTGAAATCGAGGAAATCCTCGCTGAAAAATTCATTAGAGCGCCTCGCGGAGCAGATCAAACGTCCGCCGATTAATGTTGCATGGAGCCGTCGGAGGAACGAGAAAACAAGGCGGCACCGTTCGGTCACGGCCGTGCTCGACTTCTTGCTTAATGCCTCCACCCTTCCGACCCCTCACCACCCCCGAAGGGACGTCGCCGCATCCACGGCACAGCACTCGGACTTGTCCTTTATCTCACGAATCCCCGAAGGGACGTGACCGCCCACTCTGACAGCGGATTCTTCGGCCAGCTACTTTATCACCGGTCCTTTGTTTACCTGTTTCGTAATCTCCCTTAATTGCCGGTCGAAAGCTCGCAACGGAATGACGATTCGTTATTGCCGAGCCAAACAAATAACGACGACTCTCGGTCGAACCGTTGAACCAACCGCGAGAAACTAGACGCAGTGGGACGAGTTTGTACATTGTTAACCGAAAGCTCCGTTTTGATCGACGTTGAGAGGAGAGTAACAGGAAATTTGCATCGCGGGCGCCGTGTTCTTTTTCGTCCGAACCACGATTGCGTCGACGTTTCCGCGGGGAATTGGACCGTTTACTTTTCATATTTTCCGACCGAGAGCACCGAGCGAGCATCGGCGAAATTAGTTGGCCGCTCGAGGCGGCTCGAGGTCACTTCCCCCACTCTGGCCGCGCGAGGCTCCGCCCACCGTTTGCGCCATCGCTATTCGACTTTCTAATTGAGCGCGCGGAGGGTCTGCAAGCTTCACGGTGACCGAGAAGCGGTGAGGATGGTCTCTAGATGTCTCTGTTTCTTTTAAAATTGTTGAAATCTTCCCGAGAGCCTCCTGATATTTTGAGAGGAGGGGGGTGTAAGATTCTTCGCTCCCTGAAGTATACCAGGTCCCCCTCTTTTTTTTTGAATATTTTCTTTTAAATTATTTGAAACGAACTGAATCTTAGTTATTAGAGGACTTGTTTGAAAATTATTTAAATTATTTGAAACAAACTTAACCCAGAACTTAGTTGAGAATTATTGAAATTATTTCAGACGAACTTGGTCGAGAATTCGTTTGAAAATTATTTAAATTACTCGAGACAAAATTGATCAAAACCTGGCGGAGAAAAATGAAAGTAACTTACAGTGGAGACCTTGGAAAAATTCGAAGAGGTTGTAAGTAGGATCTAAGATTTATAAGATCCACCGAGACGACCGATTCGTCATTGCGTCAGCCTCGACCGGTTGATGATGTATCGACGATGCATTAAAGGACCGGCCGCGAGGGTGACCGGGCAGCACAAACGAATAACGTAGTTCCATTAGAATATTTAGCCGAAATTAGCGAAGCAACCCCCATGGGCATGCGTCGTGTGTTTGATGTTCGGCGGAGCGTGCAACGATGATCGTTCCAGGAAGCCTGAATGTATCCCAGGGTTGCCGGGAGTACCGCTACAACTCTCGCAAGGAAACTTTGCAAAAAGCTATTTTGCTTTAAGCACAATGGCAGTAGCTGAACGGAGCTCTGACGTTAAGTAGCTGCTGGGGCTTTCGTAACTAGCTCACGGTGACGCCATGGCCTGTTCGAATTGTTTCCTCGGAGTTTTACTTCGCCTCTTCCCTTCAGCTGTTTCTCTTTCGTTGTTTGTTGTTTCGCTCTAGAGAAACCGTATATTTTTCTGTCAATTATGTAGCGCGACTGGCGGAATTATTCCGCTGAAAGTCTTTCGGAGATTCCGTGGAAATTTTAAGCAGAAATTAAAAGCGTCTCCGAATCGAGAAGTTGTTTCTAGTTCTCAGCCTCGAATCTACGAAAGTTGTTTAATTCGCGAACCGAGAAACAACGGCGCGACGATTCTCCAATTTGCGAGGCACGTCGAGAATTCTTTTTTTTTCTCAGTGAAAATCGATAGAACGGCTATCCGTAGAATTGTGAAAATTTTCGTGTCCGAGGCTCTACAGTGAAAAGTATTGTCTCTCTCGTCTCGTTCCGCGACTTTTCTCCTTTCGTCTATATAGCAACGCCCGAGGCGCTGATTTCCACTTAATCCATTGATCGAGATTCCATCTCTATACTTTGAAAGACGATTAGAGAGTCTGAGCTCCCACTTTCACGATGCCTCCGGCAGGTTCAGACGCCCGAAGTCTTGTCTTTGTTGTTGTTCTCCCGTCTTAACCGTCTCGCGTCGAGGAGCATCAATTTAAATAATCGCTCTTTTCTATCGGACGAAACCGCGGGGGCTGAATCCTCTTTGTGTCATTGAGAAGAAAATCGCGCCGGTATCGGGGCCGGAGCGTTAAATTGGAGCGGAATTATTTATCGCGGCTACCTGCGACGATCGCGGAGATTATTTACATTTGTTTCGTTCCCGTTGATATTGTTATCTAACACAAGGAACCGTCATTTACCGAGCTCGTGTAAAAATTAATTACCATTCGACGTACTCTCGGGTACTCGTAGTTACGTTGATTAAGTTACATAATTAATTGAAATTAAACACACTACCGGTTACTTTACAGTGTTAACAATGGTGGGATAAAACGTTGCAACGATATTTAGACGGGTACCGGTTCATTTTGAATAAATTAGATACAAATAGCTTGTTTAATCGAGGTTGTATTAATTTTTTCTGGATTAAAATAAGCGAAACGAATGTTTACACTAGGTAAATTAATTTTTCCATTCGAGAATACCCAAGTCGCGAATAATTGTCGTTACTTAATATACGACCATTTCGTAATGTGAACATTCGTTAAAAAAATATTCCTGACATTTGTGAAAGAAGAAAAAGAATTAAACGGTATTAATTCTACTCTCCTGAAAGTATTCGAATCGACACTAAATTGTCATTATTTCATATTTTCTAATTTCAAAAATTTTTTATACGAGAAAACGTATTAATTCTCCTCCCTGGAGAACATAAATGATCTCGATAGATTCGTTAACACTCGCGAACAGATTAATGATAAAGAATCATTGCTCCTCGTACTGAGAACGTTACGTGCAACGTGAACAAAATTAGTTTCCAAACCTACCAGGAGCTCCCAAACTGCCAAATAATCGGAAACTCCTCTCGATCTCGGCGAACACGCCCAATTACCCCCAATTCGTTGACGTCTCGTTTCCCGCGATTGTTAATACCGCGTCCATTAATTACAGCCAGGAGCAGGGTTCCGCGAACGACAAGGGTACCGATCGGTTATTTCCCGCTACACCTAAGAACCCCAGAGTCCCGTTGCAAGCTCTCGGGTTCGTTCTCAGGCGCACTGGGAGACCCGTAGTTTCGCCCAATTTCTCATTCGTTGGCCAGACAACTCGATATTGCAGCGAACGATGCACAACCGCGAACGTTAACCCATTGACGACCGTTATCGCTACGCGTCGACTTGTTCCGATGATTGCGAACACTGCACGTTTAATTGCTCGAGAGACTATAGCTACACGTTGACTTGTTCTGGAGACTGTAAACACTACGTTAACTTACTCTAGAGTCAACAATTACACATTGACGTGTTCGAGAGACTGTAAACACTACGCGTTGAGTTACTCTAGAGACTACAGCTACACATTATCGTGTGCCAGAGACTGTAAACACTACGTTGACTTACTCTAGAGACTACAACTACACATTGACGTGTTCTAGAGACTGTAAACACTACGCGTTGACTTACTCTAGAGACTACAGCTACACATTGACGTGTCTCAGAGACTCTAAACACTACGTTGACTTACTCTAGAGACTACAACTACACATTAACGTGTTCTAGAGTCTGTAAACACTACGTTGACTTACTCTAGAGACTACAGCTACACATTGACGTGTTCTAGAGACTGTAAACACTACGCGTTGACTTACTTTAGAGACTACAACTACACATTGACGTCTTCCAAAGACTGTAAACACTGCGCGTTGACATCCCACTCACTCGCCAGTGTATCGATACACTTAATTCATCGCTACCAACAAACGAGAAAGCCTACCGGTACGCAAGCGGTCGTCAATGGGTCAACCAGCGCGCACCGAACGAACTCGCGACGATCCACGATCTTTGTCCCAGTTTTCCAACGCTACCGGTGCCGGCCCGCGGCACTTTTTTCTCCCCCTTTCGAATTCCACCCCCTTCCGTGTACACCCTCCTATCTCCCGTGGGAGCTTTATCCGAGGAGCAATTATTCAGCGACAAACGCGTAATTGAATAAATTTCTACGCCCGAGCGGCATTCAGCCAGGATACAGGGGGACAATAAACGGTTGTTAATTCCCTCGTAAATCGAATCCTCTGTTTCAGGGGAGGCCAGGCCCGCATAATGGAAAAACAAACGCAGGAATTACAAAGTACCGAGCCCCCGTTCGTTCCCCCTCTTCACCCTCTGTGATACATTATAGCCGGGAGGGTTTCGCTCCAGAGAGGAGGGTTCGCTGGTCGCGATCGCTACGCGAATTAACGCTGCTCGAGGGTCCTTTTCGCTCGAGGAGAGGGCCACCCCCTAGCCACCTCTTCGCTAGGAGGGCAAACACGAAATCATTCGCGCGGGTGCGGCAATCGGTTGATTTTTCGATCAACCCCTTCTCCTCCTTCTCCACCCTTCACCGTACGACCCGATAATTCCCGGGAATAAAAGATGGTCGTAGACCGGCCAGCTCGAACCCAATGACGGACTACTGCTCGCCCCGGGGCTGTCGCTCTCGATATCGCTAATTTCAACCTCGATCGCTTTCGATACCACCCTGACTCTTTGTTTCGTGCCAGTCGTACGTGTCGCTCGTTCGGTATTGGTCGTACGCGGCTACGAAACCCGTGCTCGATGAATTTATAACGTTCAATCGCGACTACCTTATCGATCGACCGGTTCCTGGCTCGATGGATCCCACCGTTTTCAATAGTTTCGCCAAGTCGTATCATTTTCTTCGTTACTAACCGGTACTGCGATCGTCGATCCTCCGAGTTCGGGTATTATCAGGGTAGCTGTCTATGTACGCTTTGAAATATACACGTCTCTTGAACGTTTGGAGCATACTTCGATTTTTGTGGAAACAGAGCCTCGAAGTGAGGGGAGAGTGGGTGGTCGATTTTAATTTGTAGATACGAACGAACGAGAGAATTTATCATTTCCGAAATTCTGCCAGCAAAGAACACGCGAAACGTTGAATAGGTACTGTTTTTCCGATCGCTCTTTGTTATCGCGCAGGAGAGATTACTGTCAGTTTGGAAAATGTGGACGAAGACAGGTGTGTCGATACCACATTGTAATACCGAGATCGAAATATGAAAATGTACAAGTTTGTGAATTATACGCGTAAAAATTGTACACGGTTCGTATTACGAACCCTTCGTTCCCGTTGCAATAAGCGAACGATTGTCACGTGAGGGATTGAACAATAAACTGAACTCTATTATTGCATTCTTCGCGAGAAGAATACCCTCGTCCCTCGAGAAACTATTCGTATTCAAATAACGGTCGTTAGAATTAATTATTCTTTTAGGTGGCCGGTAATTCACAAAAATACGAAATAACAAACTTTCACGTACCTCCACTCGTTCACATTACAATGTAAAATGCATGAAAATGTTACGCGAAAGCAGCGAAATGTATCTCTCTTGACGTTCTCTTTCCATGACAAACAACATGGATGCAATCTAGAAAGGGCGGTAAATTTGAATACGCGCTCGGCTCCGTACCCAATCTCGAACAGTACACCGCACTTTCCCTTTAAGATAATTAGAAAATGGGTTTGCGTACTCTCCTTTGAGGATTATAGAAGGGATTTGTGCACTTTCTCGCCAAGTAGATTATAAAAAGGATTTCTACACTTTCTCTCCAAGATGATTATAAAAAGGGTTTACGTACTTTCGTTTCAAGATGATCGTAAAAAGGATTTACGTACTTCCGTTTCGAGATAATTATAAAAGGGGTTTGCGCACTTGCCCTTCAAGACGATTACAGAAACGGTTCGCGCACTTGCCCTTCAAGATGAAAAAAAAAAAGAAAACGGTTCGCTCATTTTCCCTACAAGATAGTAAAAAGAGTTTGGTAAAATTTCGTCGCGAGTCTCGCGAATCCGAGGTAAAATTCCCGCCCCGCTCGTAAAGAAATACGAGTACTTACGTGCACCCTCCGCGAAACGCTCGAGGTTTATCCTCCCGGTCGAATCTCCCGTGTGGATTTTTCGAGCTCGCGAAGGGCGGGAAAAAAACTGCACGAAACCGTAGCGGAGAGTACGGGGAGCGGGGCGTGGAAGTGGCGCATTATACACAATAAAGGAGAAACAAGAGAGTAACGTCAGACACACTTAACGTCGGAACTTTTTGCCGACGACTCGGCCCGTCCTTCTTCCTGTTGGAGAGACGGGAAGAATGAAAGGGCACGGAGAGGGAAAACTAGTGGGGAAGGGAGACGGTAAATCCAGTGGGAGGATTTAAAACGTAACCGGGGCCCAGCCTGTGAAACGGCCGCGACAACGACGCTCGACGCGTCGCGACGCGAGTGAACCGGTTGGAAATTATTTCTACGCCGAGAAACTTATTCACGCGTATCTTTCGTCCCTGAATGGAAATCCCTCGTCCTCTCGACTTCCTCTCGTACACGTTGTTTGCGTTGTCGGTGCTCGACCAATTGCCCGCCGGTTCGTATCGTTCCGTTGTCCGTTGTCGATAATCCGTGTTCCACGTTTCTCGAGTCCCGCGCCTCGGAAAATTGATTCTGACGTTTCGTTGGATTTGCAGCTGGTGCCGAGTCCGCGTACAACCGAACTTTCCACGGTTTAAACGACTTCGGGGGAGCGCAAGTGACAGCGGACCGTACGTAGTCAGACACGGCCGTATACGCGATGTAATCGCGTGGACGTTTCCTACCCTAACTTCTGACCCTGGAACGATGCACACGCTCGAGTATTCTCATCGACGTCCTTCGACTTTCTTCGAGTCTCTGCAATACGTTCTCACGTGTCCAAGTACTTGTCTGGTTGTGTATTTTGGAAATACAGTTTCCTTAATACCAGATTGTGTAGTGTTTCGAAAGAGGAATATTTTTTGGTCTTTATTTCGTACACATGGCTCGAGTGTATTTGGGGAAAGATATTTTTCAGTGTCGTTAAAACGTTTATCGTACCTTCGAGGTTCGATATACGACGTGCAATTATATTTGTTTAAGTATACTTTCTGATATTTTGGAGAAGAAGTGCCTAGTTTGCTTATAAAAGAACACTTGATTATTCATCAATAAGAATTTTGGTATATTAGTGACACTAATCACGGTACTTGAACACACTAATCTATTTACTATTTCTGCGCAAATTAATCGCGAACGATGTTACCGTTCCAAGTAGAAAATCCTACGCAGAGTACTTTCGTGGTAAGTAGAATGTGCACGTACATGGTCAGACATCTCGGCCCTGCCTGGTTACGAGTAAACCACCGGAGCTCTCGACCTAGAAATTTACCCAATGTTGTGAATCTTCTACGAGTTCTCCAACGTGTCTTAGAATGACCAACGAAGCCTGCAGAAGATATCGATTGTTCTTTTCTTTTTTTTCTTTTAATTTTCATATCCCTGGCGACGCGAAACACGAAACGGAAAGGCTCGGTGACGATACACGGACGAAAACATTCATCGGAGAGCTATCGTTCCGTATTATCGGAGATTCGGAGCTCAAAGTTGAAAATGCCGGTTGGTTGGCAAACTCCGCTGAACAAACAGGCATCGAGTCACCCGATCCCTAGCTCCGGCTCGACCATTAAAATTCACGCGTATCTGCATTCACGATGAGCGTCGCGCTCGTATTGACGGGCAGCATCTCGCGCGTTTCCTCGTTCCCGTCGTCTTTCAGGCTCGCATTAGAGCGTCATTGTGAGGATATCGCGTGACACACGGCCCCACGTTGAATCCTAGGAGAGAACGAACAAACGATTGCCCCGGAACGGCGTGTAACGGTTGCGCGGCTCGTTGAAAATCGTGGTAACGAGTCACATATTCTCCCTGCTTCCCGTCCGACCTCGTTTCTTGCTGGAACGTTGCAGTCGACCCTTTTGGCTTAGATAGCCGCTGGAAACGCGCGGGACAGTGTTTCCGACCCGTCTGAGTACCGAACCAAAAAAGATTGCGCATTGATACATCGTCAACGTAAGAAAGGGTTTATCTTCCCTTCCCTGCTGGCGGAGAGTTGCCACGGGTATTCGAAACAATGTACTTCCTGCGTGCACTTAAACGGTAGATCGTGTTCTTTTATGCTGGAATTTTCATTACGGTGGATTTTTGCAAAATTTGATTCGTTGTGGGTAATTTTATTTCTTAGTTGGAACTGTAGGGTAATATTTTTAATGGATAATTTCCTCTGATTTTTAGTTTCCTGTGAACGAGATTTATCTTCCATTGAGGATGTGGATACTTTTATTTTCAGTTTAAAAGTGTTTGGTTATTATTAGAAATAATTCTATTTACTCGACTTTATATTGTTCTTGTTCGAGGACTTATTTTGTGTTTCCCTTTTGAAGAATTTCCCTAAAGAGGATTCAGAGAGGAAATGAATAATCTGGGTTAGAATAGAGTTAGATTAGAGAAATATATCGTTGGAAAATGTGTAGTTTATTTTGTAATTAAAGGAGGGCAATTCCTTCAACAAGTGTCTTAAAACTGTCGATACCAAAAAAGTAATAAGTGCAACCTTTCGTCGACAAATTACAATTTTTTTTTTTAATTCTATCGCGGTGAACTATTAAATCAGCCACCGTCTACAACTTCTGCAATTCATCGACAAAATAAACTCGTCGCATTCCTTACTTTACAATGATTTCCAGTTTTGAACACAAGGCACGCCGAATATTCGGGAATTCTTCCACGCAAATTTTCTATTTTCCCAAAAGAATAATACCGGAGAATTAATACTCGATCTCAGTCCAGAATTGCTAATTGTTGAATCTGGACGATAGAAATATTCCAACGTCGCGAGAATCGGACGAGGTTGAATTTAAATTACCACCGAACAAAATCGTCTCCTGGCGGTGAAAGCTCCGAGAAACAACTAGAAGCGCTTTCAAACGCAATTAAATCTGCGGGTGAAATTTCAGAAACCTCGTCGGTGTATCGACTAAACTTTCGCGTAATGGTTCGACCGAAATTTCGACCGAGAATGGTCTACGGGTCGTTGTTCGAATACTTCTTGGTCGTTTTCGGTGATTGTTTGTTTCTTGTTATCGAGATTGATCGATCGGTGGCGACTGCTCGATCGAGCCTCGCTCACGAGTCTGGCAACCTTCTCGAGATTGGATTTACCATCTATCGAGGCGCGTTATACGTCGTTCATGTCTTGGCGCGAGTTAACGCGCCAGCAGGCGCGGATCCGCGCCGGCTAAGTGTTTCAACGACCAAAGTTTCGGTCGTTCGCCGCGAAGTGGCTTTTGTTCGTCATCGTGGTCGAATCGATAATCTATAAATGGTCAGCCAACCGGCGTGGACCCTCGAGGCTGGTCGCTTTTCGCGACATCGGCTCACCCATCGTTTGTCGTGACGCAGATCGGACACGATGATCGATTATCTTCCTGCGTAAACCGTCTCCTCCTCCTGCGTTCTTAATCGAATGCTTCCTCGCAAAGTATTATATCCAGTTTGCTTTTTAAGTAAAATTTTTTCCATACTCCTCGACACGTCTCGCGAGGAAAAAATTCGATCTATCTGCCGATTTCTATATTCTTTTGCAGGATAATAGGAAACAGGTGAAAAGTATTAAGTGTATGTAACGAATAATCGTGAAGATAAAAATAATAAAATTTGCGCACGGTGTTACTCGTGTTGTAAACTCAATGCGCGTTAAATATTAATTGCTCGTATCTTTAAAATTATCGAGTATCTATATCTAATATTCCACGTACTCCGATACAGTACTCTATCCCTCAGTAGGATCAAATAAGAAATAAAATATTAATCTTTCTGAAGTACTGAACAGTATTGTAATCTAAAGAATTGATGATACGTCTCTGCAGAATTACAAATATTTTACTAAACTTTCCCCGATACTATATGAAACGATCTCCAAGGTATAGTCACATAGTACCTTTCGTCAAGCATCGTTCATTCGCCGTGGCGTAATAATAATTCTTTCCCATACTCTGCATTTACTTATTAAACTTAAACAAAAGTGAATAAATAAACGTAGAGAGAGTGAAAGTAAATAAGTAAACGTGCAGAGAACGAAGGTAAATAAATGAAGAGAAGAAGAATCGATCGAGTACCGGGCGAGTGCAAGGAGAATGAGGCGCAAGTGAAAACGGACGGTATGTAGTCAGACGGGCCGTATACGCGGCCATGTACATATACGTTTCCCTATATCGTCTCGTACTTTTATTTCGTCGGAAAGTGTATCAAGTGAGAATTATTGGAGTCGATAAGGGCTTCGTATGCAGCCATGTACGGGGAACCATTTAAAATTCTGAGCGGGTGAAATTTGCAATGTTACCGATGAAATTCCGAGCGAGCGCCTCGTTGATACAGATTCGTGTTTACGTAAGAGTAACGGGAGATATTAAACGAAATTCAAGTCGATGGCGCGCGAAGCTTTGTTACGAGCACGGTTAAAGCTCTTGGACGATATACGTTATCCTGGCCGGCCGCTCGCTACGGAAGCCTTATCGCGTCCTGTAAATGCAGTCCTAAAACGGGCTTAAGAGCTCCTACAGACAGTTCGTTAATGTTTAATAATGGCGGAAGGTGTGAATATAATTCCGGGTTATAAAGTCGATACCACGGTAGAAAGAACGATAACGCAGAGGTAATTAACTTCCCAGAACCTGATAATGTTATACCTCCTCGGATGGAAGATTTGCAGTCGTCCCTCGCGGGCTGGAAATTTTATACGCTATTGCGTAAAAAATTGTTCATTTATTCACCGGGCGTCCTGGAAGAATTTAGTATCGCTTAAATTATTCCTTAACGAGCAACAGGATTCCGAGTTCGTTGTTTTCTCTTTCGCGATAGAGTGTTGAAACAACGAAAGTATAGATCGTTTTTCATCCGCGACTCGTTCAAGGAAAAGATAAGAGTTTGGAAATTATATTTCACGCCACGGGAATGAAAACTTATTCGAGTAACGATTCGATCGAATAAACGTCGAGTACAAATGGTCGTGCGTTGCTTTTAGTCTTTTATTCGACGTCTATTGTTCGAATCAAATTGTGCCCATCTCCGATACAAGCATCGGTGTGCAGGACTTGCTACGTGTGGAGAACAGAAGATCGTAGAAGAAAGACAGGCAATAATTTATTTATTTATTTATTTTTTTTTTTATTTATACGTGTATTTCCAAGAACAGTGGTGTCCACGTTTATTCCTTTTACCGCGGTTTCGCGGTTAATTGACGGAGGAGGAAGTTGAGTGGTTCGAGGAGATCGGAATACGAAGGTTGAGAAAAGTTAAAAGACTTCTTAGTATCCTCTCTCGACGCGTAACGAAAGAAGTTTCTTTTACGCGTCTTAGAACTTTGAAGTTGCACTGGTATCTATGTAAATACGATTTATCCTTTAGAGGGTGTCGCATCTCGAAAGGACCCATATCTTCTTTCTTTGTAATAACATGAAAATTTATTATGGAACAATTTGAACGGTGTTGAAGGAGAAATACCGTCCAAGAAGAAACTTCAAACTCTCCTTTTACATCCTGTTCGCACTTTTTTTCGATGTTTCTTCAAGGTTCTTAATATTTTCCACCAGATAGTAGATATATACTTTTTACAGAAGACCTTCTTCGGTTAAGTGACAGTTTACAGAAGTATACAATCGAAAAAATTATTTAGAAACTAAACGAGAGAGTCTAGCCACATGTAAGATAATCGAATAATTTTTTACAAGAGTGGAAAACAATTTTTTTCAAAGGTTCTTGATGTTATTCACTCGAGAAACATATAAATTTAACGTGATTCCGTATATTAACCTATTTACAATTTTAAAAATTTCTCAAGTACTTTCCCAAAGATTGGCCATAGTCGTTAGTAAAAAATTCAAAGGAAGGTTACTCGGGGAGGAGATGAAATCGGACCGGAGCGAGACTGCCGCGCCATTGTATTATTTAAACAAATACACACCGGTTACCGACGCGAGGCGCGGGCACGCGCCGCGTTTGCATTAATCGCTTGTCAGATGGCACAGACGCGAGCCGCTGGATAAACTTTATGGGAGGAATAAAGCTGGGATACGGCCGACAAGGCTGCCCGATAAACAACGTTATAAACAATCTGCGCTCGTTACACGGCCGAGTCTCCCGCGATCGATCCACCGCGCCGGGCGAATTTCGAATGTGTCCGCCCGTATCTGTATTAATACGCGAGCGCGTAATCCGCGAGATATTAAACGCGAGCTTTTAAGCCGAATTTACGAGACTTTCGCGCGCGATCTGCGCCGCGGACCGATTACGAGCACAAGATCGAAACTGCTCCGTGAAACGCGGACCATTCCTCGGAATCCTTTTTATCGTGCACGCGCGCCCTTTCCGAGTAAACTGTGCAGAGTGAATCTCACAAAATCTGGAGAATTCCTTGGAATCTTCTTTTATTAACGAGTAACAGTCTGTGGAACAATTTGAAATTGAGAGTGTACGGAAATTTGTTATGTTCGAGCGCAGAATATGATTAAACATCAACGTTGATCGACCCTTGGCCAGGTCGGGTGAACTCCAATTGAAATTAATTAAAATTCATATTCCACTCAGATTTTTGGAAAGTTGCACGCACTTCAATTCCTACGATAATTTTCTAACCTTGTTTTTTCAATTACTATTAATTTATCGCGACGAGTCGAGCGTTCTCGAATTTTGTTCAGTATCACATTTTTTGTATTCGAAGAGAATACAAAATCTTCCGTCGATGTGTATACTAAAAAGAAATACTTATCGTTACAGGAGATGAATGTTGTTCAAAAATTCATTAATACGCGTTCGGGAGCTTGTTTACCCCGGTCTGTGGGCGGAGGAAAGTTCTCGCGTCCTCGAAACTCGCGCCTCGAGATCGTCCCCCATTTTTCCAGGAAAATTTCGCGAGAGCTTCGGCGATTGTTCGCACGCAGTCGGCAAAAGGAATTGGAAACGTGCCAGTTACACGCGAAATTGAAAATATTTACTCGAAGGACCGTTTTCGGGCGGCGATGTTCTCCGCGAATAATAAGCGTGGATTTGTACGGGGGAGGTTGCTGCGATAACATTTAAATTTCGAGTCGGGTTGTTCGTCGGCGGAGAACAGTTTCCATGGAATAACATCAAAGGTGCGGAGAACAAGACGTAGCGGCCCGACAAATCTGCAAGCTTAACATTCTCGATTGTTTATCGCATTTCTCTCGACCCGTGCCAGCCACGAACCTGCTTGCTTCGCTACTCTAGGAGAATATCCAAGCTTTCGGTGCTCTCGTTTCGAGAGACGTTTGCAAAAATGGAAAACGTCCAATTCATCGCGATCCTCGATTCGAAAGTTACAAACAATTCGATTTAATGTTATTGTCGATCACAATACAAACATATCTTCGTTTACTTAGTAGATTTCTTTGTCTTCTTTACTGCAAGTTAAAATCTATCGAGGAACGATCAAAGTTTCTTAAATTATATATTTCACTCGATATTAATAATATCTTTCATACGAGAGACCAATCATTATGTCCCTTTATTCTATACACAAGAGAAACCTAATGAATTCACATGAAATGAAATCTTTTATCACAGGCCCTTTACTCTCAAAAAATATATAAAAGATATCCTTACATTTTCATATTTATATTTAATAAATTTAAAAGCGAATACTTGCATCCAAGATAACCAAAATATGACAAACGAAAGCTACGATATTGACCATAGTGGTACGTCTAATTATTTCTAGGAAGAAAGCAACTTATATAAAAATCATTTCGAATTCCGTATTAAATTCTATACACTCTGCAATATAGTGTGTCGGTGTCTCGAGGGATATGGTTTCCCAATAAAAAGGCAGTGTGCTGCTCCACTGACGGTTCGTGTCCCATGCGATTGCGATTTTATTGTTGGCGTAGAGTACGCTCCCATCGGACGATGAATTATCAATTTACCTGTCGCTGTCATCGATTACGATCGAGCAACGTTGTTCCGGCTATTTTTTTCCAGGAACATTTATTAATCAGAACCCTGAGGATCGGTGAGTAACGATTTTCTGGATATCTTAAGACAGGAGGATTACTTTCGGTCTGGGACCTTCGTGAAATCTGATTACAGTCTGTTAAATTTAACATATACACTACTTACGTTATATAGTCTACCTTCTCGTACAAAAATTACAATTAAATCACAATTTAATACAGTATTAACAAAACGAGTTCGAAAGAGGTATATAATTTCAAATATCCAACGCAAAAATTCACATCAAACGTGAACAAAATTTAAAAAAAAGTTCAAGGTGCGTTGAAAATTAAATTTTCACTTTGAGAAATAAAAATTCACTGGACCGTGGGTTGTTACGTTTAATCGATCGATCGAATTCAACGAGGATGTCTCGTAGAGCATTTTTCGAGGGTGTGCATCGAACTCTGTGCACAAACGGAGCGTGGGGGCACTTTGAAAGAAGCCTTAAAATTTGGTAATTTCGGTGCCCGGTGATAGGAGTATCGTGAGAGTTTTGCACGATGAAAATCAATCGTTCGTTGCGACGCGAGTGATCGAGTGTTTCTCACGCTCCGTTTGGAAATTGGTTCTCCCCCACCGATAAAGATAATTCCGAATCGATACGAAGCGGACAAATTCGTCGACGTTAATATTCTTCGGTTTTCGTTGGTTTCGTTCCGCAAACGGGGGACCCTTATCCAGGGAGATTTTTACGTTGCGCGATTACGCGATGCTACAAATTCTGCTGGCACAGTAATAACCGTAATAACTCTGCAAATAATCTTCTTCTCGAACCGTTAGAACGGGGAGGCTACGGGAGATATACGAAGCGATTCTGGGATCTGGGACGAGAAACGGTACGCATGGCCCTATAACGTCACGAATAACTCGAGAAATCGTGTCGAAATACTGCTTACATTGTAAATACAATATATCTCCGCGTTTGTTGCAACGAAATAGAGTTTCGATCGATATCGTTAAATATCTCGAATGCATTTCCCCTCGAGTGCAGATGCAACGAACGCGTTTCTCTTTTAACGCGCGAGTATAAGGAGGTTGCGAAACAGAAAATTAAGAAAGGAAAAATTCTGATGCAAATTCTATTAAAAAATTGCACCGAACACGAGTACCGTTTCAATGAAAGGAACCGAAATAACAATAGAAATTATTCTAAACCGGTATTATCATCGAGTGCAACCACAGTGTGCACGTAATCCTACTATATAAGAAATTTTAACTGCCCACTGCAGTTGCATCGTTGCACTCGATACGAAATCCGTGTGCGTTTAATTGCATTCTCTGTACTCTCTTTTTTTATTGAACGACGATATTACTGGAACTCGGATCTCTTTAAAATTATTCAAATTTTTCCCAATGACAATAATCTGCATTTTAGTTAAAGAAAGGATTTGCAAATTATGCTCAATTTTAGAATTCGCCTGTATGGCGACGTGTTGTGTACCAACGTGTTATAATTCACCCGTAGATCATCGAGATGCTCGCCAACGGAATAAATTGTTTTGATATTTTTAATTCGCGGAAAGTAATGGCCGGTGAGATTAGGGCTGAAATACGACGGTCACGGTCGTTGTTTCCGTAATGAGAAAGCGTTCGTTCGCGGACGCAGTTTTACAAAACGCACGTAGCCACGTTGCGATATCCCCTTAAATTTCACGGTGGCTACATAAATTCCACAATCGTCGCGATAGCTTCGCCGAATCTCTAATTTCGACGAGGTTGAATTTCAATTCATTTTGCTCGTAGTTTGTTTGCTTATCGGTCTCCACGGAACGCTATCTCAGCATTTAGAAAGAATAGCGGCGTTAACAAGAAACGTGGCTTATTAATACCGGTGATAACGTGCTAATATACACGGCTCGTTTCACTATTTTTCAAGTATGTAAGTTCAACGAGACTGGAGGATACTTTCAAGGCAGAGAATTTAACGGAAAAAAAAAAAAAACGTAACTAAAGGGACAATCGTGTGCACTGTGTATCTTTGACACGATCTAAAGTGGACGTTGAAAACGTCCACTGACACACGACATTGTATTACATTCATACGTTTACATTATTACGTCGGAGTACGTAAGATTAACGAAGCTCGACGATTTTTCAAAGGGTGGAACACCTTTAACGAAAGTGAGCGCATTTAGCGGAATAATCGATTGTAAAGTGAGCCGGGTATCTTTATTATAATGTAAAGTGGATATCGAAAATGTTCATCGCTGATATTAATACAGTAATTAATATCTCAGTGAGCTGTTAAGGTACGTTACAGCTGTTATGTACCGCTCTCGCGTTATATCGCTTCTTCTTTTTCTTTTCTTCTTTAAGGCAATCTCTCGTATCGGTATCGGCGTTAAAAAAATTTCTTTCGTACTCTCGACACTTTCCACCGATAACGTAGGCTCAATTTACATTTACCCTTAAGCTTAATTCAAGTTTCAATCTTTTCGCTTTTTTCTCGTCCGGCGTGATCACTCGTGTTCGTAATTTATTTCCCAGGGAGAAACGCCACACCAACGCAAAGGACGAACTTAACTTCGTTGTTCATTCCGAAGACACCGACAACGTAGATTGAATCCATATTTATTCTCAGACCTAATTCAGCTTTCGCCCCTTCTCTTGACACAATTTATTTCGTACGTTTACCCTTAGGTCTAAATCAGATTCCATCCCTTCTTTCTTTCCTCTGATATAATCCACATCAGCCCGAAACAATTTATTTCATACGTTATAACGACCCGATGGATAAATTCAACTTCGTTGTTCATTCCGAAGACACCGACAACGTACATTGAATTCATACTCACTCCCAGATCTAATTCGAGATTCACCCTTTCTTATTTCACTCTGACGTAATCTCTAGTATCCATATCATGCTAGAATAATTTATTTCGTACGAAAAATGTTACGTTCACCCAAAGGATCGTCTACTTTGTTGTTCATTTTAAAAACACTTACAAAGTAAATTGAATCACTCTTAGTTCTAATTCACCCTTAGTTCTAATTCGAAATTCACCCCTTCTTATTTCTCTAACATAATCTCTAGTATCCATATCACCCCAAAATAATTAATTTCACACGAAAAATGTTATGTTCACCCAAAGGATTCTCTACTTATTTATTCATCTTAAAAACACCTACAACGTAAATTTAATCAACACTCACTCTTAGCTCTCATTAAATTCATCCCTTTTTATTTTTTTTTAAACATAATTTCTAGTATCCATATCACCCCAAAATAATTTATTTCATAGGAAAACTGTGTTATGTGTTTATACATGTATTTATGTTCACCCAAAGGATGATCTACCTATTTATTAATTTCAAAAACACCTGCAACATAAATTTAACCAACACTCACTCTCACTTCTAATTCAAAATTCACCCCTTCTTATTTCTCTCCCATAGTCCCTAGTATCCACATCGCCCGAAAATAATTCATTTCCCACGAGAAACGTTATACAGACCCAAAGGATGAACTCTCCAGGCGATCGTTGGTCCCGAAGACAGCTGTCCCTTAAGATTTTCCAGCATCCGCGAAGATCGCGCGAGAGTGAAGCGTCGTTCGGCGGTGAGACAATGAAACGTAGCGAGACTCGCCCGGAATCTTGGAACAAAGTTCCCTGTCCCTCGCAATCCATTGTCGATTCCCAGTCGAATACTGGGCTTAGAGTTCCGAGGGTCGCGTGGACGCGGTACACCGCGGCCCGGCTCGGTTGGATTTCGTCGCGTCGATTCGCGGCGAGCGTCGAGTATAAGCCGCGACACAATGCGGAACCACTTTGAATCCCGTCGTTCGAGGAAGTTGGAAGGGTGGCGAGCACCCTTCAGACCTCTTCGACGCGAGCAAAACGGTCCGTCGACGTTTGACGGCCGCCGAGAATGAATTCCTGAAACTCGACGATAAACCGTATTACGATACTGAACCGTCGAACCACTTTTCCGGCCAACTTTCCAAGTATACCGGATACAAGGCCGGTGTAGACGCGAACAATAACACTTATGACGATTCATGCGAGCGAGGAAATAGCAACTTGGTGCACCGAGTGCCACCGGTGCCACACATTTTTCAAACGAGTTTCTCCCCCGGCTCTCGTGCTTTGTCGTCGCGTATGGTTCTCGATTGCTTCGCGATGTTGATTTTCCAAGGTGTCTCGATGATTTTCCAACGATTTCAACGCCACCGTGCGTTCCAGAACGATTTCCCATTTTTTTCTTCTTTAACGTCGTTCGAGGGATCGTTTCGCGATCGGACGAAATTTTTAGCGATGGTCAAACGATGCCACCGAAATTTCCACCGACACACTCGCTGTAAAACCCGCTAATTAATTCTCGAAATTAATTAACCGCCCTTTGACAGAGCCTCGACGAAACACCAATTCGCTCTGGTAATCTCGATGGAAAGTTTAAACTCCGGGCACGAATAATTCTGACGAACCTTCTCGTTCGTGATTCATCGATTTGTCAGAAAAAGAAAGGAAGAGGTTTCCATTCGATCGTTATTTATCAAAGAATGGTAACATTCGTCGATGATCTTCGATTCGTCCGCGTTGTACAATAATTATTTCCAATACTCGTCTAAATTGAATTTCCACGGGCGTCACGTGACGTTCAAAATCGATTCGGTTCGATTCGATCCAGCATCGACGAGGACGACACGAGGATTTTCCCGAACGCTAACCGCGGTTGAAGTTCCGAGTGTACGCCGAACGAAATTTAAGGCGCAAACATTGGACGCATGCGGTTCCATGGGGGCTGGTAGTACCGTAGCCGCGATAAAGGTCAGCCGGTTGCTCCGATCGCCTGTGGCTGGTTTAAGTTTTGAATTTATAGAGTTGCCCGCCCGGTTAAATGTTCCCGGGGTGTTGTTTACTTTGAGGACCACTGCCGTCGCCTCGAGAACACGAGAGTTCCAGGCGTTACCTGTGTCTTAGAGGACCCACGGCTCTTTCGCGGATCACGTTGTTTGTTCGCGTGTTTGACTTGCCGTCAGCTACGCTCTGCGCCGACTCGAGCCATCGAGCAGACGTTCAAACAACGCGTAACGGGATTTCGACTAATTCCAATGTACTCCGAGCGGCGCGTCCCGCGAATAATACACCGCGCCGGAAGCTTTAAGTCCTGATTTTACGACGGTACGTTTTACGAGTGAAAATCAGTTCACGCGGGGAAATTTCACGGCGGCACGTTCAACGGGTAAGAAATTGATCAATTGTAGCGGATGGAGCGAACTTTGGAATCTCAGCGAGCCGGAGAGCTATTTTAACAATTATTTTTACGTTTTATACTTTACTTCGCGCTGAAATTAATACAAAGAATTTGTATATATTTTTGAAGTTATAGTAGAATTCTCTGGATTGTCGAGAAGAAGCGACTGAAGACTGAAAGAACTTGAATAGGAATTGTTTGAAATGTAAAGGGGAATAGGAAGATAGAATTTTTCTCCAGGTGTTAGTAGAGAAGGGATCGTATGTGGTCAGACACATTTTGCACAGAACGTAAGAAAATGATCTTGAACGAAAGAATTTTATTCATGTTTCGAATCGTCTTTGGAGTACGGATATTGTATTGTAATATCGAAATGGAGACGAAAGCAGGAAACACAGTAATAATAAAAATAAGAGAAATAATAAAATATGTACAGCGACTGATAATCGTTCTCTGTTCATTTATTATACACAAAAGCACACTCTTTGGTGAAACAGAGTAGCAGATTGTAAGCAATTAGGAAGATTCATATTGGGCGTACTTTGTGTCTGACTACAGGTGGTCTGTTTTCACTTGTACCTCTCGTCCCATTCCCTCGCTCGTTCTCCTCAAACTCTCCGTACCGTGTTTTATTATATTTCTAATATTACTTAGAAAAGAGTTTCTCGACCCAGTGATATCTCGATCCCTGAAAATTTCTAATCACTTTCCGCACGAGACTCGGCGAGAATGAAATTCACCGTTTCCCGACGTACGATTGCGTGTATTTCGAAGAGCGTGAAAAAGAAAAAATCCGGCGGAGCATAAGCGCGTTTAATGCGACGTTTACACGAACGTGTAGTGTCGTTGATCCAAAATGGGAAAAAAAAGAGGAAGGGAAAAAAACATCACGTCCGTGAATCCGATGCTCGCTGCTGCTCTCAAAATAATGAAACCGCCTCAGCTTTGACGAAATTCGCGCGAAAGCGTTGCAAAGCACGCAGTCCCTGAGGCTCCGTTTGTGTTTCTTCTGACCTTAAGTTCAAACATTTCTCCGGGGTTCTTTGTTCCGTGTTTGGAGTGTGTGTGCAACAGCTTCGGTACGCGCACTCTTTTACGCGCGAAACACGAAACTCGACGCGGACGATTATTTATTTTTTTTTTTCTTTCTGTGTGTTTTTTTTTTTTTTTTTGCTTTTCTTTTCATTTTTCGCCGCGGTTCATAATAATTTCAATGTAATCAGAAACGTTGACCTAAAACGGAGCGGCGCGCCGAGGGGACGCTGGTTTGACTCGCGGCGAAGTGGCACGCTGCTATTTCAAACATAAAGGTCGAGAAAATTAGTGCAGACACGGAACCGTTGATATTCAGGCGCTGTGAGAAACAGCCGCCGCGAGTTTCAGATTCGCGTGATATTCACGGAACATTGAATCGTCTGTAAATATTAGGGGTACGCGAAACTTTCCATCGTTTACACGTAGCTGCCATTATGTCCTATTTCTGACCGATTGTGCGACATATTTTCTTTCCTTGTGCTTTCGTTTCTCAATCTAGTAAACTTTCGTTTCTTAATTAAGGAACGTTTGTGTTTTTAGCTGATGAACTTTTGTTTCTTAACTTATGTGATAAACAACATATATCGAAGTAAAGTAAGCCTCCAATGAAGTAAACGAGTTTTGTAAGTCACGAATTTATCTGTTTCTCTTTCTATGAATATTCAATTATAATTGTTAAAATTGGAAGATTTATTTTACGAAACACTGTTTAAATTCGTCGACCATTTTATTACCTCTGAGATTTTCAATTTTTTGAATCTCTGTATCTATATTTTATCGAAAAGGATGGAAACAAATAGTGGACAATTACGGATAGTATTTCAACCGAAAAATATTATACGGTTTAAATACCGTTAATAAAGGGAACCGGTCCGGAAACGATGGAAACTTTTGCCCCCTAATGGCCCCAAATTTAGCTTTACTTGTCGTAAAGTAACAGCGATGTGAAAAGTGTTTGCGTGAAACGGTAACAACGTTACGAGACACGCGCCATTGTAAAGCAGCTATAAAATCGAACGATAAAGCGTCGTTATAATACGACACGTTAAAACGGAAGAAAATCGAGGCGAAATGTCGCAGATTACCGATACCACGTAACTTTCATACGTTGCACAACAACCACAACAGGCAACAATTGTCAACGCAACAATGTGTGGTTAACTATTAGCGATCAGAGTTGTCGCCCACGGGCTTGTATCGAAAATTGCCTCGTCCGGTTAGTTCCACTCTGTGCAACTTTGGTTCGTACAATAATAATCGCGCTACAGATTTAAACAAATATACATATTTATACGTGTCATATCGTTGATGAGAGAATTTTCGTTTTTCGAAATTTGTGTCTCCCTTTTCACGAACAATTTTTGAAAAAAGTTTCAAATTTCCAGGGACTGAGTTCTCTTGTGATATACAAACGACTTTGTTCCATAAATGTAACGATAACCGCGCTACAGATTTTCGAAACGATATATACGTTTTACGAAAAAAAAAAAAACTCCACCGTCCCTAAAGGTTTGAATTTTCTTCAGAAATTGTTCACAAGGAAAGTGTACGCCAATTTGAAGAAAGATGAATTCTCTCGTTAGCGAGACGAATTTATTCCGAGTCTGGTTAGGTAGATCGAAAGCACTCGTCGCACGGAACTCGGGGAGTGTCTCGTCGATTAGAGTGGTTCGCGGAAGCACGGAAACGGGGATGGAGATAAGGAAAAGGCATATAAAACGAGTTTATGGATTACGGGGACCGATTAACCACAATTAGATACGTAATCGCGGGCGAAAAGTTCGCGAACGACCATCTCGTTGCACCGGCCAATCGACATGCTTTATCTCGTTCCCGTGGCCCGGCTGCCAGATAAGAAAGTTCCTTGAAAAACTGCGAAACTTACTTTTTCCAGCGAGAGAGCCTGTAGCAAGTCGAACGAGGCAGGACGCTCGACGGAACTTTCCCCTTACAAATGGCCAACGCTCCCTACGTCGAATCGTTCCATCGCTGGCTGGAGGTGGGTAAAAGTTTTTATATTTAAATACGGAACGTGGAAATGCAAACGAGACGAGGCACCTTTGAATTAACCGAGAGAGAAAGAGAGAGAGCGAGAGAGAAATTTTTTTTCACGGAGGTGAGAACTCACTGGAGCGTGGAGCAGTTGACGATAGCGTGTTTATTTCTCAAGGAAATCGAAAAGAAACCGAAGCCAGAAACGAGGAGCACGTTGTGCAAGGTGTTACGTCACTTATAGCAGGGAAAGGGGGAACCGTGGAAATAAATATACGGGAAGTTACCTGAAATAACACTCCTGATAAATATTCCTGGATATTTATAGAAGCTTCGCGAACGTTTGCAAGTTATTTATTTTTAAATTTCTTCCATCGGAGACGAACTGTCCACCCTTTGGAGGACAGGTCGAGAATATCCAACTGCGATCAAATTGTACGTAATGTGTGTTTATATTTTCCACGAAACCGTGGTACTCTTATTCGAAACATTGTTCGAAATAATAGAAACGGCGGAAGAATATTGCGGAACGATTGATTCTGCAACTGAAGGGTGAAAATGGGGCAGGAGAGGGTAAGGGGAAGCGAACGGAAATGACTGCATGTTGTCAGACACACGCAATAATCTATATCTTGCGTAAATGTTGTGCTCCACTTGTAACTTCTGTTCCAAATAATGTTAAAAATAACACGATAGAGAAAGAATAAAAATAGTAAGGGAATATTCTCCTCTAATGGATTCTCGATTAAAACTCTCGAGAGGGAAATATTGTTCCACATCTCGGAGAGGATGGAAATACTTCTCCACTGAAACTTCGATTTAATCTTACAATAATATAACAATAATACTCTTTACTGCACAATACTACATACAGTACAAAGATTAGACACAACGATGGACTTCCATCTAAAAAAAACCCCGCACAAAAATTCATTTAATCTCCCAACAATAATAACCTTTATTCCACACTACTATCCATAACATAAAAGCTAGATACACTTTTGTTGAATCTACCCCTGAACGAAGAAAAAAAAACACACAGAAACATTCCCCTCTCCCCAAAAAAAAAAAAAAAAAAATTAACTTCTGCGAATAGTGCACTTGAAAAGCTCAGTAATCAACGGTCCATCGTTTAGGAAAATTGATCTCGAATCGATCGAGGGAATGGAGTCCATTAAGTGCCGGCTGAATTAGGTATACGCGACAGAGCCTGGAATCGTGGAACTGTAACGAAGACACGGAGCATAAATCTGGCCCGCGTGGAGGAAAACTCGACCGAAAAATCGGGTACCGGTGTTCCGCGATTCTGGTGACAGCGGAGACAGGGATTTATTTCGCTTCAAAATGTTCCTTTCGGCGTACGGGTCGATGAAGTAACGGCAGAAACGGCAAAACCCAAGTTCCCTGTTTCCGGCAGGCAAAAGGGGTGAAGAGGAGGGGTGGTGGAGAACGAACGTAACAGAAATTGCTCGTATCCACTCCCTCTTTAAATCACTTTCGGTGGATTGCTTATAATTCCGTCGGTGATAAATTCCACGGCGCTGACGGTTCGGTTAACGAGAAAACGAAGCCGCGCGCAACGCGCAACGCGCCGCAGAATTAATAACAGATTGCAGCTTTTCACTTTGTTTCTCGTTCTCGTCTTCGTGCCTGTTCCTTTTTGCACTTTGACTACTAAAATGAACACCGTCGCTCGACCGATGCTTATCCCGATGCTCTATCGGTTCACGTTCGCGAGAGCGCATTTCGCGATGTTTCCGCTCTCGGGGCGATTCGTTACTTTCCGATCGATTCTCAACAAAATTGCGCTTCCTTTGTCCGAAAGGAAGGTATCTAAGCACTATCGTTCCGCGAATTCTATTTTATCGATATCTTTCTTCTTTTTTTCCGCGTTAAGGATATTTGTTGTATTCGTAGAGAGTTATCGCGTACAAAGGAACCTGATCGCGCGCAAATTGAAATTCATTTCGACGTTCGGAATGGAAATTGTTCCTTCGTTATTTATCCGTCATTGAATCGATTAATGTTCCCGCGCTCGATACCGCGGTATTGTTAAATGTCTTCGTAAAAACGATCGCGCGCAAATTGAATTTTATTTTATCTTTCGAAAAGGAAATCATTCCTTCGTTATTTGCGCGTCGTTAAATTAATTAATAATCAAGCCCAATAGTGAACACGCGGTGGTGTTGTTTTATCGTTCGAAAGGGAAATTATTCATTCATTGCTTACACGTCATTGAATTAATTAAAAGTCAAGCTCGATACCGCCGGCCGTTAAACGTCTCCGTAAGAAACGTTCGCGCAGAGATTGAATTTTATTTTATCTTTCGAGGAGGGAATTGTATCTTCGTTGTTTACGTGTCCGCGAATTAATTAATATCGAAACCCGTGGTCCTGAAACCGAAGCGGTATCGGATGTCTTCGGTTAGGAATCGATGATACGATCCGTGAAATTTTCCCACCGAATTTCCCGTGGATTTCTTTTATCGGATTTTCGATCGATTCGCGTTACGCATTGCGGAGTTAACTAACTGTCCGAAAAAGGTGGATGAAATAATCCTGGTTCGTGCATTGAAGTCCGAAGCACTCGAATACTTTCGAAAACGAGATTCTGCGGGTGATGTTGAGCAGACAGAGACAAATCCTGCGCCAGGCAGATTGCGGGCCGCGATACCCGCGTCTACCAGGAGTTTTCTCCCCGTGCTCGCGGGGTTAATATATTTCCCAGCACGCCACCGGCCAACTTTTTCTTTACACGTGGCAGCCCAGTTTCAGGGCTGAGACGAGCTGCGTTTCGCGTCGCTACGAGTCTGTCGGGATCTTGACGGGTTCCAGGTCCAGAAACATTTTACGACGGCCCTTAAATACAGCGAATAACGAACCCGTTTCTCGTCGGAGTTTTCCGATCGTCGAACGTATTTTCGCGTTTCTATCGGTATCGATAAACGCGTTGTCGAAAGCGTAGAGAAGTATTGTGCTCCTTTGTTGTTTCGAGTGGACCGAACGATTGTTGGATACCGTCGAGATCCTCCTATCGTTACGTACCATTGACAGTCCTTTTTACAATTCTCAAATCTCTCTATTGTGATGTCTGAACATTTTCTAAATTATTTTCTGGTCGAATATGAATCATTTTGAAGGCGATTAGGTTGGAGAGTATCGAAACTTTGGTACTTTGAACTTTCGAAATAAGGTATTTTGAATCTTCAAATCTGCGTTTCGATGTAAGGAATTCTTTGAGACGATTTGTCGATAGATTTCAATTCTTTCGGGACGAATAGTTTCGAGAATAAAGAAAGTTTAGCATTTTGGAGATTCAGTATTTTTCGACGAGTTGTTCATTGATATTCAGGCACCGGTTTGAAATTTATCGATTCGCGTTCACTGATTTGCTCGAGACTTCTCTGCAATTGAATTTCCACGTACGAGTGTGGACTGACTGTAGGATTCTAAAAATACTCGTATCTGTTAATTTCACAGTACTCAGGCTCCGACACTTCGAAGCACTAAGAGTTCTCAGACTTCCAAGTTGACTAATTCCGTCGGCGGTGCTTCCCATTTCCCGAGTTTCCAGATTCTGGCATTCTAGAGTTTTGGAATTTCCAAGGGAATTAATTTTCCAAACACCGCTCCCACTTTCCAGTATTTTGAGAAATCTGTGATTTAGGGCCTGAGAATCTCTAGCTTAATTAATTTTCCGAATAGTATCTCCGGCTCTCGGAAATTTCAGACTCGACTCGGTGGCCCCGGATCTTCATCAAGATTAATTTTCTAAGGAATATTAACCGTCTTGGAAGTTTTCATGTCTCAGGATTTCACTTCAATCGTACCTGCTCCAAAAGAGAGCTCCGAAAGTTCCCTAGCGTTTCCTCCTTTTGCAGCCACGTTCGCTCGACGTGCAAGATATTGAAAAAAGTTGCTGGGAAACTTTCGGCACATACACTACTCATTGAAACAAACAACGCACGAACCCCGAGTCCGAAATATCATTTTCTACGAATTCCATATCAAACTTTCCCGACCGGAATCCCGTGTTCCGGTTCGTCCGAAATCCGTGTCACGAGTGCCAATAAATTATTTATCAGTCGTTCAAAGTGAGAATACTAAATCCATATACAGGGTGGACCACCGTCTAACTCGATTATATTTCGCGACTAGTGAACGAATCGATATTCTTTTATCGTGGATTTAAATACTTGTTTTTTATATCCTCAGATTCGTTTCGATACCTGACAGCTAATAGATCAATGAAACGAACAGTAACATTATTCCCAAAGTCATCGCCGTTAAGCTCCTTCGAAAAGGTATCCACGATAAACAAATTTCGATCCCTCCGTATTTCATGAATGCTAAATTTCTGAAAACCTCTCGGTTAACACTTACTCGCACACTTACGACCTAAAAAAAAATTTCCAAACTATACAATCTTCTCGAATACCACCTACAAACATACTCCTACAAATAACACCGCCGTGTGTAATTAAAAAAATCACCAATTGTTTCTCCATTTGGATAAACACTCTGTGAGAAATTTCAACCCCTAGTTCCTCAGCACCCTGTACACTCTCGTCTCTTACGAGCGCGCGTTCGCTTTTATTTATTCTCATAATTTTAGTCGCCTAAGCCCCCGATATACGACACAGAGGGTGATGGAAACGACCGAGAGAAATCCATATTTTTTTTTCTTTACTCGACGAACGAAATCGCTAATGTCCCCCAACGTTTTCGAGGGGCGTCGTTACCGTATCTGGTCGTAAAATTCCGTCGCATTATTCTTCAGCCACCGGCGTCGATAAATCATCCTTAGCCACGGTCGTCACCTGTGCGTCACTCGTCCAGGTGGGTAGCACTGAATTTCAGGATTCCTCGCCGCTGGGAGACCTCACCCTTCTCCCCTTTTGTCCTTGGATTTCGCGCGATTGTTTTCCCTCCGCTGTCTATGTAAAACACGGTTATCGAGAATCGTGAAATATACGGGGACTCGGCGTCTCTCGTAAAACTCGCAGAATTTTTTCGGCTCCCGGTTTCCTCTTGCAAAAAACGCTTTGATAAAGCGACATACGGATTTGAGTCGCGCGGAAAATTAACTGCTTCCCAGACAGCGTAGACGGTGAAAAAAAAAGAAGAAAAGAAATATTTTCGAGCTGCCTCAACCGTTAATGTATTCTGTTTCGAATCGGTGAAACAACGATGGTGGTCTCTCGGTGTGTGTGTATGTGTGTGTGTACCGAAGATTATACCCAAACCCGTTCAAAAGCGGACGCTTTTAATTTACTGAATTCTTAACGACGCCGAGGGCGTTTCCCATTTGGATGGAAAGTAATTATAGGAATATTCCGAGAGTAATCTGCGCATCGATCAACAACTTGGAGGCAGTGCTTATGACACAGCCGCCAGTATCCATAATTAATTTCGCTGGTAATCGATAAGCACGTAATTAAAATATATAGGTTGAACCGTCGGCGTTTCATTACACGCGGCTCTGTATATTCTTGGGACGTTTGATCGATTCGAAAGTAATGGGACGAGGGGTGTTGTTGGTCGTTGGTTTTCCGTTTTTTGAGCAAATGCAGCGCGAGATACCGGAGTTATCGGGGAAATAGCTATTTTCTTTTTCAGGTTTTTTTGTAATTCGACGAATGTTCGCAAAGCCAAGGGAGGACGACGCGTTCGAAAAAGTTCCGAGGTAAAAAATTACTCGCACGGAATCACGGACGTTCGATTCCGTCCCGGGTTTCCGTTATCCTTAAATAATTTTTGAAAAATTCACGAACGAGAGTCGCGGATTAACTGCAAGTGGAAGCGTAGAGAAAATCGGGGGGATTATAATTACAGAAAGTTTATTTTGTGTTTCGGCTAATGGACGTGTTCCGCGAATATTACGAAGAGTTCCAAGCGGTTCTTACTCGGTGGTATTAGAGCGTTAATTAATTTTTCGTTCGGAAATTGGAAGTGGAGACTCGTTTCGAGTCGCGGAATGTCCGACTTGCGACGGTAATTGCATTTTGTTCTAATATTTATCACGTTCCCATCGGATGCAGTACTTTTACTACGTTCAATTTGTCGTACAATTTTATTTCTATTTTCCTCCTTTCTTCCTTTCTATACTCTCCTTACCGAAACAGAAACCAAACAAATTCATCGAGTGGATCTTCCCTAAAAATTGACTAAAAATAACCGAGAAGATCTCGACTAAATTCTCGAAAAAGATTCCTCTTCTTTCTAAACAATTTTTCTCAACGATCCACAATGTATAATATCTTCTTCTCAAACAAAACTCGAACAAATTAATCGAGTAAATCTTCCCTAAAAATCGAAAGAAACGAATCGAGTAGATCTTCCCTGAAAATCGTCTTAAAATAATCGAGTGAACGATCTCGGTGATACTCTAAAAAAAAAAAAAAGGTTCCAGTTCTCAGGGGGTGAGGACGGTTGGGTTCCCCTGGTCGAGTTAACAGTCGGGTCTAAATTCGTAGTCTGGGAGCGGACGGGTTGTCGGGCATCTCTCGGCACAGTCGGTCGTCAGGTTCCTCGTCCCAGTGGCTCCCAGAAATTCCTCACGAGCACCGGTACCCACGGCGAAGCTAACACTTCCTTTATAGTCGTCCCAGTATCCCGGCACGTTCGCTGGCCGGGTGAGCCGCGTTCGAGACGAGCGCCGGGAATTGTCAGCTTTACGTTTTACCCGGGTATATTCAGCATCGCGCGTTCCGTGCTCGTGGGATCCACGGGTGACGGAAGTCGAGGGTGCCTCGGATGGAGTCGTAAAACCCTCAACCCGTCCCCGTCACGGTGGAGAATTCCCGCGGCATGCTCGTCCGCTCGCATCGCGACGCAGCGCGCCCGAAACCCTACCCTCTCGAGCGTCTAGCTATCCACGTATTCGAGGACTTCGTTTTGAAATTCCACGTGCGACGCGAGCCACGGAAAACCTCCCGATACCGATCATTTCCACGGTATCGGGAGGTATCCGTACGGCCGATGGCCAACGTGCGTGAAATCGTTGCGCGTAATTACGGCGGGAATTCGAGAAGGCTGAGACGCGATCTGGATCGAAGACTGGCTACGTGGCGCGGATTTCTCGAATTATTCGACGTTACGGAACGGGAGCGTTGCCTTTTACGAATAACTCGCGCGGGCCTCGAACTTCCGAGCCCGAGGATCCCTTCGCGCGCGTTCGAACACCGGGGAACGTGAGGAATTTTTTTTTACACGGGAACTCGCGCCCGATGTTTCGAAACGGGAATTACTTGGAGCGATTCGGATAGTTGCGGAGAAGCTGGGGGAATTTTTAGAGAGTGGGGATCATTCGAGGAGAAACCCTCGCGGTTCTTTATCGTAGAGCGATACGGTATGGAAAATTGTAATTGTAATCGACAATGTTGCGATTCACGATCCTGGTTCTCGATCGCGTGTTTTCGTTCAATAACGAACTCTTTCGTCCCGTTCGATAATCCGAAATCAATTTCACGCAGTCTTCGCAAACAGTGAATAGCGCAGCGTAAGCGAAAGACGCTTGAACTTTTTCTGCCTGGACATCGTAACCTACAATTCCATCGACGTCGCGCAATATTCCAACGCCAGACGCACATATACCATTCCGAATGACTAAATAACCACCACCGTTTGTTACCGTTGGCAGCAGATACCGAGGTACGTGATCCATATTCGTTTCTTTTTACCTACACGCTCTACAATAACCTTAAGTATCGAATTCGTTCTCGTTACAAACGAGAACGACGTAATTTACGCGAGGAATAATTTCACGCGAATTATTATCGAATAAACGTCACCGAGACTCGTGACGTTTCTCTTTCTAAAGAATGAAAATTCGGAATAGCGAAACAGTGGAATTCTTCTTTCGATCGGAGAAATATCGTCGATCGTGCGAGCGAATGATTAAATGTTGCGCGAATTTGGTGCATTTCTCGTATAAATCCGCAACAAGTTACAATTTACGCGTCGGTGAATACAACACGCTCGTCCCTGTGTTAGGTCTACGTCACCGAACCGCGGGATTCTGGCAATTTAGTTCGTATTGTCCAAGATGCTTTGCATATTCAGCCAAAGGAAACTCCATATGACTTACATAATTTCAAACACAGAGGGACCCGCTGCGCACGGAGAAGTATTCTTACGCGTGTTCTGACTTCGCAATTTACTGCCGGAGGCGCTCGTGGAATTTGGACGCTGGCGTAGCTAGTAGTGTAGGTCAGGCTTTGAGACGACCTCCGTTAGTTTCCTAACGGTTCAGAAATATCTCTGCCAATAATGTTTCTGTATTTTCGATCATTTTTCACGCAGATCTATAGCATCCTTTGGAATAATTTTTAAACGAATACCGGTCGCGTAACTCTCGGTGAATCTTGCTACTTGCACCGAACATTTTCGATCGTATACTTCTCGTTAATTTTGTGTATATTTTCGACAGCTTTACGTTATGTTTCATTTCAGATTTATTTTAAATTTTCGATGCAAGAAAATGTTAACTTTGTGTACAATTTTCGACAGCTGTACGTTATTCTTCGTTTCAGATTTATTTTAAATTTTCGATGCAAGAAAATGTTAACTTTGTGTACAATTTTCGACAGCTATACGTTATTCTTCGTTTCAGATTTATTTTAAATTTTCGATGCAAGAAAATGTTAACTTTGTGTACAATTTTCGACAGCTGTACGTTATTCTTCGTTTCAGATTTATTTTAAATTTTCGATGCAAGAAAATGTTAACTTTGTGTACAATTTTCGACAGCTGTACGTTATTCTTCGTTTCAGATTTATTTTAAATTTTCGATTAGAGAAAATGTTAACTTTGTGTACAATTTTCGACAGCTGTACGTTATTCTTCGTTTCAGATTTATTTTAAATTTTCGATGCAAGAAAATGTTAACTTTGTGTACAATTTTCGACAGCTGTACGTTATTCTTCGTTTCAGATTTATTTTAAATTTTCGATGCAAGAAAATGTTAACTTTGTGTACAATTTTCGACAGCTGTACGTTATTCTTCGTTTCAGATTTATTTTAAATTTTCGATGCAAGAAAATGTTAATTTTGTGTACAATTTTCGACAGCTGTACGTTATGTTTCATTTCAGATTTATTTTAAATTTTCGATGCGAGAAAATGTTAACTTTGTGTACAATTTTCGACAGCTGTACGTTATTCTTCGTTTCAGATTTATTTTAAATTTTCGATGCAAGAAAATGTTAACTTTGTGTACAATTTTCGACAGCTGTACGTTATTCTTCGTTTCAGATTTATTTTAAATTTTCGATGCAAGATAATGTTAATTTTGTGTACAATTTTCGAGAGCTGTACGTTATTTTTCATTTCAGATTTATTTAAAATTTTCTATGCAAGAAAATGATCGATACAGTGGTATACAAGGGACTATGAGATTACGAGAGAATTGGGTCCGAGAATCGAAGAAATTCACCGCGATCGTTCGAAAACTTCTCGTTTCGCTCGAAGAGAATTCTTTATCTCGTGCTATCCAAACTGTTCTCCGTCTCTAATTTATTTTAAATTCCAAACGGAAGAAAATGGTCGGTGCATTGGTATTCGAGGAACTACCGGACCAAAAATTGAACCAAGAATCTTAAAAATTCACCGTGCGTCGTATTCGTAACTTTGTACGTTCCTCCGGCATATTTGACTTCAAATTCCATCCCGAAACCCGTAAACAGTACACGCTTTACACAAGCGAACTTTATCGTGAAATAAGTCGATCACAGATTGGCGCGTTTGGCGGGTAATATTTTACACGGAACATTATCCTGGAGTAAAACGAACCCGATAATAGGATTTCGATTGTCTATTTTCAACCGGAGGAACAATCGATAGATGGACGCAACTGTCTATTTATACGAGTGAAAATTTTTTCGCGCGTTCCTCCATTTTTCCAGCGACAATAAAAGGATGTCCGATACAGCTAAGCCGAAGAAAAACTCCCAGCTATATTTCACGGCACTTAAAAGCCGTATAAATCATTGAAAGGTATCGATACGGGCCACATTTGTCACGGTTCGACCTCGCGAAATCCTCCCATTGAAATCGCCAGGAATGTTATTAATAACCTTATTATTTCACGCACCGTGCGAGCAATTGGCGTCGATGAATAATTAAAATCCGCGTGTACTCGTATACGATATTATTATCAGAAAGCGATTATCGGCGCGTTCAATCGCAGGAATCGACGTTTCGAGGCACAGCCACGTATATCGGGTCCGGATTACCGAGAACCTCGATCCATTTTGTTCAAACATCCTCGTTGCTCGCGCGGGAGCCAGAAGCAAATATTACGTAGCAGTTTACGTAATACTCGAATCACTTAGTAATGTGCACAAGACGCGGTGAACCTCTTTGAATGTACGATGCGAGTCTCGAATACTATTTGAAAACGGGGAGCTGGAAATCTTGAAAGCGGATACGAAGCTTTCTCGAGTTTTAATCGAGACTTTTAAGACTCTCTTGGTTCGAGATTTCCCGGACGGTCAAAGAGAGACGAATAAGGTTGAAAGAGGGTACAATTTTTCGAGAATTTTCAAGCCGAATATTCGAACTCGGTCGACTATACCATATTTTGAAATTTAAAATTACATTGGTTCTTAACTCAAGATTCAGAAATTTCGTACAATTTCAAATTTTAATTCTATGTTAGAAAGTTTCAACTTTCTCTAGAAAACAGTAATAGTATAGTCCGTGACGAGGACACTGTTCTATAATATTTTTGTTTCTTTTCCATTTTTTTATCCCTTTTTATTCCAATTGTATTAATCTTCGTCGATCTAAGTCTACTCTCCCTCTTCGAACTACTCTGCACACATATTTCCTTATTACGCGGCGTAAGCAAGACCTTGTTCTCGTTCTTTTTGTTACTATCGTTGCCATTGCTATAAATCTGTGTCCACGGTGTGCACTCGGATGCACGAAAACCGCTCCCGAACGCGGAGAAAAATTAAAATCGAACGGTGGGAAATAAGTAAGCGGGAGAACCGCCGCGGAAGCGATACGTTATCATCGAACGAAAATTCCCAGACAGGCGGGAAATGAATTTCCCTCGTACGGTGGAACGAACATAAACAGTTAACAAACGGGCGCCTCGCCGCATCCGGGTTGTTGAAAATTTCACGTAACAGACGCGCGCTGCCTTATTTCCCTCGCGTCCTGCCACGGCCCGAAATCTTTCATTTATAATATCCTTATTCTTTTACGCCCCGTCGTAAATGCGTAAAGGTGCACCCGTCTTCCCTTGGAAATTTATGCGGTCGATCCCTTTCCGTGTCGACTGTGTATTTGTGCCCGGCGATATTGCCTCACTTTCGAGATATAGTTGTATCCCCTGTACCCTGATCCCTGCCCCCACCGATCCACATTCTCCGTACGACGCGTAAGTATCCAGGAAAGATCGTTTCTCTCGAAGAAAGAACACGCCAGCCTCTAACTTATTCACCAATCTAATTACAATCCGCGACTGCTCTACCTCCCCTCCTTCACCCTCCTTGTAACCCCCTCTGTTACCTTCCCTCCACCAACCCAGCACGAATTTCTTCCGTCCAACCGACCGTTCCCGATTCGAACAGACCGGAATCGTGCACCCCTCCAACCGTCCCCGTGTCGGTTAGATTGAACCTGTGACCTCATTTTTCCCGATTACTTGTTGCACGAACAATCGACTGCGACTCTGTGCAACGGTTTTGCAACTGTTCCGGCCTATTTCGAGTAAAATTTCCTCGCGCCGCCGGGAGAGCTTTTATTTTAAGTATTGCGCCCGCGTGTCGTAGACACTCGAATTAAATCGGCCCCGAACTTCTCGTCCCGATACGTTGTTTAATCCGCGAAAGTTGGTCCACGAATTTCGTTCACCGTTCATTCCTACGGGGAAGTACAGCGGTGAGATTAGTTTCGTTTGTTGCAAGGTTGTTCGGTACGGTATTGTAGAAATACTGATCGCTCGAGCGTATGGAAATTTCATTATTCGTAAATAAGCGACGTTTCAATCGTTTCACAGAGAGAAAGAGAGAGTAGGATGTAAAAAGAATATTGTCTTTTTTCTAGCGTCGAAGAATTTACATCGCTGGAATATCGTCTGGATTTTGAAAATTTATACACACTCGAACGATAGAAATGTTTGCATACTTTCTAAAAATTCCAATTCCATTCAATTCTGACCATTAGTACCATAGTTACTCACCCTCGACGCGTTGCTGGGAAATTCTGGTAGCGCGGTACTAGGATACTCGTATTTCCCGTATCCGTTAACGTAGCTCCGTGAAAATTGGTAGAGATATTCTTCAAAGTGTGCACTTTTAACGCATCCGTGTAACATTTATACAGACCGTTCCGCATCGCCGGAAAAAATTCGCAGATATCGGTTCGTTTCGGGCTTCGGTAGGTGGTGTTGCCGT
Source organism: Ptiloglossa arizonensis (assembly GCF_051014685.1). Lineage (NCBI taxonomy): Eukaryota > Metazoa > Arthropoda > Insecta > Hymenoptera > Colletidae > Ptiloglossa > Ptiloglossa arizonensis. The sequence continues at coordinate 18,612,432 of NC_135054.1, forward strand.
TAATAGAATTTCCCGGATAATTCTATCTTACGGGAGATGGGGGGGGGGGAGAACTATTTTATCGTTGGAGTTCGAAAGAGAACGACTCTCCTTGCTCCAGTAATTCTCCAGCGTTCCACCCATCATTTTCCTGAAACTTCTCGGTGTAACGTTACGGTCCGAGGAATCGTAAAAGTAAACCGTTCGAAACGTTCGATCGTGCCGATAATAGCAACAATTTAATGCCCGTAACAAGCCCATATTCGTCGCGTTTCCCGTCTCTGGTCACTCTTTACGATCACGATTATTGTTTCCGCGTTTCACGTGGTACGCAATCGCTCCGAAATTATCGCCGCCAGGTTGTTTCGTACGCTAGTGGAGCGATCCCGCGATATTCTATTTCCAGGCGACGAATCGTATCCAACGAACCGAACAGAGGGAAGATCTCCCCTCGTGAGCGCGAATTTCTTTCGCGCGTTAATCGACACTTTATTATCGTCGTCGGCGCGATTCTTTTCGTAACTCCATTATCGACGCCCTCGGTCCCGGCCGCGAGCGGAAGACTCGCCGCGTTGAAAGGAACGCCGCGATAAAAACGAACCCGTGGACTTCCTTTTAACCCCGCGAAAATTACATCGGCGCCACCCGGGCTAATCTGAAACGTCTTCGGGTGTGACTTCACTCCGGAGGATTTCGATCCTCGATCGTGGAGCGTCACTCGACGTGGAAAGATTTTTCAACCGGCTTCGGGCCCAAATTACTTACCAGAATACGAATCTCGAGCAACGAACGTGCACACTCGGTCGATAGAATTCGCAATCTTGAGCGTAACGCTGGTTCCAGTTCGTAGAGACAATTGTTCGGTGGAATGATCGCTGAATTTTTATATTTGGAGTGTTCTATGGATTTATTTTTTGCGACGAAATTGAGGAGAGTAGACGACTGTTGATTATTTCGAATGGAATGCTCTTGATTCGGTACGAGAGTTTTTCATTTCATTTATTTCGTAGATATATATATATATATATATATATATATATATATATATATATTTTCTTTTTTTACTAATCTCCTTTATTCATATTTTGGTTATACTCTCTACAGATATTTTAAACGATTTTTGTATTTTTTACCGTTCGTGCATTCCATTCGTTCAATGGATAAATACGTACTTGGCACTACACGCAATATAAATTTAACAATCGAACAATCTTTTCACGTGGAATTGTCCCAGAACGAATCGAGTGCCCTCGAAATTTAGTTCAATAATCGATAGAACCCGTTGAAAGTTTTTCTCGCGATTATGAACGATTTTCGGCTCACGTTTTCGAAGTAACTTACTTGCCAATAAAAGGAACGGTAGGAAGCAAGCGTTTCTCGCGCGATACGCACGCCACGTGCAACTTTTTCTCTTCGAATCCCTCGGAGATTACCTCGCAAACAGTTTCCAAGAAAATCCGCGAATCTCTCGAGGAGTTCGCCGGGCAAATCGCGCGCGCGGCGTGTCAACCGGCGATCACGCGAGCTAGGAACCGCCTGCGTTTTCCGCGTTGTCTTCGTTATCGCGCTACGTGACGACAATGCAAAACCCAGCGAATCTCGGAAGAGTTTGCTGAAACAAAAAATTCGGGGAAGTTGCTGAGTCCACAGCTGCGGGAGAAAATTCAAGGTAACCGAGCATAGAGAATAATTTAATTACGATCCAACGATAATAAAACTGTTAGGATCTTAACGTGTCGAACGTTACATGCGGGATATTTACACTTTATCGCAATAGTGTATCGTATATTTATCGAAATGTTATTATCGGTTTGTAGATTTCAGCGAAAGGAACGAAAAAGTGTAGTAGAAGTTTTGTGTAAAATGAATGTATTTGGAAGAATGTGAAATTCTTTTTTGATATTTAGGAATGACGAGAATTGAGTGACGAGAAAGAGTGACAAAAGTATTTCTGTTCACTTTAATTTGTAATCCATAAAAGAATGTGTAACTTTTAATTCAGGTAGTGATTTATGGGAATGACGAGGATTGAATTTTTTGTTATAAATATTTTCGACAAAAATATCGAAAGATTTCATACTTGTTTTAATCGAGGTTTGTAAGTTCGTTTGCAATCTGTAATTTGATACAACTCGTTCGGATAGCGTCTCCACTCCTGGTCACCTGTAGTGCTTTCTAAGTAGAATGAGTCGCGAGCCGTACTGGGTCAGACATCTCGAACGATTCAACTGCCCGCGATTCTGTCTCAATTCTATTCCACGATAACACCGTATAACCTAACTTTTGCGTAAACCGACTCACTGGAAACCCAATAAAACCCCTCTGAAGTTTGCTAAGAAACTTTCTCAAAATTTAAGAACGTTTACAGAAACTTCTACTCGAATTCTACACTAGGAATATCGATTAACCGAACGTCGTGCGAACGCCCTGAAAATAATTTCTTCCCTCGAAAGTAGCCTCAAAGTTACCAAACAGAAGCTGTACTTCATTCTTTCTTCCTGTAATTCCAAGACTTCGTCTCTGGCCCTGTTTACCCGACTCTTTCCCGACTCTCGCAAAGAAATAACGCGAATCGGTTAATCGGGTGATTCGTACGAGAAAAAAACGCGGACTAAGGAGAGCAATTCTTCGCAGTTGGGGGAACAGATCACGCACGTGGGTGGAAAACAGGGTCCTAATGTCTAGTTAGGCGATGCCCGAGTTCGTCACGCGTGACGCGTAAACTGCTCGTCACGTTGCCCTCTCGGGCCGTTTTTTACGAGCGTCGAAAGGAGCTCGGGTGTTGGAGGGTTCCACGTGGGGTTGTTCCTCGTCGTTCACGGACCAATCGCGCGAACTCGTAAAACTGGAAAGGCCACCTCTTACGATTCGCGGTCGTCTGCACGCCGCCGAAGTTCATCTTTTCAGGCCGGCTGCCGAAGCGACCGTAATTCGAGTTAATGGCCGTCGTCGAAGAAAGCCAACGGCACGAATGATCTCCGCCTGAAATATCGCCCCACACACCCACCCCATGCACCCCGTTGGTCACGGTTCCCCCTCCACCTCCCGTGAAACCGGAGACCGGCCTGATTAATCGTCTTCTCTGCGAAACTTAGACGAAATCAATGGGCCACGCGCGAATCCACCGAACCTGACGATCGTTTACCGGGGAATAAAAGAAAGAAAAGGGGGGGGGGGTGTCTGCACGCGGGGGGAATATTAAGGGCTGCGATAGGGTTTCGCACGTGACTGCCACCCTCTCCACGAAGGGTGGTTTTAATTTACTCGTTCGAGAACGCGGCGGTTCGACGTTCTAATTAGAATACCACGTTTTGGATTAACACACTCGTGAAAATCTATGTGTAATTTTTAGTACGCTCGACAATTTCGAAAGATGGAAAGTTACCCTCTTTGAAGACGAAAGAATAACTTTTGGGTATGTTTCCGGGTGTATAAATTGAAATTGTAAGTGCGACTTGTTTATTGTTTGAATCTATCCTTCGTTTGGATCGTCTCGATAATATGTTCTAATTCTATTTCACCTACTCGGCTTAAACCAGGAGCCAGATTCGTAGTTGCCGATCACAGACAGTTTCTCGAACATGGTTTCTATTTATACGTATAAACTGGAAAATACTACGATTGTAACTGTAATATTATTCTCAGCCAACCCTGTAATATATCGTAAAAAATGTAAAAGAATCGAGTCGGTGGAAAGCGTTGATAACTAACGACAGAACGGTTCGAATAACGAAAGAATAAAATCCCATCTAACGGAAAAGAAAGAAAAAGAAAAACCGAAACGGAGGGTGGAAGCGTTTAATAATGAATTCAGGCTACACTCGCGGAATTGGCGCAACCGTTCGATTTTATTTTTCAATTACAGCAAGAATTACTTATTATTCTCGATACATGTTCGTCGCGGTTATTTCCCCGTAAGACTCCCCAGGTGCCCACGGCCCCTAGGAATTCATTAATCTTCGATGCAATCCACGATCCATCATCCGTAGCTCCGGCATTTTCTCTCCCGGTCGAAACTCCACCCTACCCGCCGATCGTAATTTCACAATCCAAGTACCATCGATTGTTTAACTTCTGCTCGATCGTTGACGTCACGTACGTTCACCGCGGGACGAGATCCCGTAGGTCTGACGATAATTCCGTTTTATCTGTTCCTTATCGGGCAAGATAAGCCGTTCAACCGACCACGTGAATTACTCAAGAACGGAAATAGAAGAATTCGCGCGGAACACGCCGGTGCTTCGTTCGAGGGGTCTTCTTAATGACGCCGCCCTTTGAATTTAAATTACTCTCGAGCACCAACCGGAGAATCACGAGCGGAACTGTTCTCGGAAGAGCAGTAACCCCTTCCCACGCCACCCTTCCACGGTCGCGTTATCGTTACACGTTATTTCACAATAATTCATGCCGGTCTAACACAAAAGTTATCGATCCGTCCGGGAAGTTATCTCGACAACGTACGACGTCGTTCTTCCTGCCGTTTCCTTTAGAATTCCATTCGGACGAGTTCAGTTGGGAGGGAGGACAACAGCGAGAGGGGGGGTGTAGGTGCTCCCCGAAATACGTTTTCGTTCGCTATGAGACGGAAACGGAAACGTGGAATCGTCTGTTCGATGAAATACTAGGTCTAATCTTTGTCCGGGCTGAAAATAATCGGACAGTGTAAGTAGAATAAGTCCAATGGAAGCTAAGTAGTACGAGTCGGTAATGTCTGCGACGGTTCTCCAAGAAGGTTTGTTTCTTTCTCATGGACTTTGAACCCTCCCTGGGAAATATTTCACGTTACACATATTAATTTCAGTATTCTTAAGCGATTGTACGATTTGTTATGGATAAAAAATTTCCATTTTTGAACTTCTTCGTGTAACGGTGCTCGAGATATTACATCACGTTTTCCAATCTCCATTTCGAGAAAACTTCTCTCACGACTTCGGTGTCAATATTTCCCAACACAAATACACTCAATCTTTCGTTTCATTTTTGTTATTTTACGCACATCCGCGAGATTGTAAAAATTATATTCTCGTTCGTAGATTCGCGTTCGAGTTACCTTCGTTCGTAGGCTCTCCTTTGAGATCGATTAACGTGTCCCCGGTGGTATAAAAGTTTCGTACATCGCGCAAGTATTATCGTTGAACATTGTCGGGTGGACAGATTTTTCAAGCATCCACCCTTTCTTTTCTCCAATTCGCCTCGGCAGCAACTTTTGCGCGGCACGCACCTCTCGACACTCCCCGACGCGCAAGAACGCCGATTTGAATAGCAAGCGGGTAGTCCGAAGGTTTCGGTACGAGGACCCTCACCGGTCCAAGTGAAATTGCGTGCTCGAGGAACAAAAGGGGCGAAGGATCGCGTTGCCGTAAAAATCTCGGCTCCCGGCGGTAATCGTCGCGGCGGAAGCCGGTCTAAACAGCGCCTAAAACCGGCCACGGAAGTGCCGTCGCGACGATAATTAGTCCAGCCAACGAGGGGGAAATGTCGCAATTACGCGAGACGAAGGAACGCGAGGCCAACGGTCTACGGGGTCGCGAACGATCATTTTCGACGCTCCGTAACCAACGGAGACTTTCGTCGCGACGCCACCCTCGGACAGAATTCTACGAAAAATTATCGACGTTTCAACAATCGTTGTACCAACGTCGATGGTATTATTTATTATGGAGTTACGATGGGTATTCGAGTGGATATTTTCAAGGAAAGATCAAAATTCCAAAAATCGATTTGTCATAGTAGTAATAGGAATAGTATTATTTATTATGGAGTAACGATGAGTATTCGAGTGGATACTTCCAAGGAAAGATCAAAATTCCAAAAATTGTTCTATCATAGTAGTAATATTGATAGTGTTATTTATTATGGAGTAACGATGGGTATTCGAGTGGATACTTTCAAGAAAAGATTAAAATTCAAAAATCGATCTGTCATAGTAGTAATATGGATAGTGTTATTTATTATGGAGTAACGATGGGTATTCGAGTGGATACTTCCAAGGAAAGATCATAATTCCAAAAATCGATCTGTCATTGTACTAATATGGAAACTATTATTTATTATGAAGTAACGAATATTAACTCGAATGGGTATTCGAGTAGATATTTCCAAAGAAAGATCAAAATTCCAAAAATCGATCTGTCATAGTGCTAATATCGATAGTATTATTTATTTCTGTTGTTCACTTAGATCTCAATAATCATTGTCATAATTAGTTCCAACTCCTTTGGGACATTCTACCAGGGTAATGAAATTTGTTTCTTCTTCGATAATTGTTTTCCTTATTTCTTCTAGTCAATTGAAGAGGTACCTTTGGTTCTTTGAGTGACACTTGGGCTTCGAGCAAAAACTATAATAATAATAATAACTTATTAATAAATTGCCAGAGACTCTTTGCTAATAATATATAGAAAATAGTGAATATAAGCTGTGACGAAATCGGGAGAAATCGACACGTCGATATTAATGAATATTTGTTGCCGAAGATCGTCGCGTGAATATGCTTCACGCGACAGAGATCGTGAAAGAATGTTTTCGTCTTGGGAATTGTTATTTCATAGGAGTTCTTCGTGCGATATTAGGTCTGATAAAACGGAGAATTGTTTTCTCTGTTGGCTAGGTCGTGGCCCAGATAACGACAGGTTGAATGGGGTCTGGACACGAACTGCATACTGATCGATCGATATGAAGAAAATTCCACAGCATATTAGGGGTCTGCGGTGTTGTGTAAAACTCACCCTCGTAAATAATTTCCCGAAGAAATTCTACCGATAGTGCAAATATTTTTCCACGGTGTTCCGTCACCGTACCCTTCCGCCCCACGAACGTTCCGCAACTATTGTTAACTCTCTCCCGTGCAATATATTAAGCTACTTATGACTTTTCCTTATACGTTCGAACACCGTCAGACTGCGACGAAACTTTCCACCGGCTTTATTCTCATTTGCAATTAAACATCGACCCGATTCACTTGCTTCGATTGAAACAACCCTTTCGTTGAAACTTTGCAGGTAACTGTCAACCGGGAGAATGTAAAGTTAAAACAAGAGTTAACGGAATACTTATCGTTCTCAAAAAATCATTTTCAATGTACATCTACCATCGTACCAAAGTTAACAATAAAATTTCGAAGCGATCATTTTCAATGTACATCTACCATCGTACCAAAGTTAACAATAAAATTTCGAAGCGATCATTTTCAATGTACATTTAGCATCGTACCAAAGTTAACAATAAAATTTCGAAGCGATCATTTTCAATGTACATTTAGCATCGTACCAAAGTTAACAATAAAATTTCGAAGCGATCATTTTCAATGTACATCTACCATTGTACCAAAGTTAAGAATAAAATTTCGAAGCGACGAATTCCGAAACGAATTTCCTTCTTTGCTTTCGCAGAGAAGAATCTTCTTTTTTACCGCGCGTAAAGAACGAGCAGTCTTCTCTTTCTGAACGAATGGAGATGGCGAACACGAACTGCGAGTTTAACTTTTATCTGCGTGGGAAACCATTATCCCGTATTATCTGGTTCACGGGGTGTCCGTGACGCGAAAAAGAGCAGAGAGCGCATGTATAAATGAGTCGATTTATCGAGAAACCGTCTCGAATCTCCGTGTTACTGTTTCACGTGCACTTAACGTCTCCGTGTTCGAACAGTGGCCCAAACAACGGTACCTCGAATCTCCATTGAAACGTTAAATTACCGTAATTGCGCTCCAAAAATCTCTCGCTGTAGGCCAGAGAGGAAATTCGAGTCGCGAGACACGTTTGTAAGCCTGTTTCGGCGAAAACGAGCTGCATCTCCTAGACGATCGATCTCTGATTCGAACTTTGAGCATCTGAAATTTCCAAATAATTGATAAATTGCAGAATGAATCGTTGATGTCGGGCTTGGTGATTTATTATGGAACTTTTGTATTTATATTTAGAGACTTTAATGTAGGTTACCTTTCGGTTACATCGTTTTTTCTAGCTAGGAAAATTCAGCCGAGAATAGATGAAAAGTACAACAGTTCTTTTTTCGATGCACTCGAAATGGTCTCGTTTAAAATGCAAAATTTATCGTGGCAACGAGACACAGTCGGTCCATTGTTGGCAGATCGAGTGCATTTACGTCAGGACTGATTGTCATATCTGAACACCGATAGTAATTCAATCGAACTGTGACTCCAAACAGTCTGACCTACTGCGAGGCTGACAACAAAGACAACTCACACTTTGTATCCGTGTGTGGCTAAACCCTTGCAACCTATTGTTATTATTCCCGTAATGTTACGTTCTCAGAATGATCTACGAATATTGCTGCAATTTCTGCAGACTTGTTCCGGTATCTTAAAGCGTTCCATTAAATATTGCACCACTTGGATCAGTCGTTCGTAGTAGATACATATTAGACAATTTTCTCGTCTGACCTGAGCGGGGACATTCTACTTACAAACTTTGAATCGAAATAAAACGAAAACTACGAAAGATAATTCAGTGCTTATTGTTTTATTTGAAAGTATACTCGATGACATTACACAGGAAATACACAATTTCGTTAACTTATTGGAATACGATAATTTCACAAGCGTCTCAATAATTATCGACGTGCACTCCAATGTCTGTGAGACGCTTCTCGTTCAAAGTAGAATAACTCGGTGAAAAAAAATCCATACCAATGTTTAAATCGTCATTCTAAAGAGTAGACTTTGGTCTTCAACCACACTACAATTTTATACAGATAAAAAATTCTTTAAACAATTGGTAGCTGTTTGAAATTTTCAAATTCTTAGGGGTAGAAACCTTCTCTTTTTCAAATCGCTTTCCATTGTAAAAGGATTCTCAAGTAGAGTTCGACCCACGAAAATAAAAGTAGAAGATTCGAGCTTTAAAATGACCCCAAGAAGAGTATCTCGCGATCATTTCACCCGAAGATACACAGCTTCGAAGATTGTCAAGTCTCGAGCGGCGGTGTGCCATCCTCGTTAATAATTTAAATGCGTTGGTATTCGAGGTCGAATGCGCGACGGTGCCAAGGCAACATTCGAGGCTTGGTGCGCGTAAAGTTGCATTCGATTCGGAGCCCACGGTCCGTCCTTTCGCTCGAATGGTCCAGGAACGGTTAAGAACTGGAAGCCACAAAGCTTTCGCGTACCGAGCGAGCCAACGACGCCGATGGAGGGCCACCGTGGCCCCACGGCCATTAACGGGATTCATTTTTATCGAATTGGACGAGGCCCAGAAAGTCGAATCGACGAGTCGCCGGGCGTATAATAAACACGATCGCGAGGAACGATCCTTCCCGTGGAGAAGCTACGCGCGAAAACATAGCGCTCGGTGCTAAGCTCGGTCCACTGTACACGAGAGCGTAGCCATCCTTGATAATTATGCAGCTTGATAACGTTTTATCACTAATTACCAACTGGTGCCCGAGAAATTCGCGATAATTACGCGCTCAAACAATTCCAAGTATGCGCGCGCTTGCTCGCGCGCTAGCCTAGCTCGCTCGCGCTAATTAGATGACGCAGGACGTCAATTTATTCCCTAATACACAGGCCCGTTATGCAATTACACGAAATTGATGATAATACCTGGTCTAGCGAGAGCGCGGCGTGTAACTTCGATCGTTAATTATGGATGCACGTTCCCCGACTAGAAAAGTTTCTATCGCCTCGTTCTTGAATCGGGGACCCCGGCGGCCGACACGGACCGGTTCCGTGGGTTCGACCAGCAACGAAGAAGATCGAATCGATGGACAGCGAGTTATCGAATCGACCGTTCGTTGCCTCATCCCCCTTTGTTACACGATTGATGGACACTGTTTACACCACGATCGGTACACGCCAACGCGGAATAGTACGTCCGAATGATTTAGTTCTACTTGGCCACACCGAGCGGATGATTAGAAACTTAACAAAGCGAAGAAGGACGAGGTTAAATAATAGGAATGTTCGATCGGGGAGGCATAGGTTTGTATAATTTCTTTGTGAAATTAAAAACGATAATTTTGAACGCGGTTTTGTTCGAATTTGTAACCTAGTTATCGTTCTTTCTTTCGTTGCAATGTTTGAGAGTACTTTAGAAGGAATGGAAAAGAAAGACTCAGGGAAAATAAATGTGATCTCAATATACAATGAATAATCGTTCCAATTTTCCACGAATGTTTTATCATTTACGAATTCGAAGAGAGCGAGTTCAATCTTTGTAAAATTGGAATTGAAACATAATAAACTATTCCAAACATTCTTTTTTTCCATAAATTAGTGGAACAAGTGCATTCCAAATGAAATAAGAAAACCTTCGAATACCCATAACACCTGTTCCTGTACCTCGTTGGTCGATCACTTTACCCTTGACTGCGAAACACATCGGTCGTGTTCGTCGCGTGCTTCGAAATGTTTTCCAATGGAAATGTTTCGTCCTGGTTCGCGTCTCCTCGTTCCCTCGAAAACACGATTGAAACGAACGAATCGAGCGATCAATCGGCCCACTCGAAGTGCAACATCTAAGTCGAAAATACACGAACGAGCAGATCCAGCTCGTCCACGGGCTTATGCGTCCAAGAACGAACTCCTATTATTCGGCCGGCTATTCGTCGTGCGTGTGGTTCGTGGTTTGTGTTCAAGCTCCATTGGCTGGTAGCCAAAAGATTTTTGATATTTTTTGGCAACAGCTCATACTGCATATAACCGGCTAAAATGTTTCTCTGGCTCCTTCTCCCTCGGTTCGTGTCCCCCTCTTCGTTCTTCCGGTTCGCTCGTCCAGTTCCTTTTGCCCTGTCCTTTCTATTTCGTTCCTTCCTTCTCCACGGCTACGTATTTTTCTTTGTTCTTTTTGTTGGCCAGTCCTCGTAGAGTTTCCAAACCCTACCACCTCTCACCCCATCATCCCCCCGAGCATTTCTTTCCACGGCCGCCGGGGCAACAGCGTGTCCCTTGTTTGCGGTTTACGGGCACGTATAAATCTCGCGGAACATACGTGTTCGCCCGGGCAATTAATTGCATCGCATTAGGATTTAACTAATGCGACGCTCTGTAGCGTCGTTTGACTCGTTGGCGACTTTCTAACGGCGAATTTTCGCGAGCAGAGCTCGATGCGTGTCGCGAACTCGACACCGGTGCACTTTCCTGGCTTCCATAGGGACGTTTCAGACTTTGCTCGGTGGATTTTAGTACGATCATATTCCTGGGTAAATTTTGAACATTTTTTCCATTTGTTGTATATTATTTTCGTTCGTATTTCAATTTCAATATTTCTCCAGTTCTCGTTTCACACGTACAGGTACAAATATTTGTAAATTTTCTTATCGTGTTTTTTGTCGACGTTAAAATTTGTCGATTTTTCTACTGTTCTTATTCCTATAAAAATTTGTGAACTTTCCTGCTATTATTCGTTTATAACTTTGCGAATTTTCTTGCTACTATTCGTACACAAATTTGAAAATTTTCCTACTGAATTTATTCCTACACAAATTTCAAAATTTTTCTATCTGTATTCTCATACCTAAAAATTTGTAAATTGTCCTAATATTCCTACTCGTGCGTACAATTGGTAAATTTTCCGATCGTTACAATATTTGAAATCAGTGTAAAACAAAACGTGCATTCTTCTCTCAGCTCTCGCGATCAAAGGTGATAGAAGAACGTTGAACTTTTCTCCTCGACCGTAAATTTTCCTCTAATTACGCAGCCGGCCCTTTATTTGTTTCTCGAAGTGGTTCGTTCGGTTGTACGTCGAACGATTAGGAGCATTGCAAACCGAATTTCGTTGTTCTCGAAAGGCAGAAAAAAAAAAAATTCTATTTTATTTACTTGTTGTCCAAAGCTTTAGCTTCCGGTCAAATTAATTATCGGATCGCTCGCTCGTCGAGAAGAATTTTCGTGGAACGGTGAACAAAGGAACGGAAAATTCGGTAGGAAATAAAGCAGGAAGCTTTCCACCCCGGAGCACTTTTCCAACAACGTGCGAGGGTACAGAGCTGGTGGTGGATGGTACAGGGGTGGAAAGAACGAAAAGGAACAAGGGTTTGTCTATTTCTCGCTCCTGCGTGGTTCCCGCGTATTCTTGACACGTGTCACACGACCTCTCGCCGCCTTTCAGATTCGCAATACCCTCGACACCGAAGGATTTCCAATCTCTCCTTTTCATAGCGCGCGAGAGGGCACCGGGAATATAGAAAACGCCGCGAAACAGAGGAATTCCGATGTAATCCGGCCACGGAGACGCGGGGCGTCTACGTGCTCGAGAAACTTTTCACCGTGATGCGTCGCTGCCGCTAGACAGACATGTTCGAGAGTCGGTAATCTTGACGTCGAATCGACCACCGAAACCTAGTCGATGCTGAAGAAAATTCATCCGGACACCGGGTACCGTTAATACGGCCGATTTAAAATTAGCAAGTCGAGACCCTCGAAAAGTTTCTTACGGATTGCATCGATTTTCAATCGGTACGTTTCGGGTCACTTTGCGATGCGATTGTAATTTGAAAACGTGCAACGAAAGTTACTTTTGAAATTCGACATGGAGAAATTTCTCATGGATCGCATCGAATTTCGATTAGAACATTTCGGGTTATTTTTTAACGCGATTGTAATTTAAAATTGTGTAATCGAAGTAACGTGGAAAATTGTAAGTAAAGAAATTTCTGATTGTTGTTCAATGTAATTGTAATTTAAAATCGTGTAACCGAAGTAACGTGGAAAATTGAAAGTCGAGAAACTGCTCATCGATTGCATCGATTTTTAATTCGAACGTTGCAGGTTGTTTTACAAGTGTAATTTTACTGTAAAAATCGTACGAATAATATATCGAAGTCGATAAAGTTTCATCCAACGCGATGTCGAAATACAATTCTTTCGAATTTTGTATCTATCGGTCGACAATAACCGAAAAACGAAATTTCAATTTCACCGTTAAACAACACGATCGTAGGTTCGAGTTAATTAAGCGCGGTGATAATTTTGTTAAAAAATATCGCTTTTACGATACTTTCGCTTCGATTTTCAGTTATCTCGTAGGCCATTCGGTGTTTCATTAATCGCGGGGATTAAAATTTATTTTATACGTCGTGCCGGTGAACACGAACGCGCAGGAGCGATCTTTAATTTAATAACAGTTTGATATACCACGTACGGAGGACTTAATTTTAGACGAACAACGTGCTACTATATCGCGGGTCCGCTTTTACGTCTTTCCATCAAAGGTTAGTTTTATTACTAAATCTGATTAGGTCCGCAGACTCATCAACACACCTCTCCCGGTGGAATTCACCGCGAATAGGGAGGCTTGTATACACAGAACGAGAGCCAAAGTAGTTATTCAGACGGTTTTGACGATGTAGTCAACATCTAACTAGTAGCTGCCTTCGTAGTTCATTATAATGGTCATTAAAAATCCCCACTGAGGTGACTAAGAAGATTGTCCGCTCGACGAAAGGAGGTTATGAAAGTTGAAACGCGTAATACCCGAGAGACTCTACGATATACAGCAGATAGGATACTTTCATCACTGAACTTACACATATATCGATTCTAGATGAGTCTCGATCGATCCGTCCATTTATACACGGTATTATCGATCGAATCGTTGATTGTATTCGTTTGTTCGCCGACTGGTAGCTCCATCGATTCGAGTCGCGTTTCTATTAATTTCTGCATCGGCTTTAACTTCCGGTGACCCGATTGACACGTATCGACTTGACTTCCCATTCTATTGGTTTCGTTAGTACCTCTATTAACTTGTGCATTTCCTCGTTCACATTCGCACGATTAGAGGCTCGATCCATGGTCGATTTGATTTGCAATTCTATTATCTACGCCATTGTCTACTTGCTCGACTGCCCCTTCTCTCTCTAGATTCACTCTAATTGACCAGCATGTACATCGATGTGTACCATTGACCCACAATACCATCGATAAACAATACTCGTCGTATTTAATTCGGTAGCCTCGCGAGGAGTAGCAATTTTCCCTAAATTTCCTCATCTTCCATTCCATTGGTAGCTCTATTAATTTATCCACTCACATTTGCACGACTAGAGGCTCTATCCACAGTTGACTCGCAATTCACCAAGAGCTACATCGACACACACCATTGATCTACAATTTTCTTTCGTATTTAATTTATTAGCTCCACAATGAATGGCAATTTTTGACAGAATCTTGTTCACTTCGTATTTCATCGATAGCTCTATCAACTTCGATCCACAGTGTACTCGCAATTGATTCAAACCCAATCTTCAAATCGGTAACCCAGCGACAAGCGACGATTGGTCTCGCGAACGACGAATCCGTTCACTTTTGACCTTAGAGATAATTTCAATCGTACACTGTCGCAGCTACATTTCACCCGTGATATTATCAACCACAATTTCACGGTTTTGACACAGGAGCGAAGTTTCCGCTCTCAAGGAAAATCAGCATCCCGGAAATCGTTGTTGGATAATTAACGGTCGTGACGAGTGTCGGGGTTTAAAGTAATTCCGAAGATCCGTGGGATTTCGTCGCCAACGAGACCGAAACCGTTTTCGAGGATGAAGAGCGTACAGTTCGGCCAGGAAACATCGGAATTATTCCGTAAAATGAATATATTCCGAGCGGTGTTCGCCTTCCAAAGGGTCACGAACGCGGCATACATTCCCCTTTATTCGATAACATTTACCCGATGGTATATTCACGCGACGGGTACTGAAAAATTGACATTTATGCCTGTGTATTTATCGTCGCGGATTCCAGCGGCGCGATATCTCGCGGAGTTCACGTCCGATATATCCGCGATGGTACGTGGATCATACGAAGCAACGTCAAGACGTTTCGAATAACTCCTCCCCTGCCGCATAATACGATCCGTCTCATGAATACAATTCTCTTCTCTACCCCCTGGTCCTTGTCTCTCTCGTCGCGAGCTCGCCGCCAACCGATTTCCACCCTGAGAGGAATCGACGCGACGCTTTCCAAATCGATTCTTCCAGGGTTCTGCGTGCAAATAAATGCATCCCCCCGGCCGTGATTTTCATTTTTTAATCGTCCCGTCGGCAACCCACACTTCGAAATTGATTCACGCTCGTTCGCGTACGATGGGGTGGATTTTTAAAGTGTCGCGTCGCGATTCTTCACCGAAATAAATTCAAATAAATTACGCTTCTCCGTCGAAGAGAATTCAGCGAAGTACCGAGGTGGAGAACAACGCGGTTCAGTTTCTTTAGAATCGTTTCGATAATTCAACGATCGATTTCCAAGCCGGAGAGAAATCGACGTGACCTGAAATCGGTCCTCGGATCGATTCTGCCAAGTTTTATGCACGTGTGCGAAATAAAATCCATTCCGCGCCATTGATTTTTATCACGTGTAAGCTTTACGATTGTTTTACACTCCACTCGCGTAAACTTCGAAATTGATTTTCAACGTTTGTGTACGGGGGATTTTGAAAGTGTCTCGTTGCGATTGTTCGTTGAAATAAATTATGAGAATCCATAACACACCGAGCGGAGAACACTGTCTCTGAATTTCTTTGGAATCGATTTGACAATTTGGTTGATTTTAACCCTTTGCGCGCTGTCGTCCGAGTTTTCCTTATCGATTTTCACAAGGATCTCGAGAACTCGATCGGAAATCTCGAAATAGAAGACTGGAGTTTGCAAAACTTGTGAAAAAATTTAATATTCTTTTAGTCGACGATACAAGCTGATTCTACATAGAAGAGTCGGTGGGTCTGATTAACGTAACAAATTACAGTGTAATTTTACGACCAGCAATCTATTTGCTCGTATTCTGGTCCTCGGGTAATACTACTGCCGTTTCTTTGAAGAATTTCTCTCGATACAAGCCAATGTTTATTTATCGCTATCTCTCACTGTGCGAAGTTTTTACCAATGGTGATTTTTTACAGGAATCGTTGCTACTTTCTCGTAATTATGTCTTCGCTGCGTATCCTCGAAAATATTTTTAATAGGATTTCGTTGTGTTGTACTTTTTGCGTTAACCTACAATCACGAGATTCGAGAAACGGAATAATTTCTAGAGTAAAAATCACAGCTATAGCAGAACAGTGTGATACATTAAAAAAAAAATCTCGATCTTTGTGCAATAGATAACTGTACAGCAATTCAACAAATAAAATACAATTCCAGCTGTACCTTTTGATGGATAATCTGCGATGCGTGATAATTAACGAAAAATGTTTCAATTTTTATTTCACACGCGTGTCGTAATTACTTTAAAAGTCACCTCGAATGTGTATCGTTTCGCACCAGAGGTGAGTGTTACGTAACATTATCTCTGAAAACAGTGCTTCCACTTGAAAAGAAAAACATCCTGCCGTTCTTCCACGAACGAGAACAGAATTATGGTACAAATCCTCGGGACACTGAAACCCAGCTGTTCGATCCATAACAAAGAGAAACGAATTAACCTTAACATTTACGATTCACCCTGGCTTTTATACCGGCAATTCTTACTTCCGTGGTGGTAATTAACTCGGACATCGAGCGCACTGGCTTCGTTTGCTACTTCGGTTATCTCTCGCTAATAAAAGCAACCAAACCGTGGAAGAACAACAAAAGCAACCTGATGTTAGATTTAAAGAAAATGGGATTACGAGGTGTCGTAACCGGAGTGGTTCTGTTGCCAGATTGTTCCTTATTTCTGATTCTATGGAGACGTTATTAAACATCGGTACGGTAAATTTATCGATACCTGAACATTATTGGTTACAAGAGAATAAAAATAATCGACGAAAGTTTCCGAATAGTTCAGTGCACGAGTCGTTCAATTTATACAATCTACTCGATTCGATTTGGTAAAATTTTTAAGAAAAGAACCATCTTCGAAGAAAATTGAAGCGTCGCAGTATATTAATCGAAAAAATGATCGAACTTCGAACCACTATCATGTTATGAAAAAAATGTCGCGTTATAAAATACTCGGGCCATTTTTAAGGACGAAGTTTCTTCTTTCACTTCGGTAAGTTAGTGTAAAAGCACCATGGAAGGGAATCCACTTACCGAGATGAAAGCAGATACTTCGCTTTTAAAAACGATCTCGGATGTATTCTCGTACGATATTTTTCACCAAGTTGAAACCATTCAAATACGGACAATTATTCGTCAAAAATTTTGCAATCCTCTCTCAAACCTTTATTCCTACGAATCGATAGTGAACGATCCTCCGAGTTCCCATAGTGTCTCGAAAATCTCTCATCGCAATTGTTCGTGTAAAGTCGCCTCTCGATATTAGCAACTCCAACGACGAATTTATTCGGACTCGAAGATCGAGGAATTTTCTTTGAAAATCGAAGAAAAGAAAAATGAATTTCGAGAATTTCGCAATTTCTTAACCCTCTGCTTACAAACTAACAACAAACGCCTCTTCCACTCGCGACGATATTTCCGAAATACATTATCGCGTTCGTTGACGTAAATGAATCGCGTTCCTCGATATCGGAGTCCAGAGAAGCCGGTCGAAAGATACTGTCGTTGAATTTCTTCGGAATCGCTTCGTCAAAGCAACATTAATCAAAATTCCAAGCTTCCACCGTGGTAGGTCCCCGTGGTGGCAATTTATTACCGTTCTTCGTGGCCACTTAATTACTCGCGACACGCGGTTCTCAGCTCGGCGCGTTTTCTTGTTCCACGGGGCGAAGACGCGACGATCCCTTCCACGAAATCGACGATTTTGCACGGTTCGATTTCACCCCGTGGGGGTTGCCAGGGGGGTGGTGTCGATGATCGAGCCCTCGTTCGAGGATAAATCAAATTCCCCGCAAATAAACTGCGCCGCGTCGCGGGATAAACGACTCCGAACGCTCACAATTAGAACACGCCCGGTGAAATATGTATCGATCGGGCAACGAAACGGGCCAGCGAATATTTTTAACCGTGCCCTCGGGCGTAAATCATTCCCGAATAATTTTGAGGGAATATTGTTGTCAGGGGTGTTCGGGAGATTTCCGCGGATCGGTTCGTTTTACGGGTCAGAGACAATTGGCCGCGCGGATTTTTCGTTTCTGCTTGCGCGCTCGATTGCAGCCCGGCTTTACGGACCGTGCGACCCTGGAAATCGCAACAATGTGATAAAGAGGCTTTTTTCAACGAACACTTGGAAACACGGGGCTCGTTCGAGCGAGCCCTAGTCGCGGTGCGAGCCACCCGACAATCGTGGAACGCGTTTAATTAACAATAATAGCGCGAGACTGCGACGAGTGTTGGGGAGATTGCGGTGGAAATTTTGGGGACGATCCTTGATCTTAAAATCGACAGGAGGGACGTACGCGAATGTTTTTTTATAAATATTATTGCAGAGATTATTGTAGAGTTCGATGATAAAGAGGATGTTGCGTAAGAGATTTCTCGATATTGCTGTTCAAAAGTAATCTATCTCCGTACAATGGAATTTAATTTTTGTCAAGTGATACTGTAAACATTAATCTTTATCAACGGTGAAAATTGATTTTTATTCGAACATCGATAATCGTACAAATTAAACTATTATTAAATTTCCAATAAAAATTCTCCGTCACCTTCTCAGAATTATTTCCGAATAAAATTCAGAAAATTTCCCAGTCTGTTACATCAGAATCGAATAAAAGAAAAATTAATTCCCTGCTGCAAAAATTAACACCGCGGCACAGATTCGAAATCAGTGTACCCTGAACGCGTCGTACCTCTCGAGCAATCTTCTACGAATGGTCACAGATTCCCCGAAGAAAATTCATAGAAATTCCACAACGCGAGTCGTCGCGATGAAAATCGGTGGGAAAAGAACTTCACCGGATCCTCGAACTTCAGAATACGGTTTCCAATCGTTGGTCGACTCGGAACGGTCACCGGTACATCTGAAAGAGGGCCGCGGGAGCTCGAAGTTCGAAGGATCGAATGTTTTCCTGTCATCGATCGCGGAGTAGTTGGCGAACTCGGTGGCTCGAGCAGCGACAGAGATATTAACTGTTTAGAATTCCGCGGCCAGACTGCGCGCCAGTTCGGTGTACTTAACCAAGTATTTCCCGAAGATGGGGTCGGGGGTTAGCGTGGCGCAGTCAGCGCGAAGTAAGCCGCAGAAGCTCCGGGCAGCTGCGGACCATCCTCGTCGTCGTTCGTCTTCGCCGGCCCCATCCCATACTTTCTCGAATCTTCGTCCAGGGGCCTTTCGTAGCGTCGATGCTAGCCTCCGAGCGCAATCCCCGGAGGCGGAAATTTCCGCCTCCGGGGGATCCTCCATCCGTGTTCCCTCCGCCGGTGTCTTCGCGCGGGAATTTATTAAGCTCGAGCCGTTTAACGCGCGAGAATAATTCCGCTTTCGGCGATCCGTTAATGCGAAAATCGATCATCGATCCAGCCCGAGATTCGTCTCGAGGAAAAAATCCAACGTCTCGTTACAGCGTTCTCGCTCGATTCTTGCGAATCCTCGCGAAGAATGGAGTACTTAGGCGAGACCAACGACGTATTTAACGCTCGGGATTAGGTCGACCGCGAAGGAAACCCGTTAACCACTCCCGTGGGCCAATTTTTTATTCTTAATCGGCCGGGCTTTCCGCAAACTCGTCCCTCGATTTAAGAGGGAACGCCCTTTTTTCATGGGCAGGCGAACCACTCGACGATTATCGCGGTTCCATCGTGTTATTTACTTGTTGCTCGCGGTTAGATACTTTGGATCGAATCTTTCGAGAAAGGCACGTTGGATGTGTGGGTATTGGGCGTTTGGTTGGATTAAATAACGCGCATTTTATGGCTGTAGATACCTTTAGAGTAGTAGGTGAACGTTTGATAGAATTGTATTCTTCGAAAAAGAAACATTCCAAATATTAGAAAAAACTGAATTTCGGTTCTAAAGATAAGTCTAAGGTTTCCTATAGTTTTATTATACGTACATCACACGCAAACAATTCACACAAATACATTCTTATAGAAAATCTCAAACTATCCTTTAAACAAATAAAATGAACGTCCTACTCGAGAGTTTGTCGTAAATTTCAGGACACCGTTTCGATTAAATTTCCAAGGAAGAATTTTCCTTTAACTTTAACACGAATAACCGTAATCGATAGAAGTGCCGTTACACTGTCACTCGGCAAACCCTGATATATTTTCTTCGAATTATCCCTGCAAAATTAATCCCCGTACGTCGTTGTTCCCTCGCAGAAGATGTTGAGCTTTTGGTCGACCGATGGTAAGACAGACACTCCGTGGCGCAGTCGTGTTATTCCATTTCGAATACGCTATCTCTGTTTGCAAATTAATGCAGAGAAGCCGCATTGAAAATGAATTACGCGTGGCGAATGAATATGGGACTTTAGCCCGGGCTGAGCTGTTTATTCTAACTACAGAGGCTCCGGAGCTGGAGAGTTGTGTATATTCGAGGTGGTTTAAGCGTAACCGATTAATTCACGAAAGCGTCGGTTGGACCGAGTTGGTCTTACGATTAACAGAGAGGTTGTATATTTCTTCGAATTTATCGCGTTGCGAAATATCTTCAACGAGGGTGGTACGCGATAAGTGACCTACTTGTTACGATCATCGATTCGTCCTATCGCGAAAGGAACGAGGAAAACAAGTTCTCTTATACGGTGAACAAGACCCTCGTATTCTATAATAACCACACTTTGCAGTGTTACAGTCCAGATAAATATCTATGCAAAATTTCAACCTTAAGACACGTATTACTGAATTTTGTACAATTTTTAAGAGTCTCAGATTTTTGACTCTCTATAAATCCAATTACTAGACGTTTAACCCTTATTAGTAAATTGATACAAGTAATTCGCACCAGATATTTTCTTCAAAATGTCTACAAATCCTTCAACAATTATACAGAGTACAGACCTTACTATATCCCTATAATACAGACCCTAATTATACAAACTCTATTATATCGCGTGGCAAAATAACCACCGATAAGAATTAAGAATTATTAAAATGCAATTGATTGTTAAAATCTATCCACGATTATTCCTGTTCCTCGTAGAAGACGTTCGTTCGATACCGATGACGGTTTCACGAGTATTAGAGGATCTCAAGTTCCCGAGCAGCGACGAAAACCGAAAACACGTAATGCAGCCGACAAACGATTGCATTTTCAGGGGGCTGGGGCTGCAGGGTGGTAGGTGGTAGAGATACAACGTAGGTCTGAAAGCTCGACTGGCTGGTAGAGACTTAAGACACGTGCACCTGCAGCCAGACGACGAGCGAAATGCACGCGACTCGTATTCCCGGAAGAGGCAGCAGCGCGCGTTGGGATTTCGTCGACGAGAGACGGATGCAGTTCTCATCGCGCCTCGAATCGAGGCGAGGGCTCGCGGGAGCACCAGGTGCATTCGGGTTCTCGGGGGCCTTTTATATTGGAATTCTCGAGATTTTTCTCGCCGAATTCTCGCGCCGAGATTCCACGTCAACCGGCGTCCTTTCCAGCCTTGTTCTCCGCGAATCGAAATCAAGGGAGTGGTCTACCATTCACTGTCCTCCGTGTCGCGAAATTTCAAAACCAGAACCGTTCAACGTCTTTATTCTGCACAGGTGTCGGGGATTAATTTACACTTTAACGAAGTACAAACACCGGCTGTTTACTCGAGAATCGATGAACCCGGGATACAACGATGCTACGGTGTCTATATCGAGAATTTTATTACACAAATAGGAGAAAAATGAATTACATAGCTAAAGACGAAAGAAAATAGAACGAGAAATCGAACTGCACCTGGAAGAGGATATATCGTTGGCTTTAAACTTAATCTTACTCGAGAGTCGATGAACCGATGGTACGGTACTCCTTCGAGGTCTATAATGGGAATTTTATTCTATAAATAAGAGAACAAAGTATATAAATAAAGATAAAAGAAAGTGGAGAAACGAATTAAACTGAGATAGAAATCTAAAGAGGAGGAATTATCGAATGTCTTCGACAGTCTTTGAAATATTTACGAGAAACGTGCATTGTTGCAAAAAATAATTTTTAAGGATCTTTTAAAGTTAGTTTCGAGGCATATCTATGATACCCTATTACAAAAAAAAGGTGTTTATATCTCGAAAAGGAAGAGGTTCCGAATGCACGTATCCTACGATTTGTTTTTATTCTTAGAGAGAGTAGAATGCAATGTTAAAGTTCGACCACTTATTTTTCAAGCACCCTGTATAGGAGGACCGGTGAATTAGTATGCCGGTGACTTTGTAATTTTTGCCGATCATCCCCCGATCGGCGAGCACGACACCCACGGTTCCCCGATAAATAAACTAATAAAATCACCGGATGCAACGTGGCATCGTTTACGTAGCGGTGCCGCGTTGCTGTAATTACGCGAGGCTGAAGATCATTTTAATAAATTTGAAGTTCATGCAATATTCAAGCACCTAATTACGCTTGCGAGCCACTTCAGCATCGGATAGATGGAAATAAGGACGTTCGCAAAAAACGATTCCCTCCCACCCTCCTTAATATGAAAACGCATCCCGCGAAGAGTTGCACGCCTGATGAAAAATTAATTCGCCGCGTTGTACGCGGGTTGCAGATTTTTTTTCGACACGGTCACGTTCGACGCATTTGCATCCCCGATTAGGGCACTTTTGCGCGTTCTCGTAGCGATCGTTCGGTTTATTAACATTTGTCCAACTCGGATAACAGGATCGGTGCTTTATCAACGCGATTCGAGTGGTTGTAAAAAAAAAGTGTTATTCTTTCGAATGAAATAATTCCTAAAATTGAATAGATGGTTTTGTGACGATCATTTCGTTCATTGATATCGTTGACAGTTATTTTTTATCATTGGATAAAAATCACAATGGTATATTTACATATTCAATCCCCAAGAGTGCTTCGTTCTCTTTAATTTCTCCCTGTGAATTTTTTCAAAATTAAAACTGACCCACGTTATCTACACGGTACAGTCCAAGCGCACGTTAAACCGTCTTCGAGCGATAATAGTTGAAAAAAGGAAGAAAAATATATGTGGCATACACGGTACGCCACGCGGTAAGTGGTTAATCGTTCGGCTAATTCGCGGTTGCAAACGAGATGGTCGTGCGACAAAGTTAACGAGAATCACGAGAGAGAGAGAGAGAGAGAGAGAGAGAAAGGAGAAAAGCAAAAGCACGACGAAAGCTCGCGACATCGTGTCGATCCAAATCACAAATCGCAAGTTGTTTTCCATCGTATCGGTCGAATAATCGCTCGCTCCCCTTTAGCCTGGATTAAGATGAAATTAGCTTTCTAATTTTTTTTTTTCTTTCGTCAAGGTATCTCCGTATCCGACGTTAATTGCATCGCGCGTTTCCGGTCTGGTTATTTATTCCTGGATTCGTCGTCGCAAATTATTCAACGTCGCGATGCAGCCAGTGCGAAGGGGCGGGGAGACGCGGCGCGTTAGTATTTTTAAATTTGCGTCGCAGAGAGGGACGCGCTTGTTATTAGAAAAAATAAGGGTGGCTCGAAATTGTGGCGAACCGACGCAGTGACGAATAAAAATTGCACGGGACCGTGATGGACTGCTTTATCCGTTTTGCTTTTGGCCAAATTGGCAGACGCCGCTGGCGCGCCCTTCCTCGGGAGTTATTTCATTTTTATCGGGAATATTGTTTCGCCTAACTTTTAATATTCTCCCATAGGAAGCTCCGAAATTTATCGTATCGAACCCCAGGATACCAAGTTTCACTCTTTGATCGTCGTTCCGCGATATCTTGACTGGAACTTCTCCATAGGGTGACCATACACGTATAACTGATCAGTCGTTTAAGTAGATTCGGTTGGTAGTGGGTCAGACACGTCGGTTGGTTTTTTTCATCATAGTCTGGCATTAATTTTGTATTTTACAAACATGTTTTCCGAAGAGAAATCATCTACCAAGACCAGAAAAATAATTGAGAGAAACGAACAGTCGGAAATATTGAAGATACGAAGGAATTTTCATAACGAAGTGTCGCGTTAAGGTCTGAGATCCAGAATATATTACTCGACATTGTCCACGTTCTACTTACTCGTTGTTCCTCGTTCCCCTTGATCAAGGTAGACCTTTCGTTCTGTCTGTAATACATGTCTGCGTCTCGCCCAAAATTCGAGACAAGTTCACTGAACTCCCGACTCACTGAACTGTCGCTCTCCTTATTCGTCTTTGTAAGCAGTCGCTTAATTTGCTCTGCACTCCCTCCTACTGCAAACACTTCAAATTGGCACTCGCAGTACCATTCTGTCTGTTACATCGCAAACACTTGCCTGGATGGGTGCATTTGTTAATGCTCGAAAGGTTGTTTTTTAAGAACGGAATGGAACTGCGCGGTGCACTTGAAATTCGACAATTTCCTTGCGCCAATCGATGGCCCACTGCTATCATAAATTAAGGGGCCTGCGCTCGACCACGACCATAAATTAGGAGGCATCGCTCGACCACCCTGAAACCTTGCTTGAATTCCTGCAAATACCTTCCGTCCCATTCCGTGACTTCTCGCTTGCATTTCCCTTTGCTTGACCTACCTCGGATGCAATACTGTTTTCACGACCCCTTGTCGCGGTTTCTCCGAGTAAACACACCTAATTTTTCTTCTTCGACCACTGTTCTCCCACTCGTCGAAATGTCAGTTTTGGTATTATCAATGAACCATCGTCAGATATTCATCTTCTACCAAACACGTTAAATATATTCCCTTGTAATCGTTTAAAGTTTTCGTTAAGACTCTCTTTCATTTTTTTTCTTCCAAGTAAATTGATCAATACTTTATCTCGTCGTGTAATATTTATCGTTATCCATTTTTGAACCGGTAACACGCGATTAAATGAAAAATATCTGGCGATCGGAGATGAAAACAAAATAAGAGACGATTTTTGGCACAGTGGCTCAATTCGGAATAGATCGTTGTAAAACTTCGAAGACAGCTGCTTGATCTGTGTTCGTTGCAGGGAGAAGCTTTTAGTGCTCCGAGACCTCAAGAATCGCGAGTCTTTCTCAACTACGTCGTAATCCATGACTCCTTTGAAGCTCAGAGGAAACGGAGTCAAACGGAGAGAAAAAAGAAAAAAAGAAAAAAAAACAAGACTAGGTTCCTTATCATCTGTCCCGACGGAGCTTGTCCTTCGTTGGGGGCGATTCCTTTCCATGGAACCACTTCGCAGCTTAACGTTTTCATCTCCGATCGTGAGGTACTTTTAACCTTGTCACGTTTAAGTTACTCGTGGAACGACGTTGTTCGGTGCAAAAATTTCATTTCTTACGGCCATTTAATCGCGCGTTACTGCTTCAACGATGAACAATGCTAAATATTGCACGACTAGGTACAGTACAGGTCGATTTATTTAAAAAGAAATGGAACATAACTAAATGGATGAATACTATCACACCACAATATATACTATAGATCGATCTACTTAAAAGAAAAAAATGAAAGAAAGTTTCAACGACAAATTTAAACAACTGCAAAGAAATACATCTATGGTCCATTGATAAAATTAAAACTGGAATTTCAACGAGTGGAAGTAAGCCCCCCTTGCCGGAAACGGTCTCTCCTGCAATTCCTCTGTGTTCTAATTTCCTCAAGACGTGGAAGGAAGCAACTTCACGCGTTGCCTAACCATCTCCATGGCCACAATTCGTCCCATCGACCCTCCTCATTCGCCAAACCGACGAACAGTTGACTCGATTCACCGGCCGGCCAATTAACCGCGGATAATACCGAAACGAACTAATTGGCAACCTTCTATTCGCAACAGCTAATAGGGGGCAATTTCCACGACAATAAGGACCATATTTGGAAGCAATTACCCTCAGGGGGTGGAAGCGACGAGTTAAAGGGTCGACAGTCGTTTCCTTCCTCCCTAAGGAAGGTAGGCACGATTGTAACGTTTTCCGTAGGGAGCTCTGGGATAGGCTGGGGGCGGAGAGGCGGTCGGTCGGAGTTTGCCCGCATTATGAAACCCGAACAGACGTAATCCGTTCTAACGAGCCCTTATTGCGAGGGTAAAAGAGCAACGACTGTCCCATTGCAGCGCACTTTATACGACGGTCGTTTCAATCGAGGCTCACCTTCGGGGCTACACCGGAAACCCGAAGCGGTATTTGTCGCACAGGACGTACAATCCGGGCCACGTTCGTGAAAAGTGCGCCAAGCCTGTCTGTGTGCATCTCCTCGCGGCTGCCGCCATTGATAAGGCCTGGCCGGGGTTCGGTGCCTATTCAGCCGAGCTTACGTCTGGATCGCTCATAAGTATTCCCAACCCGTGTTCACACATAGACTTACGCGATCTACCTTGATAATTTCGCGTCCCTCGGACGATAGGGTGCACCCCGAACCTAAACGTGGAGGTTGTACAAATTTTCGGTACTCGATGGATCGTACACTTTGGCTCGATTTTAATACTCGACGAATATTATTGGCTGGATATTGAGAGGTTCGAATGTAGGATTAGGGTATTTTTTAAATCGATCAGGTAACTAGGGTTGGTAATGAGTACTCGGACGCTATTTAACGTACAATTTTGTATCTCTTTGATAACAGAATGCATTTTAAATATAGACGAATATTGTTGGGTGGATATTGCGAGGTTCGAATGCAGGGTTAGGGTGTTTTTTCAACCGATGAGATAATTAGGGTTAGTAATGAGTACTCGGACGCTATTTACCGTACAATTTCGTATCTTTTTGATAACAGGATGCATTTTAAATATGGACGAATATTGTGAGGTTCGAATGTAGGATTAGGATAAGATAATTAGAGTCAGTAACGAGTATTTTAACGTTATTTTTCGTACGCAACAATTTCGCGTCTCGTTGATGGCATAGTGTACTTTAAACGTAGGCAAGGGGGTTGTGTAAATATTCTATATACAAGAAATATAATTGAAATATCGTGGGAACAGATATTGCGAGGTCGGATGAACAATAAGGTTACCAATGAATATTCTGACTTGAAATATTCATGATTATTTCGTAATCTTGCACGTTAATTTTCATAATTAACGTTCCTTGTAAAATATTCTAGCAGTCTTAGCCCTGGACGTCGTGTTTCTGTACGAACGTTCGATAATTGGAACGATTTAACGAACGATCGAAATTGTCGACATCGACGACGATGGTGTCGAATTGCCAGTGATTACAGAACTGTCGGTTAACAAATAACATCTAAATTATCGAAATACGTTGTACCCGAGGAGCGATAGATATCCTAGATCCAATCAGCGTCTCTTGACCTAACCTACACTGTACATCCAACGAGAAGGATAAAATCCTTTGCTCGTCGAGCCGATACCAGCGGGAGAATCGGTTTAATGGTGATTGTGTCGCGCGAGCGAGAAGATCCAGCGAGATGATTCGATGAACTATCGATTCGATGACGACGAACCTGGAAAGTGACGTTGAATGAGCCGAAACAGGTCGAACGTGACGAGGTGGATGCGGCTTACAGTTTCCTCTCGCGGGTGTCGCATCTAAATTCACAGGCGGATTTGACAGAGTGCAAGGAACTTCTCAGGGACCCGTATCCTCCAGGATTAAGTCAGGAGAGCGTCTCTATATCACGGAATTTTCTGTGGAACGAAATTTCCTCCTCCGAGAGTCACGGGATCACGTTGCTCGAATTACGACGACGAACACCAACGTTTCTGTATTTTTTCACCGGGCTGGAAAATGTAACCAGGGGCCATTCGAAGTTCCATTTATTTTCCTCACGGTTAATCGTTTTTCGAGGTTGTAATTAACGGTATAATTTTCGTCACTTTTTAACGGCTGGCGACGCATACAACGATAATTGCCCGCCGGTGTACCCATTTTGTTTTTATATCGCGAGAGAGAGAAAGAAAAGGAGATCCCTTGAATAAAAACGAAAGAGTAGACCGAATTTACAATCCCAAAAGTGAACAAAATATCGCGCATATTTTGATGGCTTTTGCGGTTAATTTTCGATATTCGAAATTTTCCGCTTACTTTAAAATAATATTCATTTTTAACGTCAACGTCCGGATAAACTGCGCAGCTTTTACGAAGCTTTGTGTTAAACCGATTTTATTTAAATTACATTTACACATTAACCGTTCCGCGTCCGTAGACATTCGAAAATAAACGAGATTTTCTCGCCGAACGAAATATGGAAAATGATGAATCCGTTAATACTGTCAGTCGATCAATCGTATTATAGAATTTAACGATATTCCCAGCTTGATTGATCGCTTAATTAAGATGCATGTTTTCTCTGGAACACTGCGCGTGCACGCGTCACTGGCTAAACGAACCAAAACGTGCACTACGAGCGTAATAAACACAGGATACAATAATTGCATCGCAACCTGGAATTTCGCTAGAGGTTGGCTTTCGTAAGATGATTTACAGACTCGTAAATCTTATCGTAACAAAATACTTAGGCACGCAATAATAGAAACTTGTTACTAAATCCTGAGGGTGAGACTTTCTTCGAAACGATTTAAATATACATAATATTTTGCAAAACTGTACTCAATCGGGGTTAACGATATTATTCTGAACGCTAAAATTAAAGGAAAAAGAACCAAAACCAAGTATATAATTTCCAGGTACATTTTTCAGGCAATTCTGTAATATTTGTTACCCTCTTCGTATAATTTTTGTACATTTATTAGACAATTAAGCGACGAGAAGTTTAATTCTTCGACTGTTATCGACTTTTACGCGAAATATACGTTATGTACAAAAGATCTTCTAGCCTACTCAGGGCACATACATTTTGAACGCCTATAGTCGTTATAAAAAATCCAATGGCGACAATTTCTGTTTGAAAAATTCAAATAAAAGATTCCCGAATGATGGATCGTACATATTTTCAACACGTGGGACAACCATAGCGAATTGGGACTCGTGTCGGCGAATCGCTGGGCTTAACGAGAGACTTCCTGGCTTTGGGGCGTTAATCGGTTAAAAACCACGGAATCGAGAACGATACAGAGTAAAAAAAAAAAAAAAAAAAAAAAAAAGGGGGGCGAGCCACAATTGTTTTAATTGCACGACCAACGACGACTAATTGCCATCACCAGAACCGACCTCCTTCCGGCTGGTATTACAGTTTCCTTTGGCTCACGGAAGGCATCGGTGAGGGAGAATTAAATAATTAACCGTGAATCCTACGGATTGCCCCAAGGAAATTAATTGAAACCCTTACGAAACAAGCCGCGCGATAATTAAAAGGAGAACGTTCGAATCGAAAGTTTCGTTCCCCCCCTGCTCTTAGATTCCTGTGGAAATCACGTGGAAAATCGAGGGCCCTTCGCCAGCAAGTGAAACTGCAAAGAATTAATCCATCTCCGTGAGAAAGGGAAACACTCCGTAGGAAAGTGAACAAGGAGATCGGATCGAGCGGTTCATTAAGCACCGTGAATGGATTGGCCGGTGCGTTCGGAATTTTACGAAATTTACGAGTAGACGATTCTTGCGTTCGATCGACACGAACTTATTTTTTTTTTACGATCTTGCAACTTTGCGGGGATCGATGTCGATAGCGAGGTTCGAGAGTGAAACAACTTGGTAGAAGTGGAATTGAGAATTTGAATCTATTCAAACTGGTCTTTGAAAGCAGTGAAATATATTCATTTTGGAGCGTGAATTTTATATTCGAGGAAACTGGCTTTGGCAAGACGATTCGATAATAAACAAATTTCGGTAAGAGTTCCAGGGGAAATTTTCTATTTGGTAATTATGGCGAAAATGTTCAAGTTCCGAATCATTTCTTCTAACGAAAATAAAACGTATCGTATATCTCGAGATATGTTGTAATTAATAATGGATGACGTAGAACTCTTCAAAGATTGTAAAATAATTGGCAATCGGCACTTATCGACACACACGCCCGCACACGTTAGCGTAAATTAACTTTGAATTACCATACATTTGCAATACAGCGATTGCGTCGTAACCGTATGATATTTATAGCAGTGTACATAACACCATTGGTATACCTTTATTATCATTAATAGTGATGGAACTAATACCGTATCGATACTATCGATAAATTACAACCAATACGCCGGAATGAAATTGGCAGTGACCGCGCGTGGAACCACCGACGAGATATAGCTTAGACCAGATATTCAATGGGAGTTTGTGTCTCGTGGACCGGTGTACCGACCTCGTGAAAAATCAGTGCTTTTTTAACTCGTTCTACGTTCGAGGACGTAGACTCTGACCACCGAACCACCAAAGTTACCGCAGTAAACATAGAATACTCGTCCTTGTAATTCGTTCGCGGTTCCATCAAACCTGTCGCTCTCGGAACATGTTCCAACAATAGGTTGCATCCACTCAGAACGATGCAAGAACAGCTGCAACTCGGAATATTTTAGCAAAGTGCCCGAGCACTTTGAACAAAGAATATTTTTCAAGTTACAGCGACCCTGGAAGCTCGTTAAAATTTTCCAAGTCCCATCGATTCTCAGACTTCGGACCTAAAATATCTCACACTCTGAGGAAGGAACGCTCAAAGAACACTTGGAAGTGTTCTTTCGAATAATTTAGAAAGAATATCTCTTTTTGATAATTTAGTGTAGCGTGAATGGGATCGAGAAGGGAAAGAAAATAAGCTGGTCACTACGAACGAACGTATCGAAATACGTCAGAGTTACTTAGGTATACTAACGTTTCGTTAAAAAAATCGAATATTTTCTAATACTAATAAGGTAAATTTAACGTAGTATATTTTTTAATACATGTAAAGAAGATTCAACATAGAATTTTGATAATAGTGAGATTGACTCGAGGCAAAATATTTTCTAACATCGATAGGGTAGATTCAACCTAAGATACCTTTTGGTACTGGTAAGGTAGATTCAATGTGAATTATTTTTAAATTCTCCACTTTCAAAAAATGTTGTACACATATTACGTAGATTTAATGTACGTAGAACAGTTTCTTCTATCGATTGGTTAAACTCAATGTATCGGTTCCTCACACCGACAGGGTAAATCCAACGTAGAACATTTTCCCGTTTAATTTAAATCTCGCCGCTGAGAGCACTTCGATCTTATTCGATTTCGATCGAGAGCACCGACTGCGACACGAAAATTGTAAATGGGCTCTAGTCCTCTCGAATCATGGGACAGTGAGTTCCATTGAATATCCGATCTATCTTACACCATTGCCGTGATGGGACGTTCGACGAAGAGACCCTCGTAACGAGGATATAAGGGCGACTAGAAACGAGAGAACAAGGAGCGAACGTGCCACGTCATCCGCCCACTATGGCTGTTTAATATATTGAGACGGTCACGGGCGTTCCCATCCAAGTAGGTTCTTTCTCGGCTTAAATGAAATTAAGACGTTGTAGCGGTTCGTCGTTAAATTTTTCACCAATTCTCGGTTAAGTGCAGCGCGACGTCTCGTCGACGTTCACGTTCGATCGTTTCAATCTCGAGTGTCTCTTCACCGTTAAAACAGTACAGGCTGATCCACAAATGCATTTCCATATCTCAGAGGGTAAATCTACGCATTAAGAAATAACTAAAAATATGTCAAATGTCAAATTTCATCCAATTGCTTTGAAAGCTACTTAAGAAGCTACTCGAACTTAAAAATCGATCCAAACTCGAACGCGACATTGCTCAACATCTTTTTAATCGGTGAAACGTTTTTTTAGACGTTCAAATTTACAATTTGAAACGAATTCCAGTATCTTTACCATTGTCGTTCGAATGAAAACGATTCTTACGTATCAGCGATTCAATTTGCGTAAGAGATATAAGATGCACAGGATTTACACTCATTCATGAATCACTCTGTATCTGTTCGAAGATCCAAGTGACGAAACGTTACATCGTACGCGAAATTAATTATCGAATCGGAAAATACGTACTCGTTCTCCATTGATCGTCGATTATCGCCGATCGACGCTTGTCCGTTCCCTGTTTACCGATCGCCACTTCAATGGCGATTAATTGCCAACCGAGTGTCGAGTGATAGCCCGGTTGATTGCTAACTAATATTCCATTTCGCTATTGGCAGACTGCCAACTGTCCGTTAGCCGTACAACTAACCCGTGAACGACTTCGAAATCAATTTCTGACGCGATTCTAGGCGTCTGGAAGATAATCCTTTCGTACCTTGCCTCGACGAGGAAAATCACTCTGGTGTGTATCGATTATTAAACGTTCCCTTGCGTTGTTCTCTTCGCGTAGAACGAGACAGAAATTATTTAAACTAATACCGATTATCGTCGAGAAACTCTACGCGATTTCTTCCCTCGCCCCTCGCATCCCCGTTTGTTACAGAAGCGTCGAAGTTCGAACTTTTAGCGGGTTCTGGGTGCGAGCTGAGAGGAGTTCATTCAGTTAGGGTGGGGGGCGGTGGAAGGGATGGTTAAACTGCAACTTTGTTCGGCTGCCGTGCAGCCACGATGGGGCGTTCATTATAATGCGTCGTAACTTCGCGCGAGAAACGAGTTCTCGGATGTTTCTTCATTAGATTCTTCCGCGTTGTTGATCGCACAGTTTTCGTAAACAATCCGGGCGGCGGTCCCGTGAACAGGGGCACGTGTTTCGAACGCGAAAAACGATTACGTCGCGCTGTCCCGGGGTTGTCGACCGAATGGAGTGTCATTCTCGCGTCGTCGAGGGGACGTCTGATAAATGGAGCGGCTATTCTACTTGCGCGCGTGACCGACGCATTTATAAGTCATGATTTTCGCGTATTCCACGACAGGGCTCCTCCGAGAGCGAATCTTCCCTTTCGCGAGGAAAAGGACAATGTTTCGGATTTTATTTTCAACGACTCGGAATATTCGATGACAATATCTCGGATATATTTCGACGCGATAGAGGTATTAGATATTTCGAAGATGTGTCGAAATTTTTAAAACAAATATATAGATACGGATTATTTTAGAATATTTCAAAATTGAAGCTTTTCTTTTACCGATTTGGTGTGTTCGATATGAATATTTTTTATATATATTTCGATGCGTTAGGTCTTGATCAAATATTGCCAACTTGTATATATAGAAATTATAAGCATTCAATGGAACACGTTAATACGGATTAAATTACAATTTTTCGAAATTAGAGTATCCAAAGTAATTCTGTATCAAGACAATTACACAAGTTACGAATTCATCCAAGTAGCTCTAATTTGAAGAAAATTTAAATAAAATAAATTCATCAAAATCGTCACGCATAAGTCGTATATCGACGATCGAGATTGTTTCGAAAGCATTTTGTGCGACATTCTTCCGCTTCTCCCTGGGGTGCATTCTCGCGCTTCTAATTACGCCTTCGGCGTCTACTGTGCAACAATGGCCGAGATTAATACCGATCGTTCCTGACGGTCGACGTTACACGACAATGGTATCGCCGTTGTTAAATATTATCGCGTAGGTGTCGTGGTTTATGCCAGCGGGGTCCGGCGTCGTCGAGGAAACAACGTCCGCGACGTAAGTGGCTTTCACGATACGGTCCACGGAAATTTTACGATTCTCGAGTGGCCAGTGGCGTTACGGTCCAGTTCGAGCCAACGTACCGATAAATCGTTGTATTCGACACGCGGATTCTCATCGAGGCGAGCATCGTGCCGCTGCCAAAAAAGAATTTCAATGCACCGGCGAGCGGCTGTTGTAAAAAGAAAACACGCGACGCGATCCACGTCCGATAACCGTTGTTACGACGATCCGAGCCACCTTTTGTATCTCGCGACGCAATAAAAGGAAGAAAAGAATGGTAACGTCTCGAGTTGCAGCCGGGTCGTAATGGAGCACACCCTTTTGTTAATCCAGTCTACTTGGGCGATTGTTCTAATTCTACTTCCCGCACCGGCATATAATACAGGGTGTATCGTACCGCGTGGGAGAGGGGTGGTCCACTTCAACGGTGTGGGATTGGGGACGCAAAAACAATGAGAAAAGGTCGTACTGACACGTGCCCCATTTCACTTCGTTCACGAGTTATAGTCGTTAATCCAGGAATGCATAATCGTGGCACGGCGCGACTGATTGTAATAAAGTATTCGCCTACAATACGCCCCGACTTGTTTCTCACGATGGGGGGATTCACAGAGGTGATTTTTCTTTCTCGATACGATGCATCGTGTTAGTGCAACGCGATCACACCTTACACGGGAAGCTTCGTAAAGTGGGTCCTGATATATTCACCAGAAACGAAGTAATTTAATTTTCAAGGGCGAAAGGTTGATCGTCGAGTCTTATCAGAGATCTTTCTTTCTCCTTACGATACCTCGTAAATTCGTAATTTGATTTACATGAAAATACTTGGACACATCCTAAGGAATTGATCTCCCGAATCAAGAACACGCACTCTGTACTCACCAGACACGAAACAATCTCGTTTCGTCTTATCCGGGTAATCCTTCTTTCTCTCTGCAACGCAGTTACAGAACTCGATACGACTTGGAAACCCCGATAACGAGTTCCACCCTTGAATGAAA
Organism: Ptiloglossa arizonensis; assembly: GCF_051014685.1. Lineage (NCBI taxonomy): Eukaryota > Metazoa > Arthropoda > Insecta > Hymenoptera > Colletidae > Ptiloglossa > Ptiloglossa arizonensis. The sequence continues at coordinate 18,646,737 of NC_135054.1, forward strand.
TTCTCTCAGCGTTCGCGAGAATCGAAACGATCGCATCGCGTCGCAGTTACGAAATACCCGTATCGCGTTACGCAACTGTTTATTCGCGGCCAGAGCACGAAATTTCCGTCTAGACGTTCCCGCGGCCAAAGTATACGTACACTTTTCCACGGTTGCAACTATGCGTTTACCGTCCACTCTGTACAAATTAATGCAACGGGCGCGTAACAGGGTGCACGCACAAAATGGCCGGCTAATTTCCCAAAGTGGACTCGCGAGTGTAAGTTATAACGAGGGTCGAAATGGATTTGTGAAATGCTATCGTTAACGGTCGGGCATCGCCGCCCCGGACAAGGAGGAACGCGTTAATAAACGCCCCGTTGACGCGACGCTGTTTGCGAACCGGCGTATTCGTTAACGTCCAATATAATTACTTGGAAAATACGTCGCCGCAAACACGCGCGCGGTCGCGATTTCCGCTTGGTCGCCGAATGAATATTTAATATCGCGTACACGTTATTCGCCGTGGGGTGGCCGCTAATTAAGATGGATTTATTTCGACGAACGATTTAACGACACCGGTATCGACGACCGCAGCGACCCTGCTCTTTGTTACACCGCGACATTATACACAGGACGACACCGACATCGAAATTACTTCCACGGTAACACGTATAAGCGATCAATTCGTATTCCTTGTCTCTCGATCGAGAAATATTAATTCATCACTAAGAAGACGACCATTCGAGTCTTTCCAAGTATCGTTCCACGGGCAAACACGGCTACGGTTGATAGGCGACCGGTTCGTCGCCGAATTTAGAATATTCGGCTCGGTTTCGGGTCGAAATCGATAATCGCACACGCGGCTGAATTCATACCTCGTGAAATTTAAATTGGTCGGTATCTCGCCGATCGTCGAGAGTGTTTAGAACGGAGGATTGTGTTCAGGATTTTGGGTGTACGTGGATTTCGAGATAACGTGCGCGCCGAGTTACGAGGAACGTAGTTCTCGCGACGATCAGGGAGTGGATACGGGCGCCATTTCGAATAGGAGAAGAATGTAAGAGGAACGGGACTCTGAATAACTTGAGATTTTATTTCGTAGTCTGTAGAGACGTAATACACTCGTTGACGTAAATTTTGTGGAAGATCGTGAGAGTTAACGCGACGATGATCACTGGAAAATAGTCGATTGAAAATGTAACGAAGGAGTGAAAAATATCGAGGTTACGTATCCAAGATTAACAGGAAGTGTATCTACGTCGTATAGAACGTTCAGTCGAGAGGATGGGTGGGGATGCGAAATGGTAAGTGAACTGTTACAATATTTACGAACCGATAAACTATTTCGTCGAAGAAATGTGACTTTCCTGTACACGCGTTACATATTGCCTCGAACACGCGCGCCGTATACGACGTATATTGCGATGAAATATTGCAGCCTTGTATAGCAGTCAACGGTAATTGACACGAATCCTCTTTTCATCCCCGTGTAGCTCCGGTTTATGGCGTGAAACTACTATCGAAACTTTCACCCCGTTCCGATAACATCTTGAAAGTTCTTAAAAGTAAAAGAACGTTCTACAGACAACTGTTTCACGGTCTTGGACTGAAAACGGCACGAGGTGGCCGGTAAAAAAAAAAAAAAAAAATAGGAAAGGGATGGGGAACGGAAATCGAAGAAATTGATGAAATGATTTTCGAAGCTTTTTATTTCCAAAGTTTCGTGCAAGATCAATTACGACGATCTATTTCCACACCTGTTCGACTCTTCGATGCTTGGGAATTGATTCCCATCGCTGAACCGGGGCTGTTCGCGATGTCCGCCCAGGGACGGTACTATTCCACTTGTCTGGCTAACACCACTCCGGTACCCTCGTTCTCCTCTCGGACGTGCATAATTTCATTCCTACGATCGTCAACTGCTTTTACACTCGCAAAGCATTTTGCAACACCGTGACAACAAATACATCAATGCGCTGGTCACTTTTTTCACGATCCATCTCCCCTCCACAATTCATTCTATTCGGTATATCGAGTTCGAACTCTACCTGGTGGAAAAAGTAATATATTTATATTCGAGTATAGACTCCTTTTAGTCAAAAGAATCTGAAATTCATTCACACTCAGAAAGATGACACGAAAACTGCAGAAAGTAAAATGTTGTATATTGTATAATAATGTTTATATCGCAATTACATTATACATGTATCTTGCTGTCTCCTATTACAATCATTCTCTTCAAGCAGTATTCCAGTTAAGTTTCCCAAAAAATCTCCTAAACTCCTGAATCTCAATTGCATTGCTGGATTCTCGGAGAATAATCCCTCGAGTTACGAAATAACGCACAACGTGAAAATGAAAAAGACATCTTCCCGTTGGCACACCTCGCGAAACCATTCAATACACGCATACCAACCGTACAATTCCCCTGAATCCTCCGCGCTTAGGCGTACCCGTGAACTCGAAGCCAACGCGCACAGTACAATTCGCAGCACTCGTGACGCAATAGCGGCTCGAATATTTCAATGAGCCGGCTGGAACATCAATTTCTACCCCGTGGAACGCTTGCAGGAGGGAGGGAGGGAGGGATGGTCGTCCCCTGAATCTGTCGTTTTCGAAACGGGGCCGACGAAGTCGAAGCAATCTTCGCCGAAACACGCGAGCACCGCGTCATTATCGTTCGCCCGGAGCGCGAACGTCAGACGTGACACACTCGTCAGACCTCACCGGATGTCTCTCGTTCTCTCTCTCTCTCTGCACCAAGAGAGGGAGAGAGAGAGAGAGGGAGGGGACTACACGGTGGCTACGTTTCAGCGAACCGGGTCGTTTCGCTCGACGACGCGTAATTTTACAATACACGCGAGTCGACGAGACCGAAGGAAGCCCAAAGTGCACAAAGCTCCACGGCGGTAAATGTTTACGCACCTGGAGTTCCTGCGTTACGCCTGTTGGAATTACACGACGTAAGTACGAAGAGGGACACGTCGCCGGTATACGTCGACACACGATGTATCAGGAGAATTAAATTTAACGAATCCCCTCGTAACGCCGCTCGCTCGCATTATCCGTGCACGCTTCCTGGCGCACTTTGTCCGGCAAGGCGAGAGCCTCGTGTAATTCGATTCGCCAAATGCACCGGGAACTCTGTTACGGCCTTTGGGATAATTTCTATTTTTCTTTTTTTTTTTTTTTGCTACTGGCGCGCTCGGGCCGCGCTCAAGGGAGGTCAGTTGCACCGGCAATTTGCCGGGTACGGTGGTACGATGTAAGGGAACACCCGTTATTCTTCCCCACTTCGTCGTAAAGCCGAGAATTGAGAGAGAGAAAGAGATGGTAGAATCAAGATTGGTAGAAGGCGAGGAGAAGGGGAAACGTAAAGATTTCATCTGACCATTTTGGTCTTGACGCGTGGAAAAGAGGTATTGGAGGATTGGTGTTCTACCGTAGATCTTTGGTAAGGGTCAATTCTGTATTATATTGAATTCTTTTTAAATTATACGAGGGGATTTTCTACTGTGGGTCTTTAGGAAGTGTGGATTTTGTTTTCTGGTGAATTATTTTCAAATTTTTGGTATGGAGAATATTTCTCTATAGTTCCCGAGCCAAAGAATACATCTGGAGGTTAATCGTATTTAAAATTCCCTTTCTGCCTTTATATTTGCTCCTCTTCGTTCCTAATTATCTTTGATGAATTTTAAAAAATCGACCAATTCTAAGTCACCAGAATTCGTTTCATTCTCCATGAACGTTAAATTACGGTGTAAGAAGTTCTCGCGAAAATTAAGGGGATTCGATACACGAAAATTGTTACAAGATTACTTCGCTACATGCCACGCAATTGCCCCGCGTATTTAGGTTGCAGCGAATGAATAGTTTGGATTGTTCAGAGTTCCTCGAGAGAGTAATTACCATCCATATTGTACATGATATCTGTATCTGAATTTCCATCCTCGATCAGACAAGAGATAACTCGCCTCAATTGGAATTAAACCAAACCCTACCCCTGTATTTCCAACGATTTTGGTCACGTAGCTGTTAAATAGGATAGATACGGATACAGCCGTTCGACGTATACCCGAATCGGTCACAAGTTTTTTCCTCGTGTACTCGAAGCTGGTCCTGGTAAACACAGACGTTGTCGAACGGTGATCCAGGATACAACCGGACAAACAACACGGGGACATCCGAATAACAGACTTTTGCAGTTCGTTACCTGCGAACCTCCAGCGAAAATTATCGCTCTCGCAATTCCACTCTCGGCCACTCCCACGGTACTAATTTACACCGCGAAATAACGAAGGTGATTACGAAAATAACTGTGAAAAATTCGCAACCCCTTCCTCTCCGTATCGGATATTATAAAAATATAATAATGGATATTATTCCAATTATTTTGGAAAATTTATTTTCCAAAATGTCCTCGCAGACGTCCGTAAAAATTCGCGAAAAATAAATAAAACTTTTCCCAGGTAACGTCTATAAATAAATTCTTTCCACGTCTCGTTCGGAGTATCCAGTAATTAATGATCGTTTCCTTTCGATGTTTCAACGATCTTCGAGGACGACGATTCGTGAATTACGGTTGTGTATTTTGAAGTCTTGGTTCCAAGGAGAAGTTAACGCGGTGATTCAACGAATCCGCCCCAGTTTGAGAACCACACCGAGAGGATGGACCCGACCGAAGTAAACAGTGACGTTATCAAAGTTATCGGTCCGCCGCGTCGAGGGAAACTTCATTTTTGGCTCGTAGCGTTTGCGCACTCGATCGAACTTTCTTGTTCCGGGATCCAATATCTCGTGCCTGCTGGGAGTAAATTGCGTAACAACGAACTTCCGTGTAAGTACAACGCTACCACTCGATGATATTCCGTTGATATTCGAGCCGAGCTGGATCTCCGTGACCGCGATCTGTTAAGAACGGTCCCGAGGACGAGACTACTTCGCTCGTTTCCAAGTTTATTCGTTCATAGCCAGAAGGATCGTAGAATCTTTACTTTAACCAGAAAACTTTAAGCAGAACTCGCGAAGATTTAGGAGAACTCTCTCTCTCTCTCTCTCTCTCTCTCTCTTTCTCCTTCTCTCTTTCTCCTTCTCTCTGTCTGTCTTTTTGCAGAGTAACGATTGACCCATTGTAAACAGAAGCGAGCAAACTTGGACGACGTTCTACTCAAGAAATAAACCATCTGATCTTGCTGTGAGATCAACGGCGCGAGAAATGAGTCTCTATTGAATAACCGCCTGTATTATACAACGTGATGTTCACCGAGAGTGATCTCGAAGATCTTGGCGATGTCGAACCGTGTCTTCCACGACGTACGTCTCTCAATGTTCGAGAACACTGTTGGATGTTGTCTGTATACATCCTCGAGGATGTTTGGCTCTGTAGTACACGACTCGCGCTTAAGGATGTGCCACTGTGCCAAGATTTGATCCCCGCGATGTCCGTGTACCGTTGGGTGTGTGATTAAACGTATCGATGCCCCCCCTCGGTGCTCGCGATGTAGATCGTATGATGTCCAATTGGGTTCTCCGTGATGTGTGTGCCGCGATGTCCACTCTGTTCCCCGCAGGGCGGTTAATTCGATACAAACAATTGGAAAACACGACGGTGGGAGTGAACACTTCTGCGGTGGGTACGTTATTAGATTCGTTGGATAAAATTTTCATTACAATCTCCATCGTACAATGAATTTACTTCGATAACTGTGACATACGGAGGATCGAATATCGATCGTTTGAAATGATTAAAACACGTAAATACGGAGACACGGTTTATTACGTCTTTCAAGAAATCAAGGGACAGAGGTGAAACACCGTGATTAAAATTGTAATAAAAAATTACAGTATCATATTCCATCGTTGAGCAAGGAAAAACAGTCATCCGTATTTTCTTTGCACAATCGACTGTACGCATAGTGTGCAGTACTATGTCTACTCAATACGCGAGATATTAGGCAACGTAAATTTCCCATCGAAGTCGTACTTAATCAAAGCTTCTAATTTCTTTACGTTTCTTATTGGAATAAAAAATCGTCCGTCGATAAATTCCACGTTCGAGTATACACGACACGAGTCGTCGCGCGACGCGATTCGCGCGTGAGTACCAGGTTCGCGAACTCGATTAAATCGTTGTCAGCTCGATGACGATGACTCCGTGAACACGCAACGCGAACTCTCGTCGTCGATGCGATCGAAAACAATGGACCGTGTACAGGCCAAGGAGCATCGCGAGAAGGTGAGGTGCGGAGGGCACAGCATACGGGGAATTGGAACGATAGAAAAGGGGGCGAGTCCGCGAATGGAGGAGCAGACTCGAGGTGTGGTAAGCGCCAGGATACAAAGGACATTCCCCTGCGTCTCGCTCTCGATTCCGTTCCTTCGGCGAGCCGACTGTATTCTCCTGGATGCCGCGATGAAGTGATTGCAATGGGAACCACTAGGAATTTCAGCCTGGGAGCCTGCGTATTGCGACCTGGAGCGCATTCGAGCTGAGAAAAGTATTTTGTAGTCTAGGAACGCTCAGATCGGGGAGCTACCGAGATCTTTGGTGTCCTAGAATTTCATCTGAGCTATTCACAACCAATTTCTTCATTTATATATCTTTGTTCGTTAGTAGGTTTCTGTAACAGTTGGATAAAGAGATGTTGAGTACTCTTGGGTGATCAAGAACTTGAACGTATTGCAACGTGGAGTGTGTTTGAGCTGAGAAAAGTATTTTGTAGTCCAAGAATGCTCAGATCGAAGAGCTACCAAGGTCTCTATTATCCTAGAATTTCATCAGATTCTGGTCCATTCCAATTGTTTCATTTATCTGTCTCTGTTCAATATTACCTCTTTGTAACTGTTGCACCGAGAGGTGTTGGATACTCTTGGTTACTTCTTGGATCTCCTTCTTGGTGAATTCTGAGATTTATTTCTCTTTGTCGTAAATAACGAACGGGTCTCTTTTCTTTGTACGTCCATTGTTGCTAATGTTCGTGTTCGTAACTTTTCAACGTTAATGGTATAATAAGATACGCGAATCCGGAACGGGATGGTGCACCACACGAGCTATTCGTTGCAATAGAGGAGGAAGGTATTCGTATCGAATAACATGGGGCATAACGAGGTTGCACGGGGTTGATCAGAGGTCTCATTGTTACGATGAATATGGACGCTGTAATACCGAACTAATGAGCAGTCAAAATGCTACGGGACGCAAAGAAATCCCTCGCTGCCCCCCTTTCTACCACGTTACGATGAAAACGTTTCCGCTCTGCGCACTCCTATCGAATTTTGATTGCAATCGGCCACAGAGTGATATAAACAAGATCCAGCTGTACAAACGACTCTTCAGTTCGGGTGTTCGGGTTGGAACGCAGTTTGGGTACTAGAATCGGTACGATAGGTTCGAGTGGGGATTTTCAAAGCAGGTTTAAACGTTACGCTTTCCAGCGGAACATCGATTTCCGAAATGGTAGTAGTGGAAATCATCGAACGAAAGACGCAAAACGAATATTCCAAAGTGGAAGTAGATTACCAAAGTTGATTCGCATCGGTAACTTAACGTTACGTCATTCTCGCAACAGCGTGTCAGTCGTTTCGACGAGAAAAATTGAAAGATGGGATTGGATTACCGAATTCGATTTACATCGATAACCCAGCGTTACGTAGTCAACGAGAGAAGTGTATCGATCGTTCGACAAAGAGAAGTTAAAACACGGAAGTAGTAGATTTCTGAGCCAGATTTATATCGACAATCTACGATTACATCGTCCTCGAAGGAATTGTGTTTTCCAGAGAGAATGATCTCTCGAAGATCGAAGTGGATTACTAAAGTCGATTTACATCCATAACGTAGCGTTACACATTCCCCGAGAGAAGCGTATCGATCTTTTAAGAAAGAAAAATTCCAAAATAAGGTGGATTTCTGAACTCGATTTACATCGATAAGCGTTACGTTATCCTCGAGAAAAGTGTTTACAAGAGGAAGAAAAAGATTGAAAATTACCAAACTCGATTCACGTCGATGAACGAACGTTGCACGTTCCACGAGGAAAACGTGTCGATTTTTCTAACAAAGAAAGCTCAAAAAATGTGAGTGGATTACCGAACTCGATTTACATCGATAACCTAGCGTTACATTGTCCTCGAGGAAAGCGTGTCGATCGTCTCCGAAAGGAATTGAGTTCGCGAGCCGGTGCAGCTTCGATTCATTCGCAAGTTTTCCACGATTTTTGTCACGATTCCCATTAAGGGGACTTTTCTCCCTTTTTCGATTCGATTGCCTTTGTTTACCTCGACGAGCTCCCGTTAAATGGACGACACGAGTTGGTCTACCAATCGTGTAGATGAACGTCGGATAACGAGCACGGAGACGTTCCCTGTAACTGCGCGATAATAATTCGATGCTGTCTGTAATTGGAACGGTTTTTGTGTCCGGTAACGAGGGGATAGCCGACGTCCAAGCCTCCCCGGATGCTCGTCGGTTTCTCGCAACAACGTCGGGAAAACTTCGGAAAAGTGCTAGATCTCTGGAGATTAATCGAGGTCGGACGTAAGGAGGAAAAATCCAGTGATACAATTAGAAACTGGTCGGACAGCGTAGAGCTCGACGCAACAATCTCGATACCAGCAGTCGCTTGATTGCACGACATCGAGTCTCCGAGGGAGATTCGGTTTCAACTGGATCGCGAGTGAATGTTTCCAGTAAAAGGGTTGAGCTGCTTTTAATTGACAAGCTTTGCTGGATACCGGTAAAAATTAATCCGGACAACCTAGGATTCCATTCTTCGGTTTAGTTTCGTTTTAACTTTTATTTCCCACGAAGGATTTCAAGCTTCGAACCGAACCGAAACTACGTAATTTTTTATTTTATTCGTTTTATTCGTTGCGGAATGTTCCATTTTTCCGTTCAATTTTTCGTACGATCCCTTTATTTTGTCTTTGAGGGTTTAACGCTTTCGAGCGAAAACTATTCTTTTATTTTATTCAGTCTCGAGTGACACTTTCAAAGACACAAACGAAAAGCACTTGTAAAAGTCCAGTTTGGTCAAAATAGAAAGAAAATCGAAAGAAATCAATGGAATTTTATTCCGTGCTCGATGGAACCGAGCATCGTGTCGTATCGTTAATTGAACGTTCAGATTTATATTTTCTTTGTGTAAAAATTTATTAATCAGCGCGTAAAATTAACGAAACTTTTCACAAGTATTTTTCCCGAAGCGAAGAAGCGATATTCTCGTCTCGCGCGTTGGAAGGTGTAAAGTACCGGTTCTCCCGTTAAACAATCGCCGTCTCTGCAATAACAACACGCTATAAACGTCCAACGTGAAAAACTGTTTGCCTCTCTATCACACATACGCGTAAATGTGACGCGTATACCGGATGCTTCGCTGGAATGAGGCCACCTTTATATCTTCGTTATACTAAACAATACGAATGAACGTTCTTTGGAGAAGTTGTATGATTCGCGGAAAGTCCCAATACGGTGACAGTGATTTTCTTGTGAATTTAGAGGTAGAAAATATACAACTTCGACTTGTATTCCATTGTTTCGTGATCCACTCGAAGAATAAAAATTTAACAAATACTAAATACTTCACCATCGAGAAATAAAATCAGATTTGTAATCTGCACAAATTTCGTTCTCTTGTGTAAAATAGCGAGGATATTTAAATTTAAAAAATTCGACAAATTTTATTCGGAATAAAAGACGAGTAACATTTTTGTTCGTCGTTTGTGAAATATTTCGCTCTATAACTCAAATTGTACATTTTATTCTACGATTAACCGGATAAAACGTTCTTTATGTATCGTTCGTTGTTCGAAATTCTTGTCCGGATGAAAATCTCCCCTCTCTCCGATCAAGGTGGACTGCATTTCACCAGTATGAAAATTCGACTACCAGCGAGCTCCAACCTCCGAAATGAGTCCCGACAGAGCGCTCCCATCAAATATGGATTTGATAAATACCGGAAGCGCCCGGAGTAAGTAAACAACGCGCGTGTCCCGGAAAATTGCGAGTAGGATTAAGCGTGGAGAGCTCGGTACGAAAAAAAAAAAAAAAAAAAAAAAAAAAAAAACAGAATTTCGAGCAAGGTGACGATTAATCATCCCGATAACTGCGAGAACGTAACGACTCGCCAATTTTTTTCGCGCCCGCTTCGCTCGAGCGTACGCAGAAACAGAGACAAAATAGAAGTGAAGGAAAGCAACGAGAATTTGATCGTCGTTGCAGAGTTTTCCTTCTGTCTGAAACTCGCAAGCTTCTGCTTGCCATTACGTGGTTTATTTATATTCCTCGTCTCTTATCGTATTCTTCAGCGTAGATAATATATTCCAATCGCAGGATTTTTCTTACGTCTACACTTTATCGGAGAGTAATTATTTTTAATGATTTTTAACACACATTTGACAATAATATATCACATTTTCTCGATCGATCTTCGATGTTCAGCTATTGTTTCTTTCTTACACTTTACTCCAATTTCAACCGACTCTATCATCGACTCCACCTCCCATCAAAGTGTCCATCTAAACCAAACTCTTCTCGTCTTTCTTACACAATAATTTGTTTCAATCGAGTTTAAACACACTCAACTTTAATAACAATATATCTTCCACACTTCGATAATTTTAAAAAAAGAAAATACACCAACGACTCTTGATTCTCGTTCGACTTATACTTTCTCCATTCTTCGCTATTGTCTCTCCCCACACTTTGCTCAAATTTCAACCAACTCCATTATCGTCTCCAACTCTGGACAAAGTCTCCATCCAAACTGAACCCTCCTTGGACCTGCATTCGAGCTTTTGTACGGGAAACAGTGACTAGGGGGTGGTCGTAGACATGGTGAAAACACCGAGACCGAAAACTGAATAAACAAAAATACTGTCGGCAATGAATGTCGGGTAGACAAGGACGTTTGAAGTGTGGCCGACATAATTTAACGCCGACAGGGGAAATTTTCGACTTCTAGCCCCTTTATTTTTTCACACACCGGTCGCGGCTGTTTCCCGGCGCGGCCACTGAATGTAGACGCGAATATTTCCGGAGCGGCAGGCGTAGTTTATTACGAAGAACGGACATCCGGCGTTCTCCACCACCCCCCATTTTTCTCCAAATTTATTCCCGCGAGAAGAGAAGGGGGCGGTTCGTGAAAAAAAGGAAAAAAATTGTCGCCTCGTGACAGTAGTCGCGGGATGACGAGGAGGCCGACACTTTAAAACGTTCCAATGGCTGCTGGCTGTGTCCCTCGTGCCCGAATCTTCCCCACGGCGTTCAAAGAATCGTGTCCGACGGAAACCTGGTTCTCGTTTTACCTCCGAGGAGGGATTCGGGAGTTATCTGAAATCTAAATACCACTCTGCGAATATTTACGCGCGATCTGCGCACACGAGAGTGGTTCGACTGGTCGAACTTTTACGTTACAACCTTTTTCATCCACACCCTGTACACTCGGAGTATATTTTTCCAGTCGTGTGCGAGCATTCGACGAAGAAGAGTTCTCGCGTGAAATTCGATCGGTATCGAGTTTACGATATACGAAGATACAAATTTTCAGAATAGTTTGTTTCTGTAGGGAAATCAAGATCGTCTTAAGTTTTCCAAACAGGAGAAGGTATTATTTTCTGCGTTCTAGGGGATATTGAGTCAAATTCAAATATCACACCACCAAGGTGTACTTGCACTTTGATTGTATATTAATATTTCAATCAATCGAAATAGAGTGTATAAAGTTACGTACGGGTTACTGTCGTGTCGAGTGATTAATAATTAATATTCTCTCGCGATTAATTTCTCGACGCGAACTGCTCCAAAGCAAGTATTATTTTACCCCACCGCGAAACGACAACACAAGTACAAATAGACCCACGAAGTGTACAGTGATCATCACCGTGGAGCCGTGCATCTCGTCCGTAACATTACGGTTTAACTTTCGTTAACATGGCACATTAGCTGGCCGGATTTTTTCGCAGCTCGTTACAGCTGGAAAGAAATACTCGCCGCGCCGCTCGTCCGTCAGCACGAAACCGAAATGTTTTTCGCGGCGGTAACCCTGTACGGGAGGAAAATAAGGGTAGACGTGCGAAACCGACTGCCCGAGGATCAGAAGAAACCCTCGTGGAAGCACTCGGCTGCTTTAGGAACTTGCCAGACAGTTGTGCCACCGGTTTTGCCGCCACGGTGGAATAAAATCCCTTGTAAGAAGCGAAGTGTGCGTTCCCGCGGAGAACGCTCCCGCGTTTTAGTTTCTTGCGCGGGTGCTGAACGAGAAAACGGGGATGTAACTATCCCGGCAAGGATACAGAAGGTAACAGAAGTTTCGCCCTTGGCTGCGAGGGAGCCTTGGAAAATTATTGAAAATCTTCTCGTCCAGGAATCGATTTTTTCGCCCTACCTGAGAATCTTCCGAGAGAAATTCTTTTCTTCTGTTCTACACACCTTGGCAATCTTATAGGGGTCTGTACGTGTTTATACGAGCCGGAACGACTTGTCGTACGATCGGTCGTAATTGTCGTGTAGAACTTTGCGCGAGTTGCAATTGTCTTGTGAACTTTTACAGTGAGTTGCAATTGTCTTGTGAACTTTTACAGCGAGTTGCAATTATCGCGGGGACTTGCATAGCGAGTTGCATTCGTTGCATCGACATGTACCACAGTTTTGTCCACGCTCGTTATTGTTCTAACTGTTAATCATACCAACTACTATTAATTTATTTACATTCAAATGAAATTTAGTAACGGAGATACTTTGATAATTGTCTCCGTAAATTTTCAGTTCAGTTTCCAAGAAGTGTCCCTGACTCGGTAAACAGTTACAAACGTGCGTGTATTCGAATATTGAATCGCGCGAATGACTTGCGAATTAATTTTCCTCGAAGGACGTATAATAACGTAAACATCGACGGGATCGAAGTGGTGGAATTTTTCAGTATAACCGGTTTTCACGAGCAGCCTCGGGGAAGCAACTCATTTCGAGAGTAGCAACATCTGCAGCAGTTTGCTCTCTGCATGAAGCCGTTATCGGAGTTTTCTATGATCTTTCAGTACCCCCCCGTAATAGCGGAACGTTGCAACTAACGGTGGCATTTTTCTTTGTTCCAGGTAAGTGCGAGCGGGGATCGAATTGAATTCGTTCGGGGAAACAACGGTCTCCCGTTCACCGAATGCAAGAGTGCAGGATATTTCAGGTATTTTCTATGGTTATTCCCAGCCAATTTAGGGGCCCCTTCTCTCGAAAACGTGTTCCTTTATTACGAAATATTCCCTCCTTTCAATTCCCGGGAACATTCCCGCGACTTTTACGCGTGGAATGCATCGACAGAATATTTGTTTATGCTTAACGGAGAATTTCGAAAACCCGCAGGTCGATGGAAATCCCGAATACGATCCCAAGCTCCGATGATACAACAATTTCCCGACTTTTACGCGAGGAATGCATTACCAGAAATTCTTCTCGCGCGTAAAATTCAAAAGTCTCGGACCGATGATAATTTTCAACGAAATTTCAGTTACTCGGGAATAGACTTTCGTGACGTTTGCACGTCAAGTGCATCCGCGGGAGATTATTTTATACGTAACCGAGAATTACAAAGCGATGCAGGATGATGAAAATCTCTGACAAAAGATACCTTTTTACACATATTCGAGAATTTTAACGTTTCGCAAGGAGATAAAGATCTCGAACACGAATTCAATTTTTGGAAATACTTTCTCGATTTTTACTAGTCGAATGCATTGATCTTTCGTTTAAATAGTCGAGAATTTCGAGGCAATTTCGACCGATAAAAATTTCGAATCGCTTCGAGCGCTCTAAAAAACGAATTTACAATTTTTCCCCTCGATCTCCTTCATCGTGCAACGACAAAGTGCCGGCAGAAGTATCTCGAACAATAATTATTCCTGACCGAGTGATCCCCAATTTCCGAATGGAAGATCGTGTAATCGAAGTGTCATCCTCCCGTGGTCGAGCCCTCAATTACCCCCCTTGAACATCCACGGTACCAGAGCGTCAGCATCAATTTTTCAACGTTGACAATCGCGCCGATAGCTGGAGCAGCAAATCATGACCGGGCCACGGTTCAATAGCGAGCCGCAGGAAACAGCGATCATGAATATTTTAGTATACTGCATAATGCATCGATGGCGCGTTATTCGTCATTCCGCGTTATTATTGCGGCTCGCGAGCGTATACATGCCGCGATTCGCACGCGTCGACGCACGTCCCGTGCGTGTCGATGCGATGAAACCGAACCGCGAAAGAAACACTCTTGATACAACAACAACCAGCATAATTTTCTTTTTCCTTCCATACAATCCTAATACAGCATCTCTCGATGCTGTTCGAACGAGAACAATGTTTCAAAATGGACATTTTCGATACCCTTGACCAGGGAGAAATACGTGCACGAGTAGCTCGAAGATTTCTCTCGAAAAAACATTTTTAATATATTTCTTTCTTATACCAATGGAAAGAGAAAATTTTGCACAAGTCTCGAAAAATTCTCCTGGCAGACATGTTACGTCAGGGTGTAAATTCAAGATGTATTTTAAAAATAAAAGTCGAGCTTTCGAGAATAGGAATAGAATATGTGTATTTTCAGAAGGAACTAATTTTAATTTTCTACAGTAGAATTTTGTATGTATAATCGAAGGGAATGGAAGAAGGTTAGGAATTGGTGGTACGAATTTTTATATTTCGAGTTTGATAATGGTCGTGGTCATATTTTTTGGAGATATTGAAGCGTTACTTTCCGTTTCGGCGTAGGTCACGTCTACGAGCGTTGTTCCGCGATGCTTTCACCCTTATTGAAATTCCATACGGTTAAAGAGAGCCGTGGTTAGACTAAATCGCGGTATTGCGTGCCCCAGGACGCAAAGCGGGACCGTCGTCTCCCAAGAATTGTTTGTCGGCTGTTTCGCGCGTTCTCGACGCGAATGCACCAGTCTCGTTGGAAAGCTGATGCATAATATATTTATAGAGTCCCCATGATGCGAGAAACATGCATTATTTACCTTGCTCGCGCGCATTATGCGCCCGGTTGTATCTGGCCGCCTGTGCATTATACAGCGTCTCGAAACCGAACCCTGGGACGGGCTGAAAGATATCCAGGAATCCTGGATGTCTGTGCCTCTTTATCAAGGGGGTCGACAACCGCCCAGACTGACAGGAATCCTGCGTTTGGAATTTTAATTCAAGAACCACGACAAACGGAAACCACACCGAAGCTCGCGATACCATCTGTTCAGGGGAAATACACTCGTCGAAAGTTCTTTGGGAATCGTGATAAACATTTTCATGTTTTACAAATAAATTGGATACAATGCATCGCTTAATGCTTTGTAATCTCGATGGAGTGATCTTTGAAAGAAATTGGAGCAGATTCTTGGTACGCGAGACAGATTAGTGTGTTGGGTTTCGAGAATTGTCGAAGAATTCGGTACAATTTGATTGAGGTAAAAATAATTTAGAAAGCGAATCGTTTGTAATTGTAAACTGATCGACTTTGTTGTAGATTTGATTTGGTACGTTTGATGGAATAGGAGGTAATTTCTAGGCAGTGTAGCCGGAGAAGTAAGGTGAATTCTATGTGTAAGGAGTGGGAGAAGTGAAGGGAGTACCTATTGTATTACTATGCTAGATGTAAGGTGTAGCGGTTCAACTAATTACAATATTGGTGTACCAGATGTAAGGTATAACGGTACACCTAAGTACAATATTGGTACACCAGATATAAAGTAGAACGATATGCCTAACTACAATATTGGTACACCAGATATAAAGTAGAACGATATACCTAACTACAATATTGTTACACCAGGTAAGGTATAACGATACAGCTAATTACAATATTGGAGTATCAGATACTAAAAGGTGTAACGATATACCTAACTACGATATAATAGAAACACCCATTACTTCTCCCACTCCGTTCGTACAGCCTTCCCTCATGGTATTTTTCTTACAATGGAGTAAACGACAAAACTTATCGAACGACCCAGTACATTCTCTCGAATTTAACAATTTAATTAAACGTACAAGGACGCGTGACACTTTGCTAAATTTTCCAAGCTCGAAATCGCGTCGTAACGAACCGTGATTACGGAATAATTCTAAAAGACAGAGAAAGAACAACTTACCCGACAGACCGTGAAGGTTTCCCCTAACGACGAATCGTCCGCGAGCGAGTTAAAAAAAAAAAGAAAAGAAAAAAAAAACAACGTCAAAATCGAGACGCAGACACTCGAGACGCCGCCCTTAAATTCTCACGGTTGAACGGGGGTGAGGAGAAGGGGTTGTCAGCCCCTGGTCCAGGCGAGAATCGACTCGCGCGAGCGAACAAAGCACGCGGAGGCTGCTACGAGAGCGTAGGGAAGCACAGGCTTGTCGTTGCTCGCGATAGATGCTCGTGGACCGTCGTTTTCCCAGCGGCCAGATGAGCGGAGCGTCGACCCAGAGGGGTGGAAAAACGAGGCGGCGGCGTCGGTGGCGGCGTCGGTGGCGTCGGCGGCGTGCGACGCAACAAATGCACGCCAGACCCAAAGAGCCCTCTCCTCGGTTTCTTGTTCCCGCGGCGTCGATGAGATATTGTCCCAGCCCGCGAAATAGATACGCTCGCCTCGTCTCGCTTCGTCTCGTCTCGCCTCGCCTCGCCTCGCCTCGCCTCGTCGCGGTATCTCCGCTTCGAGCGTGAATACAGCGTGCGATCGCGCGGCTGTGTACACCGCTGTCTTCCGCCCGTGCCTCACGGGAAATAATAATGAGAGAGTCTACCCTGTGTACCACTCGCCTCTACGCTCTCTGATCGTGCAACTCCGCCTCTACCACTGGATCTTCCGATTTTCTTTCACACTGGTCAATTAATTCTTCGCGTGGGTACTCGATTTCAATTTCGATGGTTCTGGATCTCTCCTGGTAGCATTCGAGAGGGAGAAATTGCTAATATTTTCGGACTGTTTCTTCCTTCGATTGGGTGTTCAGTGTACATTGTTGTTAATTCGGTGTATGGACTTTTGGCGGCTCTATATTTGAAATGTATACGAGGAAGGAAATAGGAAAATGGAGAGCGTTTCATCCCGGGCCTGCTAGTGGACTCGTCGGTAAGGCATCCTAGCAGGCCCTGCCTGATTGGAAGATCGGTAAGGGATCGTATATATACCGATCGGAGCAGGTACGGGAACTTGCGGGAAACGATTGGTGGTGAGTTTCCCTCTGGTGGCAAGCGTGGGTAGCGCCGCCACAGACTTTCCGATCTTTGCGGGGATTATGGTGTTTGTAAGTGTAACGGACCTCTCCGGAGAGTTTCGGCGAAGTATAGCTATGCGTCGAAAACGTAATTTGTCATTTGACACGGCGCCGTGTAACATAAACAGGCGAACTAGCTTATCGTTGCCGGCGGAGGCTTGCACTTGACTAGATGAGTTACCGTTGTCCGAAAGAAGCCGATCGTGAGAATCGGCTTCGAGGACAGCAGAGCGGCGGTCGAAGGACAGTAAGCAGAGGTCGTCCGTAAAATAAAGAACTCAGGCAGATCCTTTCCGTCCGCCGAACTATTCACACAATTTTAACTCGCTTTGCGTCAGTTATTTAATACCTACCTACCGTACAGTCCCCAAATAAGGAACGAGTATATGTTAGGAGCAGATCGATGTAAGTCGAGGTTTAATCGATCTTTTCTTCTGTATCTATTACTCAAATCTTAGAATTTGTTTCTCAATTCTCTTAGAATTCATTTTCGTATTCATTGTTGTGATAAAAGATTCTCGTATCTCCATTGGTGTAGAAAGAAATGCATTTGAAGTCAAAGCGACTCCAGAGGTCGAGAACAATCTACCAATTACGTAACTCCTCGAATCCTACACGTTGAACGATGTACAGAATTCCGTTGAGCATCGTGACGTGTACGCTTCGAACGGTCGTTCCCCAAGAATCGTTTTAACAGTCTGAAAATTTTTTCATTACCAGCAAGCACTGGATGGGAAAGGAACGGGGAAGTAAGACGAACATTTTGTTGGAATAAAAGTCCCTTTCAAACACGCCCGGAGTCTCGTCCCTCCGCAATCTCACGCGACTCCCGTATGAAATACTTTCGCATTCTTCCAGACGTACATTCCCCGAGCCGTGACCCTCGTTTTTGAATCCGTAGTCGAGTCTGCCATTCACGGGGCGGAGGTTTGAAATTACGAATATTCGTATGGGAAGAATGTCACACGGTTGAAACAGGGGTTGATCCCCCTCCGAGGGGTGAGCAACCATCGACTCTATTCGCGGAAATGGTCCCTCCAGTCCCCATTTAAACAAACCGAACCGGAACGAGAAAATTGTTATCGTCTGAATTCGATGTTTGTATCTTTTGGTAATTAGTTTTTGCACCCGGTGGCCCCTGGACGGAAACGGACAAATTATATTCCCGATACTTTTCAATTTGTAAACTCGCTTCACTTGCGGCTTTCGTCGACGGACCGCCATCGGGGACAGTTCCATTAAAATCCATATAATTTAAGTCGTTTAATTACACACTCGGCCAATTCTCGAGTCCAGTGAAAATATTTCATCGACAAAGTTGTCCGTTGGTCCCAGGGTGGACCATTTGCGTGGATTGGCGAGCTCGCGAGTCGGATAAATAAAGAAACATTACGTTGAAGGGCCATCGATCACTTTCCAAGTACCCAACAGGTCTTCGTTTAAGACTGCCTTTCTCTCGCGAAAACTCACTTGGGTGTGTCTCTCTGCGCGCGTGTGTGTGTATTTCTCGAAATTCGAGGACGTTCATCACCTTCCACGAGTACGTCGTAGACAGAATTTCTCCGACGTGCTCGAGGTGCACGCTAAGCAGTATAGCTATCGAACGTTCCGTTGGCGAGACGATGAAAATTATCGAAGTGGCGAGAAAAGAAGGAAACTCATGGTTTTCGATTCGGTTTTTTATGGAACGGATAATGCTGAGTGTTTTGGAATATTTTTCAATTATTAAAAAAAGTCTCAGATCGATGGGTTAAGTGAAAACGAAACACGTGGGTTGATTCAAGTTTTTTTTGAGCAGGTAATGTTGAATCTAAAATAATTTTCAATTATTAAAAAAATCTCTGATCGATAGGTTAGCATTTATTACATCCAATGGTGCTGAATCGGATCGTCGTAGCTTTGAAATTTTAAATTATAACTGAAAGTATTATATTGGAAAAACAAATATTACAAGTAGTATGAGTCGTCACTGGTCAGACATTCATATACTGTATCCATACCAGAGTTGAATGGTAATCGATCGCTTTGCGATTGCTTCTGCAATTAATAAATGAAAATGATCGTTGTCACTGGGATTAATCCGTAATCGTAGAGTGCAAATTGTAATAAAAACTATAATTGTTTTCCGATTAATGATTAACGAGTGAATTATCTCCGATGCTCAATGGTTAATGGGATAAATACACCGATCTTGTTTATTTATGATATTCATTAATCACGATTATCGATCGGCGGGCAATCGGAATTATTAATCACTGGTTTGATTACACGTTAATCATAATTGTCAATCATTAGTCCGAGTACATTTTGCCTAACAATGTTTCGTGCTAGAAGCTACAAAGTTTGGAGGCGGTTATATATTAGTGTCAATTGGTGATTAGTCAGCCGACGCTCGAGATTCGAAATCCTACTCTCAATTAATGAATTCCAGGTGGAATCAGACACCAGCTTGTCAGACCGTGGTATTACAGAATCACAAATTATCATCCAGGAACAGTTTAGTTTGAAGCGAGTGCACGAAGTACTGCCAGTCTGTAATTGGTCAGACCTCGAAGGACCAGGCTACCCTCGCACAAGGAGAAGCGTATTAACGCTACCATAAAGACAATTTTATTACATTTTCGCGTAACTCGAGTGTCTGGAAAACTCTCAAATATCTCACAAAAATTTTAATATCCCACAGAAGAAAAGCATTCCTCTAAGAACTAAACTATGACCCCAAAATTTCAAATACATTTCAACAAACTTAATCTAAATAGACCTACAACCAGAATATTTCTCGTCAAAATAATACAATTCCTCAACTTTGTCTCTATAATTGTCTCAAAAATGTTCTCCCTTTAAAGAAACAAGAGTAAAATTTTCACATCCCATAGAAAAACAGCATTACTCGTTCCAAAGTTTCCAACACCCTTCGACCAACACTGGAATACTTCTCGTCAAAGTAAATCACTTCCACAATTCATCTCTGTAGCGATACGTAATTATCTCCATAAAAAAAAAGCAAAAAACAAAAGATTCTTTCCAAGAAATTACATACACCTCTACGAACGATATTGCCCAGTGTTCGCGCAAGTTTCATCCCACGGTTCAATTATCCCTTCGTGTAAAATTGAAGTGTCCTCGATTTTCGGCCCGAAACGTCTGACTGGCCTCTTATCTTCGAGACAGCTTCCCGAGGCACAATTACAGGACGAGGGTAGGGCTCGACCGCGAACCGGGTCGTGAATAAGCCTGGAAACTTGGTAAGGAAGCGGCTCACGTGCGGTTAATCGCGGCCATGGCTCTCAGCAATTGTCACCTCGAAACGAGCCATCAACGTCGTTGGGTCACCGTTGCCTGTCCGCGATCCACGGGACTTAATGAATTTTTCTCGCTCGAAGGACGGAAAGTTTTCCTATTCCGGGGGCTGGCACGGCGTCGTTAGCCGACAGTTGGCGTCCGCGTCGCTCGTGCAACATTCCACGACCGGCCGACGGCAGCAGTCGCGACGCAAGAAAGGAAAAAGAAAGTTCGGCAAGTAATATAACGTAGCTGGCCGCGTTTCGAAGCGGAACGTCCGAGCGGGCCGATTTATCTCGAAACTTGGAGCCCGGATGCCAGCGGGGTCGAAGCTACGGGGCAGGGGGCAGGTACCATCCGTACAGGGGGTTGACGTTAACCCCTGAGAGCGGGGTGCCGGTCGGTTCGACGGACGACGGTACAACTACAGGGTGTTGAAGAAAAAAATAATAATATGTAACTTACAACTCGTAGGGATGCAAGTTTTGTTGAGTTCACTAACGTTGTCCACATCTGAGAATTTGTAACGTAGGCTCGTTGTTCGTGGAACGTTTCGTGGGTAAAGAAAATTTAATTGTGATCGGTAGAAAGTTTCCATCGATTGTGTTTCGGTCCACTTCGGTGTGCAAGTGAGAATAAAGGGTGAGAATAAAGAATAATCGAGGGTCGCGGGGAATTGGAGAACACAGAGGAATTTAGAAAGAATAATTTCAATTTTTTATATTATCGTACGTTTTACTTTTAGGTGATTGGTAGAATTTTGAATCGTGCCTACAGGAGATACTTCAAACGAATATGTAAGTGTTCTTAATATTCAAGAAAGAGATCCAGTCACGCTTAATTTTCTTTTCATATTTTTTCTTCAATTCTTTTCTATCGATTCTCGCACTTTTTACCGTTTTACAGGTACGTTCCTCCAGCCCTCTCCACACTCAGGAATCGTGCGTGAGATCTCCAGGAAACAAAGTCTCGAACGAAAACACGTTACTCTTTGTTCTCGATTTATTTCCTCCTGTACAATTACCACCCCTTCGACTGTACCATCGAGGCTGGATCACCGTAAATATATACATAGTACACGTACGAATTGTTCGCACAAGTTTGAACATTTTTTCGAAGCACCCTGTATCTCCAAGTCGTCGATGCAATTTTCAGTGCGACGACGCTGGAAACGGAAGGCGTACCGAGTTTCAGAACGAATCGTCCTCGAGGAATTCGGCGAAGTTCGCGGTCCAGGAAGCGAGAGGTCGCCTTCTGCGTTGGTTCTTGGTCATTCTGGACCCTTTTCCACGGATGGTTCGATCGATCTGCTCCGGATTCTGGCTGGTGGGTCATTCGGTCACGGTGAACTTTTCAATTCGAGGGTATGAATTTCAGCTCGTCCCTCTCGGTCCCATTTTCGTCTTCCCTTGGGCTCAACGGTCGAAAATTAATATTCCTCGTTGCGGAACAAAGGGACACCAGCGCAGAAGACGTTCAATTCCCTCTGTTGGCACCGGATGCAAATTTGTTCGGTAATAATATTTAGTAATAATATCGTCGATTTATTCAGGAATAGTATACCCAATTCTCTCGTAATGAATTCCTCTGCTATTTCTGCGTCTCGTCGATTCAGTGAGGACCCTCTTCGGGAAACTGTGCAAAGAACAGAAGTATTATTAACGGTGAAGTCGTTTTATCGCCTCGAGAGGGAAATCGTCGTCTTACGCTCGAATATCATAAATTAAGAATCGTTAACCGTGAGGTAATCACCTGTCTTGGATGCACAACGAATCCCCGAAGTCGTCCGATTCGAATCTGGCTGATCATGCACGGTCTAAACTACTGATCCAATTTCTCTACGGTCCTTCGATGTAGGAATTCTTCGTAAAATCTATATCTTCCTTCGAATACAACAAACGTGAATTTCTTTTTTGAAAAGTAATTTCTTTATCGATAAAGGACACGTTACGAGTGTTTCGATCACGTGAGGAATTTTTTTACGAAGCAAGAATCATCGCGAACTCTGATCGATGACTTTCGAAAGTAATTAGCAGATTCTAGTTGCGTGAAATCGATGCCAGTAGCGATCCGATGAAACCTCTAGACAGGTGTGCTCTAACCGCAACTTTACGATGCATTAATATAGAGTCAAAGAGCGAGAAGTGAACTCTAGGAACTGGGGAATTGAACACGTGTTCGGCAAACTTAGAGCTCGGAGTAATAATCGTAACTGTTCCAGAACATCGAGTCCGTAGTTAACGACACGGGTGAATCTACCGTAGAACGATACCCTGTAAAATAAAAGCTCGCGTTGCGATTCGGTTGGTTAAGAGTTTCTCGTTCGAAAAAAAAGAAAAAGAAAAAAAATGGCAAAGGAGTCCACCTGTGTGTACAAAGAACCCGGAGTATCGATTTTAAATATTCGTGGCGTTTACAGGATTTGAAACGATCGGTCGAAAGCGTGGTTCAACGTTGAGCTTTTCATTTGGAAAAGAGGAGGATCGCCGAGGGCAGAGTACCTTTGTTCCTAGGTACGTCGCGGAAGAAGAGACATGTGACGTCAAACGAGCGTGAAAACGGACGCACATTGTTCTAATAACATAATTTACCGCGAACGTGGTTACTGGAGAAATCACGTTGGAACGGTTTTCAAAGGAATTTAATTAAACTGAACGTCCTCGCGAACTCGCGCCGAAGAAACGAGAGAGCAAAGGCAATTTTCATACACGTAATGACATTCGCTTCTTAACACACTATTCAGAATAATTGGAAAATCATTTACCCAAATGACTTTATCGCTGAGTAGGTTGTTAGACACTCTGGAACCTCCCACGTGAAACGTACGTTCGTAATTTCGCTCGAAAATATTGTCGCGAATGTTATCTTCGAGCAACTCGAATTTTTTCACCGAGATTGCAACGCCCGCCGAGAGAAAATGGTTTCCATTTGTAATAACGAGAAATAACCGCAGATTTGTTTATTCCTCGGTATCAACGGATAAGTGGAATGTTGTTCATTTTTCGCCAATCGTACCAGTAGGGATTCCATTCCAGGAATAGAATATTCTCCGCAATAAAAATACAGATTTCGTAACAGGATACGAGCGAAAGGTAAACAATATATATATAAAATATACTTCCACAGTTGGGAAAAGAAATAGAGGAAAGAGGATTAACGCGAAGAAATTTAATGGATAGAAAGTTATCTGGTTTCGGTTAACGTATAAATTGACAATGATCAATCTTCGTAATTGACAACACTAAAGATTCGATATTATCACGAAAGAAACTCGAATCAATGAGCTTCTTGTTTAAAGAATTTTTTAACATTCAATTCCTTCGAATGGTATCCAATATTGTACAATACGAGATTTTTGTGTCTATATTTCGTTAGCCAGAAAGTAGATAACTTTTTCCCCTGTTGGGAAGTTGTAAGTTCTAGGTAAGTGTCCAGCGTGAAAACACTGTTTCCATGCAAATACAATTGTTTCGCTTACACGCGCCTTGTAATTCCGTTTATTTTATGTGCCGAACGTGCAAATAGACTTCCTGTCGGGGCAGACTTTCGCTCATGTACTGCCCGCGCCTCAGGAACCATATTAAACTTACCGCTCGCTGGATTTCATTTCGACGACGTCATTTTGGAACAGCCCTTGGACGAATATGAAATTAATGAATCGCAGAGTAGCGAAATCTGGATGGCTGGGCAAGTGATTCACACTAATTCAGAATAATTCACAAATCACTGATTTTACCAAACGTTCCTCCATACAAAAGTTACACTACATTCTACTATTCGTCAAAAAAAAAAAAACAAAGATGGATATCTTTCTAGTTCCTTAAGATCACTCAAGATAGTTTCCAAACTATATTCCAAACACATATTCTAATTTTCTACCCTTTTCTATTCCTCCTCTTCCCTTTGCCCCAATTCGATTTCATTCAATTTTTTAAATATTCTTCTCTCAATATATTCTCTTCTGGGTTAAGTAACTAACCAAATATAACCAAGCTTCGTAGGAATCTATAACTCATCTACTAGGAATCTATACTTATTCTCACTTCCGTGCGTTAATCCTCCATATAAAACCTATCCCCCGATGATCTCGCCTACAACAAACGCGCATTATCCACGATCCGTCACCGAAAATTGATCGAATTACGCGACACGTCCACTCGTACGAAAGCGTGAATTTAGTTTGAACGGGATCGATCTCGAAGGAAGTTTCCCTGGCTGGTGAGCGAAACGAGCTCGAAAATTGATCGAGTACGCGGCCACTCGAGGCTCCCGTTGGGAAGTTACCTTTCGTTAATTGGCCGGCTCGCGCGTACCAATTCCGACGGTCAAGGATAAGAATTCCACGAATTCGGTCGTGGATTTTCCCAGCGTGGAACGGTGGGGTACGGGAGTCGTTTGTCGGTCGATCTGGCCGTTACTCGAGCTTAACGAGCGCCTCGTCCTCGAGATTTTAATTTCCGTCCGACATCCGGCTCCATTTGTCTTGACCTTAATCGAAGTAGCGTGGAAACGTGTACTCGTTCTAAGCCGCGCTCCCACCGCGCGAATAATAACAGCACGGTGAAAACGTTTGGTAAAAAGGAGCGAACGGTGCGTCGGTTTCCGGGTCGTTCCTTCGCACGGGCCACGGTGTTCTCGGGTCGCGCGTGACTCCGCGGAACGGAAACCGGACGGAAGTGCATTTCATCGTCGGGTGAAAATTGAATCCGGCGAACGACGCCGGTTTGCTCGACAAATGGAAATAAAGTTCGACGAAGCGCACGGCAATTAGTTTCCACGGGGTTTCCCTACCCCGGAGATGAGTCTGCAATTGGTGCGCGGTACCATATTTTATAACTCGCCCCTCGAAGACTTCTGGCTGCCATTCCACGAGGGTACACGCCGCTGAGAAACGCTCAATTTTCACGGGCTTTTGCACACCGATGGCTTTTCAAATACCGAGGCTAACGACGCGCATGATTTTAAACGGGCCGATCGATTTTTCGGGGGATGTTTCATTAGAATTATTCGGGACTAGGGAAGACTATGTGGACAGGGGTTTGCGACTCTGATGACAGGGACGGCTGCTTTCTTTGTGAAATTTTTTTATTCGCTGATTGTATAAATGTGTAGGTTCGAGTATCTCGGTGATATCGACGTAAATATTTTTAAGTGGACGGAATTGTCGATATCCGTGGATGGAGGAAGGTAATTATTCAAGTTGAAGAAAATGTCAAATGTTTGTATCTGGACGCGATATGATCTTTCGGAGATATTTCGTTTCGATTGTTTAAGGGACTCGTCGGAGCTTAATCGACAGGAGTTTGACGGTCCTGTGATTGGTAATAAATATTGAAATCGATGCGATGGAAGTATTTTTATGGACACCGTCCGAGGTGGATGAACCGTTAACGAAACGCGAAAGAAACGAATACAAATTGGAAAAAGTGTCGAGTGTTTATATTTGAAAACGTTCGTACGGAATACCCAGTCTCGAGCGTTCGACATGAATTTTCGTAACGCGCGGAGAATCGAACCGCAGGTAAAAATAATATTCGGACGGCAATAATTAATCGTCCATGATTCCTGTTTGCGCGTTCAATTATCAACGGAACATCCGGTGGGCACTCGATATGCTTGTCGACGCGCGCCAAAATTCAACTGGGTCGTTGCAATTTCGCGGCGTTTACACGAAACGAGTGGTCCTCGTGTAACGCTCGCGCCAATGTCGGTAGGGACGGGGGGAGGATGGGGAGGATGGGGAGGAGTGAAGGGGGAGGGGGTTAAATGTTCAATTGACGTTTCACCAAGAGTCGAATAAACGACAGTTGTTGACATTTCGTTACGCGGGACAGCCGCGCGAAAGAAAACGCGATCCGTGGATCACAACTGGAAAATTGAATGCAAACAGCAACGTCAACGAGCGCTGTGGTACTTAAACGCAACGCACAGCCGATCGCCCCGTGGCTAACATATTTATTTATATAACGTCTTTATTATGAAACAAATGGGAGAGCAAACACGCGATAACCCGACACGAATGAACGCAACGAATGTACAAATGCACGTAAAAGACAAGGACGCGGCCGAAACGTTGTTATTCGACGTAACACCGCGGGCCGACTTCGTCGTCGAACAATCGTAACGGTGAACAGTCGAAACACTGAATTATTATTCCTGCTTGGAAGCAACTGGGAAATAACATTCGAATTTCGTTGTTGTTTCAGTGTTACTCGATGCGAATCCCCCATTCGAAATTTCGTTCGATAGAAAATATACATCGAGTCCATTCTTAACGATCTCGTAGTCTGTTTCTCCACGTTTCTCTCACTCTCGTGAGAAAATACATTCCAGAGACTCTTGGAAATAGGTAAATTTACGTATAAATTAATGCGTAAGTTTACACATCAATTGATACGTAAGTTTGTATATGAATTAATACGCAAACTAGGGAAATAGGTAAATTTGTATATAAATTTATGTAACATTGTATACGTTAATGCGACATAAATTAATAAATAAATTACAGAAATAGGGAAATTTATATACAAGGAACGAAAGTGTACAATTCAGAAATGAATAATAGCTGGACGAAAATGTTGTGCACGCATTAGTAACGGGTGCATTGGTAGCTTTTCCTACGGTGTGCGGTGCTGGACAATCGAGGAAACTTTGGGAATTATTTCCTCGCAATTAGCAGTCGCGAGAACGTTAATGACGCATTTTGTTCCGAAGGAACGACGGAATCGGAGGAGTGATTACGTCTGGTAATATCGTTACCCTTTGCATACGGGAAATTTTGACGAAGGCCCAAGTTACGGGGGTTGTTCCCGTCACTCCGCTCGACGCCGAGCCAAGACCGATCGCTTTTTAATCAATTTTAAAAAGCAATTACACGCTCGTTAAGGGCAGGGAGAAATGGATCGAGGACGGGTCCGCGAAATGTCGCGCCTGGGACCGACCGTTCCTCGCGGTTATTATTTTTCCTCCCCCTGACGTGTTCTTGCATGACAGCGTTACATGATTAATGCGCTGCCCTAACTGACGCGCCGCTTCGATCTATATCTCCAAGTACAATGTAGAGGCAGCCCGTTCGGAAAATTGTGTACCCTCGTGCTTCGATACCGAATCACCCTCGATTTCATTTTCGAGTCGACGTCATTTTTATGCAAGTTCATGGACTCGTTGAGTAGCCAAAATTTTAATTCTCCAGCTTCGAGGATAATATACCTTCAGACGATAAAGTTACTTGGAAAATTCTCCGGTTTTTTTCTATTCAACAATAAATTACAATACAAAGAAGATTCGATAAAAAATTCATCGTATTATTTTTATCTCGATTTTCAACGCATTTAATGTTCTCCTAATATACTGCGAAAGAAGGATCAAGGCACAGATTTATTCTACTCGTCTGATCCAGTCATATACCTATTCTACTGCTTTTTACCCGAATTGCGGCATATTTTCAATGTTTTTAACCTTCTCGTAAAATACTTTCAAAAAAAAGGAACAAGGCACGGGTCTATTCTACTCGTCTGACCCAGTCGTATACCTATTCTACTTTTCTGACCCGAATTGCGGCATATTCTACTTGTCTGGCCATGGACGGGTCAGATTCCACTTGTTTGCACGTACGCGTCCTGCTCCGCGCGTCTATCCACTAACGATCATATTCTCCTTCCATGGCTGGGATAAAATGCTATTTTGGTCTTCTAACCCAGGATGAAAAATATATATAAAAAGAAACCTACAGAAATACAAATTGGAACGATCCCTCGATTATTGAATATTCGTTCAGTAATCGTTTCATTATAATTTCGACAATGGAGCACATTTTATATTATCCAAGATTACCAAAAAATACGGTCAGACCTAATTTGAATAAATATTCAACGCTCAATGGATTATTCGAATCCACTGGAATTAACTTTAAAATTTTATTTCTTCCACGATAATACCATCGAAAAAAAAACTATTTATTCGACGACACTATGCGATTTTTAATCATGAAATTAGCATTCGAGAAGATCGTTATGGTTACGTTCCAAGAACAGAAAGGATATCTAACTCTCGGAGGATGTATTATTGTCGTTGAAAATCATTATAGTAGCGAGTGGTGGTGAAATGATTCACGAATGTCCTGGATAAGGAGAAGAAGACAGAAGGAGCGAGGAGGATCGTGATAAATCGCAACTAAACGATATTCCATACAAGTTGGTAGATGGCCGAAGACATATTTAAGTGTCGGCTAAGCTCCGTTTCTCGGTTCCTTCTCAGCCTCTCTATCCACTTAATTCCCGTCCCATATCTCTTCCAGGTTCCCTTCGTTTCGTCCCTGCCCCCCTCCTTTCCACGTTTCCCCCTCCAAGTTCCACGGTGTCATCAGTCTTCGTCTGACCACAATCTCGACAGTCGGAGCAGTTTTTACGTTCGATCGACCATCGGGAACAACGTTCGTTCTTCGGATGTTCCTACGGGAGAACGACAGATTTCCTGTGCGACAGGCTTTCCACCCTGGTACAAACGTTTTTCCGCCGTTTTGCGCTGTTCCTTTTTTTTATCCTTTCCTCCCCGGTCGAAATACGTTACGGTTTTATTCGAACCGGTTGAAAAGTATTTTACTTCCGCGAAGAGGGACGAAACGATAGCTCATCGAACGTAGCAATTTTATTTTTATCTATCCGTCGACTGTAACTCACAGCAGAACCGATCTCAATTACAATTATTCGACGGATAACTCTATTCGAGGAATAACTCTTGGATAAATAACCGAGAAAATCTTTCCCTCGTCCACATCGATTCTAAAATACATCTCTTCGAAAACTCTGTAGGAAGTTTAATAAATATTATTTAGTAAATATAATACTTAATGCATCCGAGACAACGATCCATTCTTATTAGTCAACGACAGAGAAATATTTATACATCACGGTATCTACATTTTATCTCTGTGTAAATAAAAATCGTGTACGTTCCAAGTTCTCGCCAGCATTTCGTTTGTATCTCAATTACAAAATTATTCAAGTCCGTCCACTGTTGGTCGCAATACACTTCCACTTTATTACGTTTCGTCCCTCTTTCTCTACCAGACTGACAGTAACTTTATTCACCTAGCCGCGATCAAGTGTCGAGGCCAGGAATATTCCTCGGCTCATATTTCTTCGAAGAATTCCCCGACCGGCGCATTTAGAGGGCGCGAACCCGTATTCAACCCCTCGGGCCCACCCCTTAACGCACGTTCCCCCTGTCAACCCTCACGTGGACGCACATTCTTCATTCCTCCTGCCATATCCGCGGCCCGATTCTTCCCTTTCAACGAGTTGGCCCATCCATTTCCGAACCGGGGGTACACCATTGGGCTAGCAGGGGTTGAAAACGCGACGGCGGGGTTAAGGATTCAAAGCAGTCGTTCACTTTCAATCTGTTCGCGCGATTATATTCGACTCTGCCTTCCTAAATAGCGCTCGAAGTCGCTCGAACGTCTTCCGTCGGATATTTCGCTGTCAATCTTTCGATTTTATCGTCAAGGGGACGGGAATGATGGTCGTTCTCCAATTTACGACTTAATTCGAGGGTACAACGAGGAATTTCTTTTCTTTTTTTTTCTTTTTTTTTCATCTTTGATTACTTCACCAAGTAACATTCATTGAGGTGACTTATGTGATAACTATATATGGTAATACCAGAAACGGTATTAAGAGCAATGGTGTAGTTTGATGTATGCCTTAATTCGATTAATCAAAGTTTCTTTGTTTTTGATTATTTCAGAAAGTAACTTTTATTGGGACAACTCGATGTTAAGAGCGATGCTGTAGCTTTAGTCTTTGCGTACGGCCTAATTTTATGGATAAATGAGGAATTCTTTTCTTTTTTGTCTTTGATTATTTCAGAAAGGAACATCTATCCGGGGTTACTCGCTCTTACAGCAGATGTAGTTTTAACTTTGTTGTAGGCCACATTCAGGGAATTATAAATAATTTTACAAGTAGATAAGATAGGTGGAAAGTATATATATATTTTACTTTATATAACTTCCTGAAAAGGGAATCGACATTGCACCGTTGCAAGTCCAGCTGCATTCGTCGTTGCTTTTAATATCAACCATGCGATACATACATGGATTATTTATTGCTGTAGGAATTCTTTCACGGTTTCCATGGCACACAGAGGCCGCTGTAGGATGAATTGTTCTCTCAATATTTTTCATCAACAAAATTATCCTCGTAACGGAACAATCTCTACGGGTCGACATTCGGATTTGCTTATAATCCAGAGATTGTTTTTTGTCGCAAATCCGGGCTACGAACGCGTTTCTTGAAAAATAGAAAATCATAACAGAGAGCGCAGTTACGCCACGACCGGTTATTTGACCCAAATCGGAATATTGTTCCCCGTTCCTGGTATTTGTTATAAAGGGTGCAACAAAGAAAGGGTTGACCCCGAGGTGATTCGTGAAATATTTTTCCATAATAGTGGCATATTTTATTTCACAATTACTCGCATACACTGGGAAAAACAGTTTTTTACCGTGAAAAGCAATCATTTCGGAATACCATTAACGCGTCAGCAATGTACAGCGATAAAAATGAAAAGCTTTCGTCCCGAGTTCTGTTCAATTCTACTGCCGCTTCGCTTTAGCCGGTAACCAGAATGAATAAAATCCAAACACTCGGGCGAGCAAATTCCCAATGCATTATGAGAAAGCGGAACGGGCCCGCGTCGCTGTAAGGACTACATTAATATTACATCGCCATAATTGCGTGGCACCGTCAAGAAATTAACTTCCATTGTGCGACAAATTGAATGAATTGTAAGGTGTGCTTGCAGAACGAGGGGAATTTAATTGCGGGACGCTCGTTGACACCCTATTGGGAATAACGCCTAAGGAGAATTTAAATGAAAATCATATTAAATACATCCACCGGGGGAAAAAAAAAAACGAAAAAAAAAAAAGAAAAAGAAAAAGAAATTTCAATTTATTCCCTCCCCTTCTCTTATTTCCAGGCGCGAAGTTTGCATAAAAGTTTCCACGGATTTTGACACTGCCCGTGATACTTGATTCCAACCTGAATAACACCCATGCTTTTTCCCTCGTCTTTTACCAAAATAATTTGTTTTCCGCCTGAAACGAAAGCACGTCGATTCGATTACGTCCGTAGGGGAAGAATATACCGGTGCAAACAGTGCATGAATATTTTCAGGAATCACCGGACGGTTATTTCGTTTGTTAGGAGGGAGGGGGAGGGATACGTGTCCTAAACCACCCCACCGAAATCGTGTTAACACGCTCGAAATTTGAACGGTGAGGCGAGACAGAACGTGGACAGCATTTTTTTCAACGCATATTACCAAACGAACGCGATGTTCTGGTGGAAACACACTTCTTTTTTTTTTTTTTTTGTAAAAAAAATCCTATCGGAATTCCTGTTATTTTCCTTTATTTTTTTTTTATATAAATATTATCGAGAAGTCGAGGTTTCACAGATCTTTGATCAAGCGTAGAGGAATGTAAGACAGGGTGTTGCGAAAGAAGAATTGCCGTGTTTAAATTACTTTTAAACGAAACAATATAAATGGAGGACACTGAGAATCGAAAGAATTTTCTTTTCGTAAACATCGTTCCTTGTATCAATCGCGAGTTAAATATCCATTGCTTGTAATTTTTAATATTTTTATCAAAAGATACATTTTAAAGAGCGAAAGAAATATTACCGGTGAAAAACTGAATATTATTCGTGTTTGTTCGTCTGTGTAAATTACAATATTAAACGCATTTGATTTTTTCTTTAAAATCGTACAGGTGCTTGGGATACGAACGAACAGCGAATACGATTTCAATTACACCTTTTGTTTACAAATCGGAAAATTCACGTTTCAAAAATGTCTTAAAATTTACACAGTACATCCGTGTAGTACGCACGTTATAAAAGTGCAATTTTTAATATTGAAATACCCGTAAATTACATTCCTACCGATTCTAACTCTTTTAATCGCGATCTGGCTAAAATTCAGTTTGATTGTAAATAATTTCAGAACGTCAACTTCGCGACATAATTGTACAAATTTATCCAACATTATCCAACATCTTATTAACATTGTCCAATGTTATCTAATATTATCCAATACTCTCTCAATATTCTCTGACGTGACCCTATACTCTAAATATTGCAACGCTAAGTAGCTACCTCATCGAACGTAACAAAATTTAAAAATACAACCAAACACTTACTCTACGGAAAAAACAACACGTTGACATATCCCAAGAATATTTGACACTCGAAATACTAAAGTATTTCTAATACTTTAGTATCCTTCCATCGAACGAAAAGAAAATTTTACGATCTCGTTAAATGTTCACCTGGAAATTCGTCCTAAAAGAAGACTCGCAGATCTCTCGTACCGTATCGAAACGGTACGCGACGTCACTCTGGAAGAAGTCGACTTCACTGTTGAAAGAATGAACCGGAAGTCGCTTCCTGACGGCCGTTAAAAGCACAAGCGGCGAGCAAGCTGCTCGATAATTGACGGTGCTTCTGGGTCATTCGCAGCTAGGGATTCTTTTCCATAAGCGTGCACGTGCTCGACCGGGCCAGGCACAATGAATCTTTTCGCTTCATCGATCTCCACGGGAGAAGATTAACCATTCACAGGGACGATAATATCCGAGGGAATGGCTCCTTCGATTCGTGGAACGTCCTCGCGCGAGGCCTCGACCTCGCTTCAATGGCGAGGGAGGAAGATGACTTCGTGCGAGCGGAAATTTGATGAAAGAACGCGCGAACGGGGAACCTAAGGGGTAGAAACTGGTAAAAGTGACGATTCGAGAAGGGTAGCGGGTCCAGGGGTAGACGAACGAGAATCACCTGGGGAGAAGGGATACTCGATGGCCACACCGAGTGTTTCCATCTTCATTCAACGACTAACAAGTCCCCGCTAGTCAGCGGTTCTTATAATTGGCCGGAAGTAGTTCAATTACGGAAGCGTGACTGCTGCGGACCACCTCGAGAACACCCTCTTACCCCGATCCCTCTCCCCTAACCATCTCCACGTGGCCTTTTAGTCGCCACCCTTTCTACTTTTCCAGTTTTTGCTCACCCCTTCCGCTATCGACGTTGATCGCCTCGATCTCGCGTTTCCGGAGCTACGCGAACTGTAAACAGCTCCTGCTCGAGTAACGTAGCTTGTTTCTTCTTTATGGATAATTGTTCGAAGTAAATTATTACGCGTTTATCAAACTTTTCGATACGGTTTGCTTCGGTGGACAAAGGTCGATTAATTCAAGTAAGTTTTGTGTTATTAAAAATTTATTTTTAGGAAGTTGTATCAAGTCCCTTTGGGTCTTTGATGTTTCTATTGGGGTAAACTATATTCGAGGAAAGTATTTACACATAACATAAATGGTAATCTACGTAGCATAAGTCTTAAATGGAGGAGTGCAATTTGCGTTGAATAAAAGATTTCTCTTCGCGTAATCCTCTTAAACGTATATGTTGTTAATCTCTCTTTCTTTGAATGCATATTATTTTATCGCTTTTACGGATAAATAGATAAAAGAAGACACTTTCTTGACGGTTTTATTTCGCTGTAAAAATGTACAAAATATTTTTACCTCTATTGAATCTCGGTACAATGAAGTCATGTGATTATTATTATTCGCAGAATGGCAAGAATCTTGTTTGATTTATTTCCATTGATAAATTTATGTATCGATTTATTCATTAAAAAAAAAAAAAACAGTTGCTGTATCTTCAGAAGCCGGCTGAATGTTGGATTCAATGTGTCGAAATCGATATTTTCGTGTCTGAAAAAGTTGTTTCGGCATCCAAATGAATGCTACCATTCATTTCGTTGATATTCGCAGCAGCTTGCATCCTCTTTCATCAAATTCGACAAACAGATTGCACACGATACGAATTTATTTACATTTGTAGCTGAAATATCTCGATTGAACAGACTTGAACGCCTTTGTTAAAGGATAACTCATTGTAACGAAGGTAATGACTGCACATTGCTTTTTCTCGTGAATAAGTCACGTTTTCTCGATAATTTAAAATCAAAAGAGACGTTCATTGTGTTAGTTGTCAATGATGCGTCTATACTTACAATATGTACAAAGGTAGAGTAGGTTAATTTATAAAAGAATTCTTCGTTGGCTGAGTTCTACTGTTCCTTATAAGTTCTCTGCAAGTTCTACTATTCGTTTTGAGTTCTTATATTCACTGTCAGTTCTCCATGAGTTTTACTATTCGCTGTAAGCTCTTTGCGAGTTCTACTATTCGTTATAAGTTCTATACAAGTTCTACTATTCATTTTGAGTTCATCTATTCACTGTCAGTTCTCCATGAATTTCACTATTCGCTGTAAGCTCTTTGCGAGTTCTACTATTCGTTATAAGTTCTATACAAGTTCTACTATTCGTTTTGAGTTCATCTATTCACTATGAGTTCTCCATGAATTTCACTATTCGCTGTAAGCTCTTTGCGAGTTCTACTATTCGTTATAAGTTCTATACGAGTTCTACTATTCGCTATGAGTTCTGTACGAGTTCTACTATTCCCTATGACTTCTATACAAGCTCTACAGTTCGATTCGAACTCTACCATTCGCTGTGAGTTCCTTACACTGAACTACGAAGGAAACTCTTATTTCGCTCGACACGGTGAATTCCTAACGGTAGTTCCCCTTGATAATCGCCCTCGGAGTATGAAAATCCGATACCCGGTTTACACACAAGCGAAATGATACAACGTGGCTAGGGAGAGCAATAAGTGACGCCAACTTCCAACGAACTTCTGCAGCGAATTTACGGACAGTATCAACTTGGAGTGTATCTGGATGAAAGACCCTTCTGTTCGTTCAACGACGAAGTAAGCGAAACTTCGTTCACGAATTACATCGAGAGGCATCAGAATCTTTCGCAGAATAAACTCGTCGAGCAACCGACGCCAATGGTCGACGATTCTCGCGCGGACATAAAGAACACGGGGTTGTACATCGGGGCTTGTTCCTTTTATCGGATGAAAATAATCTCGCGGTTCTCTCCTCCTCCTCCTCCTCCTCTTCTCCCTCCTCGGCGTTCTATTTGCTCGGTAACTCCGGGGAACGATGCGCGTTCATGAAATTTTCTTTTCAGTGCTCTTTAGGGAAACCGCGAGAGTCTTGCACGCGGATAAGTGTTTCCTTGGCGGTAATCGGCGTTACGTCGGGTTTCATCCCGAAACGAAGCGCAATTTCCACGCTTTCGGTGAACCGAGCCGGGACACCTTGTTCCGGTACAAATTTTAACACGACCGTGTACTTCGTGGAATATTCACTCGCTCGATTTTCTTTAACAATTTCCTTCGACCAATTTTTGGACGCTCCCTTGCGGTTTCTTTTCTCGATTTTTCTTTCAGCGAGAGACAAGGTAAAAAGTACGTGACGACGCAGATATTCGATAAGGGTAGATTAGGTGTTTCTAAATTAGGGAATTTGAAGAGTTATTTTGTAATCTTTTCGATCCATGTGTCCTCGTCATATATTGTCTCTTTATTTATAATTGTAGCTGTTATAATAGATCCTCTTGTACATTATATCATCGTATTATACAGTTAACATAAGAACCTTAGATTCGGGAGATTTTTACTCAAGGACCTCGAGTGTCTAATGGAAAGAAAGAAGTCTCCAAAATTTTCTTAAAAAATTTCTCTCCAGATATAATATATAGATTGAACCTAAAATTTAGGTTTCTAAATTTCTCTACACCCTAACATTACAAGTAATAAAACGATTTCTACTGGACCATGTTCGTCGACATCTCCATTCCAAAATTCACCACTTCGAGCTGTCACGAGTACAATTTCTCGCTACAAATACTCAATCACCTAGCCGAATCTACTCGACCGTGTGAAAACACACAACGGTTTCTCAGACTCTCGATTAGTTCGCATGGTCGTGAATCGCCATCGAAGCAAAAAACCAGAAAGCAAAACATCTCGAATAGCCATCTCTCCTCTAACCGTGACAGAAAATACGATCTCGCGGGTGAATCCTCGCAATATCAACCCCCCTGAATGCGATCCCTAATGTAGGATTCGAGTAAATCTAATATCACCGTCTGGTCCATCTCCGATACGCCCCAAGAGAGCAAATCTAATATCATCATCTGGTGGTTTCGACGTCACGCAATTATAATTACCCCGGAGGAGTCTCTCGCGGTTTGCATCTGCCTGGATCGGTCTTCCGGAGTGTTTGGAAAGCTCCACGAATTTCACCCCCCCCTGCACCCCTTCAACAAGCGCCACAAAAATCGCGGTTGAAAGGGCGCGTCGTAAATATTCGAGGCGACGAGGACGCCGCGCCTGGTCCGGCAAAAAACCGGCGAAAGATTCATTCTCTCAGGTGGCCGCGCGGAAATAACCGTGAAAAGGGAAATAGCAAAACGAGAGGAAAGAACAGGCGAACGGACCGTCGTCGTTCCTGCGTCCTTTCAGGCGGCGTCGCGCGTGCACCACCCGGCGGATGAGTTATGTGCGGCGTGCATACCGTAAATTTAATATGCCGAGTAGAAAGGCTATCTGAATTGAACCGGGAACGACGCCTCGACGTTGGAACGGGGACTGAATTCTATTCGCTCACGACTTACGAGGGATCGTGTGTGTACGTATACAAGGTGTCTGGAAAGATCGGGACTCGTGCAACGTGTTATCGATGCCGAGAGAAAGGTTCGTGTAAACGTATAATGGAAATCTATAGTGGCGAGAAGTACGGTACGCTTTAAGGAACATTTTCTAATCTGTGTGGTTGATCTTCAACGAAAGTGGGCACGTGTAATTGTGTATATATATATATGGAGCATGTATGAAAAATAGGAACATTTTCTAATCTATATTAGTTTGATCTTGAACGAAAGTGTGCACGTATAATTGTGTATATATATATGGAGCATGTATGAAAAAAAGGAAAATTTTCTAATCTATATGATTAGTTTGATCTTGAACAAAAGTGTGCACGTGTAACGGTATATATTATATATGGAGCATATATGAAAAAATTGTATCGAAATATTATGAAAAAATATTACATTTTCAGGGGCTTGATTTCATCTCCAAATTGTCTCATAGGCAGGCCAATATGCTTTACGTGTACGCTAACTTTGATTAAAATCAGATTTAGGGTAAGTTCCTTAGAATGTAATAGTTATGAGAGCCACTGTACGTTTGTACGAACTTTTTTCATGTACTGGCTTCGGTAAGTGGTTCTGTAAGTACTGACCTCTTTGAACACCCTGTACATGGGGGCCACGTTCCTCCGCGGTTTCGACGCTGCGAATTACCTCCGTAGACGAGGACGTTATGCGTTTCTGCTCGTTGCGTGTAACCCTTTCGTTAATGCATCCCTCCTATGTGACCGGGTTTCACGTAACGGAGCCACACTCGCGGTCCGACGATCATACCGATTGCGAACGTGAGTTTCTGGCATAGCGAGGGCGTCGAGCGTATCGCGAGCACCCCGATGCTGCTTGATCTCGAACCGATAAACAGGTATTAGTGTTTAAGCGTGCTCGTTGAAAGCGTACGCGTAACGTCGACCAGCTTAAAAGTTCGAGAACGCTTGACCGAAATATCAATTTTCGAACACCCGTGATTTCGTGAAAAATCATCGAGCGATAATGTTCATGGGGTTGTTTCGAAGGTAGAATTCTCTACTTTCGTATCTCTATGTTAAATTTCTCTTTACATTTTCTTATAGCGAAAGGGGATTGAAAAAGTGAAGCTTTCTAATTGAAAAAATTGTAAACTTTCAGAGTGTTCTCAATTGTTTAAAAAATTTTCTACGTATCTAGGATTAAGGTACGATTAAAGATCGAAGTCTCCTCTTTACAACGACTGCTTGAAAGTCGGTGTACGATTTTTTCCCACCGAGTTATTCTTCTTTGAACGAAGAGCATTCCGTCGATAGAATATAAATTGGTGTCGATAGGGTAGCTATCCGGATACTTGTGAAATCTCATAAATATTAATTAAACGTCTAAAATAGTAATGAAAATCCGTATTTATAGTGTTTCTACAGTTTAGGGGGCACTTTAGGTAAAAAATTGTTAATTTCTCCCTTCGAATCTAAAAGTTGCATAAAATTCGACCCTGCTAGGCATTCTTTCCTTATTGCTTAAAAGTCAGCATCCAAATTTCTTTGATCGCAAAATTATTTGTTCAATTACACGTTTAACTTATTGTTGGTCCATCACGGCGAATACTGTCCCCTGTCGAAAGTATCTAGTTTCCAATCCGAGTGAGAAATTTACCTAAAACCGACTACGCCGCCTAACGAACTTACACCGCGCCACGGTCACCGCAAAGGGTTAACAAGAATTCCGCATCCACGCGACCATAAATTTCGCGGTCGTTCGCTAGCCGTGACCATAGCCACCGAAACGACGCGACGAGCCTCGCGGCGCGCGAGGATCATCCGTCCCGAGCCAAATTCCACCAGTATGCACGTGCTGGTAACAACGTGCACTTTGGAAAGACGAGCACCTTTAACGAAACAACAGCCATCGACCCTTTTTCACCCTTCTTCGTTGACGCGAAGACAATGACAAAGAGCGACAACGAGAATTCACCGCGAAATTGAAAATATCCTTCAGGACCATTTACGAATACTTACGTATACATAAATAATTTACTATACTTACAAGTAATTATATATTTATTTTCAAAACAGTAGGTAATTTTTGAATTACTATCTGTATTTACAGATTTAGATGTATTGAAAAATTACTATCTGTATTTACAGATTTAGATGTATTTACAAACGACTATATCTATTTACAAAGTAAAAATTAAACCCATTTATAAATAACTATATATTCTTTACAAGACTTGGTCTGATTCGAATATCGTCGTCTCCGCTATCAGTGTGCCTCGTTTCTATCCGATCTCTGTTTTGAATTCTCTTCGGATGCTGCACTCGCACGAGTGCGCTCGTCTGCCTGGCTGGCGAGGACTCGTGGACCGTTCGAGACGAGGCTGATGTAGAATCGAGAGGGTACTGGTGTGAAACGTAACACGAGCTGCTGGTACCTTCAGGGAACGACTGCACTCGATGATTGCCGTAGAACGCGAGACGACGATCGTTCGATTCGATAGCCCTCTTGTCCTATCTTTCCCTTTCACGGTGTGAAAATAAAAATACGAGTAAGGTTCCTCGAGCTCTTTGAACCTCGAGGAGAAAATTATTATCTGGCAACCGGGTATCGCGTACTAATTTCAAATCTTCACATTCGAGATCCTTGGTACCGAAAAAGAGAATCATTATTCTAAACAGAGTATCGTACATTAATTTACAATATTTATATCGAAAATATCGAACAATATTTAAGAAATAATAAGAACCAAGTACCTACTATATTTTCTCCCTGTCAGCCATATATTAACAAAACTACAATAAATTTTCTAGCACACACTCACCTTGCAAATACACAAGCATATATTTTCCCGTTTCTAATTCATAGAAAGCTTCAGCTTGCCACATTCTCTTATAAGATAGTTATCTCATAACATTACGTCAATTTTAGAAGCGTTTGAAACGTTAATATATTTACGCATTTTATGTTATCTCAACATAATTCCCCACCGTATTTCTCTCCCATCTAAAATACTACACCCACTCGGTACATTAATCCCAATCTGTTAATTTTCAATTCCATTCGAAGCTTCGATTCCAAACTCTGATTTCGTCCGGTTCATCGTCACATTCGACCACTACCGCGATCTTGCCGTGTACCATCCCCTGTTTACGTTATTAATGTCCCGTGTTCCAACCTCGTACGAGCCGGTCCTTTTCCACGTTATCGAGCGAGTGCTTCGGTCACGGATCGTGACTGCTCTCGCGGTTCGAAGTTCGCGATGTCTTCGGAACTACGGTATCACAAGGACGGTTCTCCTTCGGTTCTCCTTCGGTTCTCCTCGTCTTGCTCCTTAATTCCTTCGGCCGGGACACCCTCTTTCTCGCCCCCTCCGCACGCGAATCCTAGCCGAACAAGAGCGGCCGTTGCGACGGTTAAAGTGCGGAACCTTGTTGCTCGTCAAACGCTAATGCTTGCACACTCCCGTGACGATTTAATACCCCACCGATACGTGTTCTCGATGCGCAAGAACCGCCGCATCGGATGCACCCGT
Source organism: Ptiloglossa arizonensis (assembly GCF_051014685.1). Classification (NCBI taxonomy): domain Eukaryota; kingdom Metazoa; phylum Arthropoda; class Insecta; order Hymenoptera; family Colletidae; genus Ptiloglossa; species Ptiloglossa arizonensis. Next base: position 18,687,369 of record NC_135054.1, read on the forward strand.
TTTCCAGAGAATGCTTGTTAGAGGAAACCGAGATCCGGGTGTGCTACCGGTTACGGGGCACTGGTTCAACCGTTTTTCTTTGACGACGGTTGAATCGCTTTCGCGCGAGCAGAGTGCCGTTTTAATGACGATATTCGAAGCGGTGGAACTTAACCGCGACGTGAACGAGTACACGCGCGTTGCGGTGATCGCACGTGAGCGTGAAAACACCGCCAGTGAATACGAGCATTCGAACGTGTAAACGTAGAATAAGCTTGCACGGAAAGTACGATTCCATTGAATAAGTCACTGCGAGCTATTGACGTAGGCACGAGTTGAAATTAATCTGGCCTAATTTATCTAGGTAACTGACGATTCTTAGGGATAAAGACGACCCTCGATTCGTCCAATTCTTCTTCCAATGCGATTTATCAACGAAGATATTTCAGTTATCGACACACGTCGAGTGTTTGTTACCGAAACCAATATTTTGTCTTCTCATGAAATCAGAAGATTTACCATATGAGAATATCTTCGTCGATACTCGTCAAATTAATAAAACAATATATTTACGCATTTAAATAGCGATTCTTGAATTGAGATTTACTTTCTGGAAACACTGGTCGAATTTTTGCTACTGGAAGTGATCGAAAATCTAGTCATCGCTTCCAGACCTTTGTATATTTTTTCCAGATTTATTGTGAGGGGATCGATCCGATATCCAGACGTATTTTCCAACACTTCCGGTCGTATAATACCATTCGAGTTCCACGCAACTCACTGCTGGTCGCTCGAAACTCCTATTCCGAGACGAGACTCCCGGAGTTTCGTCGACGGAGTCGCTTAAAAGTCGAAATTCCTTGTTCAGCGTTTCAAAGGAGACGTCCAGGAATCTTCTTAACGACATCGTTAGCCCAGGGATCCGCTCGTGAGTGCTCTCGATCCTCGTGCTTTCAATTATCGATGCCTTTGATCTTTGGCCCGTGACATCAGACTGCGTTATCCTGTCCGAGCTCGAGTATTTTGTTTGGTCGAACGATTCACGTGGATGAAAAATCGTGAAAGCTTGGATAACCGACGACTGCGAATTCGTGTCTACGTAGATGGATTGTACGATTGTACATTATTGTACGAAGCAAGTCAGAAGAACTTTAAGTTGTCTCTGTTTCAAAGCGATCGAATCAACGCGAAACGCGAAAAATGGCTTCGTTTGCTCGAACGATTCGAATCGCTCTCCCGTTAAAAATCTAATTCGAATAAACTGTTTAAGCATCGTCCGGTCACGCTACGACTCTAGACAGCTGGAATAACACCGATTACGTGCGATTTAAATAGCGGAAACTAGCGCAAAATTCGATAAAAAGCATATGCACGTTATCGCGACGAGTTGAAACGACTTTTTCAATATTTTACTTTATAATGTCCAAAGTAACCCTTCTAACGCTCTCTGAAAATATTATTAAATTAAATACGTAGAATTCTGTCCGTTCCGGTAATTCTCACTTTCGAAGTGTTGGAAAAAGTTGAATCATTATTTTCAGTAGCTTCCAGAAATGTTTCCTAATCGCCTCGACGAAACTGTTTCGATGTTTCGCATTCTATGGGTAATTAATATTCCGCGGAAGCTTAACGTCACGTTAAGCTTTGTTAATGGAAGAGCAGATACATCGGTGATTATAAACGTTGAAAACTAACTCGTGGCAATGGAGAGGCTAGTTTCAAAGAGTACTTTCGGAACTGTCGTTGATGGCCGGCTATTGTCCGTTGTAGAATCGCAACTAGGCATTATCATAACAGTATGACATCATTATTTGTCGATTATGAACCCTTACACGTTAGCTTATTGCCCGATGGGGGCAAGTAACCCTATTGGTGCTCGAATTGCTGGGTAATGCGGATATTAATCGATTGCGTTTAGTACGTGTTCACGATCGCGTTAATAGCCACGAATAATACCGCTGCCTCGTGTGACATCTGTTGTGATCGTTGCACGACGTTCCTCCTTCTCGAGACTGTGATTTCTAATTATCAATTGATCAACAAAGACACTCGGGTCGTCGTGAATCGACGTGAACGGGAACACGACTGAAACTCGTCGAATTGTGTAACAACTTTGCGCCAACAGTCTCGAATCGAGTATTTCTTTTCAATTCTACGCAAGAGACCAAAGAATTATTATTCTCTTTCTTTGCTTGAAAACCTTCTCTTCAATTTCGAGTCGAAGTACATCGGTTGAAAATATGGGATAAATATTCATCGATTCTTCCAGACTTCCTCTACAAAATATCTAATTTCTAAACCGGATGCTCTGTAATCAATACTATATGTCACCGAATTGTTGTGACGCGTCAGGATTCCAGAAATTCGAACCACGAGCTCGGTCGATCAGTTTTGCGTTACGTTATCGAAGCAAGGTCTGCGACGAAATTGAAATCAGCAGGTGTCCCGTGTTAATAAACAAAGTCTCGAGCTGTCGATTCAGAGAACACTCCGTTCCTGGAATTTTCGACGCAGGTGTTCGAGGCCCGACAAAAACTATTATTATCCAAGTTACGATACCCTTGTACGGACGTCCGTGTTGTCAAGCGTCGCGAAAGGTTCTTCAGTCTTCGGGCGACTTTCGAACGGTGTGAGTCTGATTTCTGTAACTCAGTGAATGGATCGAGATCATGAATCACAAGCGTAGCAATCCCTTCGTTCGAGGTTCGCCATTGGTACCGTACAACGAGCGAGTCCACTCCATTGTCCACACCACTACTATATACCAACTGTGCCTCGAGAACGCTCGTGAGTCATGAATTATTATCATTTATACAAGAGCCTCTGGTTAACCAAAATGTTACCGTTGCGATAACGAACAATGGAAAAAGTAAATTGTGTCCGAATTGTACCGAAAAGAAGCTCAGAGGATCTTAATCCTGTACAAAATTAATGTACTTTAATTTCATCGACTGGTATATTTTAATTATAATTTTATTTAGCTATTCGTGGAACGGTCCAAGTAATTTTCTACATTTACTATTTCATTGTTATATATGTTTCTTTCTACTTCGATTTTAATCGTCTTCGAAGATTTTCTTTAAGTTAGTATTTTTTTCAGATAGAATTTATCACGGTATTGTATATTTTCCAACGTTGCGTATTCCGTCCACCGAAATTCTAATCTTTCGTTTAATGCTCCTCTGATGACATTTTCCCATCAAATTATTCGCGGACGGGCTGAATTTCGCGGAAATTCGAAACACAGAACCCCTGAGCAGCTCTCCATTGTTTGCGCTGCGAAATCACACCGACGACGTCAAATGAAATTTAAACGTTATCTCACAATGCTCGTATTATCATCCGTGCCGTGCAAGTTTCTTGGAACAATTTGTCCCCGAGTGTTACACAGCATCGAATTACGTAAATAATGCGCTCCGCGTTTAACATCATCGGATACTCTGCATCCGCGTGCCTCGTTTCCTTCCTTTAACCTGTTCGAGCACTATCGCTAATTAAAGCAACCATGGATCTCCTTGAAACTCGCGTTTCCAATGGATCGGCCCCGCATAGCTATCGAATGATCTCGGTCGAGCTGACTGCTCTCGAAGTTGAACGAAATCAACGATACTACGATGAAAAGTATCGAGTCCAACTCGTCGTCTTTTCTTTTCTTCTCGTGTTCGTTCATTAGACGGGATCGTTCGTTTTAATTCGCGAACCAACGACGCGGATTTCAGCATCGACGTAACGTTAGGAAAATAATGGAAAATAATTTTGTCGCGAGAAAGATATTTCGCTGAGACGGATCTGGACTTTCTGTAATAAATGATTGACGATGCAGGAAAGTGATTTTGTCACGAGAAACAAATTCAACCGAGACAGATCCGGACTTCCTGTAATAAATGATCGACGATATAGGAAAGTAATTTTGTTACGAGAAATAAATTTAACCAAGATGGATTATAGATTTTTTTATAAACTATAGTACACGAAAATTATTTTGTCACCGGGAACAAATTTAACCGAGGTAGATGTGAATCTCTCGTAGTAAATGATCGACGAGATAGGCAAATAACGAAATAAATGCAGGATAGTTGAGATAAATCTAGACCAAGAGTAAATTTTACTTATTGTTGGATAATCTACTCGGGTGTACGAAATATTTGAATTATTCGGAACGAATGTGTCCGATTTCTGTAATAAACGATAAACGGTATAGGAAAATAATGAAAAATGATGTCACCGTGGGATATAAATTCAACCGAATTGGATCCAGGCTAGGAATAGATTTTACTTAGGTGTAGGAGATTTTTGAATTACTTGGAATAAATCTGTCCCATTAGAACTACCTGTAATAAATGATAACTCGCTCGAGAGAAATTCGGTTTCACGTCGCGTTTAAACCCCACGAGGTGTAAGCGGAATTAAATTCGAAAGCTCGAAAAGGTGTGAATACCGGTGGAATTCATTTTACGTTGAATAATAAAACGTGACGTGCGTACGCGTGTAAATGTAATTGCAAATAATACGTGCGTGGATGTTTCCCAGTTGTCGATTTTAAATTAATAGTCGGCCCAGGATTTTTATATTATTTACCCGGTTAGCGGTTTGTACGTCGGTCACGACTCGGCGGAATACAATTTACAAATTGTCCAGCTGTTTGAACATCAATTTTGAAAGTGAACAGCAGAAATTTTTAACGAGCTTCACGGAGAAAATTTCAAAGAGTTTCGTATATACTATCCATTACCAAGGGCAATCGATACCTAAGAATATTAATTAAAAAGGAATACAATAATTTAGAGACAGCATCATAGTGTTTCTTAGAAATACTATATATCAGAAACAACTTTACCAATTCAAATTCTGCTCCACTTTCTCACACTCGAAACACACAAACGCAAAAACTAATTACATTGTCAAAACCTCCAAAAATACACACTCCTCGCGAATGATTCCAATATTATACATTTTGAACGCTCTATTTTCCACACGATATTTATATTTAAAAATTTTTTCATTCGAACAGTGCGCTATAATTATCGGCTAAATATCTGGTTGTACGCGAACACGATTTCGTTTGCTAAATAACTAGGTTCGAGAACTCTCTGTGCGAGAGAAATGGTGGAAGGATGTTTCGATGCAAATTTTCTCGAAATCGAACGAACCGCGTTTCTGGAAGCATTGTTCTCGAGCCGCCTTCTGTCCGTGAACGGGTCGTCGGGTTCTAACAAAATTAAGAAAGTTTCGTAACGCGGTCGTAATCAGCCGTACACGTAATTGCTTAATTTTTGTGCGGCGTCGTTCGCATTGGTAATGCCCGGGTCACCGGTGGCTGTTCCTTTCGCGGTCGGATCGTTAGGTATTCCCACCCCTGCAAATCTCGAGGCTCGCCCATAACCGTGATAATAACAATAATAGTTGACTCGGCCATTAGGAGCGGCGTATTAACCGGATGCTCGCTCCGGCGCGTGTAATCCGAAGCGCGACCGTTTGCGTACTTGTACGTCAGGAATTGTTACACAAAATTGGGCTACTCCCCGTTGCCTGGGAATCGAACGCAAAACTACGATACCCAGCTCTCGTTTCAGAGAAAAGAGTAGTCGAAAGTTATCGCTGTGGAACGACCAACGTTCGTTTTGTCCTTTGGGATACCTCGAGAAGTGGAAAACAATTTATTAGGGTCGATTTTAAATAGAGGGTAATCATAACCGAGTCAAGTAGTCTTCTTAGATCACTGATTATTTGTAGCTCTCGTTTTAGGAAAAGGAATAGTCGAAAGTTATCACTGTGGAACGACCAAGGTTTGTTTTGTCCTTTGGAATACCTCGAGAAGTCGAAAAGAATTTATTAGTAAAAGTAATAGTCGAAAGTTATCACTGTGGAACAACCAAGGTTCGTTTTGTCCTTTGGAATACCTCGAGAAATGAAAAACAATTTATTAGGGTCGATTTTAAATGAAGAGTAATTACAAACGAGTTGAGTAGTCTCCTTAGACCACTGGGGGACGATTCTCCAATTCTTGAAGCAGTATAATGAAATTCAAGTAATCGACATTTTTGGTAAGGAGTTTGGTAAGGAGACAGAGTTTGTATAGAAATTATATATAGGGTATAGCGAAAGAGTTAATGTTTAATTTTTTAAAAAAAGTAATCAGTAGAGATTTGTCAGTGAGTTAATGTCTGATCGTATGTTTCAAAAAGACTCTTGTTGGGTAAGTTGTCGAGACCTATTTATCGATTAAACCATTCGTGAAACTATTACAATACGAAGGCAATTTTCAGAGAGGAAAGCATTCAAAAGTTATCACTGTCGAAAGGCCGAGGTTCATTTTACCCTTTGAGATTCCTTGGGAAGTTAAATCCTCTCGTTCAGGTCGATATTAAGCGAGGGTTAATTACCATCGAGTCGAGTATTGTCCTTGGACCACTATGGGACAATTTTCCAGTTCCTGAAGCAGTCTTGGTTTCACGCTTTGTGTGCTCTAGCGGCGTGTAGAGTACAGCGAATAAATGGATATTTGCGCGTTTCGAAAAATTCCTTTTGGGAAAATTCGCGAGCGCAGAATTATCGATCGAACCGTAGACGATGCGAAATATGAATATCCATTTGTTAACCGAGCCGTGAAATAAAATTAATGGAAATTCGTACAATGATCCGGTTCGATAAAAAGGTATCGATTTAACCGGAACATTGCGTTTACATCGGTTTGTAAATATTGCTAAATTACTAACATGGACGTTCGAATGTTCTCTGGAAAATTACTATAGATTCTGTATAGTTTAATTAATCGCTTTAAAGCGCGCGAAGTTTATTTACAAGCGGCGACAGGGAGATTTCATGGAAGGGTAATTTACCTCGGACTATTTCTAATTAACAATTAATGCTGATTATAGAGATTTATAGCAAGTGCTTCGGCGTTCGTTTACGCGTTATCGCATACCCCCACTATGCGTATACAATAACATTATGGTAGAATCGGATGTAATGGCGGCAGGATTCGTGCCGCTGCATCCACCCCTGCGCTGATGCAATTCTGTGGGTATGCTTTGGCGGCGCCAAATTGATACAGAAATGTAAGTAATTACGGGACGCAGTATATGCCGTTTCGGTTCCAGGCGCGATCATCGAAATTACACGAATTAGCGGTGCAATCAAATTAATATTGAAGACCAGCCATTCAGACAAAATTGAAATATCGCATAATATCGGACACTTGACTAAATTGTTCATTTTCTGCGATCGTCCCCGTGTCGCGTCGAATATTAATTTATTTCTACCCGACGATTGACTCGATCGTCCATATAAACATGACAGAAATCGGTGTTCCATATTATTATTCGGTAAATATTTATACGTTTCCACCTACTTCGTTATATCCGGACAATTTATAGTCATCGGCATGCACTTTCGTCGTTCAATGATGTCGAATAATTAAATATCGATAAAATTGTCCCCCTACGTCTGTTCATTCAAAATAATGTCAATAACTCTCGTGCTCTGAGAGCTTCCCTAACACGAGATGCAAAAAAAGAAAATAGAGACAGCGAGGGTTCTCATTATCGCATGTAACTGTACACAATGTCCCCTAAATCGCGATACAACCGAACATTGGTCGATTCTTCGTACAGAAGTGCATCGAAAAACGTAAAATACAATTTTCTACGAAGCTTCCTTCTCGAGAGAATTAATTTCAAAAATATTTCAGGCTCACGAAAATGAAGCCTCGTTCTTTATTTACTTTTAAACAAGACACAATTCTTACAACAATAACAAACGATTGCACGATTTCTCGGTTCGGTGTTCTTCCGGAACGAAGAATTAATTAAATCGCCCGATTATTCGGTACGGATCTGAACGGAAACATTCGCCCATTGAAAAACCATCATTCCCGAAGAAGGTGTGGGAATACGAAGAAAGGGATCAGGAGATACTCCTCCATTACCTTCTTACGTTTATCGGAATCCGGCGATTCGGAACCCAGCATAATTTCACGAGTGAAATTTCATCGTCCGTATAAAATCAGCAAGCGATGGCGTTATTTCTGAGGGGCGCCGCCCGAAGACACCGTCCCTACACGTACACGTGCACACGCGTCGCGGTTGATTCCATTATGCAAAGATATGATAATTCCTCGGGACCCGGTAGCCGACCAGATAAATGTCCTGCCAAGCCCGTCTGATCAATCCGCTCGAAGCCTGGAAACTCTCTCGCCACCCTCCTCCCCTCTTCTCCTGGCCGCAATCGTGCGGGGTGTAATATATTTCTTACGCTGCTGGACTAAGTACGTCTTCGGACTGAGGCTGCATCTCCTTTGTAACTGTCCTCTCGGACGCTCTATCCTCGAACATTAACGTTCCGAATTTATCGCGTGACAAGCAACCGACCGCTGACGCGTGGTCGGTTAAGTGTCGTCGATATTTTCTCGCGCCAATTCGATTTTACTCGCTCGAGAATCGAACTCTCTTTTTTTCCGAAAATAAACTTCTACCGATCGATTCTTGGAGAGAAGAAAGAAATTGGGTATATTTTTTTTTTTTAATTTTTCAACGATTCTAATTCGAGACGGTTAATAGTAAAGTGGAGGATTTTGAATCGAAGATTCCGGGTTCTCCTTTCTCCCTACAAAATTGGGTATATTTTTTTAAATTTTTCAACGATTGTCACGCTTTTAATTCGAGACAGTAGAAGTGGAGCCTTTGAATCGAAGATTCCGGGTTCTTTCCCCCTACGAAGCTGGGTATATTTTTTTTAATTTTTCGACGATTGTCACGCTTTTAATTCGAGACAGTAGAAGTGGAGGATTTTGAATCAAAGATTCCGGGCTCTCCTTTCCCCCTATAAAATTGGGTATATTTTTTTAAATTTTTCAACGATTATCACGCTTTTAATTCGAGACAGTAGAAATGGACAATTTTGAATCGAAGATTATCGAATCCTGGAAAAGGAGTAAAAATCATTCGGTCGGAATGTTGTATAATTATTTTGTACGATAAGAAACGAAATACTGGTTATTTAAAGTATAAGAATTCTAAGAAAATTACCGTCTTCGATATTATCGAATCGAGTTGATCTCATTCTGTTTCGTTCGAAGCAAGTTTACTCGAACTTCGTTTCGGATTCCCCTTTATCTACGTTCGAAATATTTTATATATGTATATATCCTTTGGTATCCCGATCTTCAGAATTAGACACATTCTTGAAAAGCTTTTGATACGGAATTCCGGGAGCAAAGCAACCACTCTACGCTCCGGCGCGTCAATATTAAACCGAACTGCTTTAGAAAGAGGAGGAACGAACAGAGGAAATTCCACAGAATTTTCATACTCGAGATTTTCTGGTTTCATATTGAAATGCAAGGTATCAGGTATGAACTCCTTTATAAGAGTATTCCGTCGAACAGATGCTCGTGTATTAAGAGGCTGCTGCATCGCGGAAAACGGTACGGTCCGATCAATGATTGGTTACGTTACTGGAACACGATTCGATACGTGTTGCGTAAGTGATTTTGCAATAACGAAACGAATACCAAAAATGAAGACCAAAGCTTTTGTTCTCACGGTGAAATACGGCCATAGAAAGAACTCTGAAATATTTGGTTTGCACGTTTCGGTTCGAATTTTAAATTTCTTACGATGGAACGACTCGAGGTATCGTTACGAATAATTTTATACCATAATTACATTTATCAACACACCGTTCAGTGTATACGACAAGAATCTCTCCACTGTTTCCGAATCTTTCGTACTTTATTTCAGCGAGCATTAAAACCTCGAGTTATGCAATTACGTCCCCAATTATACCCTCGTATAAGTTTTTCATGTATTCTCGCACTCAGTAAAATTTTCTTCAATCCCCCCTACGGAGAAATACATATATTTAACATCGATCAACTTTTCGAACTGAAACCGCGTACCAAAATTATTCGTATTTGTACGATTTAATGGTTCCCATTGTGTGCCGTTGAAATCGGTTAAACACGCGATAACAATGTCCCCGTTGATCATCGATGACCTGGAGAGTCTATGGTTGGGTTTCCAGAATCATCCACGGAAGATCGTTTGGTTGTTTGAGTAGCTCGTCCCGCGTGTTTAGTTGTTTTCTATTCGCGGGAACGTCGCGCACACGAGGACGCATCTCGACACGACCAAAATATCTCGCGGCGGTGCATATTAACGCGAGCACACGCGCGTCCTAGCGAGCAAACGAGCCCGCAAACAAGACAAATGAGCCAGCCGGTGCGTAAGTATGTACGAGTTGCACGGTGCGCCGCTTTGACACTGATTTTCGGTTGAATTAGGAGCAACCGTTTTCCCCGTGTATACATTGTCCCGTTTCGCTCGCGATAACGTTGCACAGAATGCACCCGAGGGCCACCGTTCGGATAAGAAATTGAAACTGTACAACTTGAGCCGCTTCCTTGATTATCTCCGGGTAAAACTGATTGCGATATTTCCTCCAAAGAGTTCGCGCGACGTAAATAATGCGCGTGTATTCACGACGAAATGTATGTAAAATGCTGGTTCATGAACAGAGAAAGAGAGAGAGAGAGAGAATGGTCGACTGATTGTTGCTCGTTACGGAGTTGCTGCTTCGATGATGTAAAATACACGAGAGACGGGAGAAATTATTCTCAGCGTTCTGTTATTTCGTCTGGCGTTAGTTTTGTAAACGAGTGAATTGGGAGAAACTATTTTGTTAAGACTCTCGATGGTTGGTTCAGCCGGCAGAGTTTTAACTTGAAATTAGTTGGTTTAGAAAGCAGAGTTTTCTTTCGGTTTGAAATTAGTTACATTGGGGATTAGAGTTTTCTTTCGGTTCCTTAAATAGTTCCAAGTAGCATTGAGAATTTATCGATACCCATGAATATAGATTTCTCTAATCTCGGATGGAAGATAAGGGTAAGTGTAACGAGCCACCGCGAAACCGTAGTTTTCAAACACGAAGCTGAACCGTAAGCGCTACTCGTTTGAACAAAATCTCAAGTGGGTGTAGTTACTGGATCAAGTTGAACGCAACAGAATATATGAAGGTCCTGAAGTTACTTTCCCTTTGAAGAGCTGAAGCAATACCGGAGCCGACAGACCTAGTTTTGCGCGAAACGGGGCTACGTTTTGAGTAGGCCTGGGATTACTTGTCGAATTTTACTGTATTGGAATGTTCGAGCGCTCGTGTGATTCAAATATTCGACGAGTGTAATTGGAATTCTTGGCTCCTTGAATAGTGCGATAATCGAATACTACTCGAATGTTTGAGCGTCATTCAAATAGTCCGATGTGAACTATAAATAAAAAAAGAAACTTTGAATCGTCGATTTGATCGGATAATCTCCTGATAACAACATGTAATATTAAATAATAGCCTTCGTAGCAGATTCACAGTCCACGTCCATAAGCATGAAAGTTTCTCGATTTTCCTCCTAATATCCTAGTAATTTCCTACTAATTTCTTGTCAATACCCCAAGTAATTCCTCGGTAATTTCTACGTAATATCCCCGCAATTTCTCAGTAATATTCAAGTAATTTCTTAGAAATTTCCTTGCAATTTCCCAGTAATAAATATTCCACTTTCATTTCCGTAACCGACATTATCGTTCCTGGGTTCCACCTACGTTTTCCAGCCGAGTCGAAGTGTACGTCGCTGGGTAGTTTCGTCCCCTGATTGTCCCGGAACAGTCACCGAAAAAAATGGCCAAAGTGTGACAATCGGGTACGATTTGCCTCGGATCGTTCGTCGACTCGGTGCTCCGTAGAAAAGAGTTCAAGTATCCTACATTCTTTTCAGTCTAACGAACCGACCGCTTTCAAACCGCCCCTGCCGTCGACCCAAATGCAGTCGCGGAGACAAACAAAAATGTCGCCCGGGTAGAACGAGCAGACGCCAACCGGTGGGGTCCTCGTTCGAAATGGCAAACAATAAGTGCTGAAAGTGAGCGAGCAGCAACGCCGACAATAACGTCTTAATAGAGATCGAGGGTGGGATCGCAATTAAATCCATTGAAATAACAGGATCGCTCGTCGCGCCTCCGTCTCGTTACCCGGGATAGGCGCGCGAATTAAGGACTCACGGTACGAGTAAGACCCGTTGTCCTCCTCTCGTCAAGGTTCTACATTATTATCCACCGGAATTCCTAGAATTTCGTTGGAACAGTCAAGGAAGTGGATCTTGACGGTAGTCGGTAATTGCTTCCTACGTGCTAGACGCGCTGATTAAACTAGTTGCCAAAAAGTGTGGCTCGACGGGACTCAGTTTACCCCCAGTGTACGGGGTGGTTAGACGCGGAGGTGTTGTAGAGACCCGGTCGGTCCCGAGGATTGTCAAAACAAGTCGTTTCGTGGAAATCCATCTTCCATTCGTTACTCCTCCGCTTGGAAACTCGAAACGGTAGAGTATCCTCTTCGTCGTAATATTTAACTATTGGTCGGTAGTACTCGTATAGTTGACTATTCGAGTATCGTTACTCGAGCATTCGAGTATTGTAATATTGTAATATTGTTCCTCGAGTATCTGAGTATTCTAATATTATTACTCGAGTATCCGAGTAACCTAATATCGTTACTCGAGTATCCGAGTTCTCGAATTTTTCTTTACTCGAATTTTTCATTACTCGAATATCTGAGTATTCGAATTTTTCTTTACTCGAATATCTGAATATTCGAATTTTTCTTTACTCGAATATCTGAGTATTCGAATCTTTCCGTACTCGAATATCTGAACATTCAAATTTTTCTCTACTCGAATTCTGAGTATTCGAATACCTTTACTCGACTATTCGACCATTCGAATATCATTCTACGAATTCTTGAGCGTTCCAATACCACTGTTCGAGCACGTTAACACAATCGACAATGTTCGCGTATTTCTAATATTCGAGTAGTGCAAATACCGACGATCGACTTTCTCGAAGCGGATACAATAATTTTCTAACACTCTCCACAAACTCGAATTTATTCTAGATCGAAGGTGCTCTTAGCCAAGAAGTCCAAACTCCCGTTTTCCCATTGAGTTCCACGGATGGTTTGTACTATGGATTAAAAGCGTACGGAGCATCCCCTTTCGGGACTCCAATGTTTAAACGGTAATTCGCTATCCTTAGTTGCACATCCTTCTTCCAATTACCCGCTGGTCCAACAATCGTCATTCCTCGACCGAAGTTATGTTTGTCGATCGCTCCGTCGACTCCTTTGATCCAACCGCGTTTCACTTCGTCGTTCGTTTTCCTCCGCTTCGACAGTCTTTTCATCCCAGAAAGGGGCTAGGGGGTAGGGATAGGATGTACGAAAACAAACAATTTTCACTGGTCGTCAAAGGATGACTCCCCTACTCCTATCCCGGTCAGCAAACGTTGCGCCGCGGCCCCTTCAACAGTCGGTCGAATTTATTCCGCGAGCAGGGCCGCCTCTTAAAATTCCACCCTCGCCCGGTCTAATAAAGCAGAATCCGCGTTGCTGCCTCCCCGATTGATCTGGCCAAGGTAACCACCGAGGCCGATAAGTTTCCGCCAAAACCGATAAATTCTGTCCGCGTCGCCCTTTTGCCTGGTAATTTCGAAAATTGAATTCTGCGAGTCAGCGTTCCGCGACGAAAAGGTTCCACGTGGATAAGAGCGGGTACGGGGCGCGAGGGTGATCGTATTCGTGACTCGAACGACCCCTGTTTATTTCGCCTTTTTCCACGCGGTGGCTATAAACAGAGGTGATACGATAGAGCCTCCGGTAAATACGACATCCTTCCTCGAGAATACGCAAATCCACCCCTTGTTCCACGTAGATTTAACCGTCCTTCTCGCTCGAGAATTTGACGCCCCTTTTGCGGCTGATTTAACCCTACTCTGGAAGACGGAATAGCGGAAGGATTGGTATTAACAGTTTCGAGAAAATTTATCTCTCTTTCGTGGGCCCCGATCTGAGAGAAGTTCGTTAATCCAGTCTGAAAGTATTTTATTTGTTGTATTTTTTCTTCTTAGTTTGTTTTTCTTTCTCGTGACAAGGATAGAGAAATATGAATTCGAATAAACGAAAGTATAATACGAGGCGATAGGGAAACAAAGGTGAAAGAATGTCGAGGAATTACTCTTTGGTAACCTGAATCCAATTGTACGCAAAATACGGAGTGTATTTATAAGTAGTTTCATATTTTGATTAAGTGAAGCAGTTGTCTGTTATTTTACAGTGCGAAGTGGACACACGGGAGATTTATTTATTACTGATTTATAAATTCTATGATTTATAAATTATATACAGAATATTCACGAATATCGTGCAAAATGCGCTCCACAGTGTTGGAGATTTTTTAACTCTCAGGCTTCGATACACAATACACTCGCACGCATCGGCAGGCTGTAACACTTTTTAGAAATGATTTCAAATAAAAAATACGAGATGTTTAAGACATTTCGTATGGAACGACACGGTCTACTTCTAAGTTAACAATTTATGCCAGATTTTCGTGGGAATAAATCGAACGGAACAGCGAGCGCGCGCGATAAATCTGTTGTTTCCCCAAATTACTTTCGGAGCGTGAAGTTGCTGTCGAATTTTGTTCAGCGACAGAAATGGGACTTTTGTGTTTCCGTAGCGCACTGGGTAGTTTATGAAGCACCCTTCAGAGAATTTACCGGCTAGACACGATCGAAAGCGGCTTCGTTGTTGCGCGCATTCGCTAACTGGCGTGGGAGAACAGCAATTTCAGTTTTGGTTGATTCGATTGTTTTTTTGTTTTTCTTTTTTTTTGCCACGGTAATTGGGGATTCTGTTTCGTCGATTGGTGAAAAAGAGAGACGCCTGTCGGGTGAACACGGACCAGGTTTCCATCGGTACCGATCTGGAGGGAAAATCTGAGAAGCGAATTTATCGGTGAATTTTAAATGTAAAAAAAAATTTCGTTTCGAACAATCACAGTTCCCCGAGTAACGGAGGGTACTTCGAGGAGGATCGAAGTTTCCTTTATCTCAATGGTTCACGGGGGGAGGGGGTTGAAAATGACGATAACTCTCACGGCTAACCCCCATTTTTCTATTATACCTTTGCAAAACTCCGCGAACGTGTGACACGAACGAATAATGTTCCTCGCGTCGCGTGCTTAAAAATCGCATGACAGATGCCTGCATTTTCTTCCCGAACAGATTTCTCTTTCTCAAAATTTATTTTCGCACACGGTGCGGTAAATCACGGTAGCTCTCCGAGTTCCATTCCGCGGACAAATATTTCAAACTTTTGGCGAAGATCTTACCGATCCCACTCAGCCGCGTTTACCATCGAAGGTTTCGCAAAAATGGTATTTGTTTATTGCTATCCACGGGCACGGGGATCTGTCTTGTTATCGAAGTGAGTGTTTCTCGATCCAGTGACAAGCGTTTCTCTCCTTTCGAGCCCGCGTTAAAGTGGATTTTCTCATCCTTCGCGGTGCTCGTGAATTTCGCGAGATAACAGAAGCGTTCGTGATGGATTAGAGGGCGTTACCTCGAATGTGTTTCAAATTTCAGTCCTCGAAGATTTAATCGAGGTACCGAGTCCGCTTTTCCCATAATTTAACGCGAGAGAAACGTGAAATGGTTCCCGATTCGTTAGCTGGTCGTTAACAATTTTATTAAAACACTTCGAGGACGAAGATTATCGAATCTCGGTACCCTTTGAGGTAATCGTTTACAAATCCATCGATAGAACCTGGACGAGAAGAAAATTTTATTTTCCTAGACTTCTCAAAAAATTGTTACTAATCTTTTCCTAAAGATCATGCATCGATACGCCACTCTTTCAACTGTGTCTCGCCACAAACCTTACAAATATACCAAAAATGACAGAATACAAAATCGAAACCTTTATACACCAAACAAAATAAAATTCTAAACTCCACTTACTCGTGAAAAAAATCTTTTATTTAAACTTCCGAGCTTAGGACGAATTGTACACCTCCTCCAATCATTTACTCCTACAATTCCATAAAAGTTCTTCGAAAATATACTCGTCATCGTTCAAGAAACTCTTCAGAACCGCTCCCTCTCAATTTTTTATTACGAGCAAACTCGAAAGAGCACAAAGTCACTATACACACCGGAGTATTCTACCCGACTATTGAATCATCGGATCGATCAAATTATTCTTCAGAAACGAGAAACGTTCTTGGTTGACGAATACGTTAATATTTCGCGGTATCCTAGAACCGAAGGATTCAATCGCGAAAGTGCAAGCTCGGTGCGTTAGGAGTGCACTGTTCGTTGAAAGTGCAACGACGGGCAAATTTCACGGGGCGTTTGTAATTGAAACGTGAGGATGTTATTGACTGTTCCAGGCAGATTGACGTGCCTCCGGGAAATAGTCCGGCGACGTTTAATTATTTCCAGTGGCCCTCGACGATTCCGGGGTGGAGTAATTTTAGCGACGGCCGGTGTATCCCCGGAGTTGGAATTCCAGATGCGAAACTAAAGTTCGCGTTTAAAGCTAGTTAGCGAAGTAATAAAGTCGAGGTGCAGGAAGAGTGGCTAAGTGGCGGAGTCAGTGAGCAATCGTTGGAATAAATGAGCGAGAGGGAACGAGCGAAATGGCAGAAATGGAGTTATAATTATCAACTAAAAGTATAGGTACAAGAATTTTCCGGAATTACTCGGCACTTTTTTCTACCATTGCAACGTGCTCGACGGAATATCGTTTCAAACTGCACTCCAACTCAATTTCATGCCACTTTCCGATAGTAATATTTTTGTTTGTGCCGATCGGGGTTCCGGTGTCTCCGTGAAAGCGTTTCCATTTTTTCGGACTCGAGTCGTTACGCGATAGCGCGCTTACTTTCGTACGTCGATAACTGATCATTTTGACATTTATTTCTTTATTGGACTGTACAAGTGGACAAGTAGAAAAGGATAAGTAGATGTGTGCGGCTGGCTATGAAAATATCCACCGGTAACTAGTCTGAAGTATTAACACGTTCATAGTTCTTGTAAAGCTTGATATCTGTCTAATGTGCAGGAAATCTTATCGATTTTCCATGAGAAGAAATACTCTACTTTGTGTAATATCCATTGTGGATTTTGTAAGTTTTACATTTTCTTCTTTTAATCTCTTCCTCAAAATTCTTTCCACACTGAACCACTTATTTAAAAAAAAAAAAAACACACAAAGTGGATATTATCACTAGTAAAATGACCAATCTTCAAATCTCACGTACATAATTTTTGGAGCAGAACAAATTATAAATCCACAGCCCACAGTATTCTAAAAAAAAATACCTTCATACTTTCACAAATATGCATCAATGCAGAAAATACATATTCGAATAAATACCACACTCTCGTGAAACGATCGATTTGAAGGTATCGGTTCGAAGAAAGGTTAATTCGTCGCTTTGGAATGAAATTCCGACTTGGCCGTAGTATCACGATGCCAAGAAATGTTCTCGCCGCGACCAAGAAAACCTAGAATTTCACCTAGGTCGTTGCACCGCGATACGATGCAAGTTCTTCCCTCGACTCCGTTATTTTCGTCGGTGGTTCGCGCGTCGCGCGACAGAGAACGTGAGAGGAAATGTACCTTCGCGGTTTGTATTTCTTTCGAAAAGGGTTATCGGCCGTTTTATCCACGCCTCGCGTTCCCTTCAACGCTGGTTACTATCGGAGCGGACCGGAAGTCGCGTGTCGGGAAACGCAGGTAATGCGACGCGTACCGAAACACCCCCTCGTCCGCCCTGGTACAATGGAAACTCGCCCCCAGCTCGGAAGTTTTATTACGCTCGGCCTTCGACTCGGGGTTCGTTCCACCGCGGACTATCACGGCCGTTAACCAACGTCGATTTTTCTCAATTATTCGATATAAAGATATAAAAGCTTCCTTCCTCCGTTGGCGTGGTAATTTGATAAACGAATATATATCGAGGCCCGGGTATCATCAGGTTCGGTTAGAGCCCGAGTTAATTGAGACGCGTTGCGGATCCAGGAAGAAGGGAATTAATATGGAAATATCGTTGGGAGCGTTCAGCAGCTGTTGTTCGTTCGTTCGATACACTCTCTTTGAACTTTCGAAGGCGGTTCGCTCGATCGATTTTCATCTGCATTCTGAAAGAGATCGGGGATCTCGTCGGAGACAAGCTGCAGACCCTTTTCGTTTCGAGACAAGATTTTCCAGGTGGTAGTAACAACAGCGTAGATTTTAAAATTAAGGAAGTCGGTCTTTGAGTTTGTAACGTTAAGGAAATTATTGTGATTCTGTGGCGTTAGAGAAGTCACGTTGTGATTCTGTAGCGTTAGAAAAGCCACTGTGTGACTTCGTAACGCTGAAGGTGTCACCCTGTGACTTCGTGACGCTAGAGGTGTCACCCTGTGACTTTGCGACGTCAGAGAAGTCACCTTATGACTTCGTGACGCTACAGAATTCACCCTGCGACTTTGTGACGTTAGAGAAGTCACGTTATGACTTCGTGACGCTACAGAAGCCACGCCTTCACTTTGTGACATCAAAATGTCACCCTTTCGGATGTCTTATTTGGACAATTCCCCGTTTGCAAACGAGACTCGATACCCGATGCAGAACCTTGTACTCCAATCACGCGAACACTTATCCTTAGCATCTCACGTATGCGTAATCGGAGCACTGGGTGTCGGATTATCGCAATCCGTTGTGTCCGAGTTAATTTCGAACAGCTCCGACAAAGGTAAGCAGACACGCCACGTTCGAGAAGACCAAACGAGACATACCTACGCGACACGTCCGAACTTTTCTCTAACTATAATTTCCACGCGCAGAATCCGGTAAACGACTTCCGCTCGCTACGGAACATCCTATCCCGTGTGCAAAAAATTGCACAGGTGATTCCTCGGGAAACAAGTTTCTCCCAATTTATCTCTCACGTGTTCGTGAAATATCCTCGGGGCGGTCGTGTCAACCCGCGATAAAAGTCATCATCCCGGTGACAATGGTGTAACGATTCGCGTCATCGGGAAATTACTCACGTAGCGTGCGAAGCTATCGAAAAGTGTTGGAAAGATTCTCCACAGAATGGACGAGCGTCGACGGAACCATAATACGTCGAATGGGCTGTCGATCGTCGCAGAAAAGGAATAGACTTATCTACGGGGGAGGAAACATGGCCACGATGGGTGGTCGGTGTGGTACGGGTGGTGGGTATCGCGTCACAATGTTATCAGAGAGGCGGGCTTACGCTCGACCGGTGAATAAAACAGGCCTGCGATGCGAATAAAGAACGGGGTTGACGTGAGCGATAAGGGGCCGTCTCCTTGCGGGGCCGGCCATTGGATAAACAGATTTATTCGTGGTACACGCGAGCGAGCTATCGAGCACGAAATTCGGTTGTACACTTGCACGGCCTATCGTGGGACCGAGTTCGTCGAGCACGCGCGCACTTAATCGCGGCTTAACCTCGTACCACGGTCTCAAAAGTCTCGACGGATGAACCGTTGTCTGAGAGCCGAAGACCGAGATCCGAGCTTCCCAGTCGAACCTAATTGCTCGAAACTGCTCGCGGAAATAGCCCCGGGACAAAATGTCGCGGTAATTACTCGGGAACGAGGGCGTGAAATTAATGGAGCTTGATATGGTAAACGAGCCGAGTTTCGACGATGATATGGAAATGAGGAGTCGTACCGCTGCCGGGAAGAATAGTTTTCGAACGGTCCAGCGATATTGAGGAAAATTTCAACGGGATTGGAAGTACACCGATTGGAGCCACGATGGTTGGGAAACTCTCGATATAGGAAATTACGGCTGGAGAACAGTGTTTAGGGTAACCGAAAGAGCTTCTCAGAGATGAGAGAAGTATAATTTTGAATCATTGAGGGATTTTGAGACAATTTTCACCGGATTGTACAAATTGACGTCTTGTTCGCAGTGACGTTTGTTCGTTAAAATACACTCGTTATGATGTAACGACTCGGGAGTTGAATCTTGAAGATTGAAAATTGTATTTCAAGTGCCTTCGATCGAGAACTTAGAATCGCGGTTAAATAAATAATTGGAAATGAAAAAATCGGTCGTGTTTGGAACCATGTTAATACAGTCGCAAATATTCTCGAGAATCAGGTTCATTTCAAGTCTGACTCCAAGTGGCATTTTCTTGTTCACTGAGCGTTCCTATTGCCCCGCAAAAACCTCGTTCAGTTCGAATATCGATTCCACCGTAATTTCACGCTTCGAACGATTATGGTGCGACAGCTGTGGAACGTCACACAGGACGACGATACCGCGTCGACCTCGATATGTGATTCGACACGCTACGAAATTTTTCAGCTCGCCCGTTTCTCATCGTGCTTATCACTTTTTCGAAACGAACCCGGTGTCTCGGTCAAGAAATTATTTTCTTCGAAAACCCGTTTTAATTGCAACGATTTCGATCCCGTGCAACCGATACCAATATCTGCAACAAATTAAACACACGTGTACAAATTATACGTTAAAATTAATATTTAATAAAATTAATAGACCAATTAGTGAATTCGCTCGATGCAACGTTCAAGAACAATTTAATCCGCAACGAATAAATAACTCTGTAATTATTCTCAAAAATACACCTTCGTAGAAAATAAAAGAAAAGGAAACGGTGCGCATAAAACGATAGAAAAATATATAAATATTACCAGGCAGTCTTACTAAATGTCGAGTATTCGGAAACATAATATCCCACCGTGCATTTTACCCGAGCCAGAAACGGAGGGACATTTTCAACCATAAGTCTCCACGTACTTCTTTGCTGTTACCGTGTGCAGAATAGTAGCCGCAAAAAAATTGTCCTCGATTTTTATTAACACGTCGTACGTATCGCGCACGAGTCACGGACCGGCATTTATAACGTCCCAGTGCCCGTTCTTACGTCGTTGAACCACGAACATCTCGCCCGGCGGAATTTTATTATACACTTTCGGCAAAATGTGAATACCGCCGTATGAATACCAATGCGTTTAGACAGGCGACTTCGCGCCCGGTAATATTTATGACCTCGCTCCACGGTTTCCATGACCAGTTTCTTGCCATTCCGCGGTTGTTCTCCTACGAATTGCGATCACGGTTCTGCAGGTACATCGACATATAGGGCTGCAAATAAAAGGAAACGGGAGCGTTGAAACGTGCGAACGAATACCGAGAGAACGACTTTGTTTTCTGGTCGGTTAAGTTATCATAGAAACGCAAGCTTTTGTTATTTTTCTCTTTTTTTCTTTCAGAACGATGGATTAATTTTAGCAGCTGCCATTTTTCAATTACGAGAAGAATAGATTCCGCTTAAGATCCCGATAACTCGATCTAGGTCGTAGTTTATCGTCGAAACTCGATTAGTGGATATTTTTTATCGGTTTCAGGAATTCTGGGTAGGGGCAGATAGCAATCTCGAGAAGGATAAAAAGTCGATGTATCATTGGTATCGTTTTGTCAATTTTGTAGGCAGACGTGCGTAGAATAATAATTTCTATTTTTGTGCTTAGATTTAAAGTAGAATTAATTCGATCTCTAGCGGAGCTTCTACGATTATCTGCCAAGTATAAAATATAAAAGAAGTATTCAAGAGAATATTTTATATTTAGATAATTACTCAAAACAATCTTTTATATTTAGATAATTACCAAAAAACAATATTTCATATTCGGAGAATATTCATTGGAATATTTGATATTCCGTAGACAATTTCGGAAGCCTTAATGGCCGTCGAATGAATTTTCTTCCAAAGACAAGAAACTCGTGCAGAGATTGCTCGGATAACGAGTGGTTCCGACCAAGGCACAGATGTTGCACTATCTGGAAGGATGCGCTTTCGTCGTGAATTTCGCGAGGCTGTCCTCAGCTAGGACAAATTTCATCGCGCTTCATCTTCGAATCGTCTTTCGCGCTTCAATTTCTCCGGCAACACGAAGACGTTGCTCACTCGCGAAAATGTTAACGCTCCGTTTTCCAGGCACCTCCTCCGCCTGTTATTTTCAATTTCCCTCGGGTCTGGCCCGAAATTCCCAGGTCGTATCGCGGTACACGTCGCCTCTTCTAAAAATCACCTGGAGCCAACGTTGCGCACGAGCGCGGCTGGTGTACGGGGGTCGCGGGAAACTTTTCACCGGTACGTGTCGACGCTTTTCCTAAAATTTTCCGCGGCCCGTCGGCGGTTCCTGGATACACGCATATATGTGTTCCGCGAGCGGTCGGAACTTTCACGAACGTGTCGACGAAACATCGCGCGTCACCGCGAGGCGGAAAACGAGCAAGAATCGAGGCCCGTGGCGAACCTCGCTCCGAACGAGCTCGCGAATTTCTGCATTCGTTGCACTTTTAAGTAACCGTTGGAACGAATGCAACAACGATCTCAAGGGTGCCAGATGTCGATGTCAGTTTTAAGAACTTGTCACAGTTTGGCCGTTTTCCTTTTGGTTTTTCTTTTTAGTCGAGTTCCAAGTCCAGAGTCGGAAAGACCACGCGACACTGTCGTCGTACACATCGAGACGTATCACTGTATACGCATTTCTTCGAACTTTATATTCTTATATGTACAATAACTATACTACTAGACACGCGAGATCCCTGCATATTATAATAAACTAGATATTATAATCTGAACTTTACAACACTTTTAAATAACATCTGCCCGTCTGATTACAAACGGATGATCTTTCGGTACGAGAACCTTCTCGAACACTCGTTAAGCGACTCGTGGCTTCTGGTGGAAGAAAACTCGAGTATCGACTGAAAGTTAACCGTTTGAAAAATGAATTTTTACAAAGTGAGTTACTTCGAATCTCGAGCCATGGTATTTTCTTCGACTGGAGCAATTTTAGTGTATTAACTGGGAATCTTCTCTCGCGTGCAAAGGTTAACTCTTTCGATAAGCTTTGATCGTGAATACACTGTCACTGCAAGTATGCAATTTTATATTTGTACATCGATCCAAAGGTGCACACAGTGAACTACGATTCGTTTAAAAGTCACTCGAGCGATCGAAGCTATTCATCGACCAATCGATCTCGAATACAGAAACTAAGGAAAGCAGTTTAAGAAAAGAATCATTCGAAACAATTATTCCCAGAATATTCGTATCGCTTCGTAACCAAACTCTTCCCCCTCTACTCCCCCATTGTTTCAATCGCGACCGGGGAAATTTTTCAAGGAAACAATACTTCGAATAATCTTACTTTCAATTATCGTTCCAGGGTACCGGAATACCGCGCCCTAAAGCCTCCGAGCTTCGAGCTTGTACCGGCCAACGAAGAGTTTAATTTCATTTCTGGAACTATCTTGCGAGAGTAGCGTTTCCGTTATCGTTGTCTCTCGAAGTCCCGAGCTCACTCGGTTGCAGATTCTACGAATTCCCAAAGTCCCAAATGCACGCATTTGTTTCAATATTTCCACTCGCGGAGAATATTCAACGTGGATTTTGGCGGAGAATTCGGGACGCGAGATCTTCCCTAACATGGCCGGCCTATTGTCAACGAAGCCCCATCGGGCTCGCAGCTTTTATTCGTAGATTTGTGACAACGAAACGCTCCAATTCGTGCGACGGTTGTGCACGTTGTCAAAGGGTTCGTCCTACGAGCGCGAGGTTCCCGTGTAGCGACTCTCAGGATTCGGTGGATGCCGAGGGTAGTAGGTGACAAGGGGTGGGTTGCAACACGGGGGTGGGGGACAGGCGTCGGGTGGTAGAATCAGGGCAGAATCGGATGGAGCGTTTCTTGGAGTAAACTTAATTACTGGGTGGCGCTCGGCGCCCTGACATTTGGCAACGAGCCTCTAAATCTCGAAGAGGAACGGCAAACGGGAATGTGCACTGTTCCAGATTGCATTCTCGCTGAAGCAATCATGCGTCGACTGCAACGTTTGTAGCTGGAGTGTGCTTCCATCGTTTCGCGAGGCTTCGTTCGCAATATGCGTTTCCTCGTGGTTTTACGCGACCGACAATCAACCCCCCTTTCCGCGATTTATTTCCAACGATAACGTAAACGGCCGAGTGGATCGCGAACGAAGCTCTCGGAGTCTCGAACGATCGTTAGGTATCGTAAGCTCAGGTTCGCGAACAAGAGGACGACCTTAGAGTTCCCTAGGGAGCTCTTTTTGGAAAACGTTTCCACGAATTGTGGCACGATTCTTACCAGTGGGAATAGATCTCTTTGATTTCTATCAAATATTATGTGTAGTTGATACACAGTTATCTACGTTAAGTGTTATTTTTATTAGATAAACAGTTGTCTAGGTTTAACCAAATCTATTTTAATTCTTTAGAGATCACGAAGTGGTTGCCAAGAAGTTTGGGACAATTCTTACGAAAGGGAATAGATCTTTCTGACTTGTATGAAATATTATTTGTAGTAGATACACAGTTATCTAGGCGTGAAATGTTATTTTTATAAGAGAAACAGTTACCTAAGTTCAACCAAATCTATGTTAATTCTTCAGAAACTATGAAGTGGTTTACAAGAACATCTCATCCGTCGTAAAATATCGTTTTGGTTACCCGGTATCGGGTCCAGGTTTAATCGAATCTCTTCGAATGTTTTAAACACCGTGAACTGGTTAACGAGAACCGTGGAAAAATTCTTACGAACGAAAATAGAACACTGAAATCTCAGCGAAGTATCACGGTCGTTAGTAAGATTTAATAACACAGTAACGAAGAAAACTTTCTCCTTTGTTTGAAAATCTCGTTGAAGTATACATTCCGCGACGTCGATTGGAATAAAAAAAAAAATCTCTACCACTAGCGTAGCGAATATTTTGAAGAAATTTGTCTCACCGGTTGAAAATCTTTCCCGGGTTGCCAACGTCCCACTCGTTTTCGTTTTCATTAAGCTTCTCGCGTATTTTCAGCTCGAAACTGTTTGTTTTCTCGCGCCACGCTGGACGTACGCGCATGGAGCTACTTTAATTAGTACAAGTTCCGGCACCCTGCTTGGAAGGACAATTGGACACTTGTTCCTTGTTACCAGTTGCATAGTGGAAGGTTGCTGTAGAACTCGACATCAGTTTGTAAGTATTAACGCTCACTGTAATCTCGCTGCTCGCAACGATACGAGAAGCTGGAACTCGGAATCGCAGCCTCGCAACTTTTAATTAAATTTTACAGTTGCTGGTCAACTTCCTGTTAAAGCAGGCCACTGTATTTGTGTTTTATAAGCTCTTGGTCGGAAGTTGTAAACATTATTCCATGACGAATGAAAATCGTGCACGGGGAAAATTCTACACTCGATACGACAATAATTAATTATCATTTAACCAACGACCGGAGTCGCGCCTTTGAAATTGCGTATATTTTACTTGAAACTTTTGAAAAATAATAATCGAACTTACGTGAATTAATCGAAAGCGTGATACAACGTTTCTTACTTCTCTTCTTTTTTTTTATTTAACTGTGCAAAAGAGACGAAGGAACTTCTGCACGGTTCAGGCATTGTTTAGGAAAAAATACTTTCCTTCGATCTGGTTTAAAAAGTAAAGCTCGATAAACTTCTCGCTAAGAGTATAAATTCTATAAAAAGGAAAAGAACCTATACCTCGTGATCTGAACCTCAAATAATTACAATTATTCTCTCTACTTGATCAACGACTCGACAATTTTTCATTGCACTCTTATCGTACAGGGTATCTCGTATAAATCTCTCCAAAGGTAAATTCTACACACGACAATAAAAAAAAGACGATTCAAACACTTCCACGATTATTATTCTCCCACTCTTCAATCACCCGACGATTTTTCACCCCATTCTAATCGTACAGCTTATCCCTTACCAAAATCACTTCAAAGAAAAATTCCACGCGCAATAACGCAAACTTCGCATAAAAATATATCCTATTCGAAAAACTCCACAATTATTCTCCCGTTCTTCGTCTCGATGATTCCTGCTGGTAATAATGCTATCTAACAGTGATTTCCAAGAGCCAGAACCCAAGCCTCCTGTTCATTGAACCGTCCACTCTCGTCGCGCAGCCTTAATCCCAGCTCAATTCGTCAACCGGAAGTGGGTCTGGTCTCGTTATCCTCGCACCGGCCGTGGAACCCCATAACACAAGACCGCGTTAATCCGCGCCAGGTTTGCCGAAATCTCTTCTAAGCCGGGAGGGGGCCAGGGAAACGAGGCTGGTCAAAATTTACCAGCCGCTGTCCCAACATTCGGCGACACATTTTTTTTTTTTCCCCCGCCTCCGCCATCCTGGTCCAGGAGAGGAGTAATACCTTTGGACAGCTTTTGCGTTTCCCCGCGAGTGTTCGCTCGGTGATAAGGAAAATCGTTTCGGTCGACAACCCGGCCGTCACTTGTTTCTCTTTTTACGCCACCGCGCCGAAACGAGTTCCCGCGCTGGGATCAAACGATGCTTGTCGGTAGTTTGCGAGACGCCCGGCACCGCAGCGCCTCGAGTTTTACGACGCTCCGCGCCCGATGGGAGGAATATTCGGGCAAGTGTCAGCGAGGAAGTTTGACGTGTTTCCAATGCGCCGCGACGATAAAACGGAAAATTGTCCACCGGACAGTCGAGGCCAGCAGTTTCCGTTATTCGACAGACGGACAGCCTGGAAGACGATCGTTAAGTTTGTCGAAGGCATCGCCAAGGTGGCGATATATAGACGAGAGATGGGCGTCGGTTATCGGTGCACAGTTGTCCGTTGTTTCGTTCGTAAATCATGGACGTCGAGAATTCTCGTCATCGGGGGGAATTTTTCAAAAGGTTTCGAAAACACTGACACGGAGTAACAACGTTTCGCTCGTGAATAATGGACGTTGAAAATTCTTGTCAACTATTTCGATAAGTTTGAGAACCGCTGGTTCGGTGCTACTCTTCGTAAATCACGAACGATCGAAATTCTTTCGTCATTGTGGCGAGTTTTTCGAAGAGTTTGAAGATTTTTTTTATTGCACCGTCACGCACCCTTATTACTCGATTATTTAATTTAATTAATTTCCATCGATAACGCAGCTTCGAGTTGCACGAAAATTGGAATTTTCCCCTCGCTAGTGACGAGTTTCGTGTCTTCCGCGTTCTCGAAGTTTCTCGCAACTCGAATCCTTTCGTCCCCCTCCTAGTCTGCGTTTCTCAACCGTTGGGGAACAGAGTTCGCGAGGAAACTCGTAGAACCGTGTGAAAAGCATTTTACTGCGTGAAGGTGTCGGAAGCGTTGAAACCGCCTCTGGACATCTGGTATTCTGGGTCGTCTCGAGTTACCATAAACTGACCGGTGATTCCTTTCCAGCCCAGGAGGCCAAGGTGAATTTGTTTCACGGATGCAATTGTGCGTTCGTGGGGCAGATCCAACGGATAAAAACTCGTAGGTAACGTAGAATCGACGACCGTAGGGAAGTTTCCAAGGAGAGCACCGTTCCTCGCCACCCCTCCGTTCAAGTTACGTCGTCCGAACGGACAACGAGGAAACAATGACGTGGATGCAAATCGAGGGCACGAGGAACGATATTTCACTCTTTAAAGCACGGAGTCGCGAAGCACCTGCAACTCCAACTGGAACCGTCCCCGCGAAGCTTTTACAATTGTCTCGCGCGGCGAATGTCGTTAAAGTGACACTCCCCGCGGACTATTAATGTTGCCCATTATGGGAACCGTCCCGTACTCCGTGGAGACTTTAATGCCCTTCTCTCGTAACGGAGCCACCTACGTGGGCGTTCTCTACGCGCCGATTTTGTCGTTCGCGCGACAATCGTCGGTTAATTTGTCGCTCTTTCCGTCCACGTATCCTTTCGAACTTCGTTATCCAACTCGCGCGAGAAACCGCGGTTTTACGCGGACACCAACCCCTGTAACGTGGTATATCGATCGACGCACACGCGGGGATATGAAGCAGCCTTAACGAAGGGATTAACGAGACCGGTCCGCAACGCGAGCCCGCATTAACTCGGCGTATCGCTCGCTTCACCATCGGTACACCGAATTTTATAATTCGGATCGATCGAACGATACGCGTTTCCATTTTTACAAAATATCTCGGAATATTTAGGAAATTTTGGAAACCTCTGGGACCCGACCAGAACTAACTCGAATCGAATTAATAATTCGGCCCGAGAGAACGATGTGCGGATTTGTATTTTTCGAAAATTTTTCTTGAAGACTTACTATTGAGTCTCCGTGTCATGGTACCAAAGATATAATTTTTAATGAAAAATACTTTATTTCGAAAGACGTATTCGAAGAACGTGTCCTCGAGAAAGTTCCTACTCCTTGAGAACTGTCGTAAATGTCGCAGAAACTGACTGTCCGATTTATTATCGATCGATACTACTCTTCCTCTGCGCATAGAGTGTTACAAGTTTCGTACGACTCTTTTATCGATGCTACTTCGTATACTTTATTTAAGACTGTATTTGGTCGGGACGGAATTTCACGTTTCGATCGATCGATGTCTGATCCAGAGTCTACCAATACTATTTTTAAGCTTCTTCACGGATTCGCGATGGAAATTTATGTTGGAGGATTGAGTGTCTGATTACGTACTGTCTAGCACTACTTCGAGTCGCGTCCAATTCTTCCGCGTCAAGACACGGCTGAATATAGATACTATCTGCATGTCTGATTGGGTACTGTCGTATTCTACTTGCCAACGATTTTAACCTCGTCAGAAACGAACTATTCTTGTTCGAAGTAAACATTCAAATCCAATAGTGACCCGCGACGTCTACTATTTTAGAAGAATATCGTGAATTATATTTCGTTAAGGAAAACGAATAATCAATTTAACACCGAACGATACACTGTTGAAAGTAATTGGAAAATTGAACTTACGTCTCTCTCGTGATAATTTCTCAACGAATTAGAGCCAGGAAGTAGATAGAGAATAATTAAAAATTATTGAAGTTCCCATAAATTTGTTTCATGAAATTTTCCACATCAAAGATGCTTTCTTCCTCGATTTTTTTCTCCTTTGATTTATTTTCGGTTACAACGCTTCTATAAATATTAAAAGGATCAACGTTGAACTCTGTTTTCCGCATTCATACATTTTTAATAATTTCAACGTGAATTCTAGAAAGTTCTCGCATACTCCGCTTTAAGATCACCTTGTTCTCAAGCCTTTGATTAAACGCGCATCGGATTTTCAAGGAACGCAACCTTCCAATCCTCCCGCAAACCCAAGCATAATTTTATTAAGATATTCGACATACCAACTCGAGCGCAACTTCCCCCGTTAAAAGTAAATAGAATTAAGGAAAAGTTCCGCAACACCCCGCTTCATTGTTATCTCTCGGTATCGCGAGACTTCTGAAATTCATAGCCCACTGCAAAATGAATGACGTCGTCTCTCTGAAACCGAGGTGGGGAATTCTCGGTGAAATATCTACTTTTTGCTTTCTAACCACTGTTCTGTACATCTGTCTTTCACCTTTCGAGACTATTTTTAATATAATTTCAACGAATTACGAGAACTTCATTTTACGAAGAGCGCCGTTGAAATTGGCCGAACAGGTTAAATAAATACAGTACGAGTCACTTGATCGTTCTGACAATGTTTCGTTCGTATAAATATCATTCTCATCGTCATTGTGGCCACTAAAATTTTACTTATACGCAAAATTTCTAAGGAAAAATATAACAATGCGCCATAGAGCACCGCGAATGAAATTGCAGCTCGTATAAAAAAAAAAATGACTCTACACCGTGTTGGCCAACAATTTCGTTCAATAATGGAAATTGTCCATTTTGGTTGGTGAATTCTTGGCGATTCCACGACAGTGAAGGATGGAAATACAGGCGGAGTGTATACAAAACATTTTAATCTCGCGTCGCGAATCATTTCGTTCGTTTAACTGGCGTTTACCGAGTCTCCATTCTCGTCACGTACGAAACGCTGTTGGTTACGGCCGGGCGTGGAAAAAAACGCGCAACAAAGTGTAACAAAATTGCGGGGGACACTATCCGGGAATCGTTGCACGGAATCACAATTGTCCGACAATCTCCGCGCGATCACGCTCGGAGAACGTACGCCGCCTGTCAAGAATCGCTCGGGGACGGTCGGGGTGGGAAACTTCCGTTCGCTGTTCAAAGAGGAAATTTAACAACGACGTAGTGAATTCCAGCCGCTCCCGGTGCTCCCTTCCACCTCGGTGGCATTCATCTCGCGGAGGAACGCGAAAGTGTCGAGGAAGTACTTCGCGAAACTTTAATTGTACCGCGCGAGCTGTACAAGTGGAGACACTTGCCGATAAGAAAAGTCAGATTGCGCCAGGTGTTTGTCCGCTTTGTGTCGCGAACGTTCGTGTAATTGTTGACTGGATCTGAAAATTCTCCGCAGTTCTCCAGCGCGTCCGGAAGGGAGCTCGATGCTCCGCTGGTATGCGCGTCCGATCATCCGTTACCGGACGATACTGATACTTCCAGCGGTTTAAACCGGCCTCTCAAAGGATGTGTCACGCTTGGCTAGTTACACGGGGAGCGTCAGTTCATCTTATTTCGAGCTTCATCGCTTCGCGGAGAGAATTAGAATTTTTTAGTGGAGTTCCGTGTCCGAATAACCGGGCACACCGACCTGTACCACTTAAGAAATTCGTTGGTGAGTTATTCGTTCGAAGTTTCACACCCCGACGATGGACGGGACCGTACTACTTGTCTGACCACGGACGGGGGTCATACTACTTGCCTTACCACGAGCGAGATCATACTACTTGTCTGGCCATGGGCGGGGATTATACTACTTATCTGAGCATA
The DNA here is from genome assembly GCF_051014685.1 of Ptiloglossa arizonensis. Lineage (NCBI taxonomy): Eukaryota > Metazoa > Arthropoda > Insecta > Hymenoptera > Colletidae > Ptiloglossa > Ptiloglossa arizonensis. The sequence continues at coordinate 18,717,945 of NC_135054.1, forward strand.
GACAGGGTTATGCTACTTATCTGGCCATAGACGGGGCTATACTACTTGACTGACCACGGACAGGGCCCATAGTACTCGTATTGTCACGAACGGGAGCATACTACCAGTCTGACCACTGGCGGGGGTTATACTACTTATTTGATCATAGGCGGGGCTATTTTACTTGTCTGGTCATGAACAGAGGTCATACTACTTGTCTGGTCATGAACGGAGATCATACTACTTGTCTGGCCATGGACTGATTTTACAGTCGGTCCTTCCAGCGACTCTTGCCCCTGTAATTTTACCGTAAGGCTTTGTTTCACACACCATCGATCTTTTCCCAAGTTTTGGGTGTCCCAATCATCACCGGTCGATTTAATTTTTTACAACATTCAAACGGTTTTAGAGATCTGGACACTTGTTTTTTTTTCCAATTTAAAATTAGAAACTTTCTCTTTACCTTGTAAACACGTGATCGTGAAAGATGGGGAAGAATCAAGCATTGGAAGCGGACTCCAACCAACCCAAAAGAAGTTTCCCGGGTTGTCGCGTCTGGTAGCGACCAGGGACAAGGTAGATTACAACTTCCGGCGGAAACACGTCCGTGCAAGGACACTTTCCAGAAGATTACACGGACGATGAACGGTGATGAGCAACGGGGCGTAGGGGAGGGGGGCGGTGTACAGCAGCGGCCGGGAAGTGTGTTTGAAGTAGGGTCCACGGGCGCGAGGTTGACTTTTCAACTTAAATTAAGTTGGTTCGCGGCAAAAGAGCGTTGGCTGCCGTGGCGAAAGGCAAATTTTATACAAATTAGACGGCAGGGATACTAGCCGGGGACGTCCTTGCCCTCTTTTCGGCCTCTCAGACCGAACCGTTGCCGGGGCAAGATTTACTTAGGATACTTTGCAAATTAAGTCCTTATTAAGACGTACACCGGCTCCACGACCGTGTGGAGAGGTCTCGAGGTTCCTCGGGAAGCTTCTTCTGGCTCCCCCATTCGGTTATCGAAGGTACCTTCTAGTTGGTTGATCGTGTTTCGTCGGTCCCTGGACCCCTAAACGGATTTCGGATACCTCACTGTGCGTATTATAACGGTAAGCGGCGCAAAATATCGGTAAATAATTCCTGGAAAATTTCCAATTAACACCTGGTATTCCAATGCCCTTACACGGAATAAATATTAAAATATCGACCCATTCGGTTATCGAAGGTTCCTTCGTGTTGGTTAATCACGTTTCCTCGGTCCCTGAACCCCTAAACGGATCTCTAATACCTCAGAGTGCGGATTATAGTGCAAACATCGCAAAATATTGATAAACAATTCCCCGAGAATTTCCAATTAACATCTCATATTCCAATGGCCTTACATCGAACAAATATCCGAACATCGATAGCTACACAATAAAATGTATCCGGATGAAATTATTTCCTGGCTCTAGTAAGTACTTTCAATGTACTCGCAAAATTATTCTCTAGCGGTAACAAGTATTTGTAACATATTCGCAACATTATTCCCTGGTGGTAACAAGTAGTTGTAATCTATTCCTAAAATGATTCCCCGGTGGTGAGAAAACATTTGTAATACATTCCTAAATTATTCTCCGGTGCTATTTTCTGTTACATTCAAATGTAATTACAGTAGTTAAAAATAGAAATGGAGTTATTAATGAAGTGATCGAAACGAACGCAAAAATTCACCCTGTATTTTTTTTTCAAGAAATAAAAACCGAGCTCCATGAACAAGTAGTTCAAAGATGATTCGAGGTGACTTGGGGGGTCTTCAAACGTTAACGATCGATTCAATCCATTACGTAGAAGAAGATGCTGAACGTCGATAATCTTGGAAGACAATTCCCAATGCGAAATAACCGGGTGCTCGCGCGAATGGACTTCGTGGCCACCACGAGGACAGAGGATAATGAAACCGCGGTTTACGTGCAGGGATCGTTTCCAAGTTCATCGCCGTTTAAGGTATTTACCGCAACCGGAGTATAAACGTTTCTGGAAGCGCACCGAGCCGGAAGATCTTGAAGCCGGTCTTGAGCAGGCAACGAGCCACGCCTGGAATTAGGTCGGATCCCTTAATTGAGACGTAATTATCGAACGTCTGCTCGGATAAGCCATTACAATATTGATTTGCAATAATTCTTGAACACGGAGGATACATCTCGAAGATATCATTGCTTCGTAAAGCTTTCACCGAATTTCGTGGGCCAATATCGCGTCCCCGATTCAACGACAAAGAATCTTCGACCGACCCTTAAAATTCCTTCTCGGTGGTACCTCGTCGTTTCCCTTTCAGACGGCTCTCTGAAATACTATCGAGGTGTCCCAATTCTTTCGTTGCTGGTAATTTTTTAACGACCTATTCACCGAAGAATGAAATTAAAATCAACCGTCGCGAATCGGGAAACCAAACGAGGCACTGGAAAATGGTACAAGTATATTGTTACTTGTGACGATACACTGTATCGAGGTTGGGTTGGGTTTTCTTTTTAGGGGAAAAATTGATGCTAATTTTGAAACGAATTATTGGAAAGATCGATGAGAATCGTTAACGAAATCTACATTGAAAGGGTTTGGGTTAAAGTATTGGTGTGTAGAATGATTCTATGTATTCTGTATCAGTCTGGTTTAAAAGTCCGAGTAAAATGTATATAGATATCGTGGGGGTTTTGGTTAAATAAAATTATTTTCCTCTCTTGCTTGTCGAATAAATAATATAATAACGTTAAACGAGCTCGTAAAGGTAGAGATGAAAGATTTATTATTACAAATAACAATATTCTCGAGTTAAATATTTTCATTATCCCGGTAAATTAATTACTGGCTTTCTCGTTCCAAGTATTTGATTAATACTTCACCAAATTGTGTTCGAATATCATTCATTTGGCTCGTTTTACAAAATTCCTTTTACCTGCTGAAATTATTTCCCCTGTATTTCCATCTCTAGTGTACAATGTAATCTATTTTACATACCGAATTTAAGGTTACACTTTGTTCCAGCGTGTAATACGAACGAAACGACGAACAGATATTTCGACAAATATTTCTCGTCCGAGCTGGCGTTTAGATTTTCAAAGATTTACACGATAAAGGGAATCGGAAGTTCGTCAAAGTTTTCAAATATTGACAACCAACGAAGTCAAAGCATCTACTCTATTTGACCGTGGATTAATACTCGCTGTTTAGAGTAGGTACACACGTTGATAACGCTTATTGATCAACAAAACAGTCGACCTACTTTCGCTGTCTACCTGCAATACCCTTCCTTTTTCCTTTTTTTTCCCTCCCGCTTTATTTACTGCCCCGTTTCCTCCGTTGCACCCCCGCGACCCCTCTCCCAGCATCTTCCGTCACGAGAGCATTCTTTTCTTCCCATTCCTTTTGCTGTTCCACACGATTAGGTACTATCATTTCCAGTTAGGGTGACGGGTCAATATGCCGCCGGTTCGTCCCTAACAAGCGTTCGTTCTTCCCTTCAACAATTTCTCGTTTCACGAACTCGTAGCCAACCGCTCATGGCAATATTTGTAGAGCAATTCCATCGTCCAGCGTTATCAGAGTCGAGTGTTCGTGAATTTTCGATCGTTGAAACGTGCGCCCGTGTTGTGAAATACCGGGAAATTCATTCTATCGGGTCGTTTCGTAAGTTGTTGCGTGTTTCCTTGCGCGAACTTTTAACACAATACGGTGTATCGATTCGATAGTACGGGCCACCGTTTGAAAAAATGCACAACCTCTTCGTGATATTCCACGAAGGAGAGTACCATACTGTTACGAATATCGACAAAATGTAATACTCGGTACGACGCTGAAGCAAATGACAAATTTTTGAAAACCGAACGCTTCAATTACTTGGACGTATCGAAGTACTCGAGTTTTGTGAAAATAAATCGACCCATTTTGTTAGAAATTAATGTAATGGTAAAATAGGCGAGAAGTAGATTATTCTGTGGTAGATGAACATTTTACGTGAACTTGAATAAAATTTTAATACAATTAACAAAAAAAATGGAAAGATCGATGAACAGAAAATTTTGATTTCGTTTTAACAATTCCAAAGAATTGAATTTGGTCGAAAGAATGCAAATTTTTGCGAATTAAGAGAGGCTTGGTTCTTCGAGTTGAATTTCGAAGAACCAATGACGTCGAAGCACGAGGAATCCTGCACGCGATTACGTGTTTCTTTAATGACTTTAGGGAAGGACAACGAAGGGCTCTAGTGACCGTAAAAGATGTCTGAAATTTTAAACGACGTGCCCGGGGTGCTTTTTCGCATCCAACGGGATCGAGTATCGAACGTCGAACCTTTCGAGTTAGGCAAGTTCTTGTTTCGAGGACGAGGCGGGAAAAGTAACCAGCGTCGCTTGAAATTCGAGACCAGACGCCATTGTAAACGAACAGGGACACCTTGTTGCAGAGAGATTTTGTTAAACTTGACCAAAGAAACTTACACCGAACGTGAAACAAAATTCAAAGAGAAACGTAACGTTGGTCCGACCATGCCTGACCGAATCCACTTGAAAGTATTGAATTTTAAATCCAGGTACAATGAGCAGCTTGAAATTTTTAAAAAAACATTCCTCTACGTGAAATAAAATAATATTTCTCTATCCATTAATCGTCCCACTATTTTTTGAAAAAAAAAAAGGAAAAACAAACTTAAGTAAACACCAATTCAAATAAAACACTTGCCATATTTCCATCCTACGGTATACCAATATTGCTAATATTCAAACATTTTACCATACCGTAACTCTGGATTTTTGTTCGAAGCAAATATTCATTTCATTTTTCATGTTTTCCTTCCATTTCCATTGATTTGAAACCACAATTTTTCTATTTATTTCGTACTATGCTTTCAACGCAGAAACCGAACGATGAAATATTTGAAATAAATCTATTATTAAATCGATATCGATTTTAAATCGTGTAATTCAATTTATGAAGAGCAATCAAAATTTCGTAAATTCAAGTATTCGGGACTGGCGTTTCCGTTTATTGGATACGTTCAAAGAGAAATTTGTTATCGAATTCCTCAAACGTTAGAACGAACGAGAACCGTGCGCGAGAGCAAGCGATACTTCATTGAACGCGAAGTTGTTCTAACCGTGAAACCAACGGAACAAATTCTCCAGTGAAAGTCGTTCTCAAAGTACACGCTTGGATTTCAGTATCCATAATCCAGAGAATAACAGGACGACCAAGTTGTAAGCGATACAGAAAAGTTTGGAAGACATCTACGAACGCCCTCGTTCTCGAAAGTCTCGTAGCAGTAAAAGTGGCGGATCCTCCCAACCTGAACGCTCCGAGTTGGATAATTTGGTAATTCAAAGGATCAAGGGGAAATATATTTTCGTCCTGCCAGCGAAACACCCACAAATCTCCCTGTAAATGAAGCACAAACTGCTTCTTTCACCCTTGCGTTTAAAAAGAGGGTGGTTATATTTCACAAAAATTTATAAACTCTACTAGACAATGTGCACTGCGTTGAGAATTTACACTTGCAATACGTAACGCAGACTGCAAGAGACAGCTGTTACCACGAGGTAACAAACTACGCTCTTAATTGTTTGATTTAAAACACCTTGACACGATCGAGCATTTTGTTTCCTATTTCTCGAATAATTGTATCTTCTTTTCATAATTGGTCAACGAAATACAATTGTCGATTTTTCAATTTTGTGAAAGATTAAGGAGTCTTTGACAAAGATTGCGAAACAAAAGTGAACGACGAGAGGTTTCAAGTATTTTTTTTTTTAATTTCTTTAGAAACTGGAAGGGACATAGGGATTTTTTCTAGATACACAAGTATTTATTTCTTTCATCGAAAAAACTATTTTAACAAACTTGAAGCGAACAAGCTGGTATAAAATATACCAGATAGAGGGACAGAGATTTGTGTTCTGATATTTTCAAACGGTCACTTTTCTCTAGATTGGATGTAATTCAATTTATGAAGAGCCATCAACATTTGGTAAATTCATTTTTAATTAAGATAGAATAAGTGTTCACGGTGCGTGGAGCGGTTTGGAACAATTTGCCGCTGATTATTTACAATTCCATTGATAATGGCCAATCGCGATCTCATTAACGGCGGCGGTTTGTTAGCGCGTGTTATCGCCACCGATCTGTTATCGGTTGTTATTGCGTGCCATCGACGTGGGAATATTTCCCGCTGTAATTGGCTGAATATTAAAACGAAGTTTTAATTATTACCGCGGCTATACGTTCAGTTTCCTAAGAGGCGTCTAATTACGTTAATTTTCTCGCTAGGGGAAATCGAAAGAATCTTTCGAGAGGAAGGTCTATCCGGCTTCTGTAATTAGCGTGCTTTTGTTTCGAAGTTCGAAACTGTCGGTAACACAAGATCCTGCAAAAATAATTGTCTGGCATCTTCGCGTGTTCCCTCGTTTCGCAAACACCGAACGAAACGTCCGTGAAGGTAAAAGCCCGCGTAAGTTCTTTGTACATGGAGTTTCATCGAGTTGGTAGAAATAAACTTCACGGTCGGGGAAGTTCCGCCATTCAGCAGGGATAAATCAAAGTTAAACGATATCGTCGAGAATAACTTTGTCCGTAATCGAGAGGAAAGAGACAGAGAAGGAAACTTCGCTCTTCTGGTAATTATCGATGAAAACATCCATTCAGTTTTTTTTCATGCTCGTACAAACAACCAGACACGTTGAACAACGCTGTAAACGTTGACGTGGAACGGACACTGGCGCGAGAAAATATATATCTATAAAAGAATCTGAGCCAGGACCGATTCAACGTGGACTCCAATAATCTGGTGTTAGAAACTTGTCAGAGTTTCGAAGAAACTTCTCCAACTTGGTGACTCGGAAAATTTTATAAAAATCCCAAAGTATCCTCATAGAATCCAAGGTGTCGCATAAACCTTCGACTGTGGATATTAAGAAAAAATCGAAGAAAAATATCCACTCGACTTATTCGAAGAAATGAAGAGACTACCAAGTTCGTTGAAAAGATACTTTAGATACAACGTGTAGAACATATCTCTGAGTCCCACAAATCTGAGATTAGAAGTCTCAACTAGGTCCTATCCAATATATATTCGAATAGACAAGATTTGAAGACCCACTGAGGAGCTTCTTCCACGTGTACACTTAAAAACACTTATCTCAGGTATCCTGGCACTCTATAATCCAAAATCGTACATAAATCTTCAACTCCAGACTCGATACACAGAGTCCCTGACCGAACTCCACGAACTGAATCAATCCAACTCGAAATTTCAAAGTCTGGACATCCTGTAGAGAAATCCAATGATCATTTCACAGTCATCCTTATCAACGAACCTACCTCTCGAATCCTTCCACTTGAGAGTCCCTCTGTTTCGTCCTGGTCACCGAAATTTTCTTCGCGGTGATAAAAAAAAAAACTAACCTTCGATCGATTAGAGAACAGAGGCACGTCGAGCACTCGTACGATTTACGAATCAAACAACCGGTACCAACGCACGGTACTCGGACCACGAGTGTCCTTCAGTTGGAGCGCACTTTAAGAGATCCCTGGCCTATATTTCATTTGCGCGAACGTTAGAACCGACACCGATACTCCGGGGCTCCGTCCAGCCCGCGTAATGGATCGCCCACGGACGAGGTTTTCAATTTCTTAGTCGTGGAAAGACAGAAACGACGACGGGGCTGGCACTCGAATGCTTTCAGGGAAGCCCGGCCCGTGCATTACGAGATTCCGCGCGACGCAGAGACACGCAAGACGACCTTAACAAATGGACGCTCCATTGTGATGCGACAACGCGACATTACTTCGCGCCCCCGTGGAAGCTTTCTTGCGCCTGTCGCTGGACAACGAGCTCGTTGAATTCGAAATTACTCTCGCACCTGGCGAGGACTGGGAACACCCTCTCGACGTGACCTTGAAATTACCGGCTCCATAATTTTTCAACGAGCGAGTGATCGAAATATAATTTATCCTGAGAAATGGACGAATGGTTTTTTAATTTGTAATAAATACGGAGCGCGCGATATTTGGTGGTTCGAACGGTAGTGTGATTTATCTGTGGGAGAAAATACATCGAAAATGTGGAGTAACTTTTTTTTGTAGGAGGCTTTGTTTTCGAGGAAATCGATTTTGAAAGTTTGAAGGGGAAGTGTGCTTGATCGAGGTGACTGATCATGGCTGAGTTATTCTACTTGCGGTGGGGTTCTTTGAAATTGATTATGGTGTTGTATTCTTATTCTTTTTCGTCGATATTGATGTCTTCTTATTATGTAGATATAGTTGAAATGGATGTTAAGGTACCGTTGTTGAAAATACCAACGTAAGTAGAAACAGCGAGCGGTGGTCAGACAAGTGACATTTAATTGCGCGCGTATCCGTTGAATCTTGAATGGTATTTTTCTCGAGAACCAGGGATCTAATTAAGAAAATTCTATTCTGTAATTTCGATTCATTTTCTCGTGTAGAAAATACCACATTGCTGCTCGTTCTGTCTGTTACCAGACACTCTGTACGTTCAAGCGAAAAGAAACTTAGCGGTGAACAAATTAATTACACGAACCTGATGTATTTATCTCGCGATGTAATAACAATTTTTTTCAGTCTCCTCTTTAATTCCTGGTTAGAAAACAGTTTCGTAGCGTCGAGTCACTATTATTACGAAATTTTTACCGTATCTATTATTATTAATATCTCTTGGTTTCGCGTTGCGAGCGATAAGGGAGTTAAGAATATTTATTTTAAATTTAAATTCACGGTTTTAATTTTTCCGCAAGGTTATCTATGCAATTTGAATTAAAATCGTATTTTTCTTGTAATCTACATAATTTAGTACGCTACTTTGATTTTTTCCCTACAACGATGTGTAAATTTCTTTTCGGTGGAGTTTCTTGTAATTTAAGCCGCGAATTAAAATAAATTTTCGTTTTTACATAATCAGTAATATACAAAAAACGTAGGGACTGTTCGATAAATTCGAAACTCTAGATTTATTCAAAAATAACAATTCTCGATCGATTCTTCTAGATTAGTTCCTTCTTGGTACGAATTGTCCCTTTAGGAGTTACTTCGAAGTTTCCAACGCTTCTTATTGATATTAACAAGTCCCCAAACACCAAGATATATCACGTAAAGTGTGTCTTCTCCTGTTTCAGGTAAGAGCAACAGGATCAACTCGAAGTCGTTGTCGGGTCCGGCCACCGTTTCAGGATTGCGGTCTTTGATCAACGTGGCTCGTGAGTGAGAAACTAAATATTTAATCGACGACAGACCAAGCGTCGGATTCGATAAACCTTTCACAGGGTCGGGTTCATTATTGAGAAACCATTAAACCTAACCGATATACCCAGTCGCCCTGAACGACTGGTTAATTAAAGTAAATTGGACATTAGGAGTGACATCACACGGTGCACATAAGTGTACACCCCTTCCTAGGGTCGTGTTATTTTCAAAACACTTCTCGAACAATCGTTCACGATCTGCTCGGAAGATTACTGAGATGTAGAAATATTGATAAATTAATAATCTTGCAAATTGAATTCTTTTTTACATTTCTCGAACGATCTTCCACGATCTGCTCGAGTCGTAAACATTTCTGGGATGTAGAAGTAGCACTGAATCGATAATCTTGCAAATTGAATTCTTTTTTAAATTTCTCGAACGATCGTCCACGATCTACTTGAATCGTAAACCTTCTTGGGATGTAGAAATAGCACTGAATCGATAATCTTGCAAATTTAATTCCTAGTTTCGCGATAAACGTCAGGAGATTACCGGAACAACATTACAGTATAAAATATGCCCCTGCTGCTTGTTAATACTCGGATACGTTCCTCCATTTCGCAGATAAATCAGAACGGACAGCTTTGTACGATATCATTGTGCATTCGAGTAATCCTTACGTTCATAGAATTCATAGAGGCAGAGCTTATCACCTAATACTACCGTGTTTCGAATATAGAGTACGTTCCCCGTATAACGTTCCCATAATTTTATTTTCGCAGTACTTCCAACGAATCCCATTTAATAAAAAAAAATTCCTCGAAACAATATCATGGAGAAAGCGAACCGATGCAAGGAAATATTTCTTAAATTTCTTTTTTAATTCACTACAGCGTATCGATGCTCTCGAGATTCGAACGTTTGGTTAAAATTTCGTCTAAATTGCCACTCTCGCTCGCTAAATTCAAACAAAATTTTCTCCGTTGCTCTGCTATATAACGTATCGTTGATTCATCAATTTCGTACGATTCTTTGCGAATCGACCGATGAATTTTTTCGAAATTTTTCCATCGTTTCCACTCTGACTTATTACTCGTTCCATCGCGGTCAATCTCGATCCACGCACAATGTAAATTGTAATTAACGAACCGATGGAACCGCGTTAATTCTTTCCATTTATTCACGGGAAATTACCACCGTCTGTGAAATTTGAAAATGAATCCGTTCTTCGAAAAGGGTGTTTTAATATCTGCGAATGAAATTCCGCGAAGAACTACCGCGGTTTAATCGTACAATTCGCTCGACGATGGATCCAAAACGAAAGTGAACGATCGAGCACGTGCGTGTACCCTCGCAACGTTCGCGCGCGATTTTTTTCATTACGTTCCGGTTCGTAAATCACTGGCAAATACGCTCACAAAAGGCAGATCATAACTCTGCGCGATACGTCCACGGTCTTTATCGTCGAACAAACAGCCGGATCATTCGTCATTATCTCGTGGATCGATCGATTACGCGCCGCAACAGAGCGGGTGTGCGGGAGCTGCGAACGAGTCGAATAAATTTCCGTAAGGATTATATACGTTCGAGCCGGAACCGGTGCTATTCATTTCCGGCAGCTGTGACGTTTCATCCGATGCCACCGTGGGAAATCTAGCTGTTTACCTGTCTTGTTCGTTAACCTTAGTAGCGCGGAGCTCTCCAACGGGGAACAAGAAACGTTTCGTTTCTTCGAAGCGTTCAATTTTGAAAAAAATGGAGCGAAGAGTCACAGGACTGGGTAAACAATTTTAAATCGAGTGTCTGGTCGGGCACTGTCCGAATCTACTCGCCCTGTGAGTCAATGAGTGGAAATTTTTCGGCGATGAATTTTTTAATCGAAAATCGACGCGTTTCTGTTTGTTTTGTAAACACGTGATCGCGAGGGACGAGGAAATCAATCATTGAAAGCTGGCTCTAACAAATACGAAAGAAATTCAAAAACACCGGGTAAAATGTTTTTAATATGTATTCTGTCGGGCGCGTAAAAAGTGCGTGAAATATTAAAGAGAAGATTAAAGAAGAATGGAGTCTCGCACACTCTTGATGTACAGGTGTGATGTAAAAGAAAATTGTTCGTTAAAAGTAGACCGTTACACTTGCTGTTTAATTTCTAATTTTGTTCTCTAGTTGCTACGTAACTCTCGTTTAGAGTTTCTTCGACCTAAATGAAAAGGTAGAGAGAACTTTGGTGAAAATAAGAAAGTAGATGGAGTACCAGGTTGAACATTTTAAATATATGCCGTTTGAGGGGAGAGAAGTATGTGAAAAATGAAGAGGAACGGTCGAAATTAACTTTTACGGACACGTACTTTACAGGCGGAATATTAAAAAGTTACTCGGTGTCTGGCTCTTTCGTCCGGTCCGTGTTTATACACACATCTTATGATAATACGTCTTTATCGAACCAAGATTATATACATTCCAAAAAAAAAAAAATAGAAAAACTATACAGTTCATCGTCGAGTAAAGAAGAGAAGACAAAAGTAAAAAGTTAACACAAGTAAAATTAACCCAACCTTGAATAGCCAAGCCCCTGTAACTGTACAAGCTGCAAGAAAAGAAGTATTCCTTTCTGGACGTGCTCCAAAAATTATGAAAATTCATTCTTAATCTTCGCAAGAACGAAAAAGGTGGTTCCACGGTTTATCTCTTCATTGACTCTCCTTTTAACGATTCCATTGAAACCCGAGCCCACTTCCCTCCCTCTGAATTAATAACACGCGATTCCGTGACAGTCATCGCGCGAATCTGCGAGAGATCGAGAGCGCGGTCCGTGACGTCGTTGTCGACACGTAGAAATAACTTTTATCGAGAACGACGATTCGGGGGTTCTCATTTATAGCGGGCCGTCTAAAATATCGAGGGTATGTAAGAACACCGTCTCAATGACCCTACCTCGTCTCGAGACCCACCCCCGGGGACCTGACAGCGGCAAATAACGAGGACAGATCGGGAGGGGTGGGGTTTGGGGGGGGGGGACCACGAGGGCCATAAACGAACAGCAAACCGCGACGATGTTCCCTCTATCGAGAAACGCTTCGTCACCGATTGGCTCCCCTTAATGTTCGGCGCCGAAAATATGTCGCGCGCTCGCCTCGCGGCGACAAAAACCGCGGTTCTGTCTCGAGGATTGATGCGTATGCTAATCAGGCGGCGCCAGAGGATCGCGAAGACAAACCCTCGAGTCTCGCGGAGCCCTGGAAAAAGGTACAAACGGAATGGATGAAGAACGCGAATGGGGAAACTCTCTCGGCGAACAGCTCGTGATGAATGGGCGGGAAAGGAGAAGTGCTGCTGGTGGTGGGGGGAAATGCTCGAGCAACGCTTTGGATACGGGAGGACCGCGTTTAAAGGTTTCCAGCTATCGAATTTCGCCGATAGTCTCGGTCGAACCGTTAACGAGATCCGTGAATCGAAAGCTCGGAATAATTGCTACGAGCTACTTCGCGAAAGTTTCTTTTTTTTCGACTTCAGGATGGAACATTTCTGCGCGCGATTACTTTTTCTCTTCTACGGAGGAGATAGATCGGCCGAGAATAAACGGATCTCGCGCAGAGATGTTTTCCGTACGATCGTTCGTTTATTTTTTACGCGCTCTTAACCGACGCGCGGCCCTGTTTACCGGCAACGCGCTCCAGACTCGATCTTCAACGGTGAATAACTCCGGAACGGAGCGTTTTTTCGGGAAATGTTACTGCGCGAAATTTCTTCGTTTTTTCGCGAATGTTCACCCGGAGTGGCTCAACGTTTCAATCCTTCGAGTGTGAAACTGTCCGGACGATTATGGAAAACATTTGCGCGATCTTTGGGGAATTCTTCGGCAGGAAATTTATAATGAGAATCGATGCTTTCGGTTTCGATGGAATCGGGAAAAAAATTGACAGCTCTATCAGACGATGGGTAACAGGTAATCGATACTTGGCGGTAGATTTTTTAAAAAATTATCTCGCGCGAGATTTGTTCCTTTTTCGACGAATCATCCAATGAAGCGACTGAATTCTTTAATCCTTCGAGTGTGACATTGTCGGGTGGTTATAGAAAATATTTGCACGATTTTGGGGGAATTCTCTGGCAGGAAATTTATAATGAGATCGGTGCGTTGGGTTTGTATGGAATCGGGAAAAAATTGGTAACTCGACGAGGGGTTACAGGTAATCGATACTTGGTCGGGAAAGCCATTCGAGAATTCGTAGCGAATCCATGTTGACGCGCTCGTCTAATAAGTTCGTCCCCGGTGGTGTTTGCACGAAGAACTAAGTAAATTAACGCGGCAGTAAACCAGGGAAAGTAATAACGGGAGACAGAGAGAGAGAGAGAGAGAGAAAGAAAGAGAGAGCGAGTACCAGCGGGGAAGGGAGACCAAGAACGATGATACGACGAAATTTATTCATAAGCAAACTTCGGCAGCGATTATGCGAAAAGGGAATGCTCCCTTAGGGAGCTGGAAAGTTTCAACTGGAAGATCGAAGTTTTATTCAAACCTTCTCAGTTGCCAGTTCCACGATATTACTAGAGGACCACAGTTACTCAACAACCTCCGTTATTAGTCGCGACACGCAAGATTGATGTGTTTATTTAACACGAGAGAACGAACCCACCGATGAAAGCAATTTCGTCAGACTGCGCAATTGGAAGTTACCAACCGTGCATTTCCAAACTACCCTGTTTCCCGTTTACACACGCAGCACACGTTATACAGGGTGGCTCCGAAACATCGACCCTCTCCGTGAACATACAAAGAATAATATTCCGCGTCGTTTCATATTTAATATACAAAAAAATTTAGAAAGAACACGGAGTAGAATTTCTCCACTTCCTTGACCAAAATTCAGATTGGAAAAACCTTGACTTGAGAATTTAACGAAATTCCATACCCGTACTCTGTAAATTCATGATTGTTCGGTCAGTTTAATTCGGTTCTTGTAAATACCGTATGGTTTCTTTCTGGAATTTAATATCCAACTCGGGCCGCGTTTTTCCCGTGAAATCGAACACGCCTATCGAGTTACGAGAAACAAAAATTTAATTAAACTTAACCGGGAGTACGATTAGTAAAAACAGCCAGGAACTCTTTCGAGCAGGTAACACTTTCGTGGAAAACAGCACTCTCGTTATTTACCAAATAATTATTCCGAGCAGAAACGAGGCACAAATTTCTCCGATACGCTTAACGATTTCGAGACAATCTCTCTTGCAAATTACGAGAGAGAGAAATAGAATGAGAGAGAGAGAGAGTGGAAGTTGAGAAAAAGTTTCCCAATGCTGTCGATTTCCACTCCTGGGTAATTGCAACGATCCGGTAGTTCGTACACGACTCGGTTTGGGGTTCAATTAGATGAAATTACTCGTCCCTGAGTACTGTTCGATAATCGCGTCACCGACGTGGACAATGATGAATATTAAGATCGTTGGGAATAAATTTTTCTTGGGACGGAGTGTACGACGATTTTAATAATCGAGAACACATCGCGGAGAAAATGTTCGATAACGTTCCCCGCATGTTTTTCCATTCCCCTGCGGTAATAATTCTCGACAGAATGTAATAAAATACAAGGTAATTTCTTTATTAAGATTCTTCGAGAATTGTTGAATTAAACGATAACAAGAAACGTCGTAATAAAGATTTCAATTAACCTTGCTATCTCGCTCGGTGCAATCAAAGGAGAACCGTAACCTCGGCTAATTAAGAAAATCTAAATGCCCCCGGGATAGAATCTCGGAGAGTTCGAGAAACAAATACTCGTATAAACAAGTTTACGAATGCACCGTGTGTACACCGTTCCAGGCTCCATGGTAGTTATTAAATACCCAGAGTTGTTGCAATTACGCGCGCGATACACCGTCATTCGCGACCCTAATTCATCCCGGCCTCGAACATATTAATTTACACCGAGTAGCAGCGACAGAATCGTGTAAACGTAATTTCGGAGATGTATCGTGCTCGTGATTGGTCCAAATGTCTTTCGAGCTTCGATTAAAAATTTTAATGGTCGAAAGACGAATGGAATCTATAAACTAACTTGAGTGGAATCGAATCGAACACGCCAACTGATATAAATCGAATCGAATATGCCAACTAGTCAGACTCGAATCGAATCGTATCTACCAATTATTGAATGAAGAGTGGAGGACAACGAGTAAATAACAAATCACGTCGAGATACCAGTGTTGACCAAAGGTCCTTTACGATTTGGTCCTAGGATGTCTCACACTGACAAAATGCCCAAAATGCACAGACCTGGTCCAAAAATTCCCAACATCTGGAAAATTCCACAGCAATATCACGTCAGAAATCTCACGTATCTAACCGTGACAAGAATTCACCATGAAGCTAAAGGTCAAGTATTTTATAGCAAGACAATGACAAGTACCTACCATGTGCCCCAAGCTGAACAATATAAAATTTCCTAATTATCCATAACGAGCCCACTCCGTAGCCATTCTAGATTCCCTTGCAGACCCAAAGCACACAGATACACCGGAAAACAACCGATGGAAAGCCTCTACGAGGTAGCTCGAGTGTCGATGATCGAAATTAGAATTACCACGGTTGGCGAAGGTCGGTGGGTTCGAGCCGAAGGGTTAATTACATTAAGATGTAAACAAGGAAGAGAAACCGACGATAAGGGAACGATTACTCCGGATATTCGCGAATGTGTCCACGAAGGGACGTTCGAGGACGAGTTAACGAGGGGATCGGGGCTAATTTCATTTGTAAGCTCTTTCGAGGGGCGTCGAAACTTGGCCGGGTCGCGATATTAAAGCCGAAAACTCGGGGTGCAATTAATTTCGAAGGTCTTGATTACCGGGCAAGGAACGCACGCAATAAAGGATGATTGAAGTTCCGAGTGGAAGCCGTTTAGGCTTTACCGGTGCATGTGGTAGATCGCACTTCGTCGCACCCTAACCAGATATTAAGTAGTATTAGGCACTCAATGTTAACCAAAGTGTTTCTAAGCTGCAGAGTGCCACTTCAAACGTCCGGGACCGCCCCCGGGCATTCAGTGACTAACTCCAGAGGTTACCCCTATTACACGATACCTATTATGACAGCCAATATGCGGCCAGCCTGATGCAACGAGCTGAAAGGCTCGATGTAACAATGCCAACCTTGAGAGGAGGTGGGTGGACGAAGAGTTGCATTATGAAAGTAGCGTCCGTCGAGCGTTTACATTCTCTTGTAATATTCAGTGACAGTGGAAGACTTAAGGCGAACGTAACTTGCGACCTCAAGCTGGACCGGTAACATGGATGTTTTCTATTAAAGGAAATCATTAGAAACATGGTGGGTGCGTTGTTGTATATTTTACGTCTGCGTCTTCAATTTGAGAGACAGAGAGAAGAAGTGGGAAAAATTATGAATCGAGTTTCTTTCGAAGTAGGAATTGCATAATTAAATCTACTTGAGGTTCTTTTGTGAAAGAACTGGGACCGATGTAGATATACCTAAGTGCATTTTCTTAAGTAAAAGTAAAAGGAGAGGTGCTATCGACAACTCTGTGGAGAATATGGGTAGTATGAATTTCAATCGTAATTTTACTAGTACTCTTTATCTTATATTTACTAGTACCTTATATTTCCATGTAATTTATAAGACGAGTGACAATTTTCAACAATGCCTAAATTGATTTTACGAAACAAACACGGATAAACAATGTTTTCCATTTTGCAGTCAACATCGGTTAAAACACCATTTTTACATTTATTTTACCTACCACGATCGACTGAACTTTTTCAAATTCTGCCCTCCGCTTGATATTTCATTGGTCGAAAAAAAAATAAGAATTCAACTGCACCCGATACAGTATACATACGCGCGGTGCGTTCAATGTTGCTCAACGACACAGCAACAATAAAACAAAATAACGCACCGTTCATCCGCTTGCGCAGCATCGTAGATGGTTACGATAGACACGTAAACGGGCAGGAAAAAATCCTCCGATCGCGATATTCAAAGCGCTTGAACAATAGTCCCTGTATTACCCGGAATTCCCTCATCCAATAATGGTCGAACTCGCAATTATTTGCAGCCGTTTGAATGTCTAGTAAATTGCGCGAAAACTGATTTCAGTTCAGAACGTGAGTCGCGGACAAGGCGGCGCGGTGGATCCGGACAGTTTTCACCGCAACAGAATCCCACGCGTAACCAACGAACAATGCTCGACAACGAACGTGACAGTCGAAACTCTATCATCGATAGAGCATGAGAGAAAAAAAGAAGGAACAAAACCAAAGTGACATTCGAGGCCCGAAAAATAATGAACAAAAGAAAAATAACGACGGCATTTTCCAGCAAGGTTGCGGTCCCAGAGATACGTGATTGTCGCGGTGCAATATTTAAACCGGCCACGACTCGAATAAACAAACAAATGGATCGTTCAAATATCGATGCACCGGAAAACTCGCGCTTCCTCTCCCTAGATACGCGGTTTTCGATTCACCTTTTTTTTTTTTGTTTCCCTGTGACGCGTGTCAGGAACAAAAAAAAAAAAAAAAAATCACGGCTCATGCATAAAGCATTCGGATCGTAACTTCGTTTTCGCGGGCCACGACCACAGAGAATATTTTCAGCCACCGCCCCGCCGACTTATATGAACATCTCGCGGAAAAACCGGAAAATTCGCCCGCGCGCCAAACCTTTCGATAATGGGAGAGTATTTTCCATTGTCCATGCAGTGGTGGTTGGGCAACGTTCGTCGCGCCTGGTCGTCCCGACGGGTATGGAGCGGACTCTGGACCGGCACAATAGCGGCGACAATCACGGGGGAAAACGCTCGCGACTGGAAAAATTTCAATACGAATGTCCGACCGTGAAAACCCGACGTCTGGGCTATCGAGCGCGCCGAATTTTCGACGAAACCGTTCGTGGCTAATTCGACGCGAGAGCGAGTCGAGAGGGGCGCGGGTGAGAGCGTTATTCACAATTAAACACGGCTTGCAAACAAGTTACGTCTCACCACGGAGGCTCCCCTTCTGATAAATGAAAGCCAAGTCACGCGAGACGCGACGAGTGAAACGCGTCGTTTATTTCGCCCAATTTATCGCGCGAGCCGCTTATTAAGCCGCGTTCACGAGTGCGAAACACGCTGCGCGGGAGATCGACTACGAGGCTCTGGTTTTCAACGATAACGCGCATCGAGGGGGCGTGGCCAACGGGGCTGCGAGTCTGGCTTTAGGTTATTTGTTTTTCAATTTTTGGAGCATTGTAAGGTAAAAAATATATTTTTGTTTAATACCTTGCATGGATGTTTTCCAACCAACTATGAAAAAGTAGAATTATAAAATAGCTTGAACGGTTAATATCTCGTCTTGTTATCGAATGTCTAATTGTAAGCTATTTTTTAGTTTTGGTCACTTTGTGTCGATTTTTACATCGGTTGGATAAAATAGAGTTTCTTTGATCGGTGATAACGTAAATTGCAAATGTTCGAATGGAAGAGAAAATGAATACAGATAATTTATATCTTTATTTTTAGAATTTGAAACGTCAAAGGACAAACCGGTAGGAATTCTATGTTTTAATCATTCTAATTAAAACTTATTTAGATTTCCTTTTTGACGAATAATTTCTTGTAACCTAGTGTACTTACAGAGCATACTAAATTCGCAGCCAAATAGTGTGGTACGTTGTGCCATTTTCCCTCCAAAATCTGTTTGAGATGTTCTTTTGATGTTATACGGTGCTTTCGCATTCGTTTTTCGAGCTTTCACCATACGTGTTCAATCGGATTTAGGTCCGGTGAACGTGGTAGAGTGTATAATGTACGAGAAGTATTATACAGGAGCCAGTGACGCGTTTTCAAAGCTGTATGCTCTGTACCATGGTCTTTTCGAAAATAAAATGCTGTTTCTATTCATAATTTCTCAGCATTGGTTTGCGATTTTTTTTTTTTTAATATTTAAACATTTACTTTCTCCATAATCCATTTCTTTATAATTTTCAATTTTCTAATACACCTCCATAGCATCGTGCTTCCATATTCTTCCACACTTTTTAGATTCATCCAACTAAAAAACACTAGATTTAAATTCGTTTAAAAGCGTAACAGAATTCCAAAAGTTTATCCAGATTTGAAAAGGTTCTTCGTTCAATTATTCGTCGAGTTGCACAATTTTCCAGGGTACTTCCGAGTTGCCATAACGCGCATCGACGAAAACACTATTTATGTAGACGCCTCCGTGAATGGACTAGCAGCTACGTTCCTTTTTATGTAATGTAAGCGCATTAGTAGGGTTTAAAAGGATTGATCATATAACGAGGTTATGCAAGAACCAGACTCCCGTCTTACATGGCTCGTCCGTTTAAATAATAAGCTTAAGATTTATACGGTCTAGTTGCATGTCCATTAGTCCATTAGAACGATTATGTAGCCTATGGTACAAGATATAATAATTAGCACGGGAAATACGTCTTCTTCTTCTGGGTCAGGTTCAACATGAACTTCGTGTATTTCGGTTCCAACGCGCTTATCGTGCGATTATTTTTGTAGCGGCATACCTTGAGTGTATTATTTGCTTTGTGTAGTGGAGCGAATGGAATATGTGGTTAGTTCCGCGAGACTTGGAGGCACGTAGTCAGAGGGAGGAATTGAATCGTACACACTTTCACGGTGCTTACTCGTCTAGAAGAACCTGTTGTTCTCAAAGCATCGAGAATGCCCTGAAAGTTCCGGTTAACAATTAATTCGCATCGGAAATTCGGATCTTTGATAATCCTAAACACAAAGTGAATACTGCCGAGGAAATTTCATTGGAGTTCAAACAATTCGAATACCTTGTGTTAATACATTTTCAATTAGGAAATATACCAGAAAGGGACTTTGAATCCTCAATACTTTAACATTCCCGGAAAACTTAATATTAAAAAACTTTAAGAAATTAATTATTTTCCCGGTTGGATAATATATTCAGGGTCTTTTTCGTGACTGAAAAATTCAGAAAATTCTGTTGGTATTATTCGGAAAATTAGTTACATCGTAGAAATAGGTATTCGGAGTGTCGCTACTTTCAAAGTATTCAAGAAAATCCAAAGAAAAATGGAATTGGTTACGAGGGGGATTCGAACCCAGGATAATTTTGTGGCAGTTGACGACAGTACGCACTGAGCTATTCATGAGTTGTCGGTATCGTTTCACTTTTACCAGAGAAAAGTCATCTCGTATACGCTTCTAGCGTCGTAGCATATTCTCGATTAGTCTTGAACGAATTATTCATGTCGAGGATGATCCAGGGATCTTTCGTATCAGAAATTCGACCGAGATATCGCTCGAAGGAAATAGACTTCGTGAGCGGCCTTTTATGCGGGAACTCTTCTCGGAAAACTGGAGGATTTGTTGCATCCTGTACTTGGAGAACCTTCTCGAGAATACACTTGTGATTTCAAGTATTTTCAAAATTAATACCGATTTATTTTATATTGGAACTAATTGACCCGTTTCGAGCAAATTCATCTCGTATATTATTTTTTTTTTTTTTACGTAAAAATGTGGGCTACTGGTACGATAGATTTTCAAGAAAATCTAGGTTTTCGTTCACAAATTTTATTTCGCGACACACTCCTGATTATAACGGAACGTTACTTTAAAAGATGCCACGTGATTGGGGTATTCTTCCGGGATCGAAGAAGTTGCCTCGTTGGGAAATTTCGAGTCCCTGACATCTCGTACCGTCGATAAAATTGTCGTCCTATCGATGGGGAGGGCACGTTTCGCGACTATAAAATTCTTCGTCGTTCGACTTATCGATGATCTCGTTGTCCGCCGGTGCTTCGCACGTAGCGCACATGACACCCCCCTATGACCGGGGAAATTGCGCATCAACCTTCGCTAAATCGCGTCGAGAGTAAAGTGCTTCCCACTTTTTGAATTTTCGAAAGGACCTCTCTTCGACCACGCCGATATAAAGGTGCCTCTATGGCACTCGAAAGGGCCACCTTTTAAATAAATTTTTCGAACAGACGCCCTGGAAATTTGCAACTAAAAGAAAGACACTTGGAACGATTTATAGACTCGTGTTTAAGAAAGAGTACTGGACAAGGGATTCTTTCCTTTTTTTTTATGGTTTTATTTTACGTTACATCGATGTGTATTTCTTTTACATTATCCCGGTTAATTATTAAAACTGTAGAAACTTTGATTTATGATACAATTGCCTGACCAATGTTTAAAAATCAGTCGAACCTACTCGATCCTCGGCTCAAGTCCCAGCATTCTTGCACAACGTTATTTTACCCGAGGAAACGAGTCGAAAATATGGATTAAAATTATTTCATTGGAGTCCTGATTTACGAGAAAAAATAACATTCAATGTTCAGCAGGTATATCTGCGATTGGAAACGACTTATCCGACGTGTCTGTCCATTACTCGCTTTTTCTACTTGCGTCGGTATTTCCCAACACCGACGATTCTACGGTATTATATCCGTTTCAATTACCTTCACTTGGTTACAAAACGACGAGTTAACGTAAAGTGGATAATACCGTATTACGATCAATGTCTAAGTACACCGACGCAAGTAGAAATGTCCAGTATTGGTCAGACGTACCGGACAAGTCGTGTAACAAAATCGATCTCGGTGCAAAAAAGTTTCATTTGAACAACTTTTATTCCACATAAAGGAAGTTTTGTTACAAATACAGTCATCTTCGTGATCTTCGAATCAACGGGCAACACGAAACCCATACTCACGTTCGAAAACAGTTTGAAATTCAAAACCTATAGTCGAACATCGTAGAAACAGTAGAGTTTTCAATAACCGTGCTACGACATAGATCGAAGCGTCGAATTTAAACAAAGAGATTTATGGTTTAAACGTAGTAAACGTTCCCCCATTAGTTCACTCGGCGAGGGTGGTTTTTCGATGTACTTTTCGACCTTTTTCCGATTAGTCGGCACACCGCGTGCAAACAACCATTTTCCACGATAAATGGAATTAACATTAGTTGTAGAGATTCGCGTCTGTTCTTGTGCGAGTAATGACTCAGCTAACAATTTATTGTATTTAAACAACGTTCGAACTCTGCTGACCGGTACACACGAGCCGTTAAAAAAATAGAGTATCGAGTAATCGGTTTAAAAAAAGAGCAATTCGATCCCCTTTTCCCCCTTCTCCCCCGAATGATGGATATCGATCCACCTGGGGATCTCAGGGAGTCGAAGGTCGTTCGTTTTCACGGGTGAAATGAGTGTCATTAACGAAGACGGGAATTACATTCTTCGTTACCGCAATGCAGGCGACCAAGGGCCGTGAAAGTGGCGCAAAAAACCGGTTTGAAATAAAACAGGAAAGGACACTGAAGCAGATAATCTCCAAGCGGGACGCGCCGCGGAGTTGCAACCCCGCGGAGGGAGTAGCATCGAGGTTTAGAATGATGGGATTTTAATGGGATTAAAAGCGCTAGGCGAATAACAGTCGCGCAGGTCGCGCCTGTGCCCGCTAACCAGTAGTAATAGTATGGCAAAATCGCCCTTTAATCTGTCGTGAAATCCCTGTTGCAGTCTTCATCGTTTTACGGTAAATAACTGGGAATTGAGCTCTGCTCGTTAATTGATCTACGAATCGCAACACTCCGCTTCAAACCGAACCGATACCCGACAGGGGGAAATAAACGTTCTTCTATTTTATAGAAAAAATTTCTGTGTCGTCCGTGGAGTTACGTTTCGCGAATTTCACAAACTTCGATCAGTTTCGTCGATCTATTATGCATTAAAACTTGTCGAAATTAGTGGTTATTTCTAGTAGATAAATATTCTGTTCGTCGCAGTCGCGTAGAATTTGGGTTTTTTTAAAATTCTCCAACCTTCGAACGGCCCCGATGATATTTTACTATAGATTAGAATTTGTTGAAAACGGCAGTTATTTTTCATTGGTAAATACTCCACTCGTTTCAATCGTTTATAATTTCTTTTCAGAATTCGGCAATTTTCGATAGGATTCACCGATATTAAATTCTAGATTGGAACTGGTCGAAAGTATGTCAATTTTGATCTATAAATATTCCATTCGCCCCTACGTTAACGATTCGTGGTGTTGGGGATCGAACTTGTTAGGAACTGCTCCAAGTATCAACAAAAATTATTAAAATTGTTTCAAACCGTTCTCGATGAATTTTTTCCACCGAACTTGATACGATCAAAGGAAAATTTGTTTCCCAGTTCTTCGAGATCGCGCGAAAGTTACTTTCTGTTGCCGAAATGGAATTACCGCGGGTCGTTTTATTCCGTGGGTCGTCGGTCAGCGGGACCGAGAATCAAGGAACAATTCCGTAAAGTCTTTGAATGGTTTCTGCCAGGTGAAACATTGCAGAGTTCGTTTCGGTCCGCTCCGCGTTTCGGTATTCAAATTTGCCAGAACGAGGAACACGCATTTGCATGCAGTCGCACAGGGACTGCCCAAACTTACGCGAAAAGCTTCGCAAAGGTCCATAATACCTCTTTGTCGTCTATTTAATCGACAATCCCCTCGTACGTTGTTGACTTGACTCTCGATTAAGACGAAGACCGTGATACTCTTTCTAAAAAATTCCACATTCAAAATCGTGGAAGAAATAAAAAAATTTATTCGAATATTTACAAACATTGACTCCAATTCTTCGTCCATCTATATTTCATCGTTTTCACATCCCCAACGATACGACCGAGTCACCCTCGACGACACTCAATTTGTACAATGTATCGAGGAAACTCAATGTTCGTAATTTTTATTTCGAAGAATCAGAAAATTGTTTCACGAGAGGTGAACACTGGAAAATTTCTCGTCGCTTTCACACCCCAAATGACACAACTATTCCGCGAAAAATTTGTTTCGTTTTTTTTTTCTTTTTTTCTCCATTTTCGGGAACGATCAATCCTAGGAACGTGAGGGAAGAGCGCGATTTTTTCAATATCGAAACACACCCACCCCCCGTATCGAATTGTGGTGTAAACTGGTTTCGAAATTTCGGGGGTGTGACGAGTCGAGTTAGTTTCGGGGACGCGCGACTCGCGACGGGACACAGCCAAATTGAAACTGTAACGGGACGCTCGCGTGACTCGCGACGACTCCAGCGTCGAAACGACGATAAAACCAACGAAAACAATACCGGGGACACTTTACAAGTGGACGTGGTATTTTATAACCGGCTCGGGTCGCGTTCCAATATTTTTTAATCGAGCACGTTCTGATTTCGCGTAATACGATCCGCGGTGGGCGAATTTGTTGGCCCAGTCGAGCTATCACTTTCTTCGCGAGGATTGTTCAATTTTATCGATCGATACTATTAACCCCACTGTCTTGTAAATTCAGATACAACAACCGTGTCGCGACAGATTTTAATTCCTTAATTTTTATATGAACGGGTTGCATTCTAGAAACTTTCGTTAGAAACCATTTATGGAATCTTTAAATAATTGTAGTTTTCCCTGGTCTTTTATAATTTATAAAACTATTTATTTCATCGTTCACTTTCTTCGTGTACCGTAATTACTTTGCTTTACTTCTTTGTAAAAATTACATACTTTGTGATCTCGCGAAGAACCGAAGGTATTAAGAATACGTTCTTGGAAAAATTATTTTGTACAGAAAAGAAGATTATACACGGTATAAATAATTTTTCTACTCACTATATACCAAACGTTCCTAAGATTCTTTTAATACCATCAGTTGTTAATATATTTGCATTAAAATTTCTATCGACGTACCACCAACGAAACTACAATTATTCGAAACTTCTCTGAAGAATCGACAGTGAAAGGAAGAAATTTCCACAGGATGGAAAGAGGAGAATTTTTATTTACAAATTGTTTTACTCGAAATAATTCGTACACCTGGTAACTCGTCGGGCAGGTGGAATGGAGGATGGAACGACTAGAATGCACAAGTGGGGGATGGTACGAGGAGTAAGAAGGGGTACGTGGGTGTCGGTGCACTATCGCTAGAAAACACAGCTCCCTCGAAATCTGGAAGGAGGATTTCGAACGAGAGTGCCAGATGGCGAGGAGCTTGTTAAATAATGGATCGATAGACTAATAAGTCTCGAGTTCCCGCCACTTGATACGAAATAATTGCCACTAACGATTCAACCGATGTTCCATCGTTACGCGACCCGATTATTATTCGGAAAAGTGCCCTATACTCGAGCCCACAGCATTGTCGTTCGTTCGGGTTCTGAACGACCCGGGACTGGGTCAAAAGGTACACGTAAGACAACGGGATAAATAGAAGAGGTGGGTTGAATATCTCGAGGGCTCTCGAGTTTTCCATTTTGTTACCAAAATTCTCTGAAATCGATGGAGTTTTATCCGCGGTAGCCGAATACGATTGTTCGAGGGTGGTGTGCAAGATTTTCACATTTTTCGATTGTTCGAAATTCCATTCGTATTTAATCCGTATCTTGTGGACGGTGATAACTCGACTCGATGATCGAGAGAATTAAAACGGGAAACGTGATTCAATTTTTAAACGATCGGACAACTCTCCAATTGATATCAGCATTCCCATTCGGGACTTATAATACGATATATCGCGTACGAACGTTTCCGGAATAATGCAATTAACGTACTCGTTTCTGGCTGAAAAATTTCCAAATGGCAGATTATTTGCCCGTGTTAAGTAGATCCGGAGCACCTCTGTTATTTAAAATCCGAGGGAAGTGCAGCTTGTTTCGCGCGGTCACGGCTCAAAGGGACCGTAATTCGCGTATTTGCAATTTCGCTTCTTCGCCTTTTTTTTTTTTCTTTTTCCAGCGTCGAAGTTTCGCGACGACAGAAGCGGGGCATCGACAAAAGCGAGAAGCGTGGCTTAATGCAATTCCGGTTGGTAACCGGCTTCACTTTGCACGAATCTTTTCTTCTTTCCGGATCAATTTATTTTGCCACGCGTTCCGGCCAAATAAAATTCACCGAAGAATCCGTTGATTGCCTTTTTCGTTCCCCTTTCGAAAAGCGAGCCCGGGACTTTCAATAAATATTTCGATACTCGCGTTGCATTCGTTGCATTCGTTGCATTCCTCATTCCGATATATTTAGACACTTATCTACAGTATTTTACGATATACGAAACCTCGAAAGATGAACGCGTTTGGGTAAAATTTTTCTGATCGAATCTCCTGAAATAGAAATAACATTCATATTTACATTTTACGAAGATTGACTCGAACTCGATTTAATTTATTTATACGGTATTCTATACTGTTCCCTCGATACCCGATATGATCGTCCAAAATTAAAAATCGAGAGGTCTTAATTATTAAAAGTAGATCTTGGATATTATCATGTACCTATTCATTATTTTTTACCTAATAAAATATTCCCAAAAAGTAAATAATCCCGTTTCAAAAATCAGGTCCATCTGTAAATAATCTTCGAAAACCACGTTCTTATTTTAATTTCGCAAAGGTTATTTCGAAATCGACTAAAAGTGATTTTTTTATTTTTCATTTCCCAGTATGTTTTTGTTTGGAGTCATTGTCTTCGAGTTCCACAAGTGTGCGCCCCCGTGCATCCAAATCTCTTTAGAGGAGGGTTCTGTGTCGCTTGTGGGAAAATTATACGCGATTCGGTGTCCAGAATTCCCCGTGAAAGTGCATTCCACGTAACACGGAAGGGGCGCGGAATATTGAGTTCCAGGCTTTCCGTATTATACATTATTTATCTCGACTGGAGCAATTTGTGCCGGGCTGCGGGACGTGATATCGATATTACTAAAAACGAGAACCTTCTTTCTTCCTCTTACCGCGACTTACCATCTCTCCCCCCAGTCCCCCGTTCTTTAATATTTCATCGTCCAATTTCACTCGCGAGAAGTCGATCCGCTTTCGGGCCTTCTTGCCCACGTTTTCCCGCCCGACCGTGTTCCAAATACTTTTTGGCGCGACCCCACCGTTTGACGACCTTAATAACATTCGAAAGGCTGCATTCTTATCGAGCGCATCAAACTTTCGAGCATTCTCCCGCGACAAAATATAAGCTCGTGCGACGATTCTCGATATTATTTTTCCTATTGAGTGAAGTTCAAGGGGAAAAAATTCGAAAGTTCAAGGTAATGTGTTAACGAGTTTCTGCACTCATCGATAATATTACATGGAGATCGTGAACCAAGTACTTTGAGTTCCTTGTACATTTTAAAAATTTATATAACTATATTTATAGCATTCGAATTATGTAAAACATTCAAATAGTGAACCGAGTCTTGTGTCACGAGTATGCAGGTAATCTATTATTTTCAATTCTGTTCAGTTTCCTCTTTTTTTTTTATTCTTGCTCTCTCGATGCCGTAATCTCGCAAATAACGCAACGAAGAAACGCGAAGGCGATCGAAAAATGCGATATTTCATTCGTGGAAGGAGAACGGTGGTTTTGGGTGATTATCGGAAGTATCGAACAGTTGACCATCGATTTAGCGAGATCGCTGCGCATTACGCGTATAGTCTATCCCCGATTCGAGGCCCCCCTTCCAACCATGTGTTTGCAAATTCCATCGAGACGACGCGATTCCGACGATGGAGTGGACTCGAACAGTCGTTAGCCTACGCTGTAACCGGCTCTGTTGTGTCACGTTCCGATAAAACAAAGGCGACTGACCGATCTGGAGAGTGACCAATGGTTTGCGTGTGTAATCAGGCGCCGTCAAGTATCGGGGGTAAATGTCGATCGTAGAACGCGTAGAGGTTCGGTGAAGCGAACGGGGTGTATACGTTACCCCCCAGTTTCGATTCACCGTCGATCGTGTCCCATGGTCTTGAATTTTCGAGAGCGTTAACGGGAGAGACACGCGGTAATTGATAGACCGACCAATCGTTACTTCGAATGATTACTTTCGGTGAAGAAATCGTTGAAAATAGATTTTGCGCGCAGAGACATTTAGAAAATTTTAGAATCGGTACTTTTTCGAAGAAATTCCTTCAAAGGATTCTTGATGAAATAGTTATCGTCGATGGAACGACGAATCTTTGGTGTAAATGGTTCCTTTTGATTAAAAGTAATTTTTGTGGGCAGAGAAATTTAGAAAATTTAAGAGTCGTTACTTTTTCGAAGAAATGCCTTCAAATGATTCTTGATGAAATAGTTATCGTCGATAGAACGACGAATCTTTGGTGTAAATGGTTCCTTTTGATTAAAAGTAATTTTTGTGGGCAGAGAAATTTAGAAAATTTTAGAGACACGTACTCTTTCGAAGAAATGCCTTCGAAGGATTTTTTTACACAATACTCGTTCGAAAAAATTTGCATAAAATATTTCGTGCAAACTAACGCGAGTTATTCCATTTTATACAACCGTCTCCGTTGCTCAATGTTGGCGGTGTTGTACGCACAGTACGAAGATTGATTTACCACGAGGGAGGAGGTGCAACCGAAGTGCCGTTTCTAATCTCGGCCACAAAAGTACCCGCGAAAGAAGATAGAAACGCAAGTATGCAACATCAATAACAGACACGGGCGTAAAACTAGGTCCTACGTCGTTTCACCTACGAGAAACTTCCCTTTTATATTCTCGAAATGTTCCTCGAAATTCATAAATTAAGCTGCATCCGAGATTCCCATTAACCGTCGTGGCCAGCCCCCTCGATTTCCATCATTCACAAAGAGCACCTAATATTCGACGACGAAACGGCGCAATAACAACGTATAAATCTCAGCCAGTAATTTCCATTCTCGTTCCCAGAATTTAATCGCAATAGGACCTCTAGAATTTTCAACATCGACCTCGTAATTCACCCTCTGCGTAAAATTTCTTCCAATGGAATATATACTAACCCCCAAAGGGAATTGAATCGCGATGGAAACTCTGGTATTTCGAACGTCGAGCTCGTAATTCATCTTGTACGTAAAATTTCTTGGACACACTGGACGGAAGAGTGGAATCGAAGTAATGTCCAGCAACAACTATCGGCAAGGGTGTCGTTAAACGAACGGATAGGGCAAAAGGAAACACACCGCTTACTCAGAAACCCCGCAACGAGGAGAGGTTGGCGCGGATATCTCGAAACACAGCAGGTATATCGTCTCGGCTACGGCTGGCCCGTAATTGGGTCAGCCACGATGTTACTTAAGTGAGCATGTACAGCCATTCGGTTACGATTGTCGTTCCTGTGTAGTCCCTGCGGATTGGACAGCGATTCTGGCGCGCGTTAGCGTGCGAACCCTCTGAATACGAACCGTATTACGAGGTGCATCGGTCCCAGAAAACACGACGCACCTCGTTGAATATCGTATTAATTTGTCGAATAATTAGCCGGCGTTCGGGTACCATTAGTTTTGCCCAGCTACAAATTTGTCGACCGTTCAGCTCTTCGGGGAATTTTAACACCTTCCACGGGGGATGCGTCTTCCTTTGTGATAATTAATATCGTCGATCCCAGCGACTGTACGTTTATTGTTTCGATCGACGATTTGCAATCGTCGGAAGCAAGGAATATTGATAATAATAATTCGCGAACGAAGTGAACGAAATAGAGGAACGGGGAACCTTTCTTGTAGTTTTGTACCTTTTAGATTATTTCACTCTGAAACTTTTTTTTTATTTTTTACTTACAGATATATAGTCGAGTACTGTCTACGATCGGTGGTTCCTATGGGGTAATTTATTTCTTTCATTTTTTCAAAATTCAAATTCTACCTCGATACTTTCCTAGATGACTATACAGTTTTTAAGCAATCAATCGTGAAACATTCGTATCTTCGAGGTAACTTCTGATTAGCCTGACATAAGTGTTTCAATTTTTCACAAAGATAGTAAATAGTTCACTATTGCCAACTAATTATTCTAAATATCTACTTACAATTCTACGTAAATATTTAAACATTTCTCTCATGGAATGCAGCAAAAAGCAATTAATCTCCGTGACATTCCCACTATCCTTTAACCAATTTCTACACCAAGGAGTTTAGAAATAACCAATAACCATAGACTCCAAAATTTTGCGAATTTTCCATTCTGAAGAATTAAACACCTCGAACTATAGCTCGTTCGCTTCAATGGGTGTCTACCACCTCTTCCGTGTCGAAGACAGGAGTAAGTGGATCGTGGTTCCCCGGTTCGAGCGACTCGATCGTAAACGGGGTAAAAATCATCCACGATGGTAAAATAGGGGGTTGCTCTAATTGCCAAGTGGTCCGGGAGTCATCCACGACGACACGCAGGCAGTGCCGGATATCGAAAGCATTTCCTGCGAGTTGCTTTATCGAGCAGAACTAATTGCAGGCAAAATACGATTCTTCTGTTCTTCGTCGTAAATGATTCTCTTGGGGTGGAAGAAGGGGGGTGTCGGTGTATCGGGGGGTGTTCGTCCAACGGTGGCTATTCGATATCACTTGACGTCCTTTGAATCTCCGTTCGTTTCGTTCGTTCAGTTTAATTTACGAGGGAAGTCGTACTCTCGACGAAAGCCGAGACCAAAAGAGGAAGGAAGTGTCACTGGATGAGGTCCTTTTCTTCCGTAGCACCACTGTCTCCCTTTGAATGTTGCAGGGGTTCATTTACGGTGCAGATGTTTACCGTTCACTCGCGAGAAAATACGATATTTCGTATTCAGCGAGAGAATAATAATGGGGTAAAAAAAAAAAGAAAAGAAACAGAAAGGTATCGAGGATATAATGTAACAGAGAGAGACTTTCTACAAATGTCGAATTACTCGAGCACTTTGATTACAATGTAACTTAAAGAATTCGATTACTATGTGTCTCAAGAACCTTCATTACTATATATCTATGTTTTCTCGTAAATTTACGATACTGTGAAACATCGCGAGTAACGACGAGGAAGAAACGTCGCCGCGCCATTTTTCCACGCGCGATATCCAATTTTAGCAAACAAACCCCGACGAGGGAAGTTACCATGCTCGAAACTCGCCGAGAACTTCAACGCGAGACGTCAGTTACATAATTCAATGGAACAGGGGTGAGAGAGGGGGTTGAAACAATCCAGAGGTTGACGCGAGTGTTTACCTCGAAGCGCGATCTAGCAGTCGTAGTCGTTCGTTCGTTCGTTCGAATTTCATTAATTAAACCATAAATATCGGAGAAACGGAAACTACGAATCGAGAGACAACGAGGGAAAGGTGACGTCGGAGGGGCAGGGGAACGATTATAGGTAAAATTTCGAACGAACACCGATCGAAGCCACGAGACTTCGGTTAATTTGCAAACAGGACACAACGGTTTATTTAGCCTACCACAGGACATCGATTACACGCCGATTACGCGCGATGGTGAATCTCTCTCTGTCGGTGTCCCTTATTTTTTTTATTTTTCTCTTTTTTCTTTTATTTTTTCTTTTTTTTTTTTTTTGTTTTACTCTTTTATTTCATTTTATTCGGGACGCCCGCGTATTTCACGCGCGCTGGATCGTTCGTTAAACAACGGTTGTAAAATATTCGAGGGACGAGGCGAGCGATCGGCCTGTAATTTCCGTCGAGCGGAACGACCGTCCCGGCGCTGATTAATTGACTGATTTTTCCTCGGTAATGAATTGTATTTTTGAGCCGGACTGGCGGCGGTTGAGAATTTACGCGCGCGTTTCGATAAATGAATCCGCTGGGACACGGTGACCTTGCTCGTGGATCGATAGGAATGTTTCCCTTGGTGGCGGCTGGTTGTGCGTGTATCTGTTTTTTTTTTTTTTTTTTTTTTGTTTTATTTTATTTTATTTTTTTTTTCACCGCGAATGGTTTTCGAAACTGTCCCGGAACACGGAAAAACTTCGTAATTCGGGAAACGTGGGAACATTTTCCGGCAACGGGATTACAATTTTTATTTTTGCTCTTCTCGATTGTAAGTACCCTTTGAGAGCCGACTCACAATATTGTAAAGTAATGTGAAAAAATTCATAGAAAAAACGAATTTTTATCTCCTGGAACGAAAGCGTTACAGTCAACGGAACTATATATTTGTACGTGTATTGCGTACAACGAATTGAACTGTAAATTTTTTTTTCTTTTTTCTTTTTTTGGCGATGGCAGCAGAATTTTTGGTTTTATTCGTTTTATTTTAAAAGTCCCCTTTAAGAGCTGGCTTACAATATTGTAGCGCGATATAAAAAAAATTCATAAAAAGAAGCACATTTTATAGCCTCGAATGAAAACGTTACAGTCGGTGGAACTATAATATATTTTCGTTATACGTAGATTGTGCATAACGTCCCGAACTCTAAATTTTTTTCGGTAATAAGAGAACAATGGTTTCGAGGCGATCAATTTTTATTTTCTACCTAAGGTCCTCTTCAGAAGAGAAGGAGGAAGAATGATAATATAACGAAATTTGTTTAAAAGTGAAAAACATTTTCTACGTGAAAGTATGTAATACCCGTACACGTATATTGTGTAAAGCGACTTGAATTGAAATGCAAACGCATTTCGTTAATACCGAGTAACTACACGATTCTGTTTTTAATTTTATTCAGCGATGATGTATACACTACCGAATTACGGACATTTCCATTTGAACTAATGAGCCGACATACATTGAGTGTATTCAATGTTACCGAAACCCTGTAATTTTGATCCACAAAATTACGTCGTATATATCGCTCGTTTCAACTTGACGCGTGGATATCCTCGAACGTTACGTATTGAATAAAAAAAAATACGTTTCTGGCTCGATTTCAACGGAAATTTTTATTTGTTCGTATCAATTGAGCATCGCTCGCGATTTTACAAACGCTCTTTCATCCATATATTAAACAAATTGATCCGGGTCGAATTAAATGTCAATTGTGCATTTTAATTTCTTCCATCGATCTGTTTCGTTTTGTGTCCATTTTCTAGTTGCACAAAATCGTATTATTTAACACGTTTGAGTGAAATTATCGTATTGTGAAATATCTACACCGTATTCGAGTACGTTTTGTGAATATAGAACACGGTCTTCCTCGTCACGTTCGTACGTTTTATGAATCTAAGAGTTGCAAAGTTTCTCTTTTCGCCAGGCCAGCTAAGCAAGTTCAATTTCGACGAGTTATTTCTGTAATATCATTACGGACGAGCTGGCGCGCAAAATTGAACACTGTGACGATCGATAGGGGATAAAATCGGAACGACGACGATTGTAACGACTCGATTTTCAATAGCTGCATCGTGTCATCTGTTCTCGAGGAATAACGAAACCGGTGCCGGTTCACTTGATTCGCTAACGACTCGAATCGCTTCCGCTCTATGAGTTTTATTTCACGAGACCAGCAATAAAGGCGTGTACGTGAACCGACGTTTCGTCTATATACGTTGCGACGACGTACGAATAATACATCGACCGACA
Organism: Ptiloglossa arizonensis; assembly: GCF_051014685.1. Taxonomy (NCBI): domain Eukaryota; kingdom Metazoa; phylum Arthropoda; class Insecta; order Hymenoptera; family Colletidae; genus Ptiloglossa; species Ptiloglossa arizonensis. The sequence continues at coordinate 18,751,403 of NC_135054.1, forward strand.
CCAAAATGGCGGACGTTTCGAATAATAGAGCAGTACCTCGATGTTTAATCATTCTCGATAGTGCACAATTTTTGGCGCGTGAAAAAAGTGGTTCCCAACTCGTTACGGAAACTATCATGCGTGTGTCGACTATTTACGCAAGAATTAATTAATAATTCTTCGATTCTGGGAAATAATAGTAAAATAATTGATTTTGCGAGAACAACTCGCGTTGGTTCACCGAGTCGAATAATAATCTTTGTACGCGAATATTTCGATTTCGATCGAACGAATCCGCGAATCTCTCCGCGTCCCAGTTACTTCGACCTATCGTTCACCGAATTATTCACTAATCCGCGACTCAGCGAGAGGAACGCACGCGCAACCGAGACTTACAACGGAAACACTCAACGTGCCCCCTCTCTGATTTCAACCTACTTTCCCAGAACGGCAGATTACAGATTCCTGTTGCTACGTGTAAACTCTTGGGTGCAGGAACTCTGTAAACGTAGACACGATTCATTAATTATACCCTCGTAATAAACGTATGGTGTCTCTACGTCTAATAGTTCACACGTGGTAACAGGAGTTAATCGTTCTGTAAAATTCAGTTAGAATCGGAGAGGGACAGGTTGGGTTGTAAACATCAATTATTATGCAATTATGTCTCCAGAATTGGTAAATATCTGCACCTAATATTTTATACGTGACAATAAGAGTCTACGATCTATCATCCTGCAAAGTTAAGTTAAAATCGGAGAGGTACAGATCGAGTAATATCAATATTTGTATCCCTAGAATGATCAAGTATCTACGCTTAATATTTAACACGCGGCAACAATCACCTCTAATTTACCACCGTGCAAAAGTAGATTACAAACGGAGGACAGACGCTTCTCGATTGTATTGTCACTCCTCGAGTGACAGATTCACAGGGCAACAGGAAGGGCGAATCACTGCGAAGAATCAAGTTGATTTCGCGCGACTGGATTAAATTAGTACGAGCTGGTGGGCCGTTTCATTTATCACCTGACTATCCGTCCGCCATATTTAACACCGGTCTCTCTATTTTTCTCTTTCTCTCTCTCTTATACGCACACGTACACACACACGCACGGATCGAAGAAGAACAGAGTCAGAGGTAGTCGCACCCGTTGTACCTGGTCGTCGTGCTAGTTACACGAACGATGAACTTGAATGGGCTCGGCCTATTCTACCGGGAATAGTCGTCGCGTGATAACCGAATAATTAATTAGACGGCGAGGATTAATTTGCGCCGGGAAACGGGTTCGTTTGGATACGACGTAATACGACCGAAGCAGTCGGTTTCGCGGCACCGTATAACACTTAACAAGATTTATCGTCGACTTGATGACTTTATTACGAACGATTTACGAGCGTTAACGACGAAACGTCTTCCAACCTATACCCCTACCTCCACCCCGCCCCCACTCCTTCGATCCACCCACTTTCAGAGGGATGGGATTACCAACGGTGACGAACGAGTCTCAGCTCCCTTTGTTACCTGTTAATCGATCCATCCGACCGATGGATTCGCGATGAAAAATTTCGCGATGGGATTGGACGAGTTCCAGGCTCCGCTGTAATTGAACGAGTCCGGAAATTCGATTTGCCGCTTTATGCTGATGTGAACTATCATCGAGGCGGCCATTCCGTTGGAAGGCGGGATCGTCTTTCTCCTTTTCGGTGTCGGGAAGTGGAATTTTTGGAAAAGATGCAACTCGATGCGATATTCCAGCACGTGGAGGAATTTTTCAAGGGACGATACGTATTAGTATAATACGGAACGATGACTGGGGAGATTTTATCGCTTCGAAACAATGTTTCCTGTTCGATTGTCCCACGAAACAGTAACCCGAAAAAGTGTTACCGAGGGTCTAGGTTTCAGTAAAGAAAAAATGAGAAAGAATTGAACATGGCTGTCACATTTCGACATAGACTAATGTCTCGGTTATTGATCACTTTGTCGTTCGGATTCGTGAGCAGGAGACATCTCTGGTAATTTTACGGGTGTTTCAAGACTATATACCGTATAAAGATACATTTTAGGCACCCATGCCTCGAGTGTCGATAATCGAGTACTCGAGTATTCTCGAGGAGCAATTTCCACGACCACTTTTACAATTTACAATTGCCAACACCCATAATACTTCCTTCTCCGCGACACCAACCCTCTCCAATCACATTCTAATGATTTTCCATCGATGTGAAAATAAACCTCCCTCGTCTGAACACTCCGAGTACCTCCGTTGCTACCAAATACGATTTAATCCCCACCATACCTAACCAGCCGCTTCCGATACGGAGAAAATGATCCCTCGTGAAGGAAAGTATCGGGGAAAATGTGAAAATGGCAAGTGGCTCTCAATACTGGAGAGTCGAACGCACTTACATGCCACGGAATATTCCTGGAGTCGAATCTCAATTTCCAAGTATCCAGAAAGTTCTCTCTCTCTGTGTCTCTTTCGTAGCCTTTTTCTCTCTCGTCTTCCACATGGCGGAACTAGATGCCGCGGTGAAAATCCTAGCAACTTTTGGACGTGGAACTAAATATCGAAATGGTGTACTCGTATCTGAGAGACACACGAGACTAGAATATCGATCGAGTGTTTCAAAGGCTTCCAAAACGCAGAATCGAGTATCGAACCTTACTCCTAGCACCTGAACCGAACAATCCGTGTGCAAGGTCAGCGTAAGGGAGCATCGATGAATTTCAATTTCACGAGAAGGTGTTGGGCATGAAATCAATCACGACCATCCACGGTGAATGCAAACGTTCACGTAGCGAAGTTACCTCCCCTAAAATGAGACAGGGTCGCGTGACGCGATAATACGAAAGTTTGGGGCACCCCTTAGCTCCGTTTTGGGCAAAGGGGGCGACAGAACCGGTACCCTCGATTACCCTCCGCTCGGTCCTCGAGCCATTTGTGTCTCGTCTGTTCGCCTTTCCGAAGTTCTTCCATTGCTCGGTAATTTAATGGCTTATTTCACCCCGAACCGGCGCAATTAGCGGCAGGCAGTGCCAATTAGATCCTGACGAGAGGACCGCGTGACTTAACGAGCGATAATAGTTTCGACCGCGAGGATCAACCCTTGCGGTGGGGGATGCAAGAGCAGGGAGCAACTTGAGCGAACGTTTCGATCGATGGATCGATACTTGTCGATGATTCATCGATAACGTGTATACTAAAATGTCGATTCAATTGAACGAGAAGTTCACACGGATGAAAATACGAACGGACTAACGAAAGTGTAATTACGTGAATAATGAACGAAGTGTGAGTGATTTTAATCAGGTGGAACGTTGAAGATGTCTTTCATTCGCGCGAGTTAACAACGCTATTTTCTGCGTGTGTTTACGTTTGTATATTAAAGATTATATTAGTGGTACTGTGTTGAGAAACAGAGAAATATTGATTCAAAGTCTGAAGACAAAATGGAGAAGAAGAAAGGGAACGAGTGAAAGAAAGCATTCAGAAGCAGTGAAAATTTTGTTAATTTGTTAGTAGGCAGTGCGATATATGTGGTACAAAGTAGAAATGTCTTAAGACTAGAAGTAAATATAATACTACATTCTTTTCTTAATAATAATTCACGTCGATCTTCACACTTACTAATTACAATTGTGCACCAAAACTAACTGCAACCGATCACGAATATTTAATTCGAGGATACAATCATCGAACGCTATTTTCGTTTCACAAACAGGGTTCTCAACCTTCCAACGAACCACACGTCCCTTCTATTCATCACTCGTACCAAAAGTCTCCATACCCTCGGTCCCCTGTAACTCGACCCGACCATTACGCGAAAAAGAAATACATTCATACGTACAAATCGCTCCGAAAAAAAATAACACGTATTCGCAAACGTTGAAAAACCATATTTTTCTTGATCAATTTACAACAAAAAACAAACGAAGGAGCACAGAACCCCCGCGGAACGAGGTCGAGGATGTCGAAACGAGAAATAATAAATCCTCTAACGGTTGGGAGCACGGCTCGCGTTAAAAATAATAATAACAATACCGCGTACCGGTTTTTCGACCCCTATTCCATACAGCCGCGAACCGATTCGAAACCGCGGTGGCAGCGAAATGAAAAAGGAGAAACAAAGAAGAAACGTGGAAAAAGTCGATTCGAGCGGGTCTTCGATACTCGCTTCGGGGGCCAAGAGCGACGACGGAAACACAAGGACGGAAAAAGAACGCGGGACAAAATGTTATCGCGCCCTTGCGGAGAAGCACACGGACGCCCCAACCCCGTTCACCCACCCCCGGAGCGCAAACACGCGCGCGCGGTCCCGCGCGGGTCACAGACAGAGGGAGCGGTACATTTCCATTTTATCTCGAGCCTGGGGCTCTCGTAGCTGCCGCAGGGGCTTTTGTTTCTTGCCGGTGACAGTGGCTAAAACAGGACCGTGTCGCTTGGCCCGTGGTACCCTCCTCCGTGTCCCCCCTCCCCCCTCAAAAACCCCGAAACCCGTGGTCCCTCTGCCAAATCGGCGATCCCTCTCCGAACCGCGCCACTTACGCTTGTTTCGTTGGCTAACGACAGCAGTTGTTACCCCGCTGGTACTTTCGACCGACATTTAAGGCGGCAAGAAACCCCCCACCCTTCCCATTCCCAACCCCCCTGACACGGTGTCCCGAACACAGTGCCATACGTACGAAACGTCTGGCCAGCTTTTTCCCGCTTTATCTCTACGAAATGGCATCCACGTTTTGGCAGTTGCGCCCGGTTAAGGTCGTCCGGACAACCCCACCAGAAGAGGGCGGAAGGGAGATCGCTCGAGGAGTTTTTCTTCCCTCGTGGGACTTGTTCGTTCCCTGTCCTCGCGGAGAGGGACGATCTTCACTCGAAGACCACGGAAACTGGATATCCCTGGGTTTTGTCGGACGTAACATCGATGAGGCGATGTACATCTGTCTGTGTTTGTCGCGGTGTGAGGATTTTACGATTTCAAACTGTGCGTGCAACAACTTTTGACGTTACTTTTGATTATGATTTTCACGAAACACGGTACGTCCTTCTGGGCTGATTTGAATTCGAGGTTAAGAAGGATTCAATGGTTTGACGAAGAAAAGGGTAAATGCTTGGGTGAATTGATCGTTCAGAGTTTTTTTTTTATCTGCGTTTAGAATTTCTCAAACACATACAAATCTTATCGTTGGGAGTGTTTACTGTAACTTTGACTTTGTGTGTGGAAGTTGGGTACATTGAGTATAATCGTGCGAGTGTTGTGATCTAGGGAATTGGGTGCTTTTAATATTGGAGTGAATATTGAGTCTTGTGATTTCTAAGGTTGAGTGCATTTTTCTCTTCATTTGAGTACGAACGTACGATGTAAAATTTATTGGCGATTGATCTTGTAGGAAATTAACGAGGTAAGATTTGGTTCGATGATTGCAACGATCGACGAACAGAGAAAGTACAAGTATTTCGTTTAATCGATAATAGGATTTAATGTAGCGAGTAGTATCGTACAAGAGTTGTAATGCGAAGAATTGGGTGCTTTTAGTATTCGAGTGAATATTGTATTTTACGATTCGAATGTTGGATGAATTTTTTCTCCATTTAAAGTACTGGACCAGGTGTGAAATATTCTCGAAGGTCTCACGAGTTCCCTACCACTGTGCCTCGAGTACATTCTCTCGACGAGGGGTTGTGATTCTTCTTCGAGAAGGGGTGGAAGGTCACCCTCAGGAATTTTTCACACCTGCACTTTCAATCTTGTCTGACCCCTCCTTCCCAACGAACGAAACCGTCCAGCACTAGATTCGTTAAGTAGAAAATTTAATTAAATATTAGACACGCTTCGCTGTACTGTACGTTACGTTATATTGCTCGTTACATCGCGTCATTAATTGTGGGTAGGACAAAATTATCGATACTTGAAAACGAATCAGAAATAAAATCGAACGATAACGGAAGACCAGGTTTCCGTTAATTTTTCACCGTTGAAGAATCGAAATACGTTCACGGAAAGTTTCGCGAGCCCTTCGACGGATATTGCCGGATGAAATTTTAACATCGTAGCGCAAATCGTAAAACACGGAACTTCCGTAATTCGCAGGAGCTGTCGTTAAATTTTTACATCGCCGTTGTAATTAGAGTAATTTTTGCCGGTAACGGCGACCGTGAGCGGCCGGTTCGTTTAACGACGTCTAAATAATGTTTATTACGTTCCGCATCGTTAAAAGAGTATTCAAAAATGTACTCATTGTCGAAACTTTGAATACCCAAAACGATACGCGTGTCCATAAACGATTTACATCAGTGACGCACAATATCGATACAAAGAATTAACAATAATTAACTACGTATGAATGGAAAAAATTTCAAAGTTTCAAAATTCGCCTTTGTCCTTTACTGTCAACTTTCGATCGAAAACAATTCGAAGATATTTAATCCTCCCCGATTAAAATATTCGTTAATCTTCGTTCTGCGTTTCTAACCTTCCGAAAACACCGAAACTTGAAAGATATTCAATCGCTCGCTCTGAACAAAATATTCATTATTATTCTATCCGCGTTTCAAACGTTTCAAAATACTGCCAATCAAACTTGTTCCGCTTGCAACAGAATCGTCCGCGTGTCCAGTGTACCTGTTTCAAACTTCCAAGCTGTGTTTCGCTAATCACGAGTCAACTTTTTGTCCCATAGAAATTCGAACATAGCCGATACGTTATCCCTGTGTGGCAGTGTAGGTATTATTCGCCACACCGTTGGACTTAATTTCGCGCGATCGCTTTCCACGAGCACGACATCGGGATTTCGATGTTGCCCGACATCGTTCGTGCTTCGAGGTCTCACCACCGTTCACCGTGCGTTTCCACGGCTTTCCACGTTCTCTGTTTTCCCGGCCATTTCATCTCTAACCAAGCAGAATACGCGTTTTGGCAGGTGCAGCGGTTTCAGACCCGTTTCCGCGACCCTCTTCTTGTCGATCCACGCTCGCGAGAACGCTTCGAGGTGTCGTCTTTGCGAGATGAATCCCATCGGGGAATGATCGCGAGAGCTTCCGGTGGCTTTTTGCGGGAAACGAGTCGAGAGTCCCGAAATACGTTCCTCTATCTGTGCGAAATCACGTCGAAGATGGAACAATTATAATTCCCGCGTTTCTCGGTGATTCGTAAGTGAAATAACGTTCATCGGAGAGGATCGAATACTTGGAGAGTAATAAAGGAATTTAGGGTGTTAAAGGATATTTGTATATTACATTTTACACGTAAAATACATTCGAAGAGACATATGTATAGTTGGAAAGATAAGTCCTGGATGAAGGGGAGTAAAGTGTGTAAGGGGAATGTGGACAGTGGAACATTTCTTGATCAGACACGGCTGACTAGGACGCCTGATCGAATATTATTCTTTGTAAGTCTCGTAAACCACAACTAACTTTCTTTAGTGTTACATTTACTTAACGTAAATCATTTGTATACATTCTCTGACATGGAGCAATTTATATAATATCTAAAAAAAGAAATATAATTGCAAGTATCTTACTTTCCATAGATCTCGAAGTCTATATCCAACTTTCTCTAACATTATACTTCTATTGTACTAATCTCTATTATACTAATTTACTAAAAAAAATAGTATCCCGTTCTATTCTAAACCGTTCGAAGACCACGTACGATTCACCAGTATCGATGAATTCCTCTCTCGGAAAACCGAGTTCCGCATTTTTCGAAATTGTCAGGATTGGTCTCGGTAAAATTGTCGCGAAGGGCCGGGATCTAATACGCAAACGTGTTTCCAATAGCGAAACGCGATAAATTACCTAGCATCGGGGAGCTACGGCACCGAACTCCGAGGATCGATGAAGCCGCGGTCACCCTCGTCAACTCGACACCATAAAATTACGTATTCCACGCGAGGATCTCCCCATCGTGTCGCATTCTTCGTTCCTCCCTTTCCTCGTCGTGGCGATGATAAAGGGGTTGTTTCGTTGCGGGCGAACAGCCATCTTGTTCGCGTTATCCGACAATTTCGGTTCGAGTTCCTTCGGCTCGAACGATTTCACGGCAGCCATCGATCTCGTTAGCACGTCACCGATTGTGTCGGTCGTGGCACAAAAGTCCTTTCATAAATGTTTCATTATCCGGCACTCGAGCGAACGCGAGCGAAAGAGCAAGCGAGAGAATCGTGGCTCGATAATCTCGACGCTATCCATCATCGCTGAACTCGCGCCCGGCCCGACAATGGCTTATAGTTCGGCCCTCATTAATTATTTTTGCCCGGCCGGTTCCCTCTGTTTCGCGGGCGAGTCCGCGGCGCGCGTTACCGGGCGTTTAACACGCGCGAAAAGGGGAACACGCGTCGTTGTCCACGCCCTCGTCGTCTACGTTCGACGTTTTAATTGGTTTTCCGAGGCAGAGGCCCCGTTGGAAAGAACGTCGATTGCGAATCGATCACGCCACTTGCTACGAGCATCGTCGATCCGCCCGCACAATGCGCCGATATCGGCTGAATATAATGAAACCGATGCCTTTGTCTACTCCCGAATAGCGATCAATCCGATACCTTTGACGCTCGAGTCTTTCATTAGGGTGTCGCGAAGCGTCCCGGTGTTCGCGTTTTTATGTGTCATCGAGGTTTCAATTTCTGGTCGAGAGGAACCCTCTCTCGCGATACACGATCCGATGACCCCGAGTGCCGGTAATATTCTTTCGCCGAGAGAAATTCCAAGTGATTCCCGAAGTGAGAATATTTTCTCTTTTATTCATTTTATTCGCGATACGCGAATCGATCGGTAACTACAAGTGCCGGTTGTATTCTCGCGGAGAGTATCGTTCGATAGTATTCTCGTTGAGAAAATGTCACTCGATGGTATTTTCTCGGAGAGAATATCGTTCGATAGTATTCTCATAGAGAGAATGTCACTTGATAGTATTCTCATAGAGAGAATGTCACTTGATAGTATTCTCATAGAGAGAATGTCACTTGATAGTATTCTCATAGAGAGAATGTCACTTGATAGTATTCTCATAGAGAGAATGTCACTTGATAGTATTCGCATTGAGAGAATGCCACTTGATAGTATTCTCTTAGAGAGAATATCATTCGATAGTATTCTCTTGGAGAATACTCCCCGAATAAGTACATCTTTTTCTATTTATTCTACTCGTCTCTCGAATGAGCTAATTTTTCTTGTTTTTCATTTTATTCTATTCACCACCATCGTACAAATCAAACGAAGAACGTAACAAATTTTCCATTGCATCGGTGTTAACACACCGATACGTGTTCGTCGTCGCTTTGAAGTTACAGTCGAGCTGGGTCGAGTTTCCCATCTCGCTCGTTCTGAATGTTATCCCACTCACTGGCCTCTTCGAGTTCGAGTTGGACTAAGCGCCTCGGTTAAAGAGGTCCTGGGTTAAAGATATCCCATGATCCCGATTCTCGAACTTTAACCCTCGCGTGTGCACTTATTCTCGAACGTTGCCCACAAAATTGAAAAAAGGAAAGATTTACTCGTGACAATCGGTAGACATTAGATACTCGAAATAAATTTAAATTGACAAAGACGTATCGTACAAATGTAACAATAGATGACAGACGCATCGTTGGTATCTAATAACGTTTACGTAAACCAAAGAAAAATACGTTGCAGTTGTGCAACCAAGTGCACTCGAAACTTAAACGAAGCGTCACCGTATCGTGATAACGGACGACGTGAACGAGCGTTTGTCTCCGAAGAGTCGATTTTGTAGCTCGAAAGTGTCGTTTCGAACCTCGAACACTGCGAAACACCAAGAAAACGTCCTTTACGAGACGCTGGACCATTAACTTCTTCGAAAGTTTCGCCTCGAAACATTTCCCGCCAATGTTTGCATTAGATGTGACATATTGGATCAGAGGCGGTGCGCAGAGGCCTAGGACACACCGAGATTGCGAAAACTGGAAATTGCATCACTCGAAAAGAGTTTGTTCCAGCGGAGTCTGAGTGTTTTCAACACGGTATTCTTGAAATTTACATTTTGATGTCCTCGTGTTCGCAAGTTGGCGGCCTGTTCCGGGAAATAGATTTGGAAAAACACCACTCGGGTAACGTCAATTTTCCAACAGCCGTCGCGCAACGGTGGTAACCGAATTATTTTAATGGCATTCATCGACGCGAGAATACTCGGCGTTTAATTTCGCCGCGTGCTCGTGAGAGATGCAAATTCGTTTCTCCTTTATTTCCTTTTTTCGCTTTTTTCATTCGCGAGAGAGAGAGAGAGAGAGAAAGAAAGAAAGAGAGAAGGTGCAGAAGAAATTCTTTTTCGCGTTCACCGTTTCTGTCTCGAGTTTCGCGAAATGTTCACTTAACGAGGGAGTTTACCGGACACGCGTCATTTATCTCGGTTTCTGCGGAAGTTTCTCGGCGATAAAGCATTCGATCGATCCCGGGGGGCAAACAAATGTAGCTTGATTCGCTTTTTCGTCCCGACAGCGGAAAGTTTCTATCGCCTTTCCCGTATCTTCCGTCCCGATACCGAAACGGTATTTTTAAGTTTCAGACGGAATCGTACGGATAAATCCGAGCGACGATAAAAGTCGATCGCTGATTGAAGGAAGCATATTCTCCGGATGGTACCCACCCCCTGTCACCCCCCTCCTTTCCAACCGCCATAGATTTCAAGCTGCCGTCAAATCCAAAGCCGATACGAGCGACGATGCTTTCCTCCATCGTTCAAACACAATTTAATCGGCGTTGCTCGAACGGTTTGCGATTAAATAAACATTTTCAACGTTCGTTATCTATCAGCGTGTTGTCGATAATTCCTCTAAAAACGTGTCCCCGATATCGGTGTAACGTTCGAATATTTACATTGCGCGTATTACCCCCTCCGGGCTACACAAGATATTAATTATGATTCGTTACTAATGGACCGGAGTTACCGGTACTGCGATTAATTACGCGTTCGATGTACCAGTCTTTCGGCTATTAGAACGCAACAAGCGCTCAGTTTAAAGGTATACACTGATTTAATTATAGACAGTCCGGTAGCGGTTCAACAGAAGGGACATTTCGAAACTAACTCGAACTTGGTCTACACCTCGCTCGAGTTTACGAGTCTGGGTTTAATTCGAACGTACGATGCGTTACGATTGAACAATTCGATTGTTTCAAAGCCCGAGTTAAGACTATGTGTCTCCGGATAGCGACATCTCGACAAAAAATATTCTTTTTCATTTCTAATCTAAGAGTTGTACAATTGACCACGATACCAAAAACGGTTTCTCCCTTGAACATGTGGCGGCACTACCCACGCTTGCCACCAGAGGGAAACTCACCACCAACCGTTTCCCGCAAGTTCCCGTACCTGCTCCGATCGCTATATATACGACCTCTTACCGATCTTCCAATGTCCCGGCGTATAAGGTAGGGCCTGCTAGGATGCCTTACTGACGAGTCCACTAGCAGGCCCGGGATGAAACGCTTATCCCCACTCCTTTTCCTATTTCCGTTCTCTCCTACCTTAAACATCTTCAAACCGCCGCCAAAAACACGTTAATGGAAACGACGAGTAAGTCCTTCTTGAGGTTTCAAGTGTTTCGTTAAAGCGTTTGGAAACGGTTCTGTAATTTCGTGAATCGAGAAAGAAACTAGTTTCCACACTCCCGTAACTAAATTTACTTACCGGATGAGTGAACGTAAGGTTCGAGTCGGAGCGCGCACGGAAATAGTGTTCCCAGGTCGCACCGATGAACGTTCGTGCGAAGTTTCATCGAAATCGGGGTCCGACACATCCCAGTGTTCCCTTGTCGGATCAAGGGTCGCAATAATTTAGCCAAAGAGCCGCGGGTTGCCGACCCCTGTTCCAGAGACACGCGAGTTTCCCTCGGAAGGGGCGTTGGTGCACACTCTCCGTGAAACGGAGTTCACAGACCTGAGGAGGACAAAAGAAGAACACCTGGCAGCAGGCAGACACAGCCGTAGCCCCACTGAACGAGCAGCAAGTTTACGGATTACAAATAATGGAGGTTGAGAGCTCTCCACTCGACAGTTCGCGCTGTCTTTATTTCCAGCGCGCCCAACCCTCTCCACCTTCTACCCTTCACACTTTTTCTCATCCCTGTCGGTTGAATCGGTGAGCGTTCTCTCTCGTCGGTGATCGCATCGATCAACGTTCGAGATAAATAATCTCGATCGAGAGTTACGCAATGTACAACCACACCCTCCGACTCGTATCAACTCGTTCGAACGGTCACGTGACTGACACCAGTCGTATCTTCGCGACTGTTGCGAGAACGACGAGTAATTCATTCGATATCGTTGCGTACGTTCAATTGGATTCACTAGGGGTTGAGGGTTGGTGTACTGGGGGTGAAAAATTATCGAAATTTCTTGAGAAACGTGTACCAAAGAATTGGAAGAGAACGTATTGAACGGTGCATTCTCTTCAGCTTGCTCCAGTACTGTGCCTAATTGAGAAACTGACCTTTGGAAGTGATCACGGATAGTACTGGGTTTCGATCGAAAGGCTAACAATTTCTCTACGTGCACTACATTTTTTCAAGAACACCGCACTAGATTTTCCAATGTATGGTAGTTGGTACGATACAGTACCAATGTCAGAATTACGAAAAAATTTCTCCTCTTTCCCCTCACACACGGTATTATATTTCCCTTAATTCTGGTGACATATTTCCAGATCCTCGTATTACGTATAGGTAGTATACAGGAAGATCACTTGTACAAGTAGTCGTGGATCGTTCCAGGTCAGACAGTCACGTGTCTGACTCGACACGGTCCTCATTCCCCTTACGAATTGTACCACGTACTCGCCATGCATAAATATCAAAGTATCCTTGAGTTTCTTAAACAACACCGTATACTACCCTTCACTGCTGCATCACAGTAAAAAACAGACTATTTCGGTGACCAATAAGATAACCTTGAGTCGACCTTACAAAATATACAGTATCGTTAAAAAAACTGAAACTCAATATCTTCAAAAATACAAACGATACAAAATTAAACAATACATAATATATATTCCATACGCAATACTTTTTCATCGAATCGGTAACTTATTAACTCACGCGAGGAAACCTCCGATACGAAACTAACCGCGTAAATAACAAAGAACCCTTCCTGCCAATCTCGACGAAAGTTGTCCCATTCTAACGAACCCTTTCTCGACGCGAACAAACCTCATCGATTCGCCGAAATATCGTCGAAAACAAGTCGTCGCGTACGAAGAGGGACGGTTGATTCGCGCGAGGAAGCGTAGGCCGGTGAATAAAGCGCGCCGCGATTACCAAAATTAAGTCCCATTGTTCACCGATCGAGTAGCAATCCACCGGCTCCGTTCCGCGTACATGTACGCGTGTGTGCGCTGAGAAAACAGCGCCCGCAACGATCCGATTTCGGCGAATAGATTTCAGCCATCGATCGAGAACGTTCTCGGTTGGGTTAGGCGTGGGGTAAAGTAAACGCGAAGAACACTCACGGGCCAGCGTGCGAACCGACTATTACCGCGAATGAAAGTTCGAGCAAGAGGAACGGGGAACCGTGGCGCTGGAGAGGAGGGAATCAATAGGACGGAAGGAATGAAAGAAAATGGAAAGGTTATAAAATCAGAACGACGGTGGTGGAGAGGTGGTGGGGGGTGGTGTACGATCGAGGGGGGATAGTAGGTTTCCGCAACGCGGTTTCAAGACCGATAGAAAGGGAGCACTTAACCCCCCGTTATCTGTAAACCATAAACTTCACACTTGGTGGGCCGTGACTGTTCTACGTTTCCTTTGTACACGTTTCTCTTCCGCGCGTTGCACACGCGGGAACGAGAATCCGATTTGTCGTTGCCACGCCATCGAAATCCTGTTTATCGTGAACCGCGGTCGAGCGAAACTTTACCCGCGAAGGGGAACCTCTCGTTGAATTTTTCCAGTAGCTTCGTATCCCCACCACCACCACCGCTACCACATTGGGGGAAAAAGTTTTATCGGAGGATTACCAAATCTGACAAGAAATAACGCACAACCGACGCAAACGCCCGGAACCAAACGTGTTATTGCTAATATTTTCGAAACACGGATTCATCGAACCGTTTCAGAGGGCGTCTTTCTCGAAATTCTAAACGGTGAGGGTTCTCTTTGTTCTGTGGAAATATACCGAGTGACCTGTTTTAAAGTGTATGCAAATACCTTCCATTCTGATGCTCGAAATGTTTTTCGAATTAAGTTTTACTACTTCGAGGGGGAAGTAATTTAATCAGTTTCGAAGGTCACCGATGGTTTCTCGTGTGAAATTGTATACTTTTTAGCTTATTAATCGATACATGGTGAAAAATTGTTAGTGTATTTTCAATTTCGATAACGGTAGTACCGGTGCACGTGAGTACAGTGTTGAGTAGACGTATCTTGTATCAGCGGTTATCAAATGTGTGTTTTTTATTGTACGTGTGGGTGTTTGGTATTTTTTTTTATACAGAGTGACGAGCTGTATCGATCAGTGAACTCTGTAATATATAATTCCGTTTAACGAGGTTAGGTGATCTCCGTATGTATGTATGAATAAACTGATCACGTTAAATGATTTCCTTCTCGAAATGGAACAGGTTTGTAGCACTTTCAGGTAACGAACAATATAAGGGACTATTACATCGCAGATTAAAACACGTCACCTGTGTATATTTTTCAGCTTTAAACACTTTCAGAAGTACACTCGTACAGAGAATTTACAAACAGCGGCATAACGCCAGTGTATCATCCTTCCCGCGTTAAAATGCGTTATCTACAGCGAAAGATACTGTTTTTCAAATGTAATTTTTAACGCGCCTTCAGAGGGAAATTTCCTTGTCGGAAACGCAACGAGAAATATTTTACCATTTCCGTTTCGTCTGCCAGCGTAACACATTCTGTAGAGCGATATTACCCTATTTTGTATGCAGCTTTCCCGTCGAAATCCTTTCAAAGGGAGTTTTCTCGTCAAAAATGACGTAATGAGCGAAATATCTTCCTCGTGCTCTTTTTTTTGGGAAGGGGATATGCCCGTGAAACGTAGCAACGTGCAGATTTCGTCTACATGTATTAACGTAAACGATCACGGATTAACGTTTCAAAAATTAAATTTACTTTTTGTTTCCGTTTAATCGTCAGGGTGAGTGAAACTTATCCGGTCGAAGAGGAATATTATTTCAGCGAAATGTTTCACAAGGTAGCGGTGAGAATCTTTTGAAAACCAATGACGTCTGAGGGTGTACTATCCGTTACCACTTAAGAGGCATTCGCGAACCCCGAAGGTTTAAAACACCCCCCCGGTTCGATTATAAAGAAACCCCGTCTTATTTCTCCGCCCTTTAACAGCGCACAAATCAGCCACTCGAAATACAAAACACGTTTCTTCGAACTCTCCAGTGGTTCAAAGCGAACGATAGAAAACCAATAAATCGGGCGAACGGGAGGCTTCGAGACTCGACAAACAACGGATTAAATAAACTACCCTCCCGTTTGACTAACTTTTAACTTCCACTCTTTCGAAGAACTTCTTACATCGATTGCTTTATTTAATACTTATCCGCGACTTAAAAAAAAGGAAAGAAACACCCATAAATAACGGCTAGTTTTCAAAAATTAGGAATCACGCGAACACGGAATTTCAAATTAAAAGTTTATCGAGGGATAGGTATCTTCGATGCAAAAGAGGTAAAGAACAGCCATGAACGATGGATGGTTTTCGAAAATCGAGGAATCACGCGGACACGTTGACACGGAATTTAACTTTTCGAGGCTCGGATATCTTCGATGGGGATACATTCGAAGAGAAACAGTCAATGTATCGAAGTTAAACCTTTCGAAAACTATTGTATATCGTCAGCTGCTATTTTTAGGTTCCCGGTCCGCATAGAAAGGAATCTACGACGCAATAAAGAAGAATACGACTGGCCAATATCAGCGACAGTGCGTCGTTGTCCCGTAATCCCGCAATCTTTTTCCGACTCGATCGCCACCCCTCTCTTTGCCCTGTCGCGCCCTCGTACCATCCTTGATAGTCCCTTCGATCTACCGATAAGTCGACGAAACGGCAGAATAAACAAGGTCTTCGTTGCCCCCACCCTGTGATACCACGTATATACGAATTATATTCTGTCGTCTTTCCGAGGGGATGGTTCTCGGGGATGTTACGTGTTTCTGTGCGTCAAGTTCTTTGGTAATACTCGAGAAGATCGAGGGTTACTAATGGCAAATAACTGGCCCTTCGAAGATAGAATCGAGACTATAATTGGAAATAGTATTGGATTTTATATTGAAATATATTCTCCGATACCGTCTTCTACCCTATGTCCGAAAACTGGGTAAAATTTTCAGTCTTGCTGCACTTTCAGATTATTCTTCGATATCGAATAATTAATCTCATCGAGCAACGAATCTCACGCACATACAATGGATCTCCATTGAGAACAAATTATAAATAGTTTAGCTCAGTTTCAGACGAAAACCTTGTATCGACATCCAATACGATTGACTCCAATAGTGTCTCGTTCGATGTTGATTCCGACCGAGACAAAAACGAAGGGAATTGAGAACCCCTGCAACGAGCACTGCGAGTGATTCCAAATAATGAAAACCCATACCTCGAACGTATTTTCGATATTTCCATTGGTACAGAATTTCATTTTACTTTCGTTCGATTTTATGCGCGCTCTGCATCGAATCTCATCTGCGTGAAAGCAATTAACGTTGGTTATTTAAAATGTATTCGGCGATGTATTCGAGTTTCCCGCAGCCCCTGAAAAATTTGTGGCCCTTCCGAATAACCTGTTCGATTAATTGTTCCGCCGATTGAACGCGACCGCCGCCCACCCTGCCCGCTTCTTTCGCTTGTAAACGCCGGTAGGTGGCCGAATTCGAACGAAATCCCCGGCAGTAGCTGGGCTTGGTCGATAAATCATAGGACAGGATTAATCAAATCAGTCGAGGGAACGTTGAACCGAACACCGGGACCGGTTCATCGCATTCCCGCTCGCAGAACATTATTACGCGTCGCTGAAATAAAGTTGGACGGTGTAACGCCGGTGGCGCGAAGCTTCATAATGCTGCAACTTGTTATATTGGCCGCTACAGTTCAATCGAAACCGTTCGATCGTGCGTGGCCACTTCCCCCACTCCGGATAGCTCGGCGCCACGCCTTTCCCGAGAGAAGGGGAGAGTGGGCGGGGCCAAGACGCGAGGCGATACGTGGCGTATGGTGGGGGAGATTGACCTCGAACGACCCACTGATGTTGCTGCGCTTCAATTTTTACAAATTGCCCTTAGAATAACGTTTCTTAACCCTTGTGCCTTAGGTAAGTAGAATTATTTTATATTTTAATCGGTAATTAATCAGTAAATAACTTTCTTTAACTATACTCGGCTATGTTATATCTGATACATTTATTTCGTGATAAGTAGAAATATACACGAAAGTGAATATTTCACAAGGCCATTCGAGAAACACTGTTTTAAAGTGTACAGGAGGATTCTAGAAATTGTGGTAAAAAACGAAATCTTTACATTCGAGGAACAAGTGCTGATTATATTTTTGCGAGTCTCGTACTATAAAAAGAAATCTATGCGATTCCATCGACGATCGAATAGTCTTGCTGGTAGAATACGTGCATGGAATAACGAGGCAGAGAGAATGGCATAAAGAGTTACTCGACTCCACGAACGAGATCAACCCTTTGAAACACGTGACACCCGTTAATCGCGAAGCCATCGTCGACGTTGTATTCAAGATGACGCGAGTGTGTCGCGAGAGGGTGCAGCTTCTCGTTGGAATGAAATTTCACGCGCATTTATGTTCCGACTCCCGACGAAAGTTACAGCTACGTTACTTCGAGCCAATAAGTCGAGACTTCGTCGAACGATCGCGAGCCGTGCACCGATGTTGCGAACAAAACCGAACGATGCACAGCGAAGCAGATGATATATTTGCAGCCTCGTGACGCCCGGTAATTGCGCGCGCGAAATTGACGTGCGAGCGTGTAGGTTTTACTACCCCCTGTAAAAATGGGATCGTATGTCCGAGCGATCGTTTTGATTGTTGGCCGTTTTCACAAAGAACGAAGAGCCCTGTAACGTGTTCCGTTATGACGCGCAGCTTCCACGCTGTCCAGAGATTCCAGCGATAAAGTAAACCGGGCAAAAAACCATAAAATTTTAGAAGCTGCTAACGATTCCTTCCGCGAGGCTCTTTGAACGACCGTGGGATTAATTGCGAAAAGCAACGTCGGGTAATATTGCGCTAATCGTTCGTAAATACTTATCGGATCAAGATCCACTCCCCCTTTGGAAATCTCGAGTTTGTATGAAAATTTAGGAGCTTTGTTCGTTTCGTTGCTGATTCTTTATCGAAAATATAAAGATTAGGTTGCGACCCTTTACAGAACCTCGTGAGATGACCCAGTAGATATTCTTTTCCCTTCGCGTATCATTTTACGAGGAAAGATACGAAAGTCGTTGTAAAAAATGAATAGTATATGAATAAAAAAGTGCACGAAAGTTCAAATGTATAAAAGATACGGTAGCTCGTATCTATGTAAATTGTACTCGAAGTTAAAGCGATGATTGAGTGATAGATTTAATACAAATTAAAAGAAAGGCGACGTAAAGTAGAAAAAATGTTAGTTTCTAACATTCTGGTGGAAAGTTACTGTGGCACAATAATATAATCAATTTCTCGATGATTCTATGTATGTCCATATACGAACTATTTGTCGCGAATAATCGACCGTCTCAGAATTGACTTCTACTCTGAAAAATATTCTCCACCAAATGACTTTTCGTCGAACTTCGAGAATACAAAAAATGTTCGATGAATAACTTCCTCGCGCACAATCGACCTTAAATGTCCGCCAATAATTTTACACGTTCGGTGAAAGGCGATGAAAAAAAGTTTTTTTTTTTTTTTTAAATATGAGAGTCCATCAAAACGTAAAAAGTATTAACCGGTAGCACCGTTCCCGCCAACATCGTTTCACCGCACGCTGACGGCAAAAACGACGATTGATTTGCGTGAAACCATCATCGGTTGCCTGGAGTACGCACGAAACTTCGGCCCTCGTATCCGACAAAAAATCTACGCAGTCGCTAGAATCGACGTCGCGCGATTATTATCGACGAACCGATGAATATCACCAGCTCCGTCGAAATAAGAGAGAGAGAGAGAGAGAAAAATAAAAGAAAAAAAAGGAAAAGCGCAGAACAAGTGAAAAATAAAACGGAAAGACAGACACTGCGAAATAAGGGGAGTTGAATTCGAAACGAAAAGCGACACGCGCGCCAGCAACCCGCTTTCGACACGGGCGCAGTGTCTACGGTGCATCGTTAATCGGTGAGAATTATTCGTAATTAGCTCGGGGCTTCGTTAAAGCATCGCTTGTTCCGGTAAACGATTTAACGGATTCGACGACGAGCAATTATATTTTACAATTTTCCCGGAGAGCCGGATAATGGAATTCTATTGTATTTTCGAGCGATCGTCGCGTGTTCCTGTTGAAAAGC
This sequence comes from Ptiloglossa arizonensis, assembly GCF_051014685.1. Classification (NCBI taxonomy): domain Eukaryota; kingdom Metazoa; phylum Arthropoda; class Insecta; order Hymenoptera; family Colletidae; genus Ptiloglossa; species Ptiloglossa arizonensis. The sequence continues at coordinate 18,770,886 of NC_135054.1, forward strand.
GAACGAAAAAGACGCACCCGCCGATGGAATTGTTTCCCTTACCGTGTCAGAGCTGGGAATTAACCGTGACGTGTTAACGTTTAATCGCCGTTCGACCATCGGTCGATACATGATGTAAAAGTGCACCTGGCGTCGAAAGATAAATTACCTTTTTTACGTACAATCGGATGGGGATGAAAGCTGTTTGTTTGTTTTATTGTTTTTTCTTTTTTTTTCAACTAAAGTCGTTTCGAGAACTGCTTAATTTCGTTCGTTACAGGGTGGCTGCATTATCGATGCATTTCTCGACGATCTGGATTTAATGGGTATTGTTTTGTAGTAATTTTATATTTAAATTGTCGAGGAACGTATGTATACGTGTAATGAGTACTTCAGTTGTGTATGTTTCTGAAATTATTATAGCAGGAAATTGTTCGTATGTTTTCGAAATCACTTTTAACCTTCTGAAAATAAGGGAAACGTAATGCTTCTAGCAAAGTGTTAACAGTTGTACTAATATAATTTGGTGCATTTCCATATCATTCTCTCGAATGAAAAAAGCTCATCTCGTTCGGTGAAAAATGGTTCTTTCGGAATTTTTTTAAAGAAACATATTAAATATATGTCTTTGAAGTTTTCGTTGTGTACAAGTACAAAGTCCGAGGACGGTTTGCAGAAACTTTTGATGAAAAATATTAAAAAATGGCCGCGGAACGTTCATCGTCGCGAGAGTTTGTAATCCTTTACCGTGACAATTGCATCGTGTACAAGAGTTGTCCAAAACAGAGGAAAAGAAAGTTCACTTGAAATACGATAAATTATACAATCATCGTACTTGAGAAATATTGATTCTTTAACAAAATAGCCGACATTTGAACCCAAGAATTATAAATAAATACCACCGATGCGATCGAACGCGTCGAAGCAACGTTGAAAACTCGTCTGGAATATTTTTATCCATTGCGTTACCATCCGCAAGTGTCAATTTTAATTATAGTCGAAACCGTGGATCACGCGCGAAAAGAAAACACGGAAGGCAACATCGACGTTTCACAATATCATGGTGACCCATTCGTGCCGAACAGGGCGCCCCCGTTAACGTGCGCCGATCGATCATTTATGACCGACTTAATGGCCGTGCTGTGGCACAGCGTTAAACAAAATAGCGCGCGATCCTCTCACCGACGCTAAAATATAAAACGCGAGCACTTTAGCGGGCGTTCGACCGATCAAACAGGCAATTTGACGGGAAATTTTCTTCGCGAGGCTGGTTTTAACGCCAGGTGCCCCTCTCCTCTCGCCGCCCATTGATTCGCGCAATTAAATCCCCTCTACAGGTCGTTGCGACCTGGTCGACATATTTGCAGGGAAAACGTGTACAGAGATAGACACTACGAGACCGGAATATACAGAGGTGACAGTATATTTCGAACGAATCAAACAAAGAGGATTAATAATAAATATTCTAACGTTATTTATCGCACTCTGCGCTACAATTATCCCACGATCGCTTTTCGATTGTCTTCTCTCTCTATCTCTCTCTCTTTCTCTCTGCATTCGTATTAAATCCTACATGTACACACAAATACTCTCATCGTTCTTTGAAAAAGGCCACATTCCTTGGAAATAAATATGGGTTCTTCTAGAGACGTAACCATGCGAGAAACTGCGTCTAGATTCTATTATTTTATTACACTTTTCGTAATTTCCACGGAACATTCCACTACTGGCTTCACTCACTCGACTCACTTCTTCGCTGCACTCTACTCGTTCTACTAACCCTACTCACTCCACGCCACTCACCTTATTCGCTCTATTCACTCTACTCAGACTACCAACTCTACCCACTCCACACCACTCACCTTATTCGCTCTATTCACTCTACTCAGACTACTCATTCTACTCACTCCGCACCACTCACCTTATTCGTTCCATTCACTTTACTCAGACTACTAACTCTACTCGCTCTGCTCGCTAACCTCGCTCTACTCTCACATAATACAACATATACGATACAAGCCTCTCTGGGCCCGAAAAAAAGGCATGGAACAACAAGTATTAAATACACACTAGGTGTTTCCCTTCGCATTCGATTTCTCGTCGTTCAGAATAATTTAAACGCACACAGGAGCGGGCAATTCGTTAATCGTTCAATTCAGGAGGACAAGAACGGATCAAACGGTCGACATCGTTGCAAAGTCCCTCGATAGAGCTCGTCGTCGCAAATAACGTCCAGAGATGTGCCATCGATTACGACTTACAAACCTAACCCTACCCCCGTCGATCGGCCGCTTATCTTTCGCAATTTTCCTCGATGAATAGATCGAAAGAGGGGGATGGGGCCGGACCCCTGGAAATAGATGTTTGCACGGTGCTTCTGCCAATTAACGGGAAATTCGATTCGACCTTTTGACGCGACCCCGTGGAACGCGGGCTGGCTCGATTTACAGTCGATCGGCTCTCCCACGGTATACAAAAGTATCGAAGCGGGCGATTCGATACGGTCGCCAGAGTTCCGTGCCACTTCGCGGAACGATTTATGTTACTTTTCTCAACTAGTTATTGGGGCTTTCGTTGAAAATAGGACCGGTGGCCGGCCCCGGGAACCCGATTAACTCCCTTTAAATGGGTTGCTCGATGGACTGATTATTTCGCGAAATTGCACCGGGACGCTTTTTTTCACCCCACTCATCGGCGCCTCATTATCCGATGTTCCCCCGTTGGAAGTTACGTAAGAACGATCGGTCGCGTTTTGGCGTCGATCGCGGAATCTCGCGGCTACTCGAACTTCGAGGCCACTTGGAAAGTTCAACGTTCGGCCGAACGCGAATTTATCGTTGCATCTTCCGTTCTCGAGATTCGTTCGTTAATTTACACGACTAATACGAACCCGAACTGACGACGGTGGAAAAAGTATGGTTTATTTAAGAACAGGTTCGGTGTGTTTCTTTTTGCGGCTTTGTGGGCGAAACGAACAAGGTGGATCGAGAGAGGGAGACGAAATAAGTAGAGTACGCATAAGTGAATAGAAATTGTGAATATTGTTTGTGAACGAAAATAGAATTTATTCGAAATGTGATACGTTGGGTAGGTTTTTAAAAGTATGTGACACGAAAATCGTTTTTGGTAACTGTATATATACGTAGTACATTCGGTATGGAGTATGTGTCTTGTCACATCTGTATACGCATTGAAAGAAAGAAACGAAGTAACAAGTAAAAATATTATCCACGGAAGACATCTTTGTGACCTGGCTGCAGACATCGAAAACGTCTCTATTAATACAGAAGATCGATATTTAACGCTTAAAGCAATACGTGCAACGACATGACCTGACATCATCATATCGCACTTGTCTCGTGTTATCGATTGCTTCCCGCAGCAACTGTCGGCTGCCTCTCATTGGACCTCTTCTACCTCGGCTGGTTGAAAAATATCTCAGCAAAGTAACGACCGTCTTCGTTCTCTTTAAAACGTCATCGAGCTTCCAGGCAGAGATTTTTAATTATTACAACCTGAATGCGATGATCTAACGAGGTCGTGGCAGTCATTCCATGTTGGAGCCTTCTCGAAGAAAAATACTTTTGTCCGGAGGTACGGAATTCTTCCAACGAAGAAAGGAGAACGTACGATGTTTATTCCAATTTCGGTGAGATTTTCCACGTCCGAATAATAATAACGGTAATGTCTTCGGTAGAGCGTACAAAGAGTATCTTAGCCGATATTAATCCAAATTTAGAACAGTATAGAAATTCGAAGACGAAAATGAATAATTTAATTTATAACAAACCTGTGATCTTCGAGCGAGGTCTCTTTCGTTACAAACGGGTTACGTACCTAAGAAGAAAAGATACACAATCGAGATCAAACTCGTTTAAATAATTACACGATTGAATTAATTTCTTCCTCATAGTAGCATCGAGAAACGGAAGACAAGAAAAATGAGTACAGTTATAACAACAAGAAAAGACAAAGGAGAGAAAAGATTGTGGAAATAAGAAAAAAGAAGATTTCAGAATTTTACGAAACGAATTGTCATTTTTTTACGCTATCGCGTATAAATAACTTTGAAAAGTGTTACGTAAAATGAAGTATCGGTGTCTCTTGGACGTCCGAAGACTCTCTCACTGTTTTCACTTTTCTCGTGACGCGGAACGAAGTCGTATTCTTCAACGAATCGATATTCACCTCGTTAGTAAGCGTGTCTGACCATGACGACTTATTCCACTGCGACGAGCGAACACCGCTAAAATCCAAACGAAACCTTCGCCTCGATTTCACACCTCCTGGGCCTACAAAATGGATCGCACCGAACATTATTAACTCTCGAACAGCCCCACGCAATGACCGAACACCCTCTTCAAGTTGTTTCCCCTTAAATTAACACAAAACCTCGGTGCTGAAATTCTCTCGTCAACAGCGAACCGTTCCAAATTCGATAACGCCGCAAACTCAAGTGAACGTTGCCTGGCCAGTTATCGGTCACACACCTACATTACGATCCAACCAGTGTAATGAACACCGGTTCGCGTAAAAAGCCCTCTGTTCGGTAACGAACGACGAGCTGGCTCGTGAAACCGAATACAATGTCGCGGTCCGCGTGGCTAATTTCGAACGTGACGAAAAATCGTTGGGATCGATTAACGACTCCGATGGATTATGATTCGCGTTCGGAGTTTCGACATGCACCGTATAGAACACGACAGAAACAATATTGGCGAAATATGGACAGCGCTTCAGCGATAAATCCATTTAATGATTTTCTACGAACGGGTGTGATATTTCTGCTTCTTGAAAAATTACACGATAGCTTACTCGTAATTTCTACTTTTTATTTCTACCCTTCTATCGTTTCTTCCTTATCGTTGGTGTCTAAATTAGAATTTGATATGTCTGTATCTTTTTGCAATGCTCGTCGTATCATTTGTTCATTCTGTTCTAACAATACGTTAAATGTTCCATAAAGATGTTCGTTAGTTCCGTTTCGAAAATTGTCAGACAAGGTTCTTCAGTTCGGAGAAGCAGCAAAATAGAAATAGAAATTATTCTGTAATCTCGAACAGAAAAATTTCGGTGAAAAAAGAATTATTAACGAGGATCGTGTAATCTCGTGGTACACAGCGTTGATAAATAGTTAACCATCTTCTTTCCGTCCGTTGGAACTGGAACTATTTTACTTCTTACCGATAAGTCTGAACGTAATAACTACCGTGAAAACGGACCCGGTGGACACACGCAGACATTTTGGAACGCGATCGTAACGCGAGAGACTGGCGCAATAGGTCTTCCACGAGTGGAACTTAATTATATTCCAGTGTTTGCGCTCAAGAAGAGCGAGCTCACTGCGGGAAAGAATCACCCGACAGGATTTATTGCGCGTGGCGCGTCCCTGATGCAGAGTTTGCCTCGGAAAAACCAACGGGGGGAGAGAGACGTTGGAAAGAACCGGAGGAGGAAAACGTTTCCCCGAACGCTCGACGGAATCCGAGTAATAATTCTGTCAAGGAGCAATTTTCAACGCAGAACGCAGTTTCGTGTTTCTTCGGCGACGCGTCGAGCGATTATACGACCTGTTCCAAAAATTAGTTCCGTCTTTCGTTCTTAAACTACAGAAAGATTAAAAGACCTCTGATTTCCGTGAATAATATTATGAAATTTATTCTCGAGAGTCGAACGTGTAAATTCGAATTCTTTGGAGTGCATTTTACATAGAAAATGTATCTAATTTTCTAATATTTGTCTACGAATCTAGATTTATAAAACATAGACTACTTTAAAAAATCTCAGGGAACAAACTTGAAGCTGTTCTGTCGAAACTATTCGTTTACCGAATCATACTCGATTATTTTGCGCGATGGAAAATTTTTCAACGTGCCCGGATAACGTACACCAGTAACCGAGTCGATGAATTTTTATTTTCGAAAAAAAAAAGAAAAAAACAGGCCAATGACACCGTCTGTCAAATTTTCTCGCTAAAATTGTCACTTTAAGCGGATACAATGATCGTTGGTGAACTATACACGAATTTGCAACATTTAGGTAACGACTGTTCTACTTGTTGATAAAATCACCGAGACCGACACGATCCCCGTCGCTCGTTACGACTTTTTCACAAAATTCAGGGTCACAGTTAACGACGTTTATTTATCATCGCTTCGTTACACTCTCCTCTGGGTCACTGATAAATTTCCCACGTGTCTGTTTCGCAACTGCGAAATAACAAACGACTGCATCGTATCGCAATGATGGCCAATCAAAGTACGGGACTGATTCTCGTCGTACACTGCACGCGTAAATTATTCATGCATAAAAACACCGACGCAAATTCGTCTAGAACGTGGTCAAAATTCAAACTACCTCTCGATATTCCCAATGCAAATAGAATTAATTATCGAGAGGAAAGTACTGTACTAGATTATGCCGCGTGTATCGCTCTCTGTTCTTTACCGGTTGCAATCTGTTTTCCAATTAAACAGCGGGGAAACACTGGAACTATAAAATTCTGCGATGCAAACTGATTAAAATTTGATGGAAATCTGTTCGTGAAATAACGGGCTTGAAGCGAAACAATATTCAAAAATTGCCTGGACAACGCTCGAAAAGGGTGGCTGCCGTGGTTGTTGTAGAATTCGATACAATTGGAGGCTATTATAATCGAGGGTAAAAAGCAAAAATAGTTTCTGTGTACAGTATCCAAGAATACATAGTGCCGAATAACGAAATAAACGCTATCAAAACATGACTCCAATTTCTTGGCAAGGTTTCCTGGAATCTGGAGCGTGTATTTCTTCCAGGGAGGGAATTTCCACGGGTTTCACCGAATTCGTGGAAACACGTCGATTCGTCGTCGCAAAGAAAACCACGGAACAGTGTTCCACAGCTGCTCTAAATAATCGAACGCTCGAACGAGGACTGTATCGTGGCTGTTTTAGGATTTGATGCAATTAGAGACAATTACAGCCGAGCCTCTCGAACGTCTGGTTTCCGTGTATACACAGAAATGCATGTTCATATTTCAAGGAGTGAATCTATATAGCGAAATAGGCAATAAAGGCCTTAGGAACATCTACTCCATATTCCTTAGTTACGAAGAATTTAAGAATTGGACTAAAGTTACGGTGAATTAAAGAAATGGAGCAAAGTTACGGGGAATTAAAGAAATAAACTAAAGTTACGAAACTATGAAATGAACTGAAGTTATGAAACTACGAAATGAACTAAAGTTATGAAACTATAAAATGAACGAAAGTTATGAAACTATAAAATGAAATAAAGTTACGAACACGATGTGCTCCGGAACACCAAGAAAAAAATTCTAGTTTATACACGATAGTGCTCTCTTCGTAATGCGAGAACATTCTTAAACAACAGCTTCGCAAATCGATGATTAAGGGTGAAATCTGTCGTGTACAGAACGCGAGTGAACAATGTGGAAGGTTCGCGAGAAAGGATACAACGTAAGTTTGAGACTATTGATATTTTTGAACTGATAAATGCAGTAACTCGAAAAATAATGTGCACAGGGTGTAAGTTTGTACGAATATTTTTCATTCATTTTAGCATCTACATTCTCTCCTCGAAGTATAGACATGCGTTTGCGAATCACCCTGTAGATCGTTACCAAGAAGATGGTAACCCAAGTAAATAGGATTCGGTGTAATTAGAAACGATTATAGTCGAGAGTGGAGAAACATCGTCTCTCGATGGTGCAGGTACTGCGTACAAATTGAACAATAAATAGTAACGAAATAAATGCTACACAAATGTGACTGCAATCCCTTGGCACAGTTTCCTGGAATCTGGAGCGCGTAATTCTTCCAGGGAGAGGATTCCCCGCGTTTCGTCGAATTCGTGGAAACACATCGAGCAACTCCTCGTCATCTCGAAGAGAACCGCGGAATGTCTGTCGTTTACGCGTTCACATTTACATACACCGGTCGGCTCGAGAACGACAGTCGCGAGTGCTCGAGCGTCGAGGGAGAAAAAAGGAGGAAGACGAATAAAAAAAAAAGAAGAAAAAAAAAGAAACAGGAAAAAAGGAAGGGTGGAAAAGTAGAAACGAGATGCGCCCTTGACTCTGACGCTGTAGCCCCGGATTCGAACGATGGCCCAGATTCGCCACGGGAGTGTCCCCGTTTTTCGGAAATCCACGTTAACTAAATATAATCGTAGCATTTGCATAACGTCGAGTCTCCAATCTACAACGTTTCCCGGTGTACGAAGAAACTTTGAAGTGCATTCGCGTGCTCGAAATTTTCAGGCAGAATCAACAAACAGCCAGAGGCGCGCGAAAACCTGGATGCGTACGTGCGATTCGCGAGGAAACCTAAATACGAGATACGAACGCGACTTCTCGAGTTTCCAAAGATTAATCGACCAGACGTTTCAATTTATTCGTACAACTGCGTCGGCACGAACGCAGCACCGAGGGAAGTTTTTATTTTTCGGTTGAAATACGAGTCGGAACATTCAATGAAATAGTTGATCATCAGTGTCTAAAAATCGCAATAAATTTCATCCATTAATATATCTTGCGTTATGTATAAATAGAGTTCAATATCATTAAATTCTGGATATTCGTATCTACGGTATTATCAATGGCCAATTGATTTAATTCGAATAAAAATAGCATTTCATAATTGGACGATAAAATATACGGTTTTTAGTATTTTTATTCGCAACTTTAAATCTTATCGTTGTTATATGCACTTCGTTCTAATTTGCATGCAACGAGTCACAGACAAGATGTTTCTCTTTTATTCGAAACTCTTATCTCGGTACAAATTTTGCCCATCTCTGTTATATCGGGCATTAAAGGTTCGATTTACATTTTAATGTACTATGAGGATCTGGAAAGATGTCATCTGGCAGGAGTCGTGGGTCGTATTGGGTCAGACATTCGAAATATTTCTCGAACGAGCTGTCCACATTCTCCTGACTCCAGGTGACATCTCTCCAGCTCCCTACAGTACCTACCACACTGGTAATATACCTACCTGTTGTACAAATAGTCATTCTTTACAAAATGTCAACGTCCACTATAGTCTCACCTATTGCGATTCAAATGACATCTTTCCAGTTTTCCACAGTACCTATCACACTGTTCTACAAATCGTATTTTTACAAAAGTTAGACAATTTCTACTTCCAGTGTTCACGTTCCACCTAATGACAAACTCGTCACCCTGTATTGTGGATTCTCGTCCATAACCACTCCCACCCTCACTCCAAAAACCTCCACCTGTTCCACAAATCGTATCTTTACAAAAATTAAACAATTTCAACCTCCACTGTCCACGTTTCACCAAATAAGAAAATCGTCACCCTGTGTTGTGGATTCTCGTCCATAACCACCCCCACCCTCACTCCAAAAACCTCCACCCGTTCCACAAATTCTATCTTTACAAAAGTTACACAATTTCTACCTCCGTTATCCACCTAATAGCAAAATTGTCGCTCCGTATCGTGAATTTCCATCCACGAACCCCCTCCCCCCTTTGAAATCCTCGTTGGTACCCCCGTCGATGAAACACCGCGAAACCTTCGAAGTGGCCTCGTTAAGGAGGACCCGCTGGCGCACAGGAGATGTATTGCGCGCAACCAGTTCCTGGCACTGCAGCAAAAGCGAACGAAACGAGTGACTCGGTGAGAAAAAAAGGAAGGAACCGACAAGGGAACGAAGTAGGAGGGTACACGCTGGGGATTCCTCCGAGGCACGAATTTCCTTGGCAAAACTCCGCTCACGGGATAGTACTTAGCGCGCGGATACCTCGACGACCCAGTTTCCATCGAGACGCAGGACACCGAGGACGAATGGACCAGGGGAGGAGTTTGGGGGGGACGAAGGGAAGGTCGAGACGGTGGTCCATAGGGAGTACTGCCAGGTCGGCGCGTTAACTTGCCGAATAAATTATCCAAGGAGGTCGTCGTGGTATTTATCGCGTGCGTTCCGGCCGCGTGTCGCAAAATCACGTCAGGCCCGCGCAGACGCTTGCAACCCCTCGTAGTAATTAATTGCCAACCGCTTGACGATCTCCCGAACGTCTCCGAGCTGGAGACGAAGAAGGGAGGAGGTTTCAGACGCCCAACGTTGGCGTTTGGTCGAGCACGGTGTTTCCTAGTACTGGATTATCTACTTAGTAGCGATCGAATTACTCGGCCAGACGATGCAGATGGTTCCTGGAATCCACGATCTCCGAGTATATTCCATTAAAGGGTGGCATATCTGCGTCGATTTAAACCCTGGAGCGTTTTAATTATTTGGGGGTATTGGATGACGAATGATCGATTTATTGGAGAACAATTGGGCGGTCTGGATCTGGGATTGTATTCTCTTCTTCAGGGTAGCCCAATTGTGTTTTGTACATTGTGTGCCTTAACCTTTGCATTGTGGAATTATGTGAAACCCACGGAGAAGAATATTCGAACGCAGTGACGTTTGTAACCACCGATATGGTTATTAGAGAACTCTCGTTATTTGTGGTATAGAGCACAGTAGAAGTATCATCTAATAGAATAGTATTTATGGTAGCACTGCCTTACGTAGTAATATTACCTAGTACAATATTTATACTGGTATTATCTAGTATAATATCATCTCTATTAGTATTATTTAGTTTAATATTACCGATAGTAAGATTATCTGGTATAGTATTACCGATAGTAATATTATCTGGTATAATATTTCCTATAGTAATATCATCTAGTATAATATTTCCTATAGTTCTACCTTACGCAGTAATATCACCTATAACGACACCAGCTCGCGTAATATTATTTTCTTCGATTATTCCATCGACCTGGATCACAGTGGAAAAAGAATTAACGAAAATGCACCGGTTACTTTCGAACCTAGTTTTTTTCTTTTGGCTTCACTCTTTGTTATCCCCTTTTTCGACGAAACAAGCGGATTCTCGTTCGTCTGGCATCCAGGCAATTAATCAGACATCTCGAACGTTCGTTGCACTTTGCTTGGTCGACTGTTGAAATCTCTGAGAAACAGACTTCGTGCAAACCGGCATAGTTATCGGTGCAATGCAGATGTAGCTTCAAGTACCGAGAGTTTAGCTCCCGTTGGGCTGGCGAAACGTTGGAATCGGTCTGCCATCCGTTTTCCATCGTGGAACGCGATCAGTTCCGGGAAGAGCTCATGCGCGATCGCGCTTAAACGTATTCAATAAGGTAAACATCTATCGATTCGAAACGTTCGCGATACGTACGCGGGGAAACGATGGAAAGTCGCAGGAACACCGAGGAGTCGAGTTAATCAAGGGAAATAAGGCCAACTGAATACGCGAACTCGCTTTTTGATCCCGTACAGAGTTACACTCGGGAATTCTCCTCGAAGCGGGAACTACCTGGTGAATTTGCATCGAGCCAGAACGTCGTGCATTTCGTCCACTGTCTTTCGACGCAACGAGTTTCCGAGTTCGTTCGAAAATAAATTTAATCCTGGTACAGTCTCGATAAAAAAAATTGAAACGTAAATGATTCGATGGTGCACGACCCCAGAAATAAATTTTTTGCGGATACAAGGGATGTCTGTACGTTTCTTGTACGGTAGAGTTTTTTTAATGTTGTGTATATTTCGTAAATGGTTTACGAAAGCGAAAAAAATACATCGTGTATTTACCAGTCTTTTTCCATCTCTTTTTATAATAGAATATGGTGTACATTGACGTTGCATTTTTGGATATTTGTTTAGCTTTTCATTGGTACGTAATATCTGTCGTCTTGATATTAAGAAGTGCAAAATAATTAGTGGAAATTATATAGAAATTGATTAGAAACGTGAAGGCACACCAGGGTTAATTAAACAAGGCAGAATATGGAATATGGGGAAACTAGTGGTGGGGATACGAAGGTTAGACTAGCAGGTGTCACCTCATAGCTTTCAGAAGGAGTCAACAGGACGACAAGACCAGACGTAGAGCCGAGGTGTATTGTTTAACTGTGCAACAAATTATGCCGACTCGAAGTTGCAGTGGGAGAAAAAATTTTCATTCAAAGTCCTCAGAAGACAGGTAACCAAAGCAATTTAACACTTTTTCGCACGTAACACACCCCTTTCTGATCCACAAAGAAACGAATCACTTATCGGCCATAACTAACTACAAATTCGGTTCGAAATGGTAAAAATTTCTCCTATACTCACTGAAAAAGCAGAACTTAGTAATAAATAGAATTCCGTGCGTAATCGTAAATAGAATTTCATGTAACTCAAACGCTGTTGCACATTGTAAACCATTTGTATCGTACGATACTCGTAAGGTGTACATTTTTGCTCGATTTTCCCCAACCGTTCTCCTTTCCATTATTATTGCGTTGCTTTACAACCTTGTGCAGCACGAACGGAAACTTTTCATTTTTCTTCGCACAAATATCGAAGCAGAAAATTTCAGTTGCGACGAAACGAGGAAACGAAGAACGTCGAGTTTCGAGAATTGTCGAGATTCGAGTCGTTCGAGTTCACAGCGCGGTCGAGTGCCGTAGGAACGCTCGCGCGCTGGTCAATTAATCGATAATTAAGAACACGGAAATTTATTTCGAGCGTGGGAACACCGAACGCTGAGAGAGGTATTTTCATCCCCCCGAAACTGCCTGATATTTATGAGCTTCATATTTCTTCGCGGCGTATCCGAAACGTAAGCGATTGCGCTAAAACAATTCTTCATCGCGGAGCTATTTTGTTCTATGATAAAGGAGATGCGGAATTTACGAGCGGCGAAAGGTTGCGTGTTGCGAGACAACGTTAACCTCTTCAACGCCGGGTCTCTTCTTTCGAGAATAACCAAAGGGAAACGTTCCTCTCCTCGGGCGTGAATTTACCCAACTTGATTCCTTGAAAATAATATTTTCTCCAAGAATTTCTTCGTAACACCAAAGTTACCACGAGCAAACCGTAGAATACAGTAATATTCAATGTTCACTGTTCGTCGAAGGTCCTTCAAGTTGTTCATTCCTTAAAAATACTTTATCGAGTAGCATCTCCACGACACCATAATTACAACGAACATACCGGGGGTAAAGATATGCCATATTCACAGCTCAGGGACATCGTGGGACATCCAAGTGATTAATTCTTCAAAAATACTTTTCCAAAGAGTAGGTTCATGACATTACAGTCGCCGCGAGAAAACTGAGGATATTCAATATTCACTTCACAGGGCCACGGAACGACCCCCACTGTGACACTTGACGTACCCCCTCCATCTTCCGTCTCTACGCTCCGCCCACTGGCAATCTCCCTCCCTCGTTAAAAATACACAAGGTGGTGGGAGAGGTGGCCCCGAGTAATTTCGTTTCTACCGCAGAACTCATTGCACCGATTGAATTTTAAACTTGTTCCAACTCTGACGAGAGTGTATCGTATTTTTGCAGAAATTCCTTTGTTCGAAATTTCGTGTCTTTCGTAACTTTGACGACCGTGAGAAATTTCGTGACCGGAATCGTTCCGTGGTAGGCTCTGTGTGTCCTTGGAGGTTTAAGAAATAATTAATTCTAAAGTCCGGTTAAAAACGTTTCCAACTTGCGTTATCGCCGTTGAAAAGTGGAGGATGCTCGGCACCATAATAACGCATAAAATTGTGTCGATGCATCAGGTAGGTTCACGGTGCAATAACAAGTGCACACGCGGTTTCGTTTCGAGGTCGCTAATTCCCCGCGGATAAACGAGGCCACGAATCGCCATTGTGCCGGCGATGATCCCGCGCAAACGAATTCCACGGATTAATTAAACGGTAATCCGTCGATGATTGACCACGATAGGATGCTTTTACGCGGGCTTATCTTCGCGTAAACGCTACCGCTTCCCGTCGATTTCGAAACAATCGGAATTTGGATCGTAAAGGAGTAATCCCTGGTCGAACAACCGATCGCCACCGGTGAAAATTCGGGGCTGGTGACTTTTAGAACGACAATAACAATAACATGTTTATCGCTCGCTTTTTACTTTTTCTTCGACCGTTGGATAAAAATTATTAGCCAGGAAGTGACATAAATTCGAGGAAGAATTCTTGAAATATTATTTCCGAGGATAAACGACTCGCACGAAGAGCTAAAGTAAAAATTCTTTAAAATTGGTACATAGAACGATTCCAGAAACTAGGACAAAGTTTTTTGCCAAGGAAAAAGTAAAAGATTGGCGGAAGGAAAAGTTGCAACTTGCAGTTGCACTTATTTTCCAAAGAGGAACTTTAAGATATCGTTAATGAATATTTCAAAGTGATCAGTACTGACACAGTTAATGAATAAAATTTGGAATCAACGCTTTTCTACACAGAGTATTTGGATAACTCGAGTAACGTATAAGAAAGTATATTTTAATTTAAGAAAAGAAAAATCTACATCTTTGGGAGATAGTTCTCCCATTGCAAGATTCAATATTCCCTACCCTCCCTTAGAAAATATCTACACCTCATCTCGAACCTAAAATCATCCATTCTAACATAATTTTAATAATCTGGAATTAATACTTTCGTGTGCAGAATGTTAAGAAAACTCGATTCACGTGAAAAGATACATACTTCCGTTTAAAGAAAAGGAAACGATATCATCGGAACAAGTTCCACCCATTGCAGAAATAAATTCCCCGTACCCACCCTTACGAACTTTCCGCACCCTGTCTCAATCTCTACCCTTTCTTAGAAAATATCTACAACCTGTCCCACTTTCTACCCTTCCCCGGAACATATCCACGTCGTATCTCGGTTTCTACAATCACCCCTAGAAAGTATCCACACCTTCTCTCGGTTTCTACGATCGTCCCCTACGCCATCCACCGAACCATACCCCAGGAAAACCGCGACCATTACGTTTCTTTACACCCGGTGTGTAACCTCATCGCCCGGCCGCACTCGATCGACGTCACAGTGTCCGATTAACTCTGGCTATTTAACCGGTACCTCTGGGATTTTTCATCGGCGGGACGAAAATCTCGCGCGGGAAACGCTGATTGAAACATCAACCCGCCGGCCCCGGCAGCTGGAACTGTAAATAAAAAACACTGAACAGCAAATGAGAAGCGATAAAGCCGGAAGGAACGCGACGGGGGAGGGAAGTTCAATTTTCTAACCGCCCCGCCACCAACCCCCTTGTTCACGATCGGTTACCAGGTCGACGTGTGAAACTCGAAATCGTCCCCGTTGTTTTACGACCGAGCTGATTGAACTTAAAAGCGACTTCGCGTTTGATTGGCTCCGCGGAACACTGTCGCGCGAGATTGAATTTGAATTAAATTGCCCTCCGCTCGAAATACCCTGTGATTATTCCAGGACGGGAAATTTCTTTCT